>NC_059384.1:35003134-35615186 GCF_019703515.2 Myxocyprinus asiaticus | reverse complement strand
ATTATCACAAAAAATAATTTCGACATCTCTCCTTTTCTTAAAAAAAGGCAGTTACAGTGAGGCTTACAATGGAAGTGAATGGGGGAAATGGAAGTGAATGTGGACAATTTCTGGAGGATTTAAACAAAGAAATGTGAAGCTTATAATTTGATAAAAGCACTTGCATTAATTCTTCTGTTAAAACTCATGTATTATTTGAGCTGTAAAGTTGTTTAAATAGTTATTTTTACAGTGATTTTAGGGTTTTAGGGTTTGTTGACATTACATTGTCATGACGAAGTTGTAAAATTGCTATAACTTTACACAGATGCGGTTAGTAAGTGATTTTATCACACTAAAACCATGTTTACATGCATATTCTTTATGACTTGTGGCTATACTGTTGAAAAAGTTAGTATTTTAATGTTCACAAATTGGCCGTATTCACTTCCATTGTAAGTGCCCCACTGTAGCCCAGATTTTTGCTTTTTTTTAACCTTTGTGTGTCAATAAAAAAGTTACTCAGAGGTCAAAAATGTCTGCGTCGAAAAACTGCCATAAAAATATTATATATTTATATTATTTTCCACTTTCACTGACTTAGATTTTTTAACCAACATCAGTCTTGATCATAACTACCAAATATTCATTCAGTTTCAGGATTTTAATCCTTTAAATGCCAGTTTGTTTACATAATGCCACTGTTGTTTTACACACACACACACACACACACACACACATATTTCTCAATACACACATACAAAACACACTCTGACATCCATACCAACACACTCACACACTTTTAGCTGCATCTTTTATTCAACTGGCCTGCAGTGCTCAATAATACAGCAAACAGAAAATAGGGGAAAAGCATGTATTTGCTCCATAGGCTAAATATGAGAAAAATGGCGCCATCTGGTGGAGAATATAAAGAATTTATATTTTGAAGCCAGGGCTCTGGAATGAAAGCATAATATCATAGAATTCATGATTTTATGCTTTAATGGCACTGGGATCAAATATTGCAGTTTCAATGGGGACCTTTTTGTCCTTAATAGTTAAGTAACTATTTTGTGTACACAGTATATTATAGATGTATTATAGGAACTGAGGTTGAAAAATCAAAATTCCCCCCAAAATACACACCTTTGGCTAAATTTATGCCGTTGGCATTAACACAGCTAAAATGATCGGAAAAACAAAAATGAAAAAGACAAAAATGTCACACAAGGGTTAAAGAAAAGAAGGGATGAGTCATAATGTATTTTTGTGGTAATCAACATTATGCCACAAATGCTGTTGATTGAGCTTAACTTGTATTGAACCCAGAATATTCCTTTAAGTGTTTGTACTATGTAAAAAGTGCAGTGTTAAACCAATTACAGTTAATTCATCAAGGACCAGTTTAAGTTGACAACACTGCGTGGACCACAAGAGACTACAGATGCCTACATGTGTTGATACGCCTAAAAAGACTTAATAGCCCAATATTAATCATATTTTTCAGAATTTTTATATGTTGTTTTAATAAACTGTGAGAGACATGATGTGGGTGACTTGATTTAATGAAATTCTTAACCATGATGAAACTGCGATGCGAGCACCGTCTTGGCTGCACAAACGCTGCGTGTGATTTTACCAGTTGTCAGGTCCCTGACAATCGATGTTATATAGCAGTCTCTGTAATAACGTTCAAGCGTATTGGTTGACTGAGTGTGTCGCTCTGCAGGTGTGTTTGCTCAACACGGTGAAACAAACTCTATGACATCAGGGGGTGCTACAACTGCTTGCAGACAGAGTGTCCATTTATTTCTGTTTCATTATTTTTATTTATTTATTTTGTTCATTGCATCAAAAATCAAATGCCATGGACTCTGCTGGACTCGGAAAAAAAATCCCGAGTCCCAAAGGCTCGAGTCCGTGACAAGTCCAAGTCCATTAAAATTGGACTCATGACTCGACCATAGATTCAGGATCTGTCTTTGCTAGTTTGCAAGTTATTGGAGAAACAAAGACGTGTGTGTGTGTGTGTATGAGAGAGAGAGAGAGAGACTGAGAATGTGATTACCTGCATCTGTTAGTTTAACTCTATTTTTCAGCTGTAGTGTGATAGTAATCTGATCAGATCGTGGAGTGATGCTGCCATATGTGTTATCAGAATTATCCTACAAATATTTCACTCACGTTCAAATGTTTTGTTGTCGGAGAGAAAACATGGAGGATGCAAGTTTCATTCTTGTATATTTCTTGAGGAACTCTTATTTTGACACAGAGATAGTCATGTTGAAAGTGTATGTCTCCCCAACTCAGATAAAAGGTTGGCACCCTGAGCGTGATCTCTCAGCTATGATCAGCAGTAATGCTGAAGCTGTTAGTTTAACTCTATTTCTCAGCTGTAGTGTAGTAGTATTCCAAGCAATCATGGAGTGAGAGACAATTCCCGGTGACTTCAAAACAATTTGCATACTGACTGACACAGTTTGTCAACGTCAGCTCAATTTGCTCAAAGCACACACAAGACATTCTTTTGTCGCCACCTGCTGGCTCAAATCTTTAATGTCACAGGGATGAATGAAAATTCAAAAATCTAGCTGCTTTCTTGTACATCTGCACTGCTCTTACACGCTAGTTTAAAATGCCATGAACACAAGCAGAGTGATACAAACAGTAAAGCATCCCTGAGCTATCAGCACTCTCGGAATGCCACTTGTCCAATCAGATTTGATGACCGGAACCAACTGTTGTATAATGATTTATAATTCATTTGTAAATGAGGTATAGGTAATTTATGAACCACTTTATAAAACCTTAACAAAGAGAACATTAATGTAAAGTGTAACCCTATAGTTTTTAGAAATGCTTCACTGTGAAATAAATGTTAAAATTACTTGGTCTGTTAGAGTTAGTGTTTATTTTAAAATTCAGGACTCACCAGTGTCTGTACTATAGCGTGATTAGTAGCATTCATGTGGGCATTTAGGGGGAAAGAGCATTCTCCATCACAGTAGTTTGCTGCGTAGCCCTCTGGTGCAATAATCCAATCCTGGAAAAAAAGACATACAATATCTAGGTCAAAGGGGTTGACACACTTAACTAATAATCTTTCAAATAGGTTCAACACTCGTATTAATGGCTGAGTTGGGTGAGAAAACCTGAAAGTCACTGAATAGAACTCCAGTCTAATATCTTTAATAATGTTTATATGTGTGTACTGTATGTATTAATGTTTACCTGCCAGCCCAGCTCTCTGAAGCTGACGTACAGTTCATGCTTTCTGCATGCGCTCTTCTGATCACTGCTGTTGTAATCTGCATTTACAGAGAAGACAGACACTAATATGAGTTAGATTACAGTATAAAATATTACAAACATAATATAGAAGAGAAAAAAAAGAAAATACATTTAATGGAATGAGATTTTGCTTTTATAACTTAACCCTTTAAGCTCGGATGGGCCCACAAGAAAAAAAAATAATTGTCAAAATATTAATAACTACAGTCTTGATCAACACAAAATAGGTATCATTTTAAATCTTAGAAGCTGTACTTTCCAATGCATGCAGGCATTATGACCAAAACTGAACAAGTGCTTTGAAATTTGCAGACAAATCAGAAGTGTTCTGTTTTGATAATAATAAAAAATAAACTGCACTGTATATATTATTGCAATCAGTAAAAACATCAAACTGATCATATAGCCATGTGTCATATGTTGCTGGAAAGCTCTCAAAGTAAAATACAACCAGACTATTTGTTTTACTCACAGACAAACATATTGCGAGTAATAGCTAAGAATATGTCTTTGACATTTATGTTGGTGTCGCTTATATACCGCACTTTCACTTATACCGTCACGTAAAATAAACAGAACATAAAATATCACATACCATTATTTAGAGGAGGTGATTATCTTTCAAACAAGCCCTCACACAAGATAATCAGATGCATAGATCATTAGATCATATGGCCACCAGGAGATGTCACCATGTAATGACACAGACTTGTTGATGCAGACTCATTGAGTCAAAAGGCACTCATTCTGTGAAATCTCATTACTAAAATCATTTCTCCATGCCATGCAAACCTTTAGTCATTGTTGTGTTTGCATGTGTAATTAGTTCTTATGTACAATTATTATGTTTGATTTGTTTAGAGGCTTTTGGACACTGATAAATTATATTTGTAATGCTATTAACTTTTGATTGCCTCGTCGTATCAGCACAAGATTTTTCTCAGATACATTTGACATGATTGGGAACAAAATAAAAGCAGTTTTTGGAGCCACCTTATTTACATCCAGAGATATATAATGTCAAATAAGAAAAAAGAAGAAAAAATAAATATATTTTTGGCTCAATTTTTTGTGTGTGATTTTTTAGCAGTTTCTTAGGCTGGGAGTCTCAGAATGTATCATAATCTATATCAGTAAAAAAATTTAAAAGCGTTTTTTACAATGATGCCAAACACTTGACCCTCCAAGTTATAATCCTTTCATTTTGGGTATGCCACTGAAACAGCAAATCTTTAAAAACACCTTCAGAGATTAAAGAGGTTAAAAAAAGGTTTGTCTTAAATGAATAGTTCACCCAAATATTTGTCATCATTGTTCTAAATCTGAAATTTTTAATTGTATTTTGTATTCTGCTAATTTACACCTATCTGACCCTGTTATACACCCATTTTTGCAGTAGTATCAAAGTCATCATAAAATACAATAACAAATGGTAACCGGGGCATATTATGGCCACATATAGTGCGTTAGCGCATTAGCGTCATGAGAGCAGAATGTAAACATGACAAATTACACATTACATTCTGCAAATCTGTATCGAGTGGTTAAAACAGCATCTTTTACCAATCAAATGTGGATTTTACTCATAGAATGAGGCATGCAGTCATTGATAACACATTTTAATGTATTATTAGTTAGATGTGTTTGGCCTCGTGTACTCAGATATTAGACAAAGGCAGGCCTACATACAGTCATAAAGCCTGGTAACAACAACCGAGCCAAAATCAAACAAAGGGAGTTCAGAACAGACTACAGATACCATGAAAGCCTTGCACACTTTACACCTATGTGTGAAATTCTAAAGGATCAAACTCTCAACTCCTATTGGATGAGGTGCACGACAGAACGTGTTCCTCAACCATGATGTCATCGGGAGTATAAAAACCTTGGAGATCTTTCTGGGCGTTGCTTCCAGAGACAGTATGCGCCGCGACTAGTTGCAGCTCTGTTGCTCCCAGTTGTAGCCTCGTTGCCCAAGGAAGTAATGTACCTACTTGAAACTTTGGCCATACAATCTTCATCTCACTGGATGAGTTGAGATTTCTCTGTGTTCCACCGAGCACGCTAACAGATTCGAAGGAGACCGCCGAGCAATCCGTATCTTCACCCTTTTGCCTGCAGAAGTGAAGAAAGAAGATTTCTCTTCCTTCTTCAACCAAGTCGACTTAGCTGGTTTTCTCCGCCGACCCGCCGAGAATCAGCTGCTGTACCGTCCACCGACAGAGCGAGGTAATGGCCTCCCGTCATCACCCGAGATTTGAGAAACCGAGTTGGAGTCAAATGACAGATGAACACACATTCTACCCGCATCCTCACATGACTCAAGTAAGAGGTTTACGTCTGGGCAGAGATAGATAATTATAGTGTGTTATTCTTGTGTATCAAGGTTATTGCTTGTACAGTTTACGGACTGCCGAGTTTGCTCGCTGCTGCTAATAATACTCAAGGTATTACTGTAACATACTGTTACCACGAATTAGATTTGCTGTGTTGTTGTCCAACCACGTTGGATTGTTTGTGCATATCTGCCATCACGGGTGAGACCAGCATACTGAGTTTATCCATTAAAGAACCAACAACCACGGCAGACAGATTATGATTACACAGATTCACTGTGTCTCTGAGTGATAAACTAACAGTTGCCTTCTCTTCCACGATCGCAAAAAACGGCTTCAGTGCCGTCACTCTTCTCTCTCTCTCTCGTACTAACCACACACACACACAAACATACCCGCACACACATTTGGCAAACAGATAACTTGACGATAGAGTCCAGCTTTGTCCCTAAGTTATCGTACCAGTGGAGACAAGCATTAAATGGGCAGACGCCATTAACCACTTTCTCTGGCCGGAGACCTCGTGTGACGTACTCTCCAGGAGAGCCACGTCCGCCATTTTGTGCGCTCCACTCCTTACACACACATACCTTCCTCTAATGTATTATAGGCTTATTTGTTACCATATCTAATCATGTTACTGTTTAGTTTGTAGTTGGAAGTCGGAAGTTTATCGACTGCATTGTATTGATTATTAATTGATATTACTGCATTAATAAACTTGTTATACTTTAAAGAGAAGTGTTTTGGTATTGTTCTGCATGCACCTGTATCAAGTGCTGGCAGGGGATGTCAGTGCTCAGATTCAAGCCTTCATTGTTTACGTTTTGAATGTCGATGTTCTCTGGATGTCGACTATTCTAAGAGAGCAATCCTATATTGAGACTGCTATACTGTCTGGTTATTAGTCCCTGATTCCAGGGTGGTGCCCCGGCAATATTAATCCTTATTAATATTCTATTGATTTTGATAATTATCTTTGATGATTGTTGATTTGAAGGATCAATAAGCTAATGTTAATTCTATGTTCTATTGATTTTATTAATTAATAATTATCTTTGATAATTAATAATTATTGCTAATAACCAAACCCGCTCCTGAACGAAGTGCCCAACAGATGTTAGATGTTTACATGTAGTCACGGTGTCTGAATTTGCAAACAGTATACCATTGCTCGACTGCTGCTTTTTAGTTCAGAGCAAAGAACAGAGAAGAACTTTGCAGTGAGTATATCGGAGCCTTATATTTTGCGTTTCCATGCAATAAGTTCTTTGTTCCCTCACAATAAATTTTGCATTCCTTCGCAATAGTTTTGCATTCCCAAGCAATATTTTTTATGGTTTAACCACGAATATCATGGTTAAAAAATTGTTACTGTAGTAAAACCATGATACATTTTGTGATTATGGTTTTAATAATAATACCATAGTTGAACTATGGTTACTGCAGTAAAACCATGGTTAATTTTTGTACGGGATGGATTGTGAAGGAACACACAATAATTGCGAGGTAACGCAAAACATTTTTCCCACTCTGTCCTCTATGGGGCTCCATTGATTTGAGAGCTATGGTAAAGGGGAAGATTATCAGTAAACAACGACTTGAGTCTGTTCCTCAAACAAAGCTATTACATGACTTCAGAGGACTTAGAATATAAAACACAAGTCATATGCACTACTTTAATGGTGCTTTTTGTCAGTTTTGGAGCTGGGCAGTATCAATCACCATCCATTTTTGTTTGTATGGAAAACAGAAGCTCTCAAATTCTGCCTAACGTCACTGTGTGTTTTTCATGGAGGAAAGTCATAAGGATTTGGAATAACATTTGATATTCCTTTAAAAAGGCTTAATTCAAAGTTTAGCTCAATGCAAGAAAAAAGCGACAATTAGTGTGTGCCTGCTAATCCTTGTCATCATCACAACATATTTACTCTGCAACATAAGAGGTACTATGCACATGCTGTCAGCAACATTTAGTATTACAATTAGTTTCGATTATCTGTGCTGCCACACCCTTGTGTCCTATAAGCCTCATGGCAGCAGCAGGTAGGTTTGTGTTTTGTGAAGGGGCAGGTCATCTCTGGCTCTGACTCCTGCTCTAAAGTCAAACTCTGACACATTCTTTCCACTGCTGCTCTCATATGCTGCATTTTCTTTTTTTGTGGTCATTTTTGCTAAGTGCAGTAGAGTGAGAGTGGAGAGAAAACTCTATGATATCAGTTCAGGCCAGCTGCAGAATCCCTTCCTGTTGTTTTGAGTTCCCGCCCAAAGAGCAGCACTTTGGCCATCCAGAGAACTCACTGACCACAACCCGGACAAGAAGTGCCATGCAAGACATGTGATTTCTTTAGGCTGGAGTTAGAAGAGGTACCATGTCTACACCATTTGATCAAAACCACCCTAACACACACTTATAAATAATTATGCTCGCCTTGTCCGAGAGCATACTAGATGTTGTAATGTTTGTTTTCTTTTAAAACAGGCAGCTACGCCTTCCCTAATGAAAGACATAATTTATTTCTGTAATTATATTATGATGTAAGTAAATTGAATTTACAGCACTAATAAAAGACACAATAAAAAGGATGTTGATTCACCATGACAATGAAACTCTGCCACAGACTGCAGCAAAAACTTTAAATAAATACACACCTTTCTAAACGAATGTAGCTGTTTGAATGTACAGATGTCCAACACAACAAACCTAAACTTATGAGAATTTCACTTATGAGAACATAATCGGGACCCTAAAGCCCTGGGTATACTTCCAATTTCTTCACCCAGCTATTAGCAGAAATATGTGATTATTTATTTGTGTTACAACAGTAGCACATACTGAAAGAGAAACCACTACACAGTGACATTGTGCACTCCTCTACAGACAGGCACACAAGTTATCATAATGAACAAAGAAATACGGCCTTAAAACACTTTACTCAGCGATTAGTAGAAATATATGATTATTTAATTAAATGCGTTACAACAGTAGCACATATTGAAAGAGAAACCACTACTGTCTCTACCTCTCTTCACTCACAAAACTTATTTTCCACCCTGGATGTAAACACTGCCACAGACACACTAGGCTCTACTTTAACAACCTGTCTAGACAGCATCTGCCCTCTCTCCTCTAGGCCAGCACGTATGACACCACCCAGCCCCTGGCTCTCTGACGTACACTACCGGTCAAAAGTTTTGAAACACTTACTCATTCTTTATTATAATGTTTTTTTCTTCACATTTTAGAATAATAGTAAAGTCATCACAACTATGGAATAACATAAATGGAACTATGGGAATTACCTTGTGACTATAAAAATCCAAAATAAATCAAAACTGTGTTATATTTGAGCATCTTCAAAGTAGTCACCCTTTGTCTAGAATTTGCAGACATGTACTCTTGACATTTTCTCAACCAACTTCTTGAGGTATCACCCTGGGATGCTTTTTAAACAGTATTGAAGGAGTTCCCATCTATATGTTGGGCACTTATTGGCTGCTTTTCTTTATTATTTGGTCCAAGTCATCAATTTCAAAAACTTTTTTTTATTTTTTATAATTAAATAAATGAATATGGTGGCACAATTATATTTTTGTCTACAAAACTAATTTCAAACATTTAAGCATATGCCTTCAGATCAAAAGATTTTTAAGATCATGAGAAACATTTCAGTCAAGTTTTCAAAACTTTTGACCGGTAGTGTACTTCGTGAACTACGGACTGACCTCAGGGCGGCTGAGAGGAAAGCTAAAGATCCAGCAGATCTAGGTAAGTATCAGTCTCTGCTTGCAACTTTTTCAGATAACATTAAATCTGTAAAAACGTCCTATTACCAGAACAAGATCAACAGCACCACAGACACTCGCAGCTTGTTTAGAACATTCAACACACTTCTCTGTCCTCCCCCTCCACCGCCTGACACCTCATTGATGTCTTTTCCACATTTTTTACTAATAAGGTTACAGCCATCAACATTCTCAGAACCACACCCTCTCAAACATCCGCCTCATGTATGCAGTTTTTCTATCTCTATGTTCTCTCCTCTGACTGACACTGAGGTCTCTAAACTCCTCCTCTTCAACCACCCCACCACCTGTCCCCTCGACCCCATTCCTTCCCACCTCATCCAAGCCATTTCTCCATCCATCCTACCAGCACTCACACACATAATTAACACATCTCTACTTACAGGCTTTTTTCCCACTACATTTAAGCAGGCTCGAGTAACCCTGCTGCTTTAAAAACCTGCACTTAACCCCACACAAGTAGAACACTACACATCAGTCTCTCTCATCCCATTCATGGCAAAAACACTTGAAAGGGAAGTTTTTAAATCAGATCTCCATCTATCTCTCGCAGAACAAGCTGCTGGATGACAATCAATCAGGCTTCAAAAGTGGACATTCCACCAAGACTGCCCTGCCATCTGTCACTGAGTTGCTGAGACAGGCGAGAGCTGGATCCAGATCATCCGTCCTGATTGTACAGGACCTTTCTGCAGACTATGACACAGTCAACCATCAGATCTTACTGTCCACCCTCTCTACTCTAAGGAACAGGAACTGTGCTTGACTGGTTTAAGTCCTATCTCTTAGGTAGGTCCTTCAAGGTAGCCTGGAGAGATGAGGTGTCCAAGTCACATCAGCTACTTAATGGGATACCTCAGGGCTCAGTGCTTGGGCCATTTCTCTTCTCTATATACACAACATCACTGGGACCCATCATTCAAGCACATGGGTTCTCTTACCACTGCTATGCCGATGACACACAGCTCTGCTTGTCTTTCCAGCCCAATGACACCATGGTGACTGCTCGAATCACGGCCTGTTTGGCAGAGATCTTGGCCTGGATGATGGAACATCACCTGCAACTTATCCCAGCGAAGACTGAGCTCCTCATCTTTCCAGTCAACCCTGCTGTTGAACACAACATCACCGTTCAGCTGGGTTCAACTACAATAACACCTTTTAAAACGGTCAGAAATCAAGGGGATAACCATCAATAGCCAACTAAATTTCACAGACCACATCTCAAAGACAGCACGATCATGTAGATTTACAACATTAGGAAAATAAGACCCTTCCTCTCTGAACATGCCACACAATGTCTTGTTCAGTCACTTGTCAAAACTAGACTGGAATACTGTAATGCTCTAATTGCAGGCATCCCTACATGCGCAGAATGCAGAAGCACATCTGGTCTTTAATGAACCAAAGAGAGCACATGTTACACCACTCCTTGTCTCTCTTCACTGGCTGCCGGTTGATACCAACACAAAAAGCCACCAAAACACTTTCCAGAACTTTTGATTTCACTGTACCATGTTGGTGGAATGACCTTCCCAACTCCATCCAAGATGCAGACTCACTCTCTGTCTTCAAAAATACTGCTAAAAACACATCTTTTCCATGAGCGCTTAACCATGCACTCATAAAAAAAATAAAAAATGATGTATATCATATATATATATATATATATATATATATATATATATATATATATACAGTATAGTTGAAGTCAGAAGTTTACATACACTTAGGTTGAAGTCATTTAAACTCATTTTTTAACCACTCCTCAGATTTAATATTAGCAAACTATAGTTTTGGCAAGTCGTTTAGGATATCTACTTTGTGCATGACACGAGTCATTTTTCCAACAATTGTTTACAGATTTTGTTTAACTTTTAATTGACTATATCACAATTCCAGTGGGTCAGAAGTTTACATACACTAAGTTAACTGTGCCTTTAAGCAGCTTGGAAAATTCCAGAAAATTATGTCAAGCCTTTAGACAATTAGCTTCTGATAGGTGTACTGAATTGGACCTGTGGATGTATTTTAAAGGAATAGTTCACCCAATAATGAAAATTTGCTTATAATTTACTCACTCTCAGGCCATCCAGGATGTATCTGAGTTTCTTTCTTCATCAAAACAGAATTTAAGAGTTTTAGGATTTCATTTCAGGCCTCCTCCCTTAACCAATGCAAGTGAATGTACTCCATTTTTTAACAGTCCAAAATACATATTTAGGGTGCATCAAAATAATCCACATTACTCCAGTCGACAAATAAAGTTCTTCTGTAACCAAATGATTGATTATTTTTAGAAACAAAACAATACTTATATACTTTTTAACTACAAACGTTCGCTTCCGTACATCTCTGTGATGTGCGCTCATGAGAGGGATGACGTAAGCTCGTTGGTAATGTCATGCGTCACGTGGAGGAGGAGTCAGGAAGCGCGTCATTGTTTACAAGAGAAACTTGTGCCGTTCACAAACCAAAACAGTCCAAAACAATTTCAAAACAATATATATATATATATATATATATATATATATATATATATATATATATATATATATATATATATATATTTCCAAATAAAAAAAAACAAAAACATTACTGCAGTAAATAACCATCCTTTATTTCGGAGCAATGCCGTTGCGTTATCTACTTGTGCTTTTTTCTTTAGCAGAAACTGTCAGGAATTCAAGCCACACAAGTTGTAGTTAGTGAAACCAAGTGCAAGAGCGTTTACTGAGATTCACAGAATTTACAGGGTTTACACAGTGAGATCAATGGTAAAGGTGATATCACACAGAAGAGAAGCTTCACAAACTTATTTATGCAGGCAGTGATGAGAAAGTGAATTCAGTGCAGGTGTGGTGAATTAGAAATTGGGTGATGAGGAGCGGAGCGCTGAGGGAGGTGCAGAGCCCGAGGGAGGCGTGACAATGACAAAGTTTTCACACATACCTGAGTTTGCTGGAAAAACAGCATGGGCACAGACGATGAATTCAGATATCAACCCTTTGTTTCTTTCAATGGTCTGAAATCCTCAGGGGTAAAATGTTCACTGCACACCCTCCAATATTTGGGAGAATGTAGGGGTGTACTGATATCCAGGTTCAGTGCGATAAGCCAGAGCTTCAATTGCTCATGATCATGTATAGGCAATTGATGAAAAGTTAATATTTTTACCAGCATGCATTTTCTTTGGGGTTTTTGAAGGTTGAAGCATCCAGGATACACACACCAAACGACCATTTTGAACAATACACTTATACAAATATAAATATACAGCAAAGACAATTAAACATTTGTACAATGCTCCTTCTCTTGTAAACAATGACGCGCTTCCTGCCTCCTCCTCCATGTGACGCGTGACCTTATCAACGAGCTTATGTCATCCCTCTCATGAGTGTACGTCACAGAGATGTACGGAAGCGAACAATCATAGTTAAAAAAGTACATAGGTATTGTTTTGTTTCTAAAAATAATGAATTGTTTGGGTTCAGATGAACTTTATTTGTTGACTGGAGTCATGTGGATTATTTTGATGCACCCTAAATATGCATTTTGGACCATCAAAAAATGGAGTACATTCATTTGCATTGTTTAAAGGAGGAGGCCTGAAATGAAATCTTAAATTCTGTTTTGATGAAGAAAGAAACTCAGATACATCTTGGATGGCCTGAGAGTGAGTAAATTATCAGCAAATTTAAATTTTTGGGTGAACTATTCCTTTAAGGCCTACCTTCAAACTCAGTGCCTCTTTGCTTGACATCATGGAAAAATCAAAATAAATCAGCCAAGAAAAATTGTGGACCTCCACAAGTCTGGTTCATCATTGAGAGCAATTTCCAAATGCCTGAAGGTACCAGTTCATCTGTAAAAACAACAGTGTGCAAGCATAAACACCATGGGACCATGCAACCATCATACCGCTCAGGAAGGAGACACATTCTGTCTCCTAGAGATGAATGTAGTTTGGTGTGAAAAATGTAAATCAATCCCAGAACAACAGCAAAGGACCTTATGAAGATGCTGGAGGAAACAGGTAGACAAGTATCTATATCCACAGTAAAACGAGTCCTATATCGACATATCCTGAAAGACTACTCAGCAAGGAAGAAGGCATTGCTCCAAAACTGCCATAAAAAAAGACACACTACAGTTTGCAAGTGCACATGGGAACAAATATCTTACTTTTGTCCTCTGGTCTAATGAAACAAAAATTTTACTGTTTGGCCATAATGACCATCGTTATGTTTGGAGGAAAAAGGGTGAAGCTTGCAAGCCGAAGAACATCATCCCAACCGTGAAGCATGGGGGTGGCAGCATCATGTTGCGGGGGTGCTTTGCTGCAGGAGGGACTGGTGCACATCACAAAATAGATGGCATCATGAGGAAGGAAAATTATGTGGATATATTGAAGCAACATCTTGGTTAAATCTTGGTCGCAAATGGGTCTTCCAAATGAACAATGACCCCAATCATACCTCCAAAATAAGGTAAAATTGTTGTGGCAAAATGGCTGAAGGATAATAAAGTCAAGGTATTGGAGTGGCCAGGAGGCCTTAAAAACCGGATTCAGTTTCACCAGTTCTGTCTGGAGGAATGGGCCAAAATTCCAGCAACTTATTGTGAGAAGCTTGTGGAAGGCTACCCAAAATGACTGACCCAAGTTAAACGATTTAAATCAATGCTACCAAATACTAATAAAGTGTATGTAAACTTCTGACCCACTGGGAATGTGATGAAAGAAATAAAAGCTGAAATAAATCATTCTCTCTACTTTTATTATTTCACATTCTTAAAATAAAGTTTTTATCCTAACTGACCTAAGACAGGGAATGTTTTCTACTATTAAATGTCAGGAACTGTGAAAAACTGAGTTTAAATGTATTTGGCTAAGGTGTATGTAAACTTCTGACATCAACTGTATATATATATATATGTATATATATGTATATATATATATGTATATATATGTATATATATATATGTATATATATGTATATATATGTATATATATATATGTATATATATATATATATATATATATATATATATATATATATATATATATATATACACTACCGGTCAAAAGTTTTGAAACACTTGACTGAAATGTTTCTTATGATCTTAAAAATCTTTTGATCTGAAGGCGTATGCTTAAATGTTTGAAATTAGTTTTGTAGACAAAAATATAATTGTGCTACCATATTCATTTATTTCATTATAAAACTAAAATGTAATTTAAAAAAAAAGTTTTTGAAATTGATGACTTGGACCAAATAATAAATAAAAAAAGCCAATAAGTGCCCAATATAGATGGGAACTCCTTCAATACTGTTTAAAAAGCATCCCAGGGTGATACCTCAAGAAGTTGGTTGAGAAAATGTCAAGAGTACATGTCTGCAAATTCTAGGCAAAGGGTGACTACTTTGAAGATGCTAAAATATAACACAGTTTTGATTTATTTTGGATTTTGTTTAGTCACAACATAATTCCCATAGTTCCATTTATGTTATTCAATAGTTTTGATGACTTTACTATTATTCTAAAATGTGAAAAAAAATTATAATAAAGAATAAGAGTTTCAAAACTTTTGACCGGTAGTGTATATATTATTCTTGTTGCACTCTAATCTGTCTTGGATACTACTATTCTGATGCTAGTGAAACTTTGTAATGCAGCTCTTTTTGTACCACTGTCTCCATAAGATGAATCGCTTGTGATGTATTATTCCCCTTTTGTAAGTCGCTCTGGATAAAAGCATCTGCCAAATGAATAAAAGTAAATGTAAATGTACACAGTGATGTAGTGCATCTCTCTACAGACAGGCACACAAGTTATGTCAGCTCTACTGGAAACCACACAGCCACTTGATAAAAACAAAATGTATAACCAGAAGAAACATGCTTACATGAAGTTATAGCCTACCAACAATATTACCTTACTAGCCTTTTAAAAGAACATTTAATCACTCCTTCTGTACCAAAAGACGCAACCATACACAAAGCCATGAAAATTATGCAGCTGTCCTACCTAGTGTAGAGTTAAACGTCTTTTCTTTCGACCCGTGAAGATATACACAATTTTTTCTGGTGACAGGGTAGGTGTAATGTCTGCTTCAATGTGGAGAATTCCAAGAGCAAAATCTCGATTCACTTATGGTTGTGCGTAGCTGGTTACTAATTCTCCGCATTGTTGAAAAACTCAGCTCTGATGTCGCTGACCTGACCAGGAGGGTCAGTGCCAGCTGAAGAAGTTTGTATAGATTTGGATACGTGTCCTTTTTCATGATATTTTGAAGATGTATCAATGAAAGGGGAGTCACAGTGGCAGAGGCCTTAACAAGGTCCATCTCTGCTCTCACCATCAGCGGGTGAATGCACAGTGGTTCAGTGTACGTCTGCAGAAGATGCTTGATTCCTTCTTTGTCACATTTAAACACTGCGACACATGCTTTTACGAGGTCAGTGGCCTCTCCTGTGAATCGCCTGTCCAGCTCAGAGATCACAGCATCCAACACATGACGATAGAGATGCTGTTGCATATTCCATGCAGAGGATTTTGATGTTTCAGTGGGTGCATCACCTTCGTTCTTTTCTCTATGGCTATAGTTGTTCCCAACCCTGTTCCTGGAGGCCCCCCAACACTACACATTTTGGTTATCTCCCTAATAAAACACACCTGATTCAACTCATTAGCTCATTAGTAGAGACTCCGCAACCTGAATTGGGTGTGTCAGATAAAGGAGATATACAAAATGTGCAGTGTTGGGGGGCCTCCAGGAACAGGCTTGGGAACCACTGCTCTATGGCCTAGTGAAGTATGTACTACATAACCGACCAAGGTACTAGGGGCTTTAGCAGCCCATTTTCGTTTGTGTGAAAACAGATCGGGAGCCTCTCCTTGCTGTGCGTCGTTTTGCTCTGACACATTTGTTTGACTAAATTATTTCAATGCGCACCACACATCTTTCCATGCATCTTTGTCTCTTCGAGATGAAGATGCACCCTGAGGTTGCTCGTAATCGTAGTTGCAACAGCGAGTGTACAGCTAGTGGACTGAAGGGCCTTGTGTGCAACATATACAATGCGCAGAAAATCCTCAAATACAACGAGACAAGTAATGAATTCAACTCTGTTCATGTAATCATAAAGTCCACTGGCCTCTACGGCCTATTTTTCTGCTTCGTCTCTCATTTCTTTCAAGGAGGCTGTAATTGCTGAGTAATGCATTTTAACAGAATTCACACATCGCCACTTGCACACCCACCTCATCTTACTTGGCTTTACGATTTCAGTTTGTTTCATGTTCAGGGCTTTCTGCATTTCGATGAATCTGTGATGATAAGAAGGCCCTGCAAACACTGAATACAGCTTGTCAAGTACATTCAAGAATGTTTTCACAGTGCGACTGACTGCCCACAACTAAATGTATGGTCAAAGTATATACCATATAACTGTGCCCGCATACACAGGTGGCTGGTGCATGCACGCTATGACTGCTTTGAGACATCAGACTTTCTCTTCAGGAGTTTAGACCCATAAAGGTGTATTTATATTCCTTCAGACTCAAGTTATACAAATGCTGGTATCTCCAGACCTCCGCACATATGCTTTCTTTACTTGTACATCCACTGTTGTTGTTTTAACCTTCATTGTTTAGTGGCGATTACATATTCTTCTAGCACTTCTTTGTGATAGCAGCGGCTCAAAATGTAAGTGTTTCCACCTTGTGGACCCACTAATTAGTGCAAATAAATCCAGGCGCATGCGCATTGGTTAGAAAAATCAGGCTGTGCACATTCAGTGCTCACGCGCTCTGCTGATGACGAGATTTGCTCAGTGTTCGCGTCTGAGCGAAGCATATTTTGGGCATTAGTCTGCAGCTCAGCTGAACATCTTAAGAACACGAAAAGCCAGCTTCTACACTTGTCTTATGCTTTTGTGGTTGTGTCTGAACTGAATAAGTCTCTGAACTAGGTATCCCGGTTTCCTGGAGAGGAAGGGAATATTTGTCAATAACAGCTGGCCACAGCAGTGCCACAAAGTTCAGTGTTTGGACCTCTCCTCTTCTCTTTATTCACAACATCAATGGGATCTATTGCCGAGGCACACAGCTTTCCTACCATTGCTATGCTGGTGAAATCCAGTTTGTTCAAGCCTGGTGACCCCATGTTCTCTACACTGATTTCTCTGTTTTTTTTTTTCGGGTACCTCAGCCTGGATGCAAAAAAGCCATTTTCAGTCACTGAATTCCTTAGCATCCCAGCCAGACGGAATATTGAACACAACATCACCATACAGCTGAGCTGTTCTTCTCTCTTGTTTACTGTCATTCTGTTAACCTTGTGTCTCTAAAATCAGCCTGATCTCATGAAAATGACGTAACTGTGGTGATATTTTTGCAATATGACATTATGTGGTATTACACGTATAGGGGAATTTCTGAGATGAAATATCCACTGTGTGTTGCTAAAAGCGAGTTAAATGTTCTCCCGAGGATATGAGAGTTTTAAGGTTAATGCTCTATTTAGTTTTAAATCAACAAAACCTACCCTACCCAAAACCTTAAACCTAAACCTAACCAATAGTGTCAAAAAAAAGCAAATGTGAGATGTAAAACAAAATTTCTGAAGCAACCACGTCATTTTGTGGTGTTTTTATGACACTTGTGTCGACTCGTGTACTCTTCAGAACTCGTACCCTGGTCCTTAAAAATGAATCAGTTGAGCCGCACACTTTGACCAGACTTAAACAAGCTTGTAAATGTAGTTGGCTATGTAACACAAAGCTAAAATGTATTGCCTTACAAGTCATGCACTATAGTAACAGTGTTTAGATGTCATAAGATAGCATTGTGTAAGGAACGGGGTGAAAAGTAAGTGTTTGTAAATTTATAATCTGTCTTTTTACACATGATTTGTGTGAAAGGGAATAAAATTAATTGTTGTAGCGCCTTTATTGTTCATTTCACCAGGAAACTGCCCTGATATGTACAACAAGCCACGTAAAAATAATTTTGCAAAAATGTAGGTATAGTAATGTGATTCTATGAGACTAGGTTGTCTAAAAATCTTGTACTTTTCTTGTCTCATTATGAATTACTCATGTTGTACAACTTTTAACTTATAAGTCACTACGGATAAACACATCTGGTAAATGAGTAAATGTAAATGGAATTACTTTTTTGTTCGAGAAACGAAATATATCGAGTTTCTTATAATTAAACTAGATATCTACATTGACCTCGATTAATGAGGACCTTTACAGAGACTTTTTAAAGTGATTTACTTTTTATTAAAGGCAAATCATACTTTTCAAGGCAGACAGACTTACAAGTGAAATATAATGTAATGTAAAGAGAATTATAACATCTAAATCTGAGGTGTTTCCCATATTCCCACAAGTCAGAGTCATTTCTATCAGGAAAGACTCGGGATGATTGGAACTAATACAAATGTAGAGATATTTATAACCTTTAGCGTAAGCCCTGTCCTATGGTTCAGCGCTCAGATACTTGCTCGAACTGTCAGATCCTGCTGGAAGGTGAAGACGGCAGGGGAGAGGAGTTTATTCCTACGACAGGACGGGAATAAACAGGTGATGATGGGGTGGTGGGGGATGAAAACGAGGCATTACAACCGATGAAGGCAGCTGTGTGAGCTTATAAAGGAGAGACTGGATTGTGATTGGATGAGGTGCCTGACTGAATGAAAGCGTAAAGACTATGAGTATTCCTGATAGAATTACCACTTACACTTCCATTTCTTGTAAAAACTAAAAGTCCTTCAGACCCAAATCAAGGTAAGACTGAACAGTTTGGTCATATTCTTTTTTCATTTTAAGTGTCAATGATAAATGCTACTCACCCACAATACAATTTGCCATAATTGATCCCCAGCTGTAATATAGAATAATAATATGGCTGAAAATGTTCTTGCATATGAAATCTTCAACAACGCAATAACACCTTCTTTAAACATGGTCTAAATGTTTTAAGCTTAAGATAGACAAACAATTGATTGGCCATAGTTTTAAAAGCAGAAAGAGTTTAATGTCACTACAATGGCTACAGAATATTATAACAAATGACGTCTGTTTAAAGTATTAAGAGCTAGTGGGCTTGAAGTTCAGTATATGGTATGAAATCTCTGGCCTTGTTCTGTAGCCCCCCAAAATAAGACCCCTTCTTGTGTTTCTTTCACTCTGTCTGGCAGGACTAGGGTAAATATTTACTGAGATAAATCCGCCAGCAGGAGTGGGCCCCGAGCTCTCCCCAGTGGCCTTTCAGCCGTTCTCATAGGGGTCCTTCCTCTCTGATCCCGAGCACTGAACCTGTCCTATACACAGACCCCCTACAGAGACATTTATAGCCTAGAACGTTCTACACCTCACCACAGGCCTGAGAATGAGGCCAAATACCACTCAACAATGGCAGAGTTTGACACACACATTAGTTTCACATACACTCATATATATATGTTTGTGAAAATCAAATTGCCTCAGAAAAACTGAGCTTAATAGGTGATTATTTTTTTCTTTATGCATGAATATAATTTTTTAAATAATTTTTTTTAAATTATTATTTTGGGGTGATATGACCTGGACATGTTTTCATGAGACTCACCTCAACCAAATATGTGACAATCTGACTATGCTGAAAATTGTATTTGTCTTTGTATTGAACATGAACGTACATGCACAAACATGTGCTCAGATATAAACACACTGACTTCACAGTATTCCTACACAGATTTTGTTTAGCTCTGCATTTCCTTTATTTACTGCCAGTATTTACAGTGAGGGGCTCTTTAGGTGTCCAGTAGATATTTAGTGTGGAGTTTCATTGAGTGTAAAGGCCAGATTTGTGGTACCTCACAAAGCAAGTCTCTTCCTGTCTGTAAAATTTTATGCCACAGTTACTGCTGAGCGGGTCATGTGGGCCTCCGCTGCCCCTCGACTGAAGACTGCCTGCTTCCTTATCATGTAGGGTTGGAAATCATAAGATATTTAATGATCATGGTTCCAAATCAATTTAACTTAACGCTTCCATTTCATCAACAATTTCATTAAATGAATTCTTCACCCAAAAAAGGAAATTCTGTCATTATTTTCTTTCTTATTTCCCTCCAAACCCGCAAGACTTTCTTTCTTCTGTGGTCCACAAAAGGTTATTATTTACAAAGTCTTCACATGGTTTACCTGCCATATTATAATAGTGACTCTAGTCTGTCAAGCTTGAAAAAATAAAAATAAAAAAACAGTAAAAGTAATCAACTCATAAAATATATTCCAAGTCTTCTGAAGAAATATGATCACTTTGTGTGATGAACTAAACAAAATTTAAGTTATTTACTCTCAAATCGTCAAAATCCTATTCAAAGATATGCAGTACATGTAAAGATAAATATGTGACTTCTTGACCAAAGAACAAAATGGTAAAAACCACTATGAAATCAGTTCACTCACAAAACGCTTCTTGAAATTTGGCCTCTACTGCAGTAATTACACAATGACATTCCTGTTGGTGACGGCATGTTGGACTAATGGACACGACGTTCCGCATGGAATAACATCCATCCTGGAAAGAGCTGAAGCAGGGACGCTTGCTCACTCCACTCCCATGATCACTTGAAAGAGAATAAGAGTGCTGTCTGCGTCCATGTGAACTTTATCTTCTTCCTGTCTTTCATCACTGTGGTTATTAAAGCTCCGTCCACAGAACTCGCCCATGTCTAATTACACCAAAGGTAAACAAAAGGAGGGTCGAGGGAGGGGAGATGAAAAACCGCCGCTGGACACTGCCGTGTTATTATAATTCTTTAAGCGATACTGTTAACGTGGTCAAGCGTTTTAGGCCAGCAGCTAATAACAGTTCTGAGGTAATTACAGGTCTGGCGGTGGGGCGGCATTCTGCTGAGTTGAGCTAGATGCTTGTCAACTTCCCTCAGGCCAAAGGCCAGCAATCTCATCCACACCTCGAACCGTGCATTTCTGCTAAAAGTGTTGCTTTGTTGTCACAGATAGCCAAAGCTTAAGAAACATCATGAAACGTTCAGTCATGAATAATGTGCTTCGTCTGAACTGGAAACTCATACACAGAGACTATTATACTGTAAGTCATGTTTCAATACAAGTTATGAATTTAATTTCTGTCCAAAATTGGAATATTGGTACAACTATTTGCAGATAAAGTAACGTTTCCGTTAGGTATGTGCCTGAAGCCAAATACCTTATTCAGAAAGGCATGAATAATGACTCCACAACGAATTATACAGAATAATAGAAAAAATATTAGAACGACATTTAAATAAGCATATCTAGAATGACAATGTAAAGGTGACTCTGAATCCTGTATGACTAAAGAATAAACTATATGAATGAAAATGTGCATGGTGTTATTTCAAGTTCAAATCA
Organism: Myxocyprinus asiaticus; assembly: GCF_019703515.2. Classification (NCBI taxonomy): domain Eukaryota; kingdom Metazoa; phylum Chordata; class Actinopteri; order Cypriniformes; family Catostomidae; genus Myxocyprinus; species Myxocyprinus asiaticus. The sequence goes on along the minus strand of NC_059384.1, from coordinate 35,593,360 downwards.
AAAGGCCTCTTTGCAGTCATCATTTATTGTGCGCGTCTCAGAAATCTGACCTTGTCAATAGTAACATTAACAAAATAACTATATCATATACTGTATATTTTCCACTTTTTGAAATGTCTATGTTAATGTTTAAAACCTTTCGAGCGATATATACGAGAACATGCCTCTGTGTCTCACTTACTCCTCAAACAGGCAGCACGCAGTGTGTGTGATGTTAAGGAGGGGTTAAGTTTCTGATCAATAAGGGCGATTTCTTTCTAAATCAAAGCGAATGCAAGTAACCTGCAAAGAACAAGCACAGACTGTAGTGTAGTGTAGTACATTGTTAATATCACAACGATTTTAATGCACTTGATTTCCTAAAGAGTGCATCATTAGACTCATTTCATGATCCTTCAGAGATCTACAATTAATCAAAATAAGGTCAGAATTATGATATGGTCATATGTGATTATTAAACCACAAAAATCTTAGATTAGGCTTTATGACACTGATAGCCTACATGACTTTTGTGCGCTTCAGAGTAATTTGTGTTCACTCGTGGGGCTCATAGATACGTTCAGAGCAGTTTGCATGCTATAAAGTACAACTGCATAGGCAAATAAAAAATCTAAAGCTCAAAATAATACAATAATCCACAATGATAATTTAGTATTAACATAATCAATTTTGTTCATGACATGAGGAATCAAATTTTCCTTGATCTTTTGACATATAAGTGGTCATTGTACTGTAAAAACATACTGAAAGTTTCAGAACTGAAAACGTTTTATAGAAAAAGAGCATTTATTTAAACCAAGCTACAAAACAGCTGTTTGGAATTCATGGAACTGTTGACGTCACAAGGACCAAATACATCTGCATATGCAACGTATATTTTTCTGTCATTGCACCCTTGGCCCCGCCCACTGGTGCTCAGTCAATCACACAGGTGAAGAGAAGAGAGATGGGCCTGTCATGGGAGATTCTTCCAAAGTGAACTTACACAGGACACCTTCATGTGCCTTTCTGGATTTAAATGTTTTTCTACATAAACATGCACAGACAGTCATCTTTGACAGCTTGATACATATCTTGGGCCGCTTTTAAAAGACACGGTGTCAAGTTACAACTCTGAAGAGGAGAAGCTCTCTGTCATTCAGCTGCTACCTCACGCCTATCTGTGTTATTTTTAGTTGTTGGTGTATGAAAAAATGATTGAATGATACTGGAAACTGGATGTGTCTTTAGCATATTTTAGAGTCGATTATATGTTCGGCTCATATCATACCAGTCATAATATGATTCAAGCTTTGCAAAGGAACTGTTATTGAAGGATGGGGCAGTTAAAAACATTTGGACGCAATCGCAATGAATATTTCACATGTCATGACTGTGTGATAGTTAATGGTGCTGACATCCTGTTTACACCGGGCGCGTCCTATGACGCAATGTGATGCAATGGCTTGAGGCTATCTACACAAGGCGTGTCAACACAAACTTTCTAAACCGTTTATTTGTGTTATTGGCAGTAGTAGGGCCACCGCGTGCAGCGCAAAATGGAACGGGACATCCGTTTACTGTCGGCGCAACGCAACACGCCGCAATGGCCGCTTCCATGATAGACAGCATCATTGATTATAATGGGTTCTATTGCTTTTGACGTGACACAACTCTCGTGTCCGGTGTAGACAAGGTGTGAGTGTTAACTGTTGTGCTTGAGATGAACAGTTTAATGTATCCGGATGCAACCTAACATTTCGTTTTACAATGTTGTTGAGCTGGTTCATTTTCTTCCGACTGAGTTTCAAAAATGGCTCTATTCGAGGGGCTGCATGATGTTAGCCATTCATAACAGTGGCCGTTTACGCTAAAGTTTAAAGGAGGTGCTTAGGACAAAACCAAGCATTCCAGACAGAGGGCCAACAATAGGGTGGAAAATGATCATATATTACTAAATCATGACTGTTTTAATGCAAAAAAAAAAGTAAATTTTTGCACACGTTGCTTATTCACAGAAAACATATTTTAGTAAAAACATATTTAGGTAAATAATGCATTTTATTATTGTATTTGTGTATATTTGTGCAAATAAATGAGAATGATTAAATATTATTCCTCCTTGTGTTCATTCAGTGAAAACTGTCGACAACATGCCTTCATAATGTTTAACTAGATTTTTTACTTCATGCATTAAACATTTTGAATCCACTTGTTTAAAGTGTCTGTTTGGCTGAAATGATGGTGCCTCTGATAAAAAATAAATAATGAAAATAAAAAAAAAAAAAACACTTTCAGAGCAAATACATAATTATCAAGATAAATATCAAATGGGCTGAAAAATATAGAGATATAGCCTAATTTTTGTAGCCCTACTGTTGTGCTGTTAAAAAGTCACACTGTTGTTTTATTTATTTATTTATTATTCAAACAAAATCTTTTTGTATTATTAGCTTGTTTGTTTGCTTGTTTGTTTATTTGACAATATGGATGATGAGGGAGAGCAATCCACAGTTGACAAAACCAAATCAGCTTTATCCTGTAAGATCTTTATTAATTAAATACTGTATAATACTGTAATAATAAGAAGAAATAATTTGTTTAATTATATAAGATATACACTATATTGCCAAAAGTATTCGCTCATCTGCCTTTAGACGCATATGAACTTAAGTGACATCCCATTCTTAATCCATAGGGTTTAATATGACGTCGGCCCACCCTTTGCAGCTATAAGAGCTTCAACTCTTCTGGGAAGGCTTTCCACAAGGTTTAGGAGTGTGTTTATGGGAATTTTTGACTATTGTTCCAGAAGCGCATTTGTGAGGTCAGACACTGATGTTGGACGAGAAGGCCTGGCTCGCAGTCTTCGCTCTAATTCATCCCAAAGGTGCTCTATCGGGTTGAGGTCAGGACTCTGTGCAGGCCAGTCAAGTTCTTCCACACCAAACTCGCTCATCCATGTCTTTATGGACCTTGCTTTGCGCATTGGTGCGCAGTCATGTTGGAACAGGAAGGGGCCATCCCCAAACTGTTCCCACAAAGTTGGGAGCATGGGATTGTCCAAAATCTCTTGGTATGCTGAAGCATTCAGAGTTCCTTTCACTGGAACTAAGGGGCCAAGCCCAGCTCCTGAAAAACAACCCCACACCATAATCCCCCCTCCACCAAACTTCACAGTTGGCACAATGCAGTCAGACAAGTACCGTTCTCCTGGCAACCGCCAAACCCAGACTCATCCATCAGATTGCCAGATGGAGAGGCGTGATTCCTCACTCCAGGGAACGCGTCTCCACTGCTCTAGAGTCCAGTGGCGGCGTGCTTTACACCACTGCATCCGACACTTTGCATTGCACTTGGAGATGTATGGCTTGGATGCAGCTGCTCGGCCATGGAAACCCATTCCATGAAGCTCTCTACGCACTGTTCTTGAGCTACATGAATTTTGGAGGTCTGTAGTGATTGACTCTGCAGAAAGTTGGCGACCTCTGCGCACTATGCACCTCAGCATCCGCTGACCCCACTCTGTCATTTTACGTGGCCTTCCCCTTCGTGGCTGAGTTGCTGTCATTCGCAATCGCTTCCACTTTGTTATAATACCACTGACAGTTGACTGTGGAATATTTAGTAGTGAGGAAACTTCACGACTGGACTTGTTGCACAGGTGGCATCCTATCACAGTACCACGCTGGAATTCACTGAGCTCCTGAGAGCGGCCCATTCTTTCACAAATGTTTGTAGAAGCAGTCTGCATGACTAGGTGCTTCATTTTATACACCTGGGGCCATGGAAGTGATTGGAACACCTGAATTCAATTATTTGGATGGGTGAGCGAATACTTTTGGCAATATAGTGTATTTGTTATGTGGAAACTAAAAATGGAATATAGTCACATTTAAAATGGACTACTGATACAGATAATTTTGCCACTGCAACAGATACATATACGGATTACAACTTCGCTGCACAACTCTAGTTTCCATCCCATGTGTTTAAGAGAACAAAATCGGCACTTCTGGGGAAATTGGCTTAAAAAAAAAGAGATGAAAATGGAAGTTGAATCCACTGTGGCTCTTTTATTAAATGTAATGAATTACTTGCAGTTTAGAGTGCGCAAATAAAATGCTCTGTCAAACTTCATATTTGCTAGCATTCAGCAGCATTGAGCTGACCAGAGCAACATTTGAGATGTTTTATGATGATATTGATGATATCCTTGGATGGAATTACAGTATGTATTCACATGGCTTGTTGAGGTCAAGTCACATGATTTTTCTATGAGCATCTATATTCCTATATAAATTCTATGGAAATATATTCATTAAGTGCGTTTCCTTCGTAGTTCATGCGCATGTCTTCTAATTGAATAAAAAATGTATCTACCTCAAGTGAGCGTATACGTTTTTAGTGGGCAATACTTATCTTGGTGTTTCCACACAGCAAGTTTCATGCAATATACCAAAATTTGCATAAGTTTCAAGATGTGAATCACACGAATGTGAAAGGATATGTTCATGTCATATATCACCTCAAAATAAAAAAGGAATAAGAAGTTATGTTGTTTTGTAGAGAAACTTAAGCCTACTTTTAAGACCAATTTTACATTGTGACAATTAAGCACATTTTCCCACTAAATTCTCATTACTGTAATGCAAAGGTATTATTACTACTGTAATGTGAAATAAAAAAAAAAGATATTATTTACATTAAGTATTTATGCATTAAAGAAGAATTGGTGCTGCTTTAAAGGCATAGGGTGCTCACACCAAATATCAATTTAGTTTTTGTATGTTTACTGCACTTTGTATAAAGTTAATTGATAAATAAATATTCATGGCTTTATACAGTACATTACAGTAATGAATATTGAGAGGGAGAATTTGCTTAGTTGTTATAAAAATAATAACACCATAAAAAATATATTGATAGTCCTAACAATAGGCTTAATTTCTTTGTTTATTTATTTTGTTATTTCGTTATTTGGGTAACACTTTACAATAAGGTTTCTTTCGTTAACATTAGTTAATGCATTAAGTATCATGAACTAACAATGAACAATATATTTTTTACAACATTTATAATCTTTGAAAATGTTACTTAATAAAAATACTGTTAATAATTGTTATTTGTTAGTTCATGTTATTTCATAGTACATTAACTAGTGTTAACAAATACAACTTTTGATTTAAAAAATGTATTACTATATGTTAAAAATTAAAATGAACCAAGATTAATAAATGCTGTAAACGTACTGTTCAGTCTTGTTAACTAATGTTAACAAATGAACCTCACTGTAAAGTGTTATCGTTATTTGTTTTCTTGAGATTCACCCAAAAGTTATTTTTTTAAATTGTAATCAGCGATTAGAAAGAACACGAACTATAGTGCATTTCTGAATATGGGTCAAGATACAGCGCTCACAGGCTGTCATTGAACGTTTTGAAAACAGTGATTTCATATTGGCACCACATGCACGCTCAACACCACCACGAGGGAAGCGCTGTCACAACGGCCTCGCAACTTCCTGCTCCAAATGTAAATATTTACACTCCAGACATCCCAAGCAGTGCTGGGAGAGGGGCTGATGTTTTGGGTTACATAAAGTCCAATCCTTCAGAACAAATTAAGCAGATTTTCCTCATTAGCCTGGACACGTAGCGTATGAGGTTTAGAAGCTGTGAGTTTCAGTACTACTGTACAAGCAAGTGAAACATGCGGTGTTCGACTCACACATGGACATCAACACTGATGTGAAATAATCCCAACAACATTTTACATACAGTACCCAAAAATATGTCAGTAGGGAACATGCAATGAATGTATTGTCATTTACAAACAAAAATCACTTAAAGTCAACATGAAACGGCATTTGTAAACCCATTTTACATTCGTAATCTGTCATATAGTATTTCTGAGTTAAACTGGACCATTAACAACAAAAGACTTCAGGAACTGATTAGATAGTGAAAAGTGGTTTCTGTTTGACAGGTGGTTGGAGAGGAGGGGTTGAAAAATAAGAGGGTTTCATAACATCAACAATAAAGGAAAGTCATTTCAGTGAAAATGGACATTTTGGTGAAAGATTGCACTGACATTTATTTTATTATTGAAATAACACTGATGCACTGATGAATCGTTCACACTGAAAACCATATTAAGTAAAATATTAATTCAGTGCGAATAATTATTAAATAAATTAGCACAATTAATCATGTCTCTGGACCATAATAAGGAATAGTCCTTCCATATAAGCAATTCAAGCATGGAGTATGTGGTAGTAGAGGCGTGGCTTGTGAATGGAGAGCGAGATCGGGAGATGATCATTACCTGTCAATGATTGTCTCTTACAGCTGTTTGTCATTGCAGTGAGAGTGGAGATGGAGTTAAGAGTGAGCCAGACACCACTGGAGGGGAGAGAGACCCGTACACACACCCCCAAGCCTGTGTGGCATGAGAGTGTTGCGAAAAGAGTGTTTTTTGTTTGAGTAGAAAATAAATACCTTATTGAGTTGAAGTTCACCATTCCCGATTCCTCTTTTCTCACCCCAACAACCTGACCCTGTTACACTGGTGCCAAAACCCAGGTTCAGGAGGAAGAGTGTCGCCATGGAGTCCTCCCCGTTGGGTGAAGTCATCTGTGCCCTTGTGGAGATTCAAGAAACCCACCACCAAGCCCTCCTGGCACCGGAACAGCGATTCCAGGAACTTCTCCAGGAGGTAGCGACCGTGTCTCATCTGCAGCTGACGAACATGGGACCCCAGGATGAGCTGGAGGCATTCATCGGGCTATTTGTACAAGCGTCTACCACCTTCGGCTGGCCGAGGTCATGATGGGCACTTTGTTTGCTGCCGTTGCTCTCCGGGGAGTCACAACTCACGGCTGATCAGCTTCCTGTGGAAATTCGCCTGGCCTATGATGACCTGAAGAAGGCCATCCTTCAGCGGGTCGGGCATACACCTGAACAACACCGCCAGTGGTTCCGTTACCTGAGGCTGGAGGAGGTCGGCCGCCCGTTTGTGTATGATCAGCTGCTATGCGATGCCTTATGGAGATGGGTCCTGGCCTAGGAGGGTCGTGACGTCAGGATGTGATAAATCTGATGGTACTGGAGCAACTCACCCCCCATTGATGATGCCATCCAGCTGGCGGAGGACCACTTGGTGGCATTTCCGGGGGCCGGCGAGCCCCCATCTTCATCTCTCTCGCTCCCTCTGACCCCTACTTCTACCCATTCTGTTTCTTCCCATTCAGTCCCTCCTTCCCAGAGATGGGGAGTACCCCCTCCGAAACTGGCTCCCTGGCTGTGGAGTCTGCGCAGCCTGCCGGTTCACCCTGCCCCTCTCCACTCTCACTCCCAGGTCGACAGATCCGCTGCCGCGGGCATGGAGTCTGGGCCGATTTGCTGGTGCTATGGGGAGCCTGGGCATTTCCAGGACCAATACCCACTGATGGAGGTGGGGACTGTGGTCCGGCTCCCCGACGTGCCACAAGCTGCCCCCGAATGAGCTGGGACATACCGCATACCTGAGAGTATTAAGGGGGGTACATACCAGGCCTTGGTGGATTCGGGTTGCAGCCAAACCTCCATCCATTAATGCCTGGTTCAAGTCGAGGCTTTGGGTGCTAGTCACAAGGTGAAGGTAAAGTGCATGCATGGGGATATCCACGATTATCCTGTAGTGACTGTGATGATTCAATTCTGGGGACAAAGTGTCGAGGCTGCGGTTAGTGCCCACCTCACCCAGCCGCTAATATTGGTTATGAATTGGCCAGTGTTTACCACTTTATTAAGGGAAAAAAGCATCTCTGTGTGAGATTTGTGATGCGCTGGCTGGGGAGGCGGAGCCAGGGCCATTTACGTCAGCTCCGCATCAGGGTGATGTAACAGAGGGGGAAGTCTCGGCTTCCCCAGCCTTTAGAGGATTCCCTGCTGGGGACGCTCAAACAAAAGAGGATACAACCCAACTGGTGATTCCAAAGAGCCATCGGAAAATGTTATTCCAGACGGCTCATCATAATCCGATGGCTGGTCACTTCGGGCGAGATAAAACTTTATTGGCCAGGCATTCACGGGGATGTTCACAGGTGGTGTGCGAAATGCCGTGAATGCCAGCTGGTGAATCCACCGGCCACCACAAGAGTGCCTTTGTACCCCCTTCCTTTAATCAAGGTCCCCTTCGAAAGAATTGTTACAGACCTCGTCAGACCATTAGAGCGGATGGCACGTGGACATTGCTTTGTGTTGGTTCTGGTGGACTATGCATGCGATACCTCGAAGCAGTGCCTCTACGCAACATTTCAGCACGTAGTGTTGCGGAGGTACTCTTCAGAATTATCTCCCGAGTGGGGATTCCGAAAGAAATCCTCACTGATCAAGGCACTACTTTCATGTCACGTAAGTGAGCTCTAGGAATTATTGGGAATTAAATTGATTCCCACAAACGGACGGCTTGGTTGAACATTTAATAAAACCCTGAAAAACATGATTTGTAAGTTCGTGCATGAAGATGCTTGAAATTGGAATAAGTGGCTTGAGCCCCTGTTATTCGCAGTTCGAGAGGTCCCCTAAGCCTCCACGGAGTTCTCCCCATTTTAATTATTGTATGGGCGTAAGCCTCGCGGTGTCTTAGATGTTGTGAGGGAAAACTGGGAGGAGGGACCTTCAAACAGCAAAAACAAAATTCAATACGTTCTTCACCTGAGAGCAAAACTCCACATGTTGGAGCAGCTATCACAGGAGAATTTGGAGGGAAGTGGTACCGGAGAGGGAGAAGCATGGGCCGGAGGTGAACTTAAAAGCTTAAAAGAACTCAATTGATTGAGTAAACTTGTTCCCTCAATTGAATTGAGTAATGGCATCTCCTAAACTTGTGTAATAGAGTTCACTTAACTTAGTGATCATATAGAATGAACTTAGCTATTTAGGTGACTAGATGCAAGTAGACTTAACTCATATTTGCTTTTTAAATGTTGTTTTTTCTACTTAATAAATTTAATTGAATGGACTAAATTATAGGTCATACCAACAACACAGTTTAAATAAAGAAGATTATAACTGATTCTTGGTCAATCATTAAATAAATGTATTTCTCCACAAAAATGCATAGACACCTGTACTTCAGTTGCACATGCATAAGGAGAACTGAGATAGTGTTAATAGGGTCCAACTTGACCAAAGGAGACACAGATCACCCTAATGGTGACATCACACAAAACAACCATTTGCAACAAAACAAAACTTCAATGAATTCTTTGTAACAACTATTAACATGCCCTCATATGTTCCCTTTGACCAAAGAAACATATTTAAATAACTTAAGTGCAAGGCATTATGGAAATACCCATAGACTAAATTTTGCACTCAATAGTTTAAGTTATTAACACTTAAAATCTTAAGTCTATGGATTTTTAAGAAAAATAAGTTTTAGGAACATAGATATTTGAGTTATGAGCCAAAACTTGAGATTTCAAGTAATGTTAAATTAAGACAACTTGATATTTCCAGTAATGACAACATTAGGTTGTACAGTGCACAATAAGATCAAGAATGTGCTTTAAAGGGGGGCCTGGGTATTTCAGTGAGTAAAGTCGCTGACTACTACCCCTGGAATCACGAGTTCGAATCCAGGGCGTGCTGAGTGACTCCAGCCAGGTCTCCTAAGCAACCAAATTGGCCCGGTTGCTAGGGAGGGTAGAGTCACATGGGGTAACCTCCTCACGGTCGCTATAATGTGTGGTTCTCGCTCTCAGTGGGGCGCGTGGTGAGTTGTGCGTGGATGCCGCGGAGAATAGCGTGAGCCTCCACACGCGCTATTTCTCCGCGGTAACGCGCTCAACAAGCCACGTGATAAGATGCACGGACTGACGGTCTCAGATGCGGAGGCAACTGAGATTCGTCCTCCGCCACCCAGATTGAGGTGAGTCACTACGCCACCACTTAGACACAGGACTTAGAGTGCATTGGGAATTGGGCATTCCAAATTGGGGAGAAAAAGTGAGAAAAAAAAGAAAAAAGAAAAGAATGTGCTTTAAATGAATGTTTCGGGTTCAATACAAGTTAAACTCAATCGACAGCATTTGTAGTATAATACTGATTACCACAAAAATTTATTTAGACATCCCTCCTTTTCTTTAAAAAAAGCAAAAATCTGGGTTCCAGTGAGACACTTAAAATGGAAGTGAACGGGGGCCAATTTTTTTGTTAAAATACTCACTGTTTCAAAAGGACAGCCACAAGACGTAAACAATATATGTGTTAACATGATTTTAATGTGATACAATCACTTACTAACCTTTTCCGTGTAAAGTTATAGCCAATTTTACAACTTCGTTGCCATGACAATGTAATGTCAACAATCCCTAAAATGCTAAAACGACTGTAAAAATTACGATTTAAACAACTTTAGAGCTTAAATAATACATGAGTTTTAACAGAAGAATTAATGTAAGCGCTTTTACAAAATTATAAGCTTGTATAAAACATATAAGTCACATCAGGATACAGGATGTCAGGGATACATATGTGCTACTTCCTAAACGCATTCTCAAAAGGGTCTTAAAGAGATTTATTGAGTCCAGATACTCAACATGCAGGATTATGAAGATCTGGACTTAATAAACCTCACCAGAAACAAAAACATCCCTTTCAACCTTCACTTGTAAAAATGGAATATGATTGGATAGATTTCTACCATAGGTGTATGTTCAACTTGTCTTGAATATACTTGGTTTAGTTCACAATATGTGAAATTCACAAAAATGTGAAAGCCTGACCTGTATGAGCCATTCCCTTTGATGCTTCCTGTGGACTGTTGGAGCGATTGCGGCTTTGTTGACGCCTTTTTCCCGTGGACCGGACGGTTCGGATACGGACTTCACTCACTTTGAAAAAGGCCACCATGAAAGGTTGCCTCTCCAGAGCGCCATCACGCCCCACTAACCCTGCTTCTTCAGGACTGATGCTCCAGCCTACGCAAACCAAATGAAAAATACTATTATAGATCCAGTCCTCTTTTAGATACAAAGATTTCAAGTGTCTACAAGCATAGTGCACCACTTTCATTATCCCCATTACAGCAACAAAATCTTGAATACATGAATTCACAACATTTTTACAATTGCCACCTTAACTAATATAATAAAAAACAGTGATAAACTAAACTGTTTCGCTAAAAAGAAATTGATAATCATAAAAATAAATTATCAAATAGATATTAATAATCATTGATTCATTTTCAAATAATTTCAATTAACTGGTTCAAAAAAGATTCAATCTTTCCAGTGCTACCACAGTATTCTTTTCTTTTCTTTTTTTTTTTTTTTTAAACAGGTTATAGTTTTGTATATTTTACAAATTTACATTTGTAATCCCTTACCAAAGCACAAGCTTCTCCATATCCTAAAGGATTATTACTGACAATGACACTACTGGTTATAAATAATGTGGCATCATCTTTTTCTGTGCAATAATTCATATTGTTTATATGTGTTTCTGGTGTTTCTGGATGAGTTTTACTTAAAATGTATATTGAATGAATTAAGTAAAACTTTATTGTGGTTGATCTCCTCTTACCACTGCTGGTCTCCACACTGATCAGTAAACCCAGATTATGATATGGGCTCATCACCCACAGATTACTGGTGGTTGTGATGTCAAACTCCAGCCAACCTTCTTCTGCCGCCCACAACCTGCGAGACTCCAGCAGAAACAGATCAGCATCCCTGCAAACAAGCATGTCAGGAGGTTATTAACTGTTATAAGCATCCCATTACCTCTTTTTATACTACTAATAATGCTGATACTATATGAATGTAAATAAATAATAAATCAATCAGTCAATCAATATAAATGAAAAATACATGTTTTATTTTATTCTTCCTTATTACAAACAATATACAAATGATATGTAAAAACAGTATCACCACTGGCAAGAAAAAGTATGTGAACCCTTTGGAATTAGCTGGTTTTCTGCAGTAATTGCTTATAAAATGTTATCTCATTTTCATTAAAGTCACAAGTATAGACAAAGCACAAATAGACAAACAAACAAACACATTTTCTATTAATGGAGACGATTTAGTACTGTGGCTACTCTTCCTAGAAGTGACCGTCCAGCCAAGAGGACTCAAAGGGCACACCACAGAATGCTCAATGAGGTAAAAAAAGAACCCTAGATTGACAGCTAAAGACTTGAAGGAATCATTGGAACTGGTTAACATCTCTGTTCATGAGTCTACTATACGGAAAACAATAAACAGGCATGGTGTCTATGGCAGGACACCACGATGAAAGCTGCTGCTTTCTAACAAAAACATTGCTGCACACCTGAAGTTTGCCAAAGACCACCTTTACTCTCCACAACAATACTGGGAAAATGCTTTGTGGATTGATTAATCTATAGTTGGATTGTTTGGGAAAAACACACAGCACTACATATGGTGAAAAAAGGGCACAGCATCCCACACAGTGAAGTACGGTAAAGGGAACATCATGATTTGAGGCTGCTTCGGGGCCTGGACCACTTGCCATCATCGAGGGAAAAAGTAATTACCAAGTCTATCAAGATATCCTACAGGATAATGTCAGGGTGTCTGTGGGCAGTGTTAATTTTTTCACATTTTGTTTTAGTCATAGTTTTAGTCTTTTGACGAAAATTTCCTTTAGAATTAGTCAATATTTCGTCATCTCATATTAATAAGTTTTAGTCTGTTTTTGTCTGACGAAAATTACATATAATTTTAGTCAACGAAAATAAAATCTTTTAGTTGACCACGATCTGCAAAATGGACAAAAAGTGTGTCAAACTGTAAGACCAAACTTTAATCAAATATTCAAACATTCAGAGAAAAAAATTATAAACATTTTCTAATTACTAATTTCCTATAATTATATAAATATAAAATAATAATGAATAGACTGAAGTATTAGCTACTTTTGAGAAGTTAGCCTACTGTACGCTGAATTCTTCATGCTTCAGACACATTCATTTTCCGTGAAAGGATATTACATTGCATGTAGCATGTTTCTTATTGAAACAATGTATTCACAACGCAAGTTACGCAATGCAAATTACACATATTCTGACTAGCGCGTCATTTAGTTCAAGTTCACCTGTTCATTCGCTTTACTCTGCAGATGTAGGTTGTTATATTACATATATGTTGTGGATATAGGCTACTATAGTGATTAAAATCATTTATAAATAGGATGCGTTAGGATTAGGTATTTACCCCGTTTTGAAGCAGTTCATTTTGCTCAACTCACACAGCTCAAGTGGAGAAATCCAAATTATTAATGGGTTAGATGAATCTATATCTAATATCTTCTTCTATATACAGATTCTATAAATGTTTCTTCTCCTTTTCATATCTTGCATTGTTAATATCTTGCAGTATAATTTTTATCTTGTCATATTTTTGTCAATAGGATGCTTTAACAAAATAGTTTAATTATCGTCATGATGCGCCTTTTTCGTCTCGTCTTCGTTATCATTGACGTAATAAAAAAACATTTTCATCAGTGATTTCTTTGATGAAATTAACACTGGCTGTGCACCAGCTGAAGCTTAGTAGAAGTTGGGTGATGCAGCAGGACAATGACCATAATCATCGATGTAAAAAAAAAAAAAGAAATTCACCTTCAGAGTGGCCCAGTCAGAGCCCAGAGCTTAACCCAACAGAGATGCTGTGGAGTGACCACAAAAGTGCACTCCACATTAGACATTCTAAGATTACGGCTGAGCTGAAGCAGTTCTGTATGGGAAAATGGTCCGAAATTCCTTCTGAATGTTACGCAGGTCTAATCCGTAGCTACCGGATCTGCTTGGTTGAGGTTATTGCTGCCAAAGGAAGATCGAACAGTTATAAAATGGTAGGGTTCACTTACTTTTACCACAGCACTGTGAATGTTCAATGGGATGTGTTCAATAAAGATATGAAAGATTATAATTTTTTGTGTGTTGTTAGCTTAAGCACACTGTGTTTGTCTATACTTGTGACTTTGATGAAGATGAGATCTCATTTTATGACCAATTATGCGGAAAACCAGCTAATTCCAAAGGATTTACATACTTTTTCCTGCCATTATATATATATATATATATATATATATTCAAACAGAGGAAATTAAGTTGGTAACAGAAGCAAAAGTTTAAAGGCAGTAGTCTTACAGGGAGGCCTGCATCCATTATAGTAATTACACACTATGAAAACGAGCAGTTTCTCATTGGCCCGGTCACTTCAAAGTGTCGCTCACACAGGTGTTGTGAGAATGCCCCTGCAGCCCCTTGTTATTACTCATTAATTACAGCTGCTCTCTGAGGAGCTCCACATGAGCTTCAGCCCTGCGGTGGTTCACACATCACGTTCAGCGTGAACTCTTCACTAATGCTGACTCAAACTGTTCAGTGCCACCAGTCACACACCCTCACCTGGGACAGGGTCTGTACGAGACCACAGGGGAGCTGCCCGCTCTAAAGCCCCACTGTAAAGCCTCTTATAGACACATTAAATTAAGTGGAATAATAGAGTTAGAAGTGTCAGGCTTTTTATCTTTACATAAATCGCATTTATTACCTCTGTCGTAGGCTGCCGTTAGAATCTGCCTATAGTTTAATAGCTTCATGCTGTGCTGCATGCATACAGGACCATCACATATGGCTCAGAAGAACTGTTCGTGAGGCCAGACATCCATGAAAACAACCAAGGACTGGAAAATATACAAACAGAATTCTACAGTCCTGCCAAGCATGATTTTTCATGAGATATTGATGGATCCTCATAAAAACAGAAAAAATATGTGTTCCATATGATTTCAAGATGTATACAATTTATACAGTGTTCTCTTTCTTGAGAGACATATTTCTCCAAAACAGTCATATCCCTATATAATGATAAACACACATACAAGTTTGCAATTCAACATTTTCAATTAATGGACTATCTCTCCAATATTGAAGGTGCAGTGTGTAATTTTTGAGCCACTAGTGGCACAAAATGGAATTACAATGTTTGGAATAACATACTACCATACTACTCTTACTATTTCTGCAGGATATGCTGAGTTCCATTTTAAGTCAGATGTTGGATATTCCAAGTTGATATCTCTAATCTCCGACCATAAGGGCATTCAATTGCTTGATGTTCTGAAGATTACACTGGCGTCCAAAAGTTTGGAATAATGTACAGATTTTGCTCTTATTTAAAGAAATTGGTACTTTTATTCACCAAACTGGCATTCAACTGATCACAATGTATAGTTCAAAGAATTCTCATCAAATAGTCCGCCACGTGCAGCAATGACAGCTTTGCAGATCCTTGGCATTCTAGCTGTCAGTTTGTCCAGATACTCAGGTGACATTTCACCCCACGCTTCCTGTAGCACTTGCCATAGATGTGGCTGTCTTGTCGGGCACTTCTCACGCACCTTACAGTCTAGCTGACCCCACCAAACCTCAATGGGGTTAAGATCCATAACACTCTTTTCCAATTATCTGTTGTCCAATGTCTGTGTTTCTTTGCCCACTCTAACCTTTTCTTTTTGATTTTCTGTTTCAAAAGTGGCTTTTTCTTTGCAGTTCTTCCCATAAGGCCTGCACCTCTGAGTCTTCTCTTTACTGTTGTACATGAAACTGGTGTTGAGCGGGTAGAATTCAATGAAGCTGTCAGCTGAGGACATGTGAGGTGTCTATTTCTCAAACTAGAGACTCTGATGCACTTATCCTCTTGTTTAGTTGTACATCTGGTCTTCCACATCTCTTTCTGTCCTTGTTAGAGCCAGTTGTCCTTTGTCTTTGAAGACTGTAGTGTACACCTTTGTGTGAACTCTTCATTTTCTTGGCAATTTCAAGCATTGTATAGCCTTCATTCCTCAAAACAATGATTGACTGATGAGTTTCTAGAGAAAGCAGTTTCTTTTTTGCCATTTTGGACCTAATATTGACCTTAAGACATGCCAGTCTATTGCATACTGTGGCAACTCAAAAACAAACACAAAGACAATGTGTTTCAACTGTGTTTGATATAATGGCAAGTTATTTTCTAGTACCAAATTAATTTAGCATGATTACTCAAGGATAAGGTGTTGGAGTGATGGCTGCTGGAAATGGGGCCTGTCTAGATTTGATGAAAAATGACTTTTTTCAAATAGTGATGGTGCTGTTTTTTATATCAGTAATGTCCTGACTATACTTTGTGATCAGTTGAATGCCACTTTGGTGAATTAAAGTACCAATTTCCTTCTGAAACAGCAAAATATGTACATTATTCCAAAGTTTTGGCCACCAGTGTACGTATAAGGAAACAAAATTGCAACGCTTCTGTTAGCTTAGCAGGTGTTTGGTTTTCAACAGAGACGACTCCAAGAAACCAAATTGCAAAGGATAAACAATACTATGCAATGCTAGCATTTGTTGTCTATGTGTACAATCATCAAAAGAGGGTATAATTTACAGTGTTTTACACACCTGCCTCTGCAAACATTTGCTAAACAAATTTTATTATCATGCAATGTCGGAACTTTGACTAAGTGGGTTTTATTTCTTAAAAATGAATGTTTATCTTAAACGTTCTCCCTGTTTACATGTTTGTGTGAAGTCATGCACTTGTATCATGGCGAAATCTGAGGTTTTCCGTACGTTTTTCCAAGTTGGAAGTCCGACTTCAATTGGTGTTCCATTGCACTTTTCCGAGCAGGAAGTTGGAAATTCCCACTTTCTTGAATGGAATACTACTGTGCACAGCATAAAAAATTTCTGAAAGCATAGAATACCTGGATCATCACCAACATATGCCAAAAAGTGCAGTGAGCCAAAACATTATGATCGCTATATAATGTTTGTCTTGGTGAGTCCGCCGGTTTGTTCCATTGTGTTTACATTCTCTTCATGTGTTTCAGATACCACTGGCACGCAGAATCAGCGTTTCCATGGGAACCCTGATTGTTTTCATGGGAACGCTGATCATGCCAACTTTCAGCTGGCAAGCGGCACCTGGCCGTTGTTTGTTTTCTACCTATATTTACCCCACTCTGTTTTGTGTTCATTGCTAGACTGTTGTTTGTTGTTGTGTTTAGTTACTCACCACTCTCTCTTTGCCCTAGTTGGTCCTGTTGCGTATTTTCTGTATTGGTTTCCAGTCTTTCGCCATAGTGCCCAGATTGTGGTTACCTTCCTGTTGGTTGCATCGCTCGCCTTGACACTTCACCTGAGAATTCCTCATCGGTTATCCCTCTACACTACCACGACGCACTCACACCAACGAACACACTATCCTCCAGAGGATTCCTTGCGGATCTGCTCTTCACACTATCACGACGCACACAAACCTACGAACACACTATCCACCAGAGGACTCCTCGCGGATCTGTGCCCCGCACTACCACAACACACACAAGCCTACGAACACACCCTCCATCTCCACGCTGCAGTCAGTGCTGGTTCTCCATCACTCTTTGCCAGCTCAGCTGTGTTTGATTATTAATACCTTCTGTTAATCTGCCTCCGCACTTGGATCTCTGGTCTCATCTCTGACATTGTTAGGAGATGATCAACGTTATTTGCTTCACCTGTGAGAGGTCATCATTTTTTGGCTCATCAGTGTATACAACAGAGTGTAACGCAGGGAATACTGTATCCCACAATTCAAGTGTGATGAATGAACTGGAAGTAAAATTAACCAAAAATGATATTTGGAAAATTATAAAGTTCTGAATAGCATACTACTATAATATTACTATATTACTATTTCTGCAGTATGCATACTATGCAGAGTTCACAACCAGAGATCAGATCCTGCAGATAAGAAATGACAGATCAAATACTTAAAAAAAAAAGAAGAAAAGAAACACAAACTTTCCTATATATATATATATATAAATAGACAGTATGCAGCAGTATGCCAGTATTCCATTCCAAATATAGCCATTCTGTTTATTTCAGCGGTCTTACATTGCACATATTTTTTCAACAATGGAGTGAATTTGAGGTGGGAATACCTTTGTTCAAATGATAGCATACAGGGGAGTGTCTGACACTTTTAGAAACGATCATTATTTTTGCAATTTCGTTTGGTGCTGCTAGTTGTACAGATATTACACTTCACCTATATTACGGTCCTGGCAAAACTGTTTTCAACCTAATATGTTTTTGTTAGTTCGGGTAACGACACTATTAGTGTAAAGCACTTAAAAAAGAGGCATTACATGCTATTGTTTCTTTACATTTAAGGCCATGTGAAAATAGTTGACTTGAGGTTCTCTATGCTGCACTTTTAGGTCAAATCGTCTTGCCACATAAGCTAAATTGAGCCAGATTTTCAGCCCCTCTGCACCACCTCCAGAACCAAGATATTTTTTGCTTCATGGATTAAAGACTTCCACACTTCAGAAGTTCCTCTCAGCCATACCATGCATCTGCTTAGCTTAGCTAGTTCTACCGCATTTCCCTAACCAGTGTTTTTTTTTAAAGATCACAAACCATAAACACAGTAATTATGCCGTTAGAACTTGACAAGTTTTCAAATTAATCTGTTTGTTAGCAAATACATTTTGCAAGCCGCACAACATTTGAGATTTACTGGCATAAAATTGGTATGTAGGGAAATACCACAAAGCACGCTATAATCTGCATCAAGGTAAACGTTGTTGTACAGTGATACAATGACTGCTGATATAAAAACTCAAGATTTCGATAAAAATAAAAGCCTCCCACTTCAGGTTGAGGAAAAACATTGTGTCCATTGTTCAACCCAGGATGTACACCAAATGAACACTTTGTGATAAACATTAGAAACAATTTGCGAGAGATATGAAGTTCATTTAGCCAGAGAATTTGGTTTTGTAACAGAACGTAGAGAGTGAGACCTATTTTACAAAGATAACGACCTTTGTTTTGGTACAGCATGTTGTTTTTTATCTTTTGTTTTTCAGTTAAATATAGAACGGATGGCTAGCGTCATAGTCATTGGCTTGTTTTTTGACATTATACCAGTCACGCCATTTGCCTTTCTCGAGTAGATATCCCTCCCACCACCCACAAAGTCAATGTTTGACGTGTGTTGGTGGGTTCTTTTTTAGATGCCAAACTAAAGCTATTTCAGTTGTGCGTTGTGGTCATGGCTTAAGTCTGCATAAAGTACACGGCAGACAAGCTGTGCTGTGTTCAGTGAGGGACACTTGAGCTCCATTTAAAACACATAGTCAATTATTCAGATCAAAAACAGAGGATGAGCAAAAACAGATAAATATTTCCATGCCTGACAAGGGTTTAACAGTCCCTAAATTTGATCAGATAAAAATATGAACCTCTAAATCAAGCTTCAGAATACAACATTGCATTCTGTTTCATAAAGCCTATATTTGAGCATTCATTTAAAGCTGCACTATGAAAGATTTATTTGGGTGACAATTACAAAATATTCATTATTTAGTGAGAACATAAAAAAATCACCAAAGAGTTCAAAACCCTGTCTTTGTCTTACCCCGATTCAATACGGTGAGCCTTCAATAATGTTTTTTATTTAGAGCTGTAGGGTTGGATCTGGCACAAAATCGCAGGCTTACTTCATGTCCGAAAGCTCAGGAAAAAAGGACTGGCTGTGGTCCTTAAAAATAAGTGTCTTCAACTGAACTCATTTCATATGTTTGATGTGTGTAGTACAGTACAAAAATTAATGTGTAGAAGATAAACCATTTAAATAATCATATGAAAATATGTAAATAAGAGTGTTGTTTACCTTCCTCAAAGCAAGTAATATCTCAGTTACAAATGTTTAAACAAATAACATAATATCAACATGAAAATAGCACGTTATGACTCTGGCTCTGCAGGTGAAGATCTCTGATTGATGATTACAGACAAAGCAGCTAACCTCAAATCGTGAGATTCTTCCATGCAGAAAAGCAGTCCTTAAAAACAACTAACGGAAAATGTTCCTCCGCAAGATGTTTGAAATTTTAGGTTGCAGCCACAGATGTCGCTAGGGAGCCAAAAGTTCCGTAGTGCAGCTTTAACAACAAATGCAACTATTTGGCAACATGTTACACCACTGCAGTATAACTGCAGAATATGAATGGTAATATGAGTGGCAATATGGTTTAGAGTAAAAATTTTACAGAACATAACAGTAAAAATAATAACACAATAGAGTGACAATATACACTGATGAGCCAAAACATTATGACCACCTGCCTAATATGCTGTTGGTCCTCCGTGTGCCACCAAAACAGTGCTGACCCGCCAAGGCATGGACTCTCTGAAGGTGTCCTGTGGTATCTGAAAGAGGCCACTGCCATCAGGGAATACCACTGCCATGAAGGGGTGTACCTGGTCTGCAATGATGTTTAGGTAGGTAGCACGTGTCAAATTGACGTCCACATGAATGACCGGACCCAGGGTTTCCCAACAGAACATTGCCCAGATCAACACACTCCCTCCACTGGCTAACTGTCTTCGCACAGTGCCATCACTTCCTCCTGTAACCATTACAAAAATGTTCTGTGACTTGTGCCACAGTAGATCTTCAGTCAGTTCGGACCAGATGGGATAGCCTTCGTTGCCCTCACGCATCCATGAGACTTGAGCGCCCAACACCCTGTCGCTGGTTTGATGGTTTGTCCCTCCTCGGACCACTGTCGTTAGGTACTCACAACTGCTGACCGGGAACAACCCACAAGCCTTGCCGTTTCAGAGATGCTCTGACCCAGTCGTCTGGCCATAACAATTTGGCACATGTCAAAGTCACTCAGGTATTTACTTCTGCCCATTTCTCCTAAATTTAACACGTTGACTACGAGAACTGATTGTTCGCTTATCATCTAATCTACCCAGACCTTGACATGTGGCCTTCAACGTTATTCGCTTCACCTGTGAGTGGTCATAATGTTTTGGCTCATCAGTGTAAACACCATAAATCAGGGGTGTCAAACTCAAATAACCCAAGGGCCACTAGCCATGTGGTGTTCTCATTGAGGGCCAGTTGAATCAATCAATCAATCAATCAGTCAATCTATCTATCTATCTATCTATCTATCTAACAAAAAAAGGTCAATATAATTTATTACAAAAAAACTGTTGTGAATATACAAGTCTAATTTACTTCAAGTGCACATAATAATACAGTATTTTGTTTGATAGCCTCCAAAACATTTTAGTCCTGCTGTGTGCTCAGGTGAACTTCCCTGAAGATCAATTTTTTATTAAAAACTCTCCTTTGGCTGATGTGTTTTGTGCTTGTCAGATAATAGTATGGATAGTATGTGAATAGAGATGAAGAGCTTGTTTCTCCCCTCAAATGGCCTGAAGTGTTCTTTTTCATGGTGTTTTCTGACTTTTTTGCCATTGACACGCAAGTGCCAGCTTTACAAATATCTGACTGAGTTGTAAAATGTCACGTCTATTTTTAGTCTATCATGGTCTATTTTTATCCATCATATTAGTTTAAATTTCCTTGATACACAGGATATTTGATGTTGTCTCGATACAATCAACATTTTCAGTAAAATATGACAACATGTAGTAAGCGTGAGTCTGATGAAGCAGGTGTTCAATATAATCATTCGCACAGCGCTCACAGAGAGCATATAAGCGAGTGATAGAGAGAATTCTAGTGCCAGAATAAACACATAAGGATACATAAACATGTGAAAATCGATGTGCAGTACGAAATACACAGAACGTATGACTGTAGAAAGCACATCGATGTGTAGACAAAGACAATTAGTCAGTACACAGCAATCAGTTAACACATGTTTGTAAATAGAATCATTTTAGTTCAGTTGGACAGGCAAAATAAGTGACTTAATAGCTGTACAGCACATCAAAAATTGAAATGGAGTCACCTAAATGCACGTTGCATCAATGGATGCTTCCAGTACGCTACAGACAGCTCAGTAGATCATGATGGAAGAGATAGTTTTGCTAAATGTGTTTAAGCAAGTGGAATACACTGTAGTAGGCTATTGTTTAATAATCCTTTAAGAGAAATATAGGGAACAATAAAGTCCAAAACAAAATGTAGAAAGAATTAAATACATTTGGGGGCCGGGTTTGAGGATAACATTAACACTCACACGGGCCGTATGAAACTATCTCACAGGCTGAATACACTGTTTCAAAAGTATAGCCACAAGATGTAAATATTATACATGTTTACATGATTTTACTGTGATAAAATATCTCACTAAAACACAAAACAAAGGTCTCTTACTAACCTTATCTAAGTTATCCAATATAATACCTTCATTGTCATGACAACAGATCCCTGTAATCCCAGTACTGGACATACCTCTACTCAGATAAGGTTAGTAAGCAATTTTATAACTAAAATCATTTTAGCATGTATAATGTTTACGTCTTGTAGCTCTTCTTTTAAAGCAGTGTGTATTTTAAGGTTTATGGACTTCCCCAATTCACTTCAATGGTAAAGGCGGTCGCACACTGGACGAGAAGCGCCACGCCGCGACGCGGTTAGGACACGGCACAGGTATCAAACACGGGGCACGTCGATGTGGTTCAGGTTGCAGACAGTACACACAAAAGTTACCAAGGTTTTTTCCTTCTTCAAGAATGAAGAATGCTAAAGTAAATAATCCTGTGGAAAATATGCGAGTTGCGCTCCGTAGCATGGCAGAAATTTGAGCAGCCTCCGGAGTCGTAGCTGGGTGCCGCTGACAGACAGCGAGTGGCGCCGGCAGTGTGCGTACCTTCATTGAAAACAGTTGTTTCGAATTTTAGAAAGCGCCATGTCGTCCGCCAGACACGTCCAGTGTGTGACCCCCTTAAGTGCCTCATTGTAATAGTTTTTATTTATATATATATATAAAGAAGGGACGAGTCTAAATAATTTTTTGTGGTAATCAACATTATGCCACAAATGATGCTGATAGAGCTTAACTTGTACTGAACCTGGAACATTCCTTAAAGTCACACTTAACAATGTCTGAATGTAACTGCAATGTATAACAAAATAACAAAGCAAGCATCATTTTTTTTAAAGAAATATAGCACAAGCACACTTTTCAGGGAAAGAATTTCACAAAAATAAGGTTGTGTAAAATGATGAAACAGTAAATATCCTCTTTAAAGAAAAAGTGGACACTTTCTGGTTGTCAAACGTTAGAGGGACATGTTCATAGCTAAAGTTAACTCCACTCTGTGGTTACTGCTAGTACACCTGTGTGAACTTGAAGGGAACTATAAATATCCACATATACTTTTTCTCTCTTTGAAAATGTTGTTTCAGTCAGATATTACAGAAGTACAATAGGTTTTGAAGTCATGATGACTTTAACATTTTGTGAGCTACTGTAAATGTTATCAAATAATACTGTTAAAATTTGCATCGAATAATATTTTTACTCTGACTGTTTACCTACCTGTCAGGGTGTTCCCCAACCACCTGGAAGACACTAAGCAGGAATGTCTCATTGCGGAATGCTCTGGTCACACATTCCTTGTAGATCCTGAATTCTGAACCTGTGATGGCCTCACCCTCTGGGATCAGGGACAGGTTGAATTTGAACTCTTTATGGTGTCTTCTCTGTGGAGACAGCTCCCTGTCAAACTCCACTGTCCAAAGAGACACATAAAGACACTGTGAGAGATGTTGTAGAGCACTGCAGTTCTACACAAAGTCAACAAAAATGTGTTATTGTTTAGTCACAATATTTTACAATGATGCAAGAAAAAATAATTGATATATTTTCAGTTCCTGTCCTGGATGATGATTTGTCAATAAAGCATTCAGTCATGTTAAAATACACAATATAGTAAGAGAAGTGACTTTAAACACCAGTTCAGCAACTGTAGCTACTAATATCACAAAGCCAAGTATCAACCTTTATGCCATTTTCAAAATAATTATATTCTGTGTCCTTTTATAAAAGGAATAAAGTACTTAAAGTACTTTCTTACTGAGTATTTTTGTCTTGTTTTCCAGTAAAAATATCTAAACATTCTTAAAAAAAAAAAAAAGATACATTTACTTGAGAAGAAAAATTACAAAATATTTTGTCTTGTTTTCAGTGAAATCCAACAAAATGTATTAACGTTTAGCCTTATAACAAGAATAAAATATTTGGAAATGGGGTAAAAAAAAAATTTAAAAAAAGAAAACTTGAATTAAAGGGCAAACAAGCTTATTTTTCTTCTTGTTTTAAGCATAAAACCCCAAATTTTGTTAGATTGCTTTGAAAAACAAGACTTAATATCTTGTCATGCTGCCTCTCAATTATTAGTTTTTTTCTTGTTTTAAGGAGGTTTTGATATTTTTACAGGAAAACAAGACAAAAATACTCAAAAAGTATTTTTGCAGTGTGCTCTGCAAAAAAAAAAAAAAAAAGTGCATAACAACTCTCCTTTGCCATCACTGTATTAACATAGTCTCTCACACCTTATTGCTGTTGGGCCTCATGTATTCAGATAGAAGACAAAGGCAGGCCTAACACAGTCGTAAAAACATAACTTAAGCCCCCACCTTCTAAGTCGTAAATCTTACTGATAAAAATCGCGCCAAAATCAAACAAAGGGAGTCCAAAACAGACTACAGATCCATGAAGCCTTGCTCACTAAAGGATCGAGCACTCAACTCCTACTGGATGAGGCACACAACAGAACGTCCCTCAAACATGACATCATCAGGACTAAATAATTCTGAAATGCTTCCAAAGTGGCTTCCAGCGACTTAGTTCAACGAATACGGACGTAGCTTTTTGCTGCTCTCCGGTGCAACCTCGTGGCATAAGGAAGTAATGTCCGACTTGAAACTGTAGCCATACAATCTCCATCTCGCTGGACGAGTTGAGATTACTCTGTGTTCAACCGAACACTCTAACGGATCCGAAGGAGACCGCCGAGCAATTCGCATCTTCATCCGTTGCCCTACAGAAGTGAAGCGCAAGGAAACGTCTTCTCGTCATCACCCGAGCCTCAAGGAACCGGGTCAAAGTTAAAGGACGGAGGAAAACATATTCTACCTGTGTCCTCATGCGATTCAAGTAAGAGGTTACGTCTGGGCAGAGATAGAATATTATAGCGTGTTATTCTTGTGTTTCAAGGTTTTTGCTTGTACAGTTTACGGACCGCCATGTCCGCTCATTATTAATACTCAGGGTATTAATTATCACAAATTTGTTTTGCTGTATTGTGGTCCAACCAAATTGGACTGTTGTGCATTTTCGCCATCGCGGGTGAGACAGCAACTGAGTTCATCCATTAAAGAGTCAAATAACAAGGGACTTTTACGAGCCCTGCTCGTAAAACCGCGTCTCTGAGTGATGAACACGGCTGCTTTATCTCCAGCTATCGCGAAATCAGCTTTCGGGCTGTCACTTAATCATCTCTCTCTCTCTCTCTCTCACTAACCACACTGACACACACACACACACACTGTCACACACACACCTTATGTGTTATAGAATTATTTTTATTTCCATATCTAATCATATCACTGTTTAGTTTGTAGTTGTAAGTCGGAAGTTTATTGACTGCATTGTATTAATTATTAATTGATATTACTGCATAAATAAACTTTGTTATATTACAAAGAGAAGTGTTTTGGTTTGTTTTGCATACACCTGTGTCATGCTGACGGGATGTCAGTGCTCGGATTCAAACCTTCATTCATTGTTTTTTTTTCCCGAAAATCGATATTCTTCGGATGTCGATTTTCCTAAGAAAACAATCTAATATTGAGACTGTTTTAATATTCAGTTATTAGTCCCTGATTTCAGGGTGGTGCCCCATCAATGTTAATCCTTATTAATATTCTATTGATTTTTGATAATTGATAATTATCTTTGATTGAATTTGAATGATCAATAAGCTAGTGTTAATTTTGATTAATGTTTCATCGACGTTAACAATTAACGATTATCTTTGATAACTGTTGATTTAAAGGATTAAAAAAAGCTAACATTGATTCTCATCAATGTTCTATTGATTTTAATAATTAATAATTATCTTTGATAATTATTAATTATTGCTAATAACCAAACTTGCTCCTAAACGTAGCACACTACATTTACTGGAGTCCCATATGAGGTTTTAATGAGTTACATCCAATTAATTAATTTAAATATTGATTAATAACTACAGAAATAATTATTAATTATTTCTGATAGTAACACTGATCTAAACAACCAGTAAAGCCCTACATTGCTTAAAAATAAAATCCTTGTTCTGTTTATAAAATATCAAGACCTATGGCTACATGTTTGACGCATAATTCAAAACAAAACCCAATAACATTTCAGTCTCTTATTGACATAAACTTAACTTAAACATTATTAAGATGTGGTAAGCTATGTACGCTCAATAATGGCCTATAGTTGACTGACCTATTTCACCCATATGGTCTATACATATGCATTTATATTACAGCACCACTTCACAGAGCATCCAGATGTGCAGAGCATGTGCTGTAATAATGATTCACTATTTCTGGTAGAATTCTAATTCTCTATTTATTCAAGCTGTTCCCACAGCAAAGGACTTCATGGCAGTTCAGTTTTAAGTGCTAGCAGCTCCTTGCAGAGAAAAAGGAAAAGGGGAAATTGCGCGCAGAGAGTGTTTTCACATCAGATGACAGCTTTGTCATGCTATCATGCTCCTCTTCCTCCCCGATGTCACCAACAGCTCTTCCTGTGGGTCCTACGGTCAGCCCATGAGCTGTATTTCTTACCTAAGTACAGATCCAGCCGGATGCCCCTCTTGTGGGCCCGGGGTGAACTATCTTGCTCTGATTGTATTTCCATGCCTCCCTAGGTGAGGAACACACACTTCCATGTCAACCCTCCCTCCTCGCAGAGGAAGAGAGAGTCGAGGAGTTTACCAAATTGTGGAGTGGGGAGGACTGCCCCATTTTCACTGTTTGGTGAATTCCAGTTGCTGTTTAAAGTTCTCCACTGTCACAAGGGAGAGAAACTTCTATGATCACTGGCCTTCCAACAAGGAGTTGGAACTCTTCTGCTGTCCAGACACATGCGTTACCAATTAAAATCAAGCCTCTTGATGAAAACTCAAAAGGGCCTAAGACGGAACCTTGGGGGACACCCTTTTCTTGTGATACATACTCCATTCTAATTGACCGGCTAACCTTGGAAAACCCACCGGCAAAGGATGAAATAGAGAACTGCATCAGCTAGAGGGACTTTTGACCCCTAGTAAGGGCTTACAACAAAAAGAAAAAAAAAAAGAATAGAAGAAGAAGAGAAATAGGCATAGGGAGAGAATTTTCTTTAGTGCAGTTCCAGCTGCTGGGTTCACATAGTGATGGTTTGACACCAGGATTTTCTCACTCACAATATGCCCAAGTAATTCATCTTTGAGAGGAATTTCCAGAGGTTCCTTTTGTTATGTTTTTCACATCAGTACAGCAGGTCTGAATGTGGCCATTTCACATGCTGCTTAGACTTCTTCATTAACCACAGGTGTTTTATTAACAGAAGTCAGTCCAGCAACATCAAAAACATCAGAGATAACAGAAATATTAAAGGCCTTATGAATTCAAAATATAGTCCATGTATATTACTGTAGCTTTGAGGTGCTCTATATCAGTGATTCCCAACCGGGGTTACACGTACCCCAGGGGGTACATAAGCAGAATCCAAGGGGTATGTAAAACTAATTTTATTTTGCTTTGTTTAACCCATAAAACAATATGCATAACTTATAATAATAAGGATTAGGGCTGGGTAAAAATTTAGAGTTTCCAATCAATCACGATCTTCATTTGAACATTCTTTTTTTTCATTCATAGGTTACTTTTATCGAAAACTATAAACACTGTCTCTGTCGTGTTATAAAAATTCCTGTTTTTGTTTTGAGGGACCCCCCTAGACCAACCCCAACAACGTTACTCAACCAATGGCGTGAGTTGGGGGCAGGACTATTTGACTATGAACAACTGCAGGTGAGGGGTGTATTCAGAAAGCTGTTTTGAATACATTGTTTATTTTTGCATTTCCGTTCAGTGGCGCTAGAGTTGCAGAAATCACATACTTCAGCTTTAATCAATAGTTATATTTAAATAATTATGAATAAAATACATACAGTATATGTTCTAAAATAATAATAATATAGATAATTAAAACGCATTACATTATTTTGGCACACAAGTAAAGCATGAAAAAAGATAATACAAAAAGTGGCTTTAGAATGCAATATATTGTTTATTTCCATATTATTGAACATAAGCCTATCATTGGCCTACAGTTCATAGCAATCCATTTTGCAACTGAATTCTTCAATCAGTACGAGATTTATTATAAGGTCTTGATGCATCAATATACACCTGCGTCAGATGCTTTTGGAGTGTCTCCTTTGCGTCACGTCATAAACGTACCATTTTTAGGTCGCTGTGTCAGTTTAAACGAAGCTTGAAACTTACAGTAGAAAAGCACATCTTTAGATCCCTGCGTTCGGATTTTCCCTCCAACAAGCTGTGTTTGAATGCAAGAACGTGTTCTCATCATGTGTTGTCTGCTCTCAGTAAGTGTGGTTTGTTCTCTGTCTGTATAAGCTGTGAACTGCCTATACAGCGTGTTTCGCTTACTGCCCCCTGGAGAAAACAGGTGGTGCTCCAAGCTTGAATTGCTCAGATATAAGGAATATTCCTTATTACGGGGACATGATTAATTGTGCACATTTTTTAAATCGACAGCCCTAATGATAATGTTAAATTATATTTAGCCTTTGGCACACATCTTTTGTTTTGTATTGATGAAGGGTTACTTGAGCCTTACTGATGGTGCTGGCAAAAAAAAAAAGGCTGGGAAACACTGATCAATATGCTAATGTTCTCCTAAAACTTATTGCATATAGGCCTACTGTATGCATTTAAAATTGACAGTTTTTCTCTTTAAGGAAAACAGACAAAAATAATAATTCAAGTTGCACTACACATATTTTTGTCCAATAAAATGTGCATCCCCAAATATCATCTACAACTGACTAGAAAGTAGCAAATCGTGGTACATGGCTGTGACATAACTGAAGCCTATTGGCTACTTAATAACAAAAGAGACAAGCCCTTCGATAAGTCACACCAAAACTTTGTGTTTCAATTGGAAATATTTTTACACAGGACAGAAAATTTTGATTGGCAAGCTATTTCATGGGGTCTTTAAAGGTCATCAGCATATGCAGTAACGAAGGCCACTGGTCTAAAAATGACTTTGGCCCCTTTGCATTTGTCAAAAAACAAATTGTGATTGAAATTAGACTACCCTATATACTCTGCCAATGCCATTCTCATCTTTTAATAAGCTTTCATTGCCTTTGTTCTAACTATACTAAAGCGGAAATTTGCCGAGGTCCCAACTGGTCAAGTGTTTTAAACGTGTCCTCTGTAAATGCTGTTGCCTTGTTGAGAGGATAATGGAAAAAAGGAGGTTTGCTGAATGATGGATTATACTTATATAAAGGACTTGGCCACGACAGTAAGAAACACAACCAAAACCACAGAACCCATATGATCCGATACAACTGATGTGGTTTTTCAGCAAACAGACCCAGAGAGGAACCACAACAATAACTGTGAGGCCACATACTAAACAGAAATGTGAAAGTGCACATGGTTGCTTGAGCAAAGGACGTTTAAGTGAGACAAAGAGGAAAGTGTTGAGTGTTCGTTGTGTTGGCGTTCTTTATCATATTCACAGATACACTTCTCCCACACGGTAATAGGAAAAGAGAGGACGTTATGACAGAGGTCCATGGAGAGGGACACAGAATAAGAGATGGCTTTAGAACAAACACTATATGACAGACACAGTAAAAAAAAAAGAAAATAAAGAAAAATCATGAAAAATAATTTATGATAAAACATTGGCATGTGCGGTTGCCAGAAATTCATTGTAAAAACAATATTACAATTATTTTTTAAGCATTAGAGGATGGCATTTTTGGTGCTTCCTTCTAATCCTTTAATGTTAATCTACTTGAATTACTTTTGATAATCAGAACTGATAATCACCATAACAATACAGGTGATAAAATAGAAGGCCACATGATAAATTAACTTTTTTCAAAATTGGTCTTTCCATCAACTAAGACTAATAAACATGCAGACAGCACAGGGTGTTACTGACACAAGACAAACAGAATTGCAGTACCGGCAACAATGTCATAATGACGACACAGTACTGGCAGCAACTCTTGCATAACGGCAGCACTTCTGCAATGGCGGTATTGTCGCCTAGACGGAGAAAAGCTCATGGGCGCTCCACCATCGGATGGATGGAGAAATTCAAAGTGAAGGAGTACCAGCACCGATTTTGTTCCACTTTGAGCACTGGTTGTCTTGTATATTAAGCTAGAAGAGGAAAAAGATCCACTTTAAATATAATCAAATGTGATACCTCATGTAGCGACTTTGGAAATATTCTATACTGTTTTTCAGTGAAAACATTTTAAAATATTTTTTCCACAGATAATAAGGTGCAAGTGGTTTTTACAGCAGTATTTGAACATTTCTATAGTGGATAAAGACAGAGCAGGGGTGTGGAATAAAGCTCTAATTAGGGCTGATTCTCCATTTCTACCTGTAACATCTGTTTCTTTCCTTCTGTGCTTTTGTCATTAACCCACACAGCACAAAAGAGGGTGGGCTGTGACCTACACAGAAGATATGAAAACCACTTACAGATACACAGAGAAACAGATACATGAAGAAAGACAGAGAGAGCGAGAGCGAGAGAGAGAGAATAACTGAACAGGGCTGCCTTTCCCAAAAGTATCATAATCCTAAGTAGATTGTAGAAACCATTGGTGCCAATGGTCTCTATGATCAATTTAAGCTTAAGATGCTTTTGGGAAACGCAGACCTGAACAGTGACAGACTCAAGTGCCTCTTCCTAGACCGCATGCTATTTTACATGGATCATCTAGAGACCCTCATGACAAAAATGTATCAAAAGAATTTTGATTTGTCTAATCGTTCAGAAGGTAGTTTGATAAGTTAATTGGGCCACTGCCAAAAAATTAATTGGCTTATACACTGATGAGCCAAAACATTATGATCATCTGCCTAATATATTGTTGATCCGCCACCAAAACAGCGCCGACCCGCCGAGACATGGAATCTATAAGACCCCTGAAGGTGTCCTGTGGTATCTGGCACCAAGACATTAGCAGCACATCCTTCAAGTCCTGTAAGTTGTGAGGTGGAGCAGCCGTGGATTGGTCTTGTTGGTCAGCACATCCCATAAATGCTAAATCAGATTGAGATCAGGGGAATTTGGAGGCCAGGGCAACACCTTGAACTCTTCATCATGTTCCTCAAACCATTCCCAAACAATGTGTGCAGTGTGGCAGGGCGCATTATCCTGCTGAAAGAGGCCACTGCCATCAGGGAATACCATTGCCATGAAGGGGTGTACCTGGTCTGCAATGAGGTTTAGGTAGGTGGCACGTGTCAAATTGACATCCACATGAGTGGCCAGACCCAGGGTTTCCTAGCAGAACATTGCCCAGAGCATCACACTGCCTCCATTGTCTTCCCACTCTGCATCATGGTGCCATCACTTCCCCAGGTAAACGGCGCACACATACACAGCCGTCCACATGATGTAAAAGAAAATGGGACTCATCGGACCAGGCGACCTTCTTTCACTGCTCCGAGGTCCAGTTCCGATGCTCGCGTGCCCATTATAGGCGCTTTCGACGGTGGACAGGGGTCATCATGGACATTCTGACTGGTCTGCAGCTACTCAGCCCCATATGCAGCAGGGTGCGATGCACTGTGTGTCGTGACACATTCTTCCTGTAAACCATAATTTAAATTTTCTGTGAATTGTGCCACAGTAGACCTTCTGTCGGTTCAGACCAGACAGGATAGTCTTCGTCCTGACTGACCCCACAAGCACTGCCGTTTCAGAGATGCTCTGACCCAGTCATCTGGCCATAACAATTTGGCCCTTGTCAAAGTTGCTCAGGTCTTACCTCCCGCCCATTTCTCCTGCATTAAGCACGTTGACTATGAGAACTGATTGTTCGCTTACCATCTAATCTACCCAGACCTTGACATGTGGCCTTATTAGGAAATGATCAGCATTATTTGCTTCACCTGTGAGTGGTCATAATGTTTTGGCTCATCTGTGTATCTTCTGAATGATTAGACAAATCAAAATAATTTTGATAACGTTTTGTCATGAGGGCCTCTAGATGATATATGAAAACATTTCATGTGAATCGGACCAACGGTCTAGTAGGACTTTTTGGTTTTTCAGAAAACTCAAAATCGAGGAAGGAATACCTGCAAAGTAACTAGAGTACTTTGGAAGTAAATTACTGACAGATCTGTTCTTTCAAATGTGTACAAGTTGCAAATTTATGTGCACAGAAAAATGTATTGCGCAAAATTTCTTGCGCAAAATTTCTGCTGGATTAACAACAGGTGCATATCCACATAAATTTGTTCTTTACCTTCATTCTAATGAAGATGGATTCGGCATATTCTAAATGAAGAAGTGTCCCCGCTGTTAGTCATTTGCATAAATCACACCCAAACAACCAAGTGCTTAGAGTAAAGCGAAGTATCATTCTTAAACCAGTTTAAATGCATTAAACACTTTTTATAGGGCTAGATTACGTGATCGGCTGCAGTTTTATGCAGAAGCTCAAATTTAGCTATAACATTATTTCTGATACTTTATACACATAAGTAATACTTAGTAATACTTAGTAGATTTTCTTAGAAAACTCAAAAAAATCTTAAGTTGAATGTTGCAATCTGCATTTACAGACAGTAACCAAAAACCTGTGTTTTGAATTCAAAGTTGTAGACAAATAGTCTCAAATGTGTAAAATGTCATTCACATAAATACAACAGCAGACACAAACTTGTATTACACATTAACTTTTGTACTTTAATTCATTTTCGCAGTACAACCACATATCGGCAGTTACAACCTCTCAAATCTGACACAGCAACTTCAAATCCTCCCGCCTTGAATTTTGCAACTACTTTTGCAATAAACCTGTAGCAAAACTCACTTGTGCACTTGTAAACCCAGATGCAAGACGATAGAGCAGGCTACCGGTGCTGGGCGGGGCCAACAATGTTGTGACCAATCACAAGAGCTGGAACAACTGATGCCGGACCAATCAAAACTGATCATAATACTTACTTGATGGCTGAATCTATTCTCTGAATGCATTTGAACTAGAGATATAGAAATGTGCATTTTCTGGTGTTTTTAGTATTCGGTAATTTCCCTTATTTAGATGTCAATAAGTGATTTAAATTAAAAGTGCACATGACCACGATAATCTAAAAATAATCATGATTAAAGCAAGTCATCGCGGTCAGGCAATTACTATATAACTTAAGTTCTAAATTATATATCTTATTCTTAAAGGTGCAGTATGTTAGATTCAGAAGCCCTTGTTATTAATGACACCTGTTGCCGTTAAGTGAACTGTAGCCAGCTACCTGTTGCTCGTGCTCACGCTCGTGCACACACTACATAGGGACGTGAGCGAGCGAGCATCACCCAAAACAATGACGTAAAGTACAAAGAGACTGAACGTGATTCACCGGCATCATGCTGACAGATGAGGTAGCATAACTAAAATTACACAGTTATAATTGTTTTACTACAAACTTTGAGACTAAACTAAAACTACTTATCAGATAACATAGCATACTGATACACACATACAGCTACATACTACCGAACTATACCAGACAGTTTACTGCTGCACTGTAATGTTGCACTATTGTATGTTTTGTATGTCATATGTTGTACTACGATCAAGAAACCAGCGTATTTTCTTAAATTTAACCTGTATACCTGACTTTTAGTATAAAGAGAAGATCGTCGAAATTATTTGAAAGTTACGAAGCAAGGTAGCTTGCAATTTGTCAGCGTTAGCAGGCAAGATCAAGTTAGCTAAAATTACACAGATCAATCCTTATGGCACTATATTTCACATGCTTTGCAGTTATGTAAGCTTACCTGTCCAATAAGAAGAATGGCAATTCAGGGTCAGTTCTGATCCCAAAACCGAACGAAGGTCCCTCCAGGAATCAAATGTCCTGCCGATGTTCACTCTAGTTTTCGCTCGACCACGGTCACGTTCCCGCTTAGCCAGACGGGATTCAGTAGATTTTTTTTTTTTTTTTTTTTTTTGCTTACTCTTGAGTTTGTGTAGGAATCGGTGTTGTGCTGGGAGCCGGACATTTGCTGGATTCCATCTCTAAGATAACGTTACCTAGTGTTGCAGTTTGTTGTTGCTGTTGAGTAGCGGAAGCACTGAGGCAAGGCCTTTGGATTTTCCCAGCAGAAGCGAACCGCTCCCTTCGCATGAAAATCAGTCTACAGGGTTTAATAGGCCACCTAGGAAGTCCGGGAAGGGCTAATTTTTTAAGTTGCGTTACAAGCTGTTCACACATTGGCAAAAAAAGGCAAATATTACATGAAAAATTTTACATATTGCACCTTTAAGGCATCAAGATTTTAAGGTTTGATCAGCAGTTTAAACAGACTTTTAACTAGAACTAATATGTGAATTACTGTCATGTAAAAGTCATTTAAAAATTACCTGTGTTTTATTCTGAATGGATAAATATATACGAACAGAGTCTCATTTCAAACAGAATGCACACTGTGCACAATATTATCTTTATTTTACAAGTGGGCTTATTTAGAGTTAACATCTGCTTGCTAATTTGCAACAATGCAATATTACAGCACTGAAGTTGAAATACGTATAAGAAACGACTAACTGAAATAATAATAATGAATAATAAAGGCATGATTTTTAATATTCTATAGATAGTCAGCAAGCATGATTAATATAGTTATCCATTCATGTGAAAATGAGGAGAATTCTTTGGAAAGAATAACACTTAAATTGTTGTGCGTTTTACATCCAAGCACTTAAGCAACAACATGATAACAGACTTTGTTCAGTTTAAACATTTTAATAAAAAATTGAATAATACAGAAGATAAATAAAATATCAGAAAATGACTGAAATATAGCAGAACGCTGCAATCTGACAATTTAAGGATTTGTAAGTTGTCTCTGTTGTCACCAATAATTAATCTAATTTTATCTGGAAAAGATAAAACATTTAGGAACAGTTCTCTGGTGATACTTGAGATTCTTTCTTCACCCGGATACCTATTGCTAACTAACCTCTATTTAATATTTTCATGGAAATATGGAACTTGTGGCATATGACAGCTGGCTGGATTGTCGCATCCCCTGTAGTTTTACCGAATACAAACATCCTGCAGAAACATTTCTTCAGAGAATTTCTCATTGCCATCCTTAGACATAACATGTGTGGTCTATCGGTGTCGAATTCAGCATTGATCAAAAATCGTCTCATTTGATTTGTTACATGATAAACTCACTCTAAATCATTTAATGGTCAAGTTCCTTAACTTATCCTGCCACTGCATCAACCAGCCATTGGCACAAAAAACGTTGCTGGCGCAGATGTGTGACGTCATTGCGTTTTAATATTTTCAGTTTTGATTGGTCCGGCATCAGTTGTTCCAGCTCTTGTGATTGGTCACAACTTTGTTGGCCCCGCCCAGCACCGGTAGCCTGCTCTATCGTCTTGCATCTGGGTTTACAAGCGCACAAATGAGTTTTGCTACAGGATTATTGCAAAAGTAGTTTCAAAAGTCAAGGTGTGAAGATTTGAAGTTGCTGTGTCAGATTTGAGAGGTTGTAACTGCCGATATGTGGTTGTACTGCGAAAATGAATTAAAGTACAAAAGTTAATGTGTAATACAAGTTTGTGTCTGTCATTGTATTTATGTGAATGACATTTTACACATTTGTGACTATTTGTCTACAATGAATTCAAAACACAGGTTTTTGATTATTGTCTGTGAGTGTAGATTGCAACATTCAACTTCAGATTTTTATTTTACAAGTATTCACATCGTTGCTGTGAGTGTAAATTTCAACTTATGAATACAGATATTTATTGTACAAGTTCTCAAATTCAGATCTATACAAGCTCTCGAGTTTTGCAACTGATTTACCTTCATATACCACTTCCTTCGAAGTTTATGAGAAAAGCTTTACTGGATGAATCTAACTAAATTGTTTCCATATTTCACCCCCAAATCAAAACTGCACTGTGATATTATCCCACCTTTGAAAGAGTTTCCTACTGGGAGAACTGATAAAATGTGTAAAATATACACATTATGGTCATTTTTCCACAACATAAGCCTTCACTTTACACATACTCTGGTGCAAAACAAGTCACTAACAACACATTTCTGTCAAGTATTAAGGCATAATTTACATTTAAAGCTTTTTAATTATTCTGCCCAATCCACAATCAGCCACCACAAACTTGCAAGAAAAAATGTTGACCGTACACAAAGGCTGCAATTATTTTCTGCATCTCTGCAACCCATGAAACATTCATATGCAGATAATTTTGAAAGCTGTCCCCGTCATTTTAACCAATAAAATGTGCTGTGAAGCCAGGCATGTGAAACATTTATCTGTGTTTATGTAATTATCTTCAGAATCCACATTCACATTCTCTTCCTCCACAATTTAATTGTTCCAGCATCTGTAATGAAATGGTACTGTGACTGTCTCTTCATCAGTAAGCATTTGTCTTTGATCCTTTTAAAGTGTGAATGATACTTCACTCCTGTTTGCAACTACAACTTTATCTGGCAACACTCAACCAAACTGGCAACAAATAAAATAAATAAATAAATAAAAACACTATGAACAGATATTATTCCCCCCCCCCCCCCCAAAAATAGAAAGTACTACAAGTGATTTATTTTTTGAACTGGGTGTACTGGATGTGTAAGACACATTCACACTACACTTAACCCCATAATGTCTTTTTAACCCAGTATAAAAGAAATGTCTTAAAATGAAGTCAGTGCTCGAGGCAGTCACATTAGATCTCCCAGGAGTCCGTTTCAAAAAAATTGCCGGTCATGGAGTTTGTATTAAGGTTTGAGACAGTATTCCCTAGGTGTTTCCAAAAACTCTGATCTCGGTCTCTGACCCACGAAAAGCATCAAAGGCGTCACTATAGGTGTCAGAGCTCTGAGTATGGGTCAGCAAGAGTTACGGTAGTTTATGGCAAACCACAGATGAGATGACCCAAGTGAATGGTCATAAATATACAGCACTCACAGTGAGCACCAGGAAAGAGGCACCCTGAGAATGAGGAATCCCACTCAAAACCTTTAGAGATCGCAATTCTTTCAATGAAAGTTATACTGTAAAATATTGTAAACCTAATATATTGTATGCACCTTTTGTCACACTTTGTTTCAATTTCTTTACAGTTTCTAGTGAAGCTATATAATGAAGTACATCAGATTGCTATAACTGGTTTATGAATGAACAGAATGCAATGTAAAAAATAATAAAAAATACACTGCATATACTAATATAAACAAATATACACTGATGAGCCAAAACATTATGACTACTCACAGGTGAAGAGAATAATGTTCATCATCTCCTAACAAGGCCACATGTCAAGGTCTGGGTAGATTAAATGGTAAGCGAACAATCAGTTCTCATAGTCAACATGTTGAATGCAGAAGAAATGTGCGGGAGGTAAGACCTGAGCAACTTTGACAAGGGCCATATTGTTATGGCCAGACGACTGGGTCAGAGCATCTCTGAAACGGCAAGGCTTGTGGGGTGCTTCCAGTCAGCATTTGTGAGTACCTACCAACAGTGGTCCGAGGAGGGACAAACCACAAACCGGCGACAAGGTGTTGAGCACCCAAGGCTCATCAAAGCACGAGGGCAACGAAGGCTGTCCCGTCTGGTCCGAACCAACAGAAGGTCTACTGTGAAACAAGTCACAGAACATTTTAATGACGGTTATGGGAGGAATGTCACACCACACTGTGCATCGCCCCTACTGCATTTGGGGCTGTGTAGCCGCAGACCGGTCAGTGTGCCCATGATTACCCCTGTCCATTGGGAAAGCGCATACAATGGGCACACGAATGTCGAAACTGGACCTTAGAGCAGTGGAAGAAGGTCACCTGGTCTGATGAGTCCTGTTTATTTATTTTTTTACATCACGTGGACGGCTGTGTAAGTGTGCGCCGTTTACCTGGGAAAGTGATGGCACCAAGATGCACTGTGGGAAGACGACAAGCTGGTGGAGGGAGTGTGATACTCTGGGGAATGTTCTGCTGGGAAACTCTGGGTCCAGCCATTCATGTGGATGTCAATTTGACACGTGCCACCTACCTAAACATCATTGCAGACCAGGTACACCCCGTCATGACAAATGTATTCCCTGATGGCAGTGGCCTCTTGCAGCAGGATAATGTGTCCTGTCACACTGCACACATTGTTCGGTAATGGTTTGAGGAACATGATGAAGAGTTCAAGGTGTTGCCCTGGCCTCCAAATTCCCCAGATCTCAATCCGACTGAGCATCTGTGGGATGAGCTGGACCAACAAGTCCGATCCATGGTGGCTCCACCTCACAACCTACAGGACTTGAAGGATGTGCTGCTAATGTCTTGGTGCCAGATACCACAGGACACCTTCAGGGGTCTTGTAGAGTCCATGCCTCGGCGGGTTGGCGCTGTTTTGGCGGGACGCAGAGGACCGACAGCATATTAGGCAGTTGGTCATAATGTTTTGGTTCATCAGTGTATATTGCAAATTGGCACCCACTTTATAACAGTGTTATCGTTGAAATTTATAGTTTAGATTATATAGATTATATAGAGCACTCTTAAAGATAAGATTGTGATTGTCAATAGTGGCATTCTGTGGTCAAATATGACCACTAAACTGTATAATTGACCATTGTTCCAGGAAAATGATTTCCTACATAAATGTATTGGTTTCATGTCTTTTGTAGCACTCTGCAGTCTCATAACATTTGTTTATGAAAGCACTTATTCATATAGTCCTGGAGTGCATTAAGGTAAATTAATTTGGCGTGCTGTCCATAATGGAGGGGCTCAAGCACGGGACTGGGCTTGAACTCTGAGATCCCCCCTAACCCTATCCCTACAGTCAACTGCTTCATGTTGGTGTCTTGATCACCCTGTTGAGGTTTATTTTGTGGTAATGACCAGCTGACTGTACTTTATTCTCCACCATATTTTATGTTTAAAGGCAATGATATGCTTTATCTTTGATCCTTTTAGAGAAACTGTATTTACAATGTGCCGTAGTTGTATTGTTCCCAAAGCTCCACTTAAAATGAGTGTTCAGAAGAAGATTTTACAGTTCAGAGAAAGGAGTATAAATATTCTGAGCATTACTGTGTTTCACCATTTCTCCTCACTGAAACCGCAAATCATAGAAGGCAGAAGGAGACTAGTAAAGGGTGTCAGTACCAGCGCTCTTTGAATGAAACAACTGCATGCTCCAAACACTGCAATACTCCGTGTGTGGGAGAGGAGAGAGAGAGACCTGATGAAAGCATGCATCACCCCGTTTTTATTAAATGTTTGTTTTAATCTCAATTTTGTGTCAATGTTTCACTGAGAAGTATATCACTATTTGTTGAAATGTAAATGCATATTTTTTGACTGGTCAGAGTAAGAGAATATCTAATTTATTTTTAAATGAAATCCACATGGGACATTTCACCAAAGCAAAGTCATATGCAATCGTTGTATGGTGGAATTTAATTATTGTTGAGGCTCAACAATATCATCAATGAATGAAACACACCATAATGAGAAGGCCAGCAGTGCTGCTGCATGTTAAATATATTTGATTTATTTTTCAGGAGCTGAGTGTACATTTGGAAAGAAAAAATATATTTAGAGGCAAATTCGAGATCAGTCATGTTAATGCCAAAAACATGATTCATAGTTTTAATTAACTGACAGCTCTAAAGAGTAGAAACATTTTTGCTATCCCATGACTAAATCTCTGCATGTAGGTGCGCTGAACGTTGCTGCCGGAAATGCCTGAGCCACACTAAGTAGGGCGGGAAAGCAGTTGTGCAAGTACCCTATTATTATAGAGCTTGCAAGGGCAGCAATGTATTGATATTCGTAAAACATCATCCAAGACTTCAAGACTCAAACAAATGATAATTTTGTAGGTAATTTCCGTTTTAGGTGTGCTATCTATTTTGGTTATTGTAAATTTTAGACTTTTTAAGAAATGTAAAATGAAAGTTTAAAAACACTGACAGAATATTCAGCATTAAAAATGTAAAAATAAGTGTCATCGTGACATTTGCAGTCTTCTTTCTTAAACCTATCGGCATACTGAATTGCTTGGTCTTGTCTTCCTTGCATACATTTAGCCATATATAATAGCCAAATTTACACTGAGTATTTTTGACCAGGTTTAATAAATATAACCTTAATAACTATGACCTTGGTATTCCTCAAAGATCTTATAAACAGCACATGAACTAACAGTCTTTATAGCTTTTCTATTGGTACTAACCATAATAGCAGACACATCATTTTCAATTTCTTTAAAGGCTACAGAGAAAGGGAGCTTTTTTTTTGGAAAACTTACATTTATGTTTGTGAAATGTAACTAATAAAATTATAAGATTAATTAAATATGCCTAGTTTTTAACACTGTTATCATACAGAACTTTAATTAACCAAAAAAATTACATTTTTAAAGAGCAAAACAAAGTCCAGAAGTATTTGATCAATAATAAACCAATAGATGCCTCTTTCCAAAAGCTTTTCACATAGCTACAATACCAGAAAAGGTGGGGCACAGTTTCCAGTTGCAAAGAGCAAAAAGAACATTTTACATTAATATCCTGCTTAAGGCCCAGATATACTTCCTATGAAATCGAAGAACGAATAGGTGTGACGTCATTTAGAACAAAATCTGGCCAAAAAGATGGTGTTTTGCGTTAGTTTCAGTGGTTCGTAACAGCTCGTCTGAGCGAACTTTTAGGAAAAATTCTTACCGGCTTCTAAACACCTTCTTATACCATTGGTCTACACATCATCAGTAGGTGTGACCTGGAGCTCTACCTACCTAGAGGCTGACTGCAAATTTAGTTTATGTTGTTTAGTCAGTCAAAGTCAGTCAATGTGAACACGCCAGGGTGTTATTAGCGAGCTGGTGCAAATTACCTACTTCTGTACGATCGTTCGCTTAAGAGACATTTTCCTAGACCATGTCATGCGATTTTTGTTTTGTTTTATTAGTCTACAAAAGGAATCAAATCTACTCAAATTCTATCAAGTGCCCATTCACGCTTTTGTTTTATATGCTGTTTCACTCATATGCCATCTGCAGAGAAAGCCATTCACACATCTGCCCAAAGTAAGATATGCCTCTATCATCATTCTTTTGTTTTTATTCTGCACATTAACACGTTTATATGCTCATCTTTGCAGTAGTATCAGTCATCATAAATTAGCTTAATCGGCGCATATTATGGACATGTGTATAGTGGGTTAGTGCATTAATGTCATGAAGAAATAATATAA
Organism: Myxocyprinus asiaticus; assembly: GCF_019703515.2. Classification (NCBI taxonomy): domain Eukaryota; kingdom Metazoa; phylum Chordata; class Actinopteri; order Cypriniformes; family Catostomidae; genus Myxocyprinus; species Myxocyprinus asiaticus. Next base: position 35,551,965 of record NC_059384.1, on the reverse strand, counting down.
ACAAGACAAATTAAACATTTTCTACTGCATGTATATTACTTTAAATTATCGAGTGGAAAAAAAAATCTTTTACATTGTTTGTAAAAAAAAAAAAAAAAAACACTTTTGAGGTAACAACCAAACATTTTCCCAATTAAGGTCACTTACTTATTTGGTCCAATAAACAATCGTATTTGATTTGGTGGCTTCCTCCTTTTGAAAACAAGAGCAAATAGCTTTGTTATTGTTACTAACTTGTATAAAAACTGATTTTACCACACACAGTATCGACAGGGTTGATTAAGAACAAGTCAGGTAACAGAACTGCAAGATAACACAGGTACACATCCAGTTCATGACATCAAGCAGTTTAAACATATTTTACTGCGACAGAATCCACAAAAGACTTTAATCTCTCCAAAGCACCTCAAACACAACATTACTCACAGCAGAGGATTTAACGTCCGGCAGTGATCGTCTTGTTGATGTGGCACTTTGATGGCTGAAACGGCAGCGGTGCATAAAAGGACTAAACTTAAAGCAAACTACTTGCAGAGGGTTTTACAGAGCTGACTATTAATCACTTTTAAGCACAGCAAGCTCTAATTGAGCATAAACACTCTTCAAGTAGTTCAGTCTCTCAATTTATATGAGAATTGCATCTCCCATTAAAACCACCACCACCAAAAATCTTAATGTTAGTAGTCGGCCCCACTTATTCGATTAATCAGCTGTTGGACGACTAGTCGTTTAGTCGACCACCCTGGCACATCACTACTTTGAAGCTCCAAAAGCAGATAAAGTCAGCATAAACATAATCCATCAAACTCCAGTGGTTTAATCAATGTCTTCTGAAGCGATCCAGTTGGTTTTGGGTGAGAACAGACCAAAATATATCTCCTTTTTCACTGTACATCTTGACAGAAGTCTCCTTGGCGAGCATGATTTCAAGCTCAATTACACTTCCTATAGCGCCATCTGTGCATGCATCAAGCACTAGGAAGTGTAATCGAGCTTGAAATCATGATCATGCCTAGAGACTGCAATGACAAGATGTACACTTTTTGGAGCTTCAAATGCCTGATCACCATTCACTTGCATTGTGTGGACCTACAGAGCTGAGATATTCTTCTAACAATCTTCATTAATCATACACATCTGAAATGGCATGAGGGTGAGCAAATGATGAGATAATGTACATTTTTGGGTGAACTATCCCTTTACGCCTCAATAATTTGATGCAACTACAATACTATAAGAACGCGAAAAATGACTGACAGGCAGAAAGCGCCAGAGACCACAGCCTGCAGACACATTTTTGTTTGATGTTTACAGAGTCTAGAGCTGTCACAGGGACCAGTGAGATAGTTCACAACACTTATTTCATTAATATCTTTCAGCGAGTAGGAAACATTTTTGCATTCCTTTCCATAAAAAAAATCGCCTACAGCACCTTTAAGTTTGAGAACCCCCGTCCAAAACTGTCAAAGATAATTTTCTCTGTGTCCTCACTGACATTCCATGCAGGACTGAATGAAATCTGGCTGCATTTCTCTGGAGTTGTGACTCGTGATCAGAGCGCAGCAGTCATTTGTGATCATTCTGACTGTGTTAAAAGATGTCTAATGTCTCTCATCGTCTTTATCCCTGAGACTGTAACCAACGGCTACTATCTGAAGCTGATTGTCGCCATGGTGAATGGCAGCAGTCAGACGCTCATACCTGTGTGTCAGTAGCAGGCGTAAAACAAATCCATTTTCACTGGAGTGTCAGCGCAAGCCAGCAGCCTGTCAACAAATTTCATTAAGTCTTTTTTTTGTTTTGTATAAGAAGGAAATTCCATAAAATGGAGGAAATGGTCTGGAAAATAAACATTCCCATTCTTTCCTTCTATATGGCATATAGAAACATTAATAAAGGCATAATCCATGAGTCCAGCTGACAAAACATTTTGGGATAGACTAATGGTGCTTTGGCAACTCCACAAAAGAAGATTTCTGAGTAGTGTTACTTGAGCACAGACTCTAGAGAACAAAGATGATTGCACTTATTTTCTTGGAGACAAATAATGTTATCTAAACATAGACCAACAAATTCAGTCCAATATTGAGGATTTAGACAATCAGTTTGTGAAAGAATTAAAAAGTGTGGGAAAATTGTCCTTTTATGAAATCATTGTCATCTTTCATAACAAAATGTCTCGTAACAATAGCAAATTATAACTCTGATTTCTTTTAGTGAGGTTTGGATGGATGTCATGTGAATAATTTTTGTCAAACACTATGATGAAAAATTAGAATCACAAGAGGGACATGGTAAAATAGAGTTGCCTTGTCGTCACTAAATTGTTATGAGCAGTGTTATGTAATCCATTACAGATGACTAATTACTTCATTAAAAGTAATCACATTACTAATTACTTTACTTTTACAATACTTTCTAAAACACATTTCACAGAAAAATTTGTTTTTCCACTCAACAAATTCAAAGTAATGTCTATATTATAATGTCTATACGCATCCTTCAGCAGCAACAGAAACGCAAACAGAAATACATATGAACATAATTAATGTTTTAAATGTATTCTACATAAATATTATTATTTTAGAAATGTGTAACCCATGTAATGTACTTAAAAGTAATTCACTTAATTGAAAGTCAGTAACTGTAATCTGATGTTATTAATTACAATTACTTTGTAATCTGATTTTACCCAACACTGGTTTTACGTGTTTCTATGTACTTTTTGGGAGTTCTGGGTGGTTTCTAGGGCTTCGCTCTGTGGTTGCTAGGGTGTTTCTAGGTGGTTGCTTACTGGACCGGCCAAAAGAGCCCAAGTCCATCTCTATTGTATAGAGTCTGTTTCCGGAAGTAAAAATCCCATTAATTTTTTCCATAGACTAATTGATTTTCAACGATAACTTATAAACCTTTAAAGAAAGACCTACCGTGAGCTACGAGGTTGGTAGTATATGCTTCCGCTGAAGCCATCTGTCTGCGTTATTTCAACTTCATTGTTTAGAAATCGTGTTTGATAGCGGAATTCATGGTAAACAACTACATTTACACATTGTACAGTAGAGGAAGCTCCACCAATCAGAGAACCGCGGCCAATGAAACCCGCGAAACGTGCCCCGGAGTGACCACCCACTCCTATGACGCACTGTGAATGACGTAATCGAGTCGGTCTCCCTTCACCCTTAACTACTATATATCTGTACATATTGGAATATTTAGCAATAAACGTAAAATATATTGTTTCTATACTTAATCAACAACCTATTATCAATAGTTTTATATATTCACATAGTTTTTTATTCAATGACATCATTCACAATGCTTCATGGGATTGCAGTTCGTGCCCTCATGAAAGACGGTATGTACACAGCCTTGTATTTTTGACTTTCTGTCCGATGTTTTAAGTTCGTGATGTTGTGATTCACCTCGTATTTAGTTGGTTTGGTTCAAAGCTCACAATTCTTTTATCAAGGGTTTTAATTAAAGTCTATGAAAGAAAAGAATGGGAAAAATACTTCTGGAACCCAGACGGTGGAAAAAGTGGGCGGGCACAGTTGCGCTCTATTACGGTCTCTAAATATGGCTCATGTCCATCCTTCAATGTAAGTCTATGGGATTTTTCATCTGTTCTATCATCTGCCAGGCAAAAATCTGTTTTAAAAGAAATAATGACACAATACTCCTTGACAAAGCCGCATGATTTGAGGTATCATTCATGTATTTACCACAAATAGAGTGGGATGAGTTACCCACTGAAATGTAAGCAAACCCCTAACCTGAAATGTAAGCAAACCCCTAACCCCTGTGGTTAGGGGTTTGCTCAAACCCCTAACCTGCACTACGATTAATAGTAAAAGTGATGTTTGCTTTAGCAGTCGCCACTAAAAATAGTCTGCTCTTTTGATATACTGTCTCACTGCCCTTCCGCTTCTTTTTTCAAAGTCTGAGACTCAAGGTTTTCTTGTATCAGCTGTTATTCTTTTTGGAACGCCATCTGTCGGATCTTCCTGAGGGTCTCTTGCCCAAAAGATGTAAGGCAGAAAGTGAGATCAGGACATATTTGTGTATGCTGTTATACCTGTGCCATTTGTTGAGGTATATTGTTTTTCTGTGTTTCTCTCCTGCTCTGTTGCTACCTGTCTCTATGTGTGTGTATGTGTGTGTGTGTGTGTGTGTGTGTGAGACTGTGAGCGTGCCAGACAGAGAGCTGTTAGAGCAATCCGTGTGTGCTGCAGCAGCAGGTGTGTGTGAGCTCAGTGCTGGCCACAGACAAGGAAGTGCATCACAGACAGCAGAGATGGATCTCCCCTAAGGGATCTGATAAATAAGGAAAAAATATCTTTGAAAAAGGAAACGCAGCTGTTTCCAAAGAATGGGTCAAAATATTGGTGGCTTTGGATTCCGCAGCAGCAAGTACTAGAGCCAAAATCTCTCTCTCCTCTGACATTCACCTCCCTAGATTTCTTCCTCTTGGAATCCCTTTGGAAATTTTAGGTATAGGACATGTTCTATGAGTAAACGCTAATAGGGCTCATACTCAGTTAATACCAATCCAACATATCTTGTAAATATCACAGTGCAGTTTTATTCCAAAACCTAGTAAGCGATCTTGCTGTCTACTGTCTAGATAGGCAGCTACCTTTAAAGGCAACATCCTAACTGAAAAGGAACCTCATAAGTGACTTATTTGGAAAACTCTATATAGGCTGTGAAGACGTGAAGAGCAAGGAAGACTCGACTCACAACTGATTTCAGACGTCTGCCATTAGCAAGTTGCAAAGCTAGCAATATGTGATACTCAAATAAGCGCACCCACCCACCCACCCAAACACACACACACACACACACACACACACACACAAAAATACACATCTAACAAACATATTGGGTAAAACAGTGAATTTTAAATTAGATTGAACTATTTTTAATTATTTTGATATTGAACGAATAATAATCAACATACTTCCTGGCTGTCCGCAATCTTGGATGTATTGTTTTCTCTGAGCTTGTTGCTGTGCGTTCTTGGATTGCCTTAGATGTGATTCTGCTTTAGATTTTGGTCAAAACTAGACATTGTAGAGGGCAGTGTAATATTATTGCCTACCTTTTGGTATAGCTTTTGCATTATGAGTCTGCCAATTCAAGAAGAGATTTTACTAGACTTTGGAACAGAGCTAGTATTCGTTCAGACACCTCTTATCTTCTGACCCTCATCAGTTTACACTGTGTACAGGTAATCAACATCATCAACATCAGTACCATCAACATCAATACCACAGTGAGTACTAGCAGTAGCTGTTTACCACTGTAATAACATCTCAGGAGGAGAAGATGCCAGTGTCATTGTGTTATTAAAATATTTATCTCTTTGGATTTACCATCAAAAATGTCCATGCACAAAATGTCACTTGTGTTTCCAAATCGGATGTAGTTTGCTGATGCACATGTGAGTTCAGAAAACAGCTTTCAAAGCTACCAAATAAACTCTGACATCAAGTGGACATCCGCACCAAAAGTTAAAGTGTGCCCTTAATTTCCAGTGTGATCACACACCTGATGAATGAAAGCATCAATAGGCAACATTATTGACTTCAATTGTTTGTTAAATACATGTGTGTGTATGTTTTGTATGGCCAAGAAAAACCCATCCCCAACTTCCACATTGCATCTTTTTGTCTTTCGTTTTTTTTTTTTTTGGCGATTGCACTGTGATTTCTATTTTAAAGTTCTAAAAGTTCAACATGCTACTGACTCAGCACAACACGGGACACTTCATTGTGCTACTGACCATTAAATTCCCGCCTAAAGAAAACAGAGTGGAGACATAAATCTAGAGCTTTCATGCATTTCCTCTTCACTTGTGGAGGACACTGCATGACATTCCACCACGGGTGGACTTTGTGTTTGTAGTACAGTGCTGGTGAGGAATGGGAGTTATAGTGGGTGAGTGTTAATCGAAGTTCTGCTGACCAGAGCCTGTCACATTGCAAAAATGTATAAATAGACATGTTGCTACCCAATGTTCCAAGAGAAACATGGGTTCTGATCCCATGGAAACCAGGAAGAAATCGTCTTTACATAACCAATGATGAACCTGTTTCGGAGGTTGCATTTTCCTTCTAAGATTACACGCCACTGATGGTTCGGTTTAAGGTTGGGGTTTGGGTAACGCGTATGGTTAATAAAATATGCATTCCTGTTGACTGTATTACATCATTTACAACTACAAACAACTTGCATTACAACTAATTTTTGGCACCAATCTGTGGACAGTTCACAAGGAAACTGGAGCTTACAGTACTGTACATGTGCCCATACATTCAACAACACTTCCAGCTTCAGCCTCTGGGAGCAATGGTTTAAATTTCCATAAGCACAGAACGATTCCAGCTGAAGAACTTTCGACCTACTGTCACTGAATTCACAAAAAAAAAAAAAAAATAATTCAAGATATTGGGCTCCATTTCCATGACCGCGCTAGGCATAGAGTTACACGCAATTTTGGTGAGAGCGCTAATTCTTAGTGCAATTTTTCGTGCCAGCAAATCCAGTCCTATCCAATTAGTCATGCCGAGCACCACATTATCAAGCATATATAAGGAGCGTGTCACATTCATAGAAATATGCCTGAAATTCAACAAGGTCTGTAACTTAGTTAATGCGCAAAAGAACATAAGACACATTTACACTATTAAATTCTAATGAATGGGCTGTCTTCATTTATATTGACGTTGTTTGACATGGAATGGGTTACATAATAGGATGCAGACACTGAAATAACCGGAGACGAACCTACGAATTCAAATGCACTTGACCAAACCCATTCTCGCTTTGTGCACGCTATTTCGCCAACCCACTAACGCCTAAGACATAGCACATGCTTGCACAAAAATACCAAATCTTCATTGCCATGTCTACTTAGTTTGCACATATGACGTATCACATTGCACAGCGCTTAAGACATAGTGGTCTTAAAAGAGGGCCCAAGTTTGCTGAAAATAAGTCTTTTTATCTTAAACAATTTAGCTTCTCTAGTAAATTTTTTGTTTTAAGAATGTTTAGTTTTTGTACCTGGGGAAAAAAAACAAGAATACTGATAAAATAAGAAAATTATTTGTTTGCTATGCAGGTCAAATATACTTGAGGAAGACAAGAGAGTGCAAAAGTGGCCCTGAACCCAATCCATATCTCCTGGTGTCTATGTTTCTCCTATCATGCATGGGAAGTGTTCCCTAAACCAGAGACTATTTAGCCTTTAAAATGAAAGGATCAAATAGGAACACCCAATATGGTTGATGTAGAAAAGAAAGTCCCACCTTCCTAAAGGTAAAAGAGCAAATCACCTTTCAGATACATCGTCTATCAGTTAACTTGAGAACACGCATCTGCATTAGCTGGACCAGCCTAAAAAATGCATAATCTAAAAAAAGCACAATTTAAGACACTACTGTTGTCAGATTTAACGGCTGATTTGAAATATGCTCACTGAGAACTTTATTAGGAACACTATAGTCCTAATAAGGTGCCCGACGTGGTCTTCTACTGTTGTAGCCCACTCGCCTCAAGGTTCGACATGTTGTACGTTCTGAGATGCTATTCTGCTCACTACAATTGTACAGAGCGGTTATCTGAGTTACCGCCACCTTTCTGTCAGCTCAAACCAGTCTGGCCTTTCTCCGTTGACCTCTCTCATCAACAAGGTGTTTCCGTCCACAGAACTGCCCCTCACTGGATGTTTTTTTGTTTTTGACACCATTCTGAGTAAACTCTAGAGACTGTTGTGTATGAAAATCCCAGGAGATCAGCAGTTACAGAAATACTCAAACCAGCCCGTCTGGCACCAACAATCATGCCACAGTCCAAATCACTGAGATCACATCTTTTCCCCATTCTGATGGTTGATGTGAACATTAACTGAAGCTCCTGACCCGTATCTGCATGATTTTATGTATTGCACTGATGCCACATGATTGGCTAATTTGATAATCGCATGAATAAATACGTGTACAGGTGTTCCAAATAAAGTGGCCGGTGAGTGTAAGTTCTTTGATCGTAAGCTTGACCAACCGTTTTGGAGATTTCTGTCTTTCCACATTCAAGTATATAGGAGCTGTGCTATTATGCCAGCTTCCTCAGAAAGATCATGCTGGTCAACCAGCTTCACCATCTAGGTTTTGCTGGTGAAAAGCATGGCAATGCTGGTCTACCAGCTAGACCAGTACCTAACCAGCATGGGAATTGCATACTGATTAAGCTGGTCTTTTTAGCAGGGTGAGCGCTCACCCCAGCGTCCTCCTCAAATCTCTGATGACTAACAGATACCCTGACCCTATACAGGTCATTCCCTTTGTCCACATTTCTCCTACTTTCCCTTTTGCTCAATTTCTTTTCCACCCTCTGTGTTAATTAATGCACTTGTCTTTGATTCTCATTTTCTTACTCTTTCACACAAAACTTGTGTTTTTATTTATAATCCCTCACTCTATGACCTGTCCTCATCTATGTATTCTGTACTTTTCATTTAATAATAATGAACCCTTCCCATATCAGTCAGGGTTGGAATTTCACCAACTCATTCCTGTCTGTTCTCACTGCTCACTCTCTCCAGATCTGAATATCTGTCACCAAATGGAAGTCATTCATGCCTTTACACACTGAAGATTATTCAAAAGTCATCTGTATGGTTTGTTGAAGCCATACAGCGTTAACTTGTAGACACTGCACTCTGAGCAAAAGGTGGCTGATTTGTCCCAGTAGGATGTGATCTTCAGTTGGTCCTGAACAACATTTCTGTCACACTATTCCTTACCTTAACAATAAAGTTTTGAATGATGCAAGGCACAGAAGTGAGTTCAACTGTAATATGTGATTGCAAAAATGTGAAGTGTTGCAATCACTGCTGAAGCCCCAACCACAGCCATAACCCTAACCTAAACCGAACTCTAACCCTTTTCCCCATCATTAAAATATGATTGGTTGATTGGAATAGTATTCCATGACCAATAACAATGTGAATCCAGACAGATGCCCTACTTGGCTGAATCATGGTAAGCCTGAAGAAAATAACAACAGACAATAAGATCAAGACACTATTGATCATGTGTAAAGACCTAAACATCAAATGCTCAAATACGTGAACGCAGACGCTTCTAGCTACGCAAGCTTGATTTTGTGTGTTGTTGCATTTCAAAATGTGTCAGACCGCAGTTTATAACTCAACGCAAGTATGTGTTGCATTCTCAATGTTGCCACAAGGGGCATTACAGTGGACATAAGAGTGAACTGTCTTCTACAGTGAGTTTACTATTTTAAGTCAACAACTGTCATGGCGGAGCAACAGTTTGAAGGGAATATTGCTCAGCAAGTAAGGTATAGTCAATATACTGTATATCTAGAGCAACTTACCAGAATCCAGTTTTATGGCACAATCTGTTGAAGGTAACTACAGTAACACAAGAATGCACATTAAACACATTAATATTTAACCAAATGCTGCATTGGCAATGTATTGGCCAAGCACTTGCATTCGCATACACCCACTAACATACGAAAGTATGTTTCAAGCCTAATTGTTCTGAACGTCTGGCGATACATATTTCATAATGCTATATGTAAACATACTGTATTATGCATGCATCTCAACCTAGTGGTAACTGGTCAATTGTGACCTCATCAGTGGGGTTCAAAAGTAGTTACATTTCTGCTGTCTGTATTTGAATACTGGAAGTTTAACCCTTAAAATGAATGGTTCAAGGCAAAAGTGCTTTACATCAGGTCATTGAACACACTGGACAAAATTTAAGCTCACTTGGCTTGGAAAAAGAGCAGGGGGTGGCAGTGTAGACACCATTTTTAAATGGGCGTGAGTGAATAAATGAAAACAGTTTTAAGATACAAGGTGTAATCCAATTTTCATAACCCACGTTTTCTGCCACTATAATTTTTTTAGAAAGATTCATTTTCAATGTTTCACTGGCTGAATGATTAGCTGGGTTTCCATCCAAATGTTTCACACTTTTAAGCACATTTCTAAAAAATTACACTAAAGAAAATGCGAATCATTGCACGTTTCCATCCACTATGTCATGTCCATTATCTTGAGGGAGCCTGCCTTGTCATGACAGAGTAGCTGAATGACCTCCTTGCTTGTATTTGCAGTATTGGAGCAAGTGTACCTCATTTTATATGCAGCAGAATGAATGTAATATTTCTATATCATAAATTAAGGGCTGAAATGGTTGCTATGCCCATACGCCACCAGCCTTTGTATACTCCAATGCTGTTATAGGCCTGCGCTTCAAACTGTTCTGGCGGATTGCGAAGACTCGCTTTAATGACCAACTGTGGGTTAAACGCTTCTGAATGTCAAGGGCTATGTTAGAAGAATTGTGTGCCAAGTTCAGACCTTTCATTGGGCCAGTCACATCAAGCTATCGCACACCAATAACATGTGCACAAAACCAAGCGTTCTATTCAGGTTTTCTAAAAAGGGATAGTTCACCCAAAAACAAAAATTACAATTCTCTAACCATTTACTCACCCTCATGCCATCCTAGATGTGTGACTTACTTTCTTCAGCAGAACACAAACAAATATTTATAGAAGAATATCTCATATCTGTAGGTCCATACAATGCATGTTAATGGTGACCAGACCTTTCAAGTTCCAAAAATCACATAAAGGCAGCTGTGATGAGGAGGAGGGTGTGGCCGGGTCGTGAGGATGCACGCCCGACGCTGAGTTGCCCAATCAGCGGGAGAGAGATAAGGGAGGAGCCGGGGACACCAGAGAGAGTGAGAGAGAGAGAGAGAGAGAGAGAGAGAGAGAGAGAGTGAGAGAGACCGCTGTGTGTGTGCGTGTCTGTGTGTTATGTTTAAGTTCCTTTGTATAATTAAATTTTACGTTGACTGCTCAGCCGGTTCCCGCCTCCTCTTTTCCCATCCTTGAACCATGTTACAGCAGCATAAAAGTAATCCATATGACTCCAGTGGTTAAATCCATATCTTCATAAGCGATATGATAGGTGTGGGTGAGAAACAGATTTAAGTCCTTTTTTACTATATATCTCCACTTTCACTTTTGAATTCTGTAGTATAAAAGGATTTAAATTTTGATCTGTTTTTACCCAAATGATTTCATAGCTTCAGAAGACATGTATATTAAACCATTGGAGTCGTATGGATTACTTTTATGCTGCCTTTGTGATTTTTGGAGCTTCAAAGTTCTGGCCACCATTCACTTGCATTGAAAGGACCTTCAGAGCTGAGATATTCTTTTAAAAATCTTTGTTTGTGTTCAGCAGAAGAAAAAGTCATACACATCTGTAATGACGTGAAAATGAGTAAATTATCCCTTTAAGAGCAAATTAAAAATGTGCATAAAAATAGCTGTATGGAAACCCAACAATTGACACCAAGGTACTCAGCCATTCAACCCACTGAACAGACTACGTCAATCGCTCACAGCCTTGTTTGTCAAATTAAATATTGTGTCTACCCTAAGATCCATTATTTTTAGGCTATTCCCTCTCTGGGCAATTCCTCGGATGTTGGCCAACATGTAAAATGCCAAGATACGACATCTCAAGCAACAAGAGATTCCTCATAAAATCAGATGGTTCTGCACTTTTCTCTTTCTCACATCCTATTCCATCAGTCTGATAAACGTATTATCTGACAGATTCACAGCCCAGAGGCATCACTGCACAAGATTTATTATCTTGAGATCTTTATTCAGGAAGAATCTGATGGAGAACATGATCTCTGATAACACAAGGGGCTTCAGTCACAGACTGCAGCTTACCTGCAGAAAACACCACTGCATTCCTCAGGGCAGATCGGAGGAACAGCAGTAGTGGGGGCATGTCTGACGGCTATGGCGTGAGACACATAGATAGCATCAGGACTTCACGACTAAGACAGAAGCTAAGAGGACGGCATCTGAAAGAAGTTTATCTCCTGACCTCACGAGCATCAACATCAGCGTGCCTGTTTAACTGAGATTAAAACTCACATTCCTTGTCAGATAATCAGTCCAAAAATGTTTAGCTCAGTCAAAGATCTCCAGGATTTGCCCCAGGATAAGAGGGAAGAGCACAAGGTATTTTGTTTGGAAAATGCAACAAAACAACGAAAAGCAATGATGTTAGAAAGACTAACGGGTCTTTTTGACCAATCGATAAAAAGACCCAGCTCTGTGACATGCTGCATGTTTGTTGTTGTGTGCGACCAGCAAGGACAGTGCAAGAGAAAGTATTTTTGTCTTTGTAGTATTTTGAAGCACCCTCTCTCATCACATTCAATTAAGACTCCAAACTCACAGCTCAAATAAAACATTTATTTTGCCGTGGTGCCGCAGATTCAATAGCGGTGCAGGAAACACTGTCAGGGTATTTTAGTACAGTGTTTTGCTCCAGCAGAAGAACTAGAGGTCTCCGACCTGGGCCCGACGGGACCCGAGAACCAGATGGGTTTCGGGCCAGGTTCGGGTCAGTTTATCAAGTAGGACTTGGGGTTTGTAATTAATGAAAAAATAAACATGCCTACTGAACATGTTTCGCGCTCTCACTCACAGACACACGCGAACGGACGAGTTAGGGGCCGTTCACACCAAACGTGTTTTTGCACACATCTGTTCTGTTTTCCCACTGTTTTCCTATGTAAACACATGCTGGACGAATGTCTTTGACTGTTGCGTCATGTCTTGCTGTTTCTTCGGCGCCTTGCGCAGGACCGGCACTGTTTAAACACCAGGTCAAGTTAAAAAGAACTTCAAATTTTCAAAAACGCATGAAAAATTGCGCTCTGTTTCATTTTTTGCTCTGCGTCTAGATTGTTTCAAGCGCAGGTGTCACAAAGGTTCAACAATCTGAAAAGGCTGTAAAGAGGGGACTGTTACATTGTTTAATATTATTCAGCACCAAGCAAAGTTTCAACACATAAATGGTAAGTACAATTTTTTTTCTTCCCTTTTCTCCCCAATTTGGAATGCCCAATTCCCAATGCGATCTTAGTCCTCATGGTGGCATAGTGACTCGCCTCAATCTGGGTGGCGGAGGATGAATCTCAGTTGCCTCCGCATCTGAGACAGTCAATCCGTGCATCTTATCACGTGGCTTGTTGAGCGCGTTACCGCGGAGACACAGCACATGTGAAGGCCCACGCTATTCTCTGCAGCATCCACGCACAACTCACCAGATGCCCCACCAAGAGCGAGAACCACACATTATAGTGACCATGTGACTCTACCCTCCATAGCAACCGGGCCAATTTGGTTGCTTAGGAGACCTGGCTGGAGTCACTCAGCACGCCCTGGATTCGAACTCGCGACTCCAGGGGTGGTAGTCAGTGTCTTTACTCGTTGAGCTACCCAGGCCCCCAGTCAATGCTTTTTTTTCCCATTTTGCTCTAGTGTACTAAGGGGCTGCCGTGCTTTGTTAAAACTGTATGTTTACTGTTTCAGTACTCTTACGAATGTTGCCTATATGCTTACATAAATTATAGCCTATTGCAACAGTACTTGCAAGGAGAAGAAATTATAAAGATAGTGAGCGATTTCGGGTTCGGGTCAGGTTCGGGCTTAAAATCTGACGGTATTGTTCGGCCCGGGTAGGGTCGGGTCACACAGTCTTGGGTACGGGTCGGGTTTCATTTTAAGGCCCGTTCAGACCTCTCAGAAGAACGCAGACCTTTAAGAACTATTAATGGAACCAATGAAAGCTACCAATATAAGTGCAGTACTCTCAGTAACATTGCACATTTTATATCCATTATAGACATATTTTATATGTTTAAAGTAGAATTCTGCAGATTTCTTGCAGCAGAACAACACAAAAAAATGGTGGAAATAAATCTGCAGATTCTGTCTGGGAATGCTCATTAGATGTTTCATTTGCTGTGCTATTTCAACAGTTCTTATCTGTCTGCTGAGTCACTCCTAAGAAAATCCCTTTCCTTTATTTACAGAGCTAGAGCATAACTCAGATTCCTTCCTTAATTTCCATATTAACGCCCGCATGCAGACTAGAAGTGATACAGTACTCCGCAGGCAGTCTTTCAGACACGGTCACCAGTGTTGTGCTAAACCTGCCAACATCAAACAATTCATTGACTGATTGTGGCAAACTAATTATGTGATAAAATGTGGGTTTAGAAACACAGTGTGGTGCAAAATAAACAGCTTAGCACAGATTTGGAGCTCAAAGCACTGAAAGACATTATTAAGACAGGAGGAACAAAATGAAAGTACATTGAGAAATATTGGATTCATTCAGTTATAAGAAGCCATGGTTGTCTAGACCTTATTAAGCTCCTGAGAAACCCCCGAAATGTGTGTGGGAAACATTTATTACTTTACAAGCCTAAAGCAAGGCTTACCTGTGCTCTCATGGGTGGCTGTTGACTTTGCTAAGTGGGCAACTGACAGCTAGGCTCTAGTTAAGACGTGCGGTGTGGAAAAGAATGAGTTTGAAACCAGTGTGTGTGTGTGTGTTTGTGTGCAAGAGAGTTATAGAAGGAAATGCAAGTGAACACAGAAGATACAGGTGGAAAAAGCATTGATGGACCAAAGGAGAGAAAACAGGGATGCTTTTTCCCTGTGGATTTTCCCTGGATTACTGGAAGATTCCCACCCCCCCCCCCAAACACAAAATTAGCAGCGATATGAGATGGGAGTTTCCTCAAATATCTCTGTGCCAAGAAAAGCTGTGGGCATCCTCTAGCCTTCTGTAAACACAGCAAGACTCATCAGGAACAATTGGGATTGACAGAGAACAACATTGGATATTCCGAACTCTGTGCCACAAGGATAATTTCTTAAGAAACTCTGAATTGGGTTTCAGTTAACTGCATGCAGCATGCTCATATGTTCATTATGAGCATCTGAAGGCTTCAATTCCGACTCTATTTATAGTGATTCTATAAGTGTTAGGCATTGTAAATGGAGAACGGAAGATTGCCTTATTCTCAAATCTCATTCACTTTCACACATTCAAATTTGACAATACAAGCAAGAACAACTGTGGTCAACTTATTTTCCTCTACTTTTTTTCCTTGTATTGTGTCAGGTGTGCTCACTGCATTGTGCTTATGTAAACAAAGACATTCTTGCATGTGTGCTAGAAGTGAAGATATTTACAGTGAACATGTGAATTTCGGTCTGTGCTTTACACAATGCTTTTGTATGGCTTCAGAAGACTTGAAATTTAGCGCACAATACTTTTATTGTGCTTTCATGAGCTTTTGGAGCTTGACAGTCACAACAATGATTCCTCTTATCCACCAATCTTGTATTTCACGAATAAAAAAGTTAAACTAAGAAATTTAAAGTTTTAGGTGAGCTATTATTGTTCCAGCAAGCAGTATCACTTTTTGGTTTATTCTATTTTTGCATGTTTTTTATACGTTTATTTAAAATAAATGAAAATTAATTTACTCACCCTCATATTGCTGATTATTACATTAAGTTATTATAATAAGGGTGTTTATTTTCATCAGAAAATACACCAGTAAACATACATTTCGCCCCCCTTAAAAGGGGTAGTTCACCCAAAAATTAAAATTCATCATTTACTCACCCTCATGCCATCCCATATGTGTATGAATTTCCTCAGCAGAACACAAATTAAGATTTTTAGAAGAATATTTCAGCTCTGTAGGTCCTTAAAATGCAAGTGAATGGGTGCCAAACATTTGATGTGCCAAAAAGCACGTAAAGGCAGCATACAATTTATCCATAATACTCCACTGGTTAAATCCATATCTTCACAAGTGATATGATAGGTGTGGGTGAGAAACAGATCAATATTTAAGTCCATTTTTGCTAAAAATTTGCTAGAACAACTTTTAATATCTGTGGAAAGCACCATCGTGCTCCGCCTCCCCATCTCACACACACACGGGCACACACACACATACATACATACATACATACATACATACACATACTCGCGTGCAGGGCACAGAGCCTTGATGTAAACGGACCCGCGTGACTTAATAAAACAGTTGTGTCAAGCTATATACAAGAATGGTTACACTGAGAAATATACTTAACTTTACATCTTAGCAATTTGAAGCGATGTTTCTGCTGACCAGAGCCCAAACACAAGTAATCACACAATCACTCTGTTTTCTTTCTTTCTCTTGCTTTCACTCATGTGCACACACACGCACAAACATACTACCTTGTTACTCCAGAAAGTGCACCAGTAAAGCAGTGCAAGCATCACAGTCCTCCGTTGCTAGTTCTAAAGTTACATCTATGAACTAGCAATGGAGGCTCGGGCTGTATCAAAACAATACGCTGAATCCATGGCAGAAGAAAGCAGTTCCACACAAAAGAGTGTTTTACAGACAAAAAACAAATAATATTTTTACATAAAACCCTGAACGATGTCTTAAGGTGTGGTAACCGTGGTATAAGCACATGCGGTCACGATGTGCAGCAGGGTGGCCATTACACCTCAGGTGTGCATTATTTTTCAGTAATTCAACGGGCTGTCGTGTCCGCATTACCACATTGGGAGTGCATTATTTTTTAATAATTCAACGGGCCGGAGTCAATTATTCCTTACATAATACATGTTCCTCTTTGGAGAAATCCTGACTGAACTCAAGATGTCACACCATAAAACGTCAGCAAAGCAAATTTGCACTGAATTGTACGGTCATAACATGATTTTGGATACTCTGGAGTGTTAAAAACACTGGTAAGTTTTGGTACACCAAATATATGCCCATGCTTCCCTTTTCTCCTATACTTGGAGATTAGTCATAGGTGTGCTAGACAGATGACCACTCGAATCATACAAAAGTCACCCATAAAACTTCCCTTGCAAGAGATTAGAACAAAGCCTTGTTAAATACAAGTGCATAATCGTTTGTCCAGTACTCAGATGTCCATTAAATTTGACACACATTGTAAATATTAAAATAAATGTATAGTTTTTCTCGGATAACACATTGTGGTCAATTCACAAGAGATTACTCTCATTTCCAAGCACCTTTTAAAAATGTGGCCAACATGTCAATCGATGGCATGTGTCCATTATAGAGTGTTCAATCCACTGCAGAAAACCAGTACCGGATCTCGAAAGGCCGCGGTTATTGTATATTTCTTTAGTGCATGATATAAACCGAAGAGAGACAGTGACAAATGAGCTTTGAAATGAAACCAACCAACAACATATTGTCACAACACACACACAAACGCATATCTGGCAACCGACCGACAAATTGGCTCAAGGCTGTTGATTAGAGCCAGAAAAGTTTGTGTTGTTATAATGAACTTTAATTAGGCAACTCTTGGACCCTGTAAAGGGAAGTTCACATAAACAAGTAAATCCTGCACACAAATACTCCCTCCATTAATGAGGTGTGTGTTTACTGAAGCAAAATACTGAGCATAAACAGACTCGTGGTCTGACACTGTGGTCAGGGTCACTGTGAGCTTGATGGATGTCAGTTGCAGAGTGTTGCAATATCCATTAAGACCTTACAAAACAGTACTGTGGCCTTACCATGGTGCAGTGATGGTATCATAATAAGATAATATTACCATGGTACTGAATGACAATTGAATGTAACATGGTATTTACAGTGATTCTCCCAAAACATGTCAAGAAAATCATTACGAATTGTTTTTTCATGAATATTTTGCATACAGAAAATAAAGCCTATATTTAGGACTATTAAGATATTTTGCATTTTTTTTAATTATTTTTAGGACATTTAAGCACAATTTACCCCCCAATTCTTATTACCGTAACACAAACAGACAATTTACTTTTACTATTTGTTTTGAATGATTCTCATTCCGTATCACAGTCATGTTTTTACTGTATTACTATAAAAAAAGAAACTGTTGTACAATGTTTCTGTCAATTAAAATCAGCGGAAAGAAAAGGTAGTAACAATGGAGTACTTCTATAATGTATCCTTTGCAATTGAAATAAAATATCATCTTTTTTACATTGCGGTAATGAGAATATTATAATGACCATCTTTGTCGCATTGCGGTAATGTGAATTGGGGGCAAAATAATTATTGTGAATAACGTCACAATGAAAATAAAAATAATGGCCCTTAAAATAAGCTTTATTTTCTTTATGCAAAATATAATGTCTTATTTGTTTCTTTTGATTTTGGAGTAAAATAGGACCAGGACATTTTCTCGACTGGTTTTGTGAAAATCATCCATTAAGATGATTTCTGTATGATTCTTGAATCAATTTGTTTTAAAAGCTTTTTATGCAATGCAATGCATGACAAATGCAGTGGCCCCAAAATGTATGTGTACACTTTAGTCACACTCAAAAATACAAATGTCAGTGCAATAGATATACACTGCATGCCCAATTATTAGGCAAGTGAGTATTCTGATCTTATCATTATTTCCATGCACATTTGCCAACTCCAAACCATATAAACTTGAATGCTTATTGGATTGAATCATTTTCTGGTGGTATGTATTTGTGTAATGAGGGAGGGTGTGGCGAAAGTGACTAACACCTTATATCAAGGTGTGCATAATTATTAGGCAGCTTCATTTCCTCAGGTAAAATGGGCCAAAAAAAGAGATTTAACTGACACTGAAAAATCAAATATTGTAAAATGCCTTTCAGACGGATGCAACACTCTTGAAATAGCTAAACTGTTGATGCGTGACCACCGGACAATCAAATGTTTTGTTGCAAATAGTCAACTGGGGCGCAAAAAAATGCATGGAGAAGAAAAGGCGCATATTAACTGCAAAAGACTTGATAAGAATTGAATGTGAAGCTACCAGGAACCCATTATCCTCCAATGCTACCATATTCCAGAACTGCAACCTACCTGGAGTGTCCAGAAGTACAAGGTGTCAAGTGGTCAGAAACATTGCCAAGGTCAAGAAGGCTGAAACACGACCACCACTGAATAAGATTCACAAGTTGAAGCGTCAAGATTGGGCAAAGAAATACATGAAGACAGATTTTTCAAAGGTTTTATGGACAGATGAAATGAGAGTGACCCTTGATGGACCAGATGGATGGGCCTGTGGCTGGATCACAAATGGACACAGGGCACCCCTTCGAGACAGGTGCCAGCAAGGTGGAGGAGGGGTACTGGTATGGACTGCTATCATTAAGGATTTGGTAGTTGGACATTTTCGAGTTGAAGATGGACTGAAACTCAACTCTCAAACCTACTGCCAGCTTCTGGAAAGTACTTTCTTCAAGCTGTGGTACTGGAAGAAGTCCTCAGCATTCAAGAAGGCCATGATCTTTATGCAGGACAATGCTCCATCACATGCATCCAAGTACTCCACTGCCTGGCTAGCCAGCAAAGGCCTCGAAGATGCCCAAATAATGAATTGGCCTCCTTCCTCACCTGATTTAAATCCTACTGAGAACTTGTGGGCCCTTCTCAAATGTGAGATTTACAGTGAGGGAAGATAATACACCTCTTTGAACAGCATTTGGGAGGCTGTGGTTGCTGCTTCAGTGAAAGTTGATCGTAAACAGATCAAGAAACTCACAGACTCCATGGATGGAAAGCTCATGGCAGTTATTGAAAAGAAGGGTGGCTATATTGGTCACTGAATACTTTTGAAAGGCCAAAAATGTTATTTAATTGTCATTTTGTGTTACTTATTTGTTGCACCTACTCTAAAAATTGAGAATAAACAATTGAGTTGGGAGAAATTATTTTATAGTTATAGTTGCCTAATAATTGTGCACATTAATAGTTGCCTAATAATTGTGCACACTTATATGTTCCCCTGAGAAAGACAAAACTCACTTTTTCTTTGTTAAACATTCAGGTTTGAGGTTCATTAACATTTTGGATTGACTGAGAGCATTGTGTTTGTTAAACAATAAAATGAATCCTGAGGAATACAATTTGCCTAATAATTGGGCACGCATTGTACAGTACAGCAAAATTTCAGAGCAAGTGTCATTTATTTTAAAGAAAGATAGCACAATGACACTTTTCAAGCAAAACTTTGCACAAAAAAAAGTTTGTTAATATGATAAAACAAAATGAAGACTAAAAGTCACTTAAAAATGTCTGAATGTCATTGCATAATATAGCAAAAAAAGTTCACATTTGGAAGCCATTTTAATTGACTTTTAAGCAACTGGTGTGATTTTTAGTGGATGTACCAAAGGTGTAGTTCATCACATTAATGAATACTTTTTGCCTTCATTGCCAACACTATTTCTAGTTTTTATAACTTGATCCCTTACAAAACATGTTTTATTTAATTGTTTTGCCATTAAAATAAATGACACCTGCTTTGATATGTTATTATCTAATGCAAAATACTGTATTTGTGATTTAAGTGTCCAAATACTTTTTGGGGACACTGTATATATGAGATTATTACTCCATTCCTCATGTCACCGCAGCTGGAACCAGCTTCCAGAAGAGTTCAGGTGTGCTCCAACTGTAGCCACATTCAAGTCCAGACTAAAAACACATCTGTTTAGCTGTGCATTCATTGACTGAACACAGTTCTGCACTTACTGATTGCACTGCATCATTTGATTGCTGTATTATTATAATTTTTTTTCATATTAATAATTTTTACTTTTTAAAATTTATTTAATTACTTTTTATTCTTATTTCTTGTTCTTAATTGGTTTTAAAATGTATTTTATATTGTATTTTCTTTATCATTTTTATTGTGAGCTCTTTGAATTGTGTATGAAATGTGCTGTATAAATAAACTTGCCTTGCCCATATGAACGTAATAGAAAACCGAGCACTTCGAGTCATAAACTGAGTAGTTTGATGACTAAAAATATTGTTATAATATTATTTTTATTTATTATGGTTTTCATTACTTTTATATGTTCTTATTTTAGATTAATTAAATATATTTATATATTTAATTAAAATATATAATTATATTTATAGGAGTTTGATTGGCTACAGGGGTTGGTTGGCACAGTTCATTTCTGGTAAAATATGTAAATGTTCACCTACTCATCTTGAACTACACTGGTGGATTCTGTCAGGGCATTTGAATGTTCAAACCTGTTAAGGTGAAAATAATATATATATATGTTTTTTTTTTTTTTTTTATCTGTCAAGAAAAAAAAAAAAAAAAATCTAATCCCTCTACTAAAAATCTTATAGAAATAATATCGAAATTTATTTTTTTATTTTTTACATATATTAATTTTAGTCAATATTGATGGATATGAGCTATATTTTGTTATAAGATTTGTAAGCCTGTGATGAGCTGTGCCAGCTGGCTAACATTTACAAAAACAGTGTTAGTGGGTTTGGTTGACACATTGATTTTGGGGTTGGTTGGCACGCTGGGTATAAAAAAGGAGTAGGTAACACTTCATAACCACAATACAAACCATTTACCAACTTAATCCCTCAAAATAAACACTTGTCAAACATAAAATAATATATTACAAATATTATAATAAGATTTTAAATAAGTTTAAGTAAAATGTATATATTAATATACTCATATTAATGACATAAGACCAACATGTGTTGAGCTCTGTTGTCCTGGTTTAAAATAAACAGTTGTTTGTTTTTCTGTGTAGCTTTCACTTTTTTTATAACACTGTGCCAACCAGCCCCATAACCTGTGCCAATATGGGGTTGGTTGGCACAAATGCACATCATAACTTCAATCATTAATTAACAAAATTCAGTAAATAATTTGGTGACATTGAATGCCTTTGTTTTTTACCCAAGAACTAGCTGAGGTATTTTAACGTTTGTTCCACCAGAGATTTTTAACAAAGAATAAAATGTGTGCCAACTATTCTATAATCACATCATTCTCATCTATATGAATGCTGATAGGGTTTATATCTGCGCCCCTTATGGATAGTATACTGCATCCAAAAATTGATCTTTAGCTAATCAAATCTATCAGGAAAAGTAAATGTCTTACCCAAATTGACAAAACTCATGACCATGTCGGCGTTATGAAGAAACTCAGTGTCCTGAAGTGAAGCCACATTGGGTCTGGTGGTGGTGATCAGGGATCTGTACTGATCCACGTCGCTTTTCTCCTCAGTGGAGATCGTGTTATAGAGATCCAGCATGAAGAGAGGTGCGGAATTATATTTGCCGCTGTTCACATGCGGTCTGGGTCTGTGGTTCAATCCCAGGATAGACAGGATCTCTTTCTGCATCTCTCGCTTCTCCTGAGTCCGTAACCTCCGATGCATGAAGTTCGGATGAAGCTCAGCGTCATCAAACACAGAACTGCTGAGACAGGAGCTCCAGAAACAGCTCACTAGAGCAAACCAGATGCTCTTCATCTTCACATCCAGTCTGAGGTCTTGGTGATGATGATGATGAGGAGGAGGAGGAGGAGGAGGGTGTATCAACTTCTAAATATAAAGGCACTTAGTTGTTCTGTAAATATTCTGCTTCACGCCATGTGTCCCTTAAAGAACCTTAGGTTCAGTAATGAACCCTCCTCTTATCAAGAACCATTTTGACTGAATAGGATCTAGCTATATGCTTCTTTAGAGATGAAACCGTTATTAATATTACATTATAGGTTGTTTCGATAAGTGATTTGATTTCTGGGCTCTTTAAAGCACCAGATCTAGATCATAAAAAGGTAGCCTAATTGAGGAACTTGGTTGCCCGATGGCATCAGGCAGTTCTAATATGTAAGAGTTTATTATCCAGTGCTAAACAAATGCAGTTGACTTCCATGGAGCTTTTCAATTAGCAGAATCTCCATCAATTCCTCGGCGTGGTGCTTCAATCCGGACAGAAGACAACTGGAAACTTCTGTGTGTCCCATCAAATGTCAAGTTATTTCTGTATGTCGTGTAATATAGCTACTTTCTTTTTCTTCTTTAAAACGAGGAATAAACAAAAACGTATCCGTCGCTTATCTTGTCCTTATTCTCTGCTAGATTCAGCTTTTTAACTTGACCTCAGAGTGCTCCTCACAGCGCGTTTCTCCAGAGTGGACCGCGCGTCTGTCTCTGAGTTTTAAATAACGGGGCTGAAGCAGGTAGACGCGTCTCGAGCCCGCCCCGGTGCTCGCGCACAGAGGTGGAGCTATACGGGACAATTTTAACATCCTCTCGTGTTCACTGACGCGTCTACGTGTCTTCATTTGACAGATTTAAAATCAGCTTCCAGGTGTCCATGATAGAAGACGCGACGCGACTAGAACGCACAACGGACGCGTTCTTGCATTCAAAAATCGCTTTTAAAGACGTCGCGTGGCCAATAAATTCCTTTGAACGAGACACGCTTGTTGTATATTTAAAGGATGCAGTACTAGATAACGAGGTAATTATCGAAGTGATTTTTGATTTCCATCATGTCGCTACAAAAGTTTTCAATGAACCGAGATAAGTCATTTACGGCTGAAGCGCGACCTCTAACGACATAACCGTACCAAACAGTACCGTGTGGTTGACATGTACAATGGTAATACCTACATTTACATTTATTTATTCGGCACACACCTTAACCCAAAGCAATTTAGTGCATTCAAGGTACCTATACACTCTTGACAGAGTTACTGTACTTACTACTGTACATGGTACATGAAAAAACATAAATACCATGGTAAATAAATGTAATAATCATTCCGTACCATGATATATATCCACCACATACCAAGATATCTGATACCATTACTGTACCATGGTAGCCTATCATCACAGCTTTTCTCTAATATGTGGATTTTTGACAAGGCACTGAACCCTGTAATGTTTTATCATGTGTAAAATCCTAATCTGCTCGACTCTTTCTTAGCTAGGTATTTTAAAAGAGTTCTCTGATGTGTGAGATACAGACATCACATAGATAGACAGCTCACTGAAGTTTGCGGTCAGATCAGGTGCAAGATGAGACACTCTATAGAACTAACTATATACAGTAAGAGAATAAAGACAGAGAACTTTCATGTTTATGTTATGGAGACAGATGTGAGAAAACACACTCACACTATGTTGTGTCTGGTGAGATTCAGATGGATAAGATGGCTGTGTGTTGTTATCTGTAGCATGCTAATCTTATCTAGCGGGGCAGAAAAGCATGCATCAAAGACCAACGATGCAAACCAATTCAGTCACCCCCTTCCCTTCATCAGCCCAATCACTGATAGCCCAACACTCACTCACTCAAACACACACACATTTGTTTTATACACAGTTTGGCTTGAAAAAATACTTTTAAAAACTTTCCATGTGGGATCAAATAAAAGAAATAATCTAGAGGAATAGTTTACGCCAAAAAGAAAATTATAAGGAAGACTTTTAAGTGAAAAACAACATAAATATTGGTATGTTCCCTTACACAAAGCTATCGTAGGACTTCAGAGGACTTGAAATATAGTGCATAAGTCATACAGACTATGGTGTCTTTTTGTCCTTTATGAAGCTTGACAGATGTGGTCATTATGAACTTGTGTAGAAAAGATTCTTCAAAAAAAATCTCCTTTTGTGTGTCACTGAAATAATAACAGCATACAGAACAACATGAGTAAATAATTTACATTTTTGGGTGATCTATTCCTTTAAGACTGGAAGAATCTGAAGCAGTGAAAGGAAGCAGAGACAGTGAAAAGATAAGTGGGTTAGGGAGATAAAAGGATCACATTCCTCAGCAAATGTATTTCAATCAATAGCTGATAGTTAAACACTTGGACACAGCCATTGGCCAAAGTGTGTGTACAATATGTCATTTTGACGATTTTGACTTTCCATTGAAACAGCAAGACACTAAACTGATTGTTTGTTTGTTTTTTTCATGATAAAAGTTCACCCCAAAATTCTGTCATTATCTACTAATCGTCATATATATATATATATATATATATATATATTCCGTTTGTTTTGAAAAATTGCTAGAAATCATTTTCAAACACATTTTGCAGTGGTTTATGTTTATTTCATTCTTTGTTCAGATTATCATAGATTTAAAAATGTAATAGTTTGTATCTGAATAATGGATTTTCATAGCTTAATATTGAAAGTCTGTGTCTTGGACAAGGCTAAAACTGTAAAAGTAATGCATAAAAGGTATTTGAAAAGAACCAAAAATAAATGAAGAAGTCCTGGTAAAAAGTGTCCATGTCCTTTCTAATGAGAACTTCATATAACAAAAATAAATAAATGTTGAAATCTGTTCGTTTAATAACAAAACAACCCCTGAGACATTTGCCTGAAGTTGAAGAAATAAACATTATTGTCTTTCCTCTGTAAAACACAAAATAATATGTTAGGAAGAACAGGATTTTTTTTTTTTTTTTTTTAATAATGGTTTAGATTTTGGTCTGTTACTCACACAAAGCTCTTATATGACATTAGGAGACTTGGAATTTAGCATGTGGTTCATATGGACTACTTTATTAGTGCTTATTTGTCATTTTTGGAGCTTGACCGTATAAATAAACCAACCACATTTCAAACATCTCATTTTGTGTTTTGTGTTTCTTTTTGAAGAAAGAAAGAAAGTCATTGTTCCAGGTTTGGAACAACGCGTGGCTCTAACTGGGCTACTGGACAATCAAATTAATTTCAGGCGGTCCTACATGATGTTTCAAATAAGGATATGATAACAGAAAGGTTGGGAAAGTCAAGTATTTAAAGGATTAGTTCACCCAAAAATGAAAATTCAGTCATTGTTTACTCACCCCTGTGTTGTTATAACCCTGTATGACTTTCTTTCTTTTTCTTAACACAAAGGGAGAACTTGTGAAAAAATGTTGTGCTCAGTGATGTCATACAATGGCAGTTTATAGTGACCATCTCAAGCTTCAAAAGAACACAAAAGTATAATTCAGAAGTCTAATAAATTATTCCATGAGACTCATGAATGTTATGAATGCATACGATAAGATTTGGTGAGAAACAAACCAAAATCTAATGTATTATTAAGTGAAAATTTCACTGACCACTGATCTCCTGTGTGCGTTCATGATAGGACACGAGAGCAACAGTTCACGCAGTGCCCTCGCGACATTGGGGTGTTCAAGCGAAAACTTGATCCGCCACAGCGACAACAGAACACAACACAGCTGCACACAAAACAGAACAGAACTTACTAAACATGACTGAAGAGTTTGTAGTCAAAGAATTAATGCATTTCTATGCCCAGCCTTATTTGTTTGAACATAGTACTGGTAAATCAAACAGAAACAGAGGAGTCTGGATTTGTTATTGTATTATGGATTATGCTAACTTAAAAAAATAAATAAAAATAAGGCTGAGCATAGAAATTCATAAACTCTTGGACTACAACTCTTCAGACATGTTTAAAAGTTATTTTTTTCTGTTTTGTGTGCAGCTGTGTTGTGTTCTGTTGTCACTGTGGCGGATCTGTTTTTAGATAAACGAAACAAATTTTTGCTTAAACGCCCTAATGTTGTGAGGGCACTGCGTGAACTGTTGCTCTCTTGCCCTATTATGAACGCACACAGGAGATCAATGGTCAGTGAAAATTTTCACTCACCAAACCATATCGTATGCTTTCATAACAATCATGAGTCTCATGGAATATTTAATTAGACTTCTGAATTATACTTTTGCTTTCTTTTGACACTTGAAGATGTAGTCACCATAAACTGCCATTGTATGACATCACTGAGCACAATTTTTGTTTCACAATTTCTCCCTTTGTGTTAAGAAAAAGAAAGTAAGTCATATAGGGTTTTAACAACACAGGGGTGATTAAACAATTACTGATTTTTCATTGTTGGGTGAACTATCCCTTTAAAGCATTAAGGAATGCAAAAGTGCTATTTTCATGTTTGAACTCATCCATTCTTCAAGGGTCAGTTGCTAATCGTCTGTCAGTGGTGTGATGAATGACGTGTGTGTTTCTGTGTGGGGTCAGTTAACACACCAACTCTCCTGTCATTATATTGTCTAGACAAAGCCTCACCTTAACAAACTCACTTTTTTCTCTGTCTTGTGTTGGATGCCGTGTTAAAGGTTATGTTGTACTGGCTGACGTGACAGTCGCATTGGACTTATACTGACAGTTAGTGGCACGGATGCAGCATCACGCAAATGTTCTCAGTTACCGATAAAATTAAAGAAATGTGCTATTTGCTGTCAGTCATGATTCATGTATTATACGAGTGCAAGTGTTTGCTAATAGGAGAGCTATTGAGATAAAATGAGAAGTTCATCCCATGAGGGTACATCATTTTATAAAAATGTTAATAAAAGTACCATTAGTATCTGTAGAGGTACAACTTTATTAAAAAGGCAAATATCACAGAGTTCACCTTTAAGGAGTGTTTGCTTGAACTCTCGATGGCAACACTATTACAACTCTCTCGATACACACTAATTATGAGGGTAAAAAATGAACTTTTGATGAAATGAACTGGCAATCAAGCTGGTTGCTGGTTCGAGCTGATACAAACAGTCCTGTAACATAAAGCTTTTCATCTAATTCTATTAATTTGCGAGTAGCAAGGTTGAATGCTTTTGAAATCATTTTGTTCATACTTGGTTTAAGGATTAGAAGCCTCTAAGTATTAAACTAACACCAAGTATTAAAATTCAGTGTGTAAATCGTCCTGCACCATTTGTGCCATGGACATGAATGAAAAATCAAATCATGTGGTTTGTTGGCAAGAGATGTGTAATTACTTTAAAGGTGTGCTATTACTAATCGATATAACATGACCGGTGTCTTTCAGCTGTGTTTAATATTAGCTCTGAACCATTTTAAATACTTTTGTTTTAATTCAAAACTTGCTGACTCGGCTTGGTATGTCTCTTCTGCACCAATAAAACTTATGGTAAAGTGGTGCAGTGGTCAATGTGCCACACTGTGTGCTGTGGAGATTGAAAAGTTGCCAGTTCAAGACCAGCTTAGGTCAACTTGAAAACAATTGGGTATTTGCAAAATATATCATGACTGTCTTTCTTTCTGCTGTGTTTGATATCAGCCATATTGGCTCTCCACCATTTTGAATACTTTTTTATTAAAGACTCTCAGCTTGGTATGTCTCTTTAGCACATATGAAACTTTTTTGTTTCTCTCACTTTTTTGGTGACTTGTGAAGTACTGTGGGGTTGCTTTGTATGTCATATTAATGCAATGTGCTGTGCTTGCCATTTCAGTGCTTGGCCCTGTAATTGCTGCTTGCAGCTATATTTTTTAATGTTTTTTTTGGATGAAAAAGCACTCTATGGCTTTTTGTCACTCTATTTGATATAAAAGACAGATAAAAAAAAAATACACATAATTTGAAGGATTTTATTTATTTCAGTGGTAAGTTTAGATTGAGTACATGCTCTTTCATTATTTACAAAGCTTTGAAAAAAGAAAAAAAAAAAAAACACATTTTAGAAAGCTTATTTGTCACAGCATACTGTTTGAACATCAGACGATTTAGGGACAACAAATCATAATTATTGGAAACCTATGTGCAAAATGAATCTTGGTCCAGACTTAGACTTGACCAAAAACACTTCGGCATAGTCTCTAAACTTGTAATACACTGCAAATTGTACACCAGTAATCAGTAATATCCAAATGATTCTGTAATTAATTACCATAATGCCACATCATCTGATGTTTCTGATAATAATCATCTGACTGTTTACAGTTTACTAGATGAGAACGTCCCTCCTCTCCCAACGCCCGAGTTGAATTTGGCTGCCCCAGCGATCCATTCAGCTAGAATGACTGGTAGGCCGTTTTCGGTCTCGTACTGCATGGCCTGGGTGAATGAAGCGGAGTCAAAGGCAGCATTGTAGGCGGAGTTACGGTCGGCACGGAGACAGAGCTGTGGAAATGCACTGACCTGCTCAGCAAGTTCAAGAGCCACTTGAAGTGCTAAAACACACACACACACACACACACACACACACACACACACACACACGCATGTTGGTGCAGCTATCATTATGAGGACTCTCCACAGACATAATGATTTTTATACTGTATGAACTATAGATTCTATCCCCTAACCCTAACCCTACCCCTAAACCTAACCCTCACAAAACACTTTCTGCATTTTTACATTTTCAATAAAACATTTAGTATGTTTTTTAAGTGATTTGAATTATAGGGACACTAGAAATGTCCTCATAAACCACATTTATAGCATAATACCCTTGTAATTACCAGTTTGTAACCTAAAAAAAATGTCCTTGTAAACCACCCAACCACATTTTTCACACTATTTCTATTTTTTTTTTTTTGTCTACAAACAATTTACTGTATGAGTACATATAAACAGTATATGTTTGTCGATCACAGGAGATTTATGTCATGTTTTGTCATTTTTTCTGAAATTCATGACATTTCCCACCACAGTGTCATTTCCAGCACATTTCAAATTATTTACTGTGTTTAATAGAATTCTGTGGTGGAAATGACACTGATGGAAATTACATTTTAATGTTTTTGAAATAAAATGGATGACTCCTTTATCTTCCCAAGGCTAATTTCATAGCTAACATTTTATATTTCCTAAATACACACATTTAAACAATATGTTCACACTTTTTGTGTAATTTGACAATGAGGCCCAATAAAAATATTCTGCTGACAAGTGATATTTACCTTGAAAAATGAAACATCGCTTGACACGTATTTCATCTCAAGCATGCTCTTCACTGACACTTTTGTTGACTTGGTTAACAAGTACATGAACTTTGAATAAAACTTTATTAGGGGGAAAACTGTTTGGTGTGGTTGAAACGACAATCAAAAATCGACTGCAAATTTGATAGAAATAAGTTTCACACAAATATTTAAATGGTTTGTTTATTTCACTCACTGTTTAGATGATCATGGTTTTAAACATGTAATAATTCGTTTTTTTTTTTTTTAAAACAGATTTTCATATTTTAATATTGATAGTCTGGATCTGGCACAGGACTAAAGAAGTAAAATCTATACATAAAAGGCATTTGAAAAAGAACCAAAAATAAAGGATGAAGGCCTGTTAAAAAGTTTCCAATACGGTTTTAATGTGACCTTCAGATAACAAAAAGAAAAAAGTTAAAATCTGCTAATTTGAATAAAAAGAATCCCCTTGGACATGAAGTGCCAGAAGTTAAAGAAACACTTCCTTTGGGGCCTGGGTAGCTCAGTGAGTAAAGACGCTGACTATCACCCCTGGAGTCGCGAGTTTGAATCCAGGGTGTGCTGAGTGACTCCTAAGCAACCAAATTGGCCCGGTTGCTAGGGAGGGTACAGTCACATGGGGTAACCTCCTCGTGGTTGCTATAATGTGGTTCTCGCTCTCGGTGGGGCGTGTGGGGAGTTGTGTGTGGATGCTGGAGAGAATAGCGTGAAGCCTCCACACGCACTACGTCTCCGCGGTAACGCACTCAACAAGCCACGTGATAAGATGCGTGGATTGACGGTCTCAGAAGCGGAGGCAACTGAGATTCGTCCTCCGCCACCCAGATTGAGGCAGGTCACTACGCCACCACAAGGACTTAGAGCGCATTGGAAATTGGGCATTCCAAATTGGGGAGAAAAGGGGATTATTTTTATTAAACATGTTTACGTCCTGCCCTGTAGTACAATCACTGTAACACACAGCCTCTGTGACATATTGCTGCATTCTTTCTTCATATCGTCACTCATTCACAGCTGATACAGTATAGACTCATTTAGTCCTCCTGTCCAGCACATGAAAGCCCTGGCCTCACTCCACATCTCCTGTGGAAAGTCCACTCGAGTGACTCTCACTTTGAAACTGAAGCACTTCACTTTAACTCTATCTCTAAACAGCTCTGAGCTCATCTCATCTGACCTGACTATGACTGTGTGAACCGCTGCCACATGACAATAGTTTAATGCGACATTCTCATGGGAAATCCTACTGTGGGTGAATGAGAGACGTAAACACTCACATACTGGACCAATAACAGCATATAATACAGTGGTGCAGATTAACTAAAATCCAGTGGAAAGCCCAGTTTTCTAACAGTCTAAAACACTTTTATAAGAAATAAGGCATCAATGGCATGTCTTAAACATGGTTTAAATGTATGTCAGGTTTCTGGTTAATGATTTTCAATTGGTTCCTAATGCTCAAGCAGGTTTCAGGGTGTATGTGTACCTTGGCCATCAGGCACGACTCTGTTTGCCAGTCCAAATGTCAAAGCCTCCTGTGCTTTCACTGGTCTTCCGGTCAGGATGAGGTCTAGAGCCCGTGATAGACCAATCAACTGTGGTAATCTCACTGTACCCCCGTCAATCAATGGCACACCTGTGTGAGACAGACAGACACAGAGTCAGAGTATAAACACTCCTGATATTCACTGGTGGAAGATGAATTATGAACACACAGACAATCAGACTGTGTACTTAACTGGGGATTAAAAATGACAAACCATACTTTTTTTTTAATCCGTGACCACATTTTTATTCATCATGTACACTGATGAGCCAAAACATTATGACCAGCTGCCTAATATTCTGTTGGTCCTCTGCGTGCCGCCAAAACAGCACCGACCTGCCGGTGCATGGACTCTACAAGACCCCTGAAGGTGTCCTGTGGTATCTGGCACCAAGACATTAGCAGCAGATCCTTCAAATCCAGTAAGTTGCAAGGTGAAGCTGCTGTGGATTGGACTTGTTGGTCAGCACATCCCACAGATGCTCAATCAGATTGAGATCTGGGGAATTTGGAGGCCAAGGCAACACCTTGAACACTTCATCATGTTCCTCAAACCATTCCCGCACAATACGTGCAATGTGGCAGGGTGCAATATCCTTCTGAAAGTGGCCAATGCCATCAGGGAATACCATTGCCATGAAGGGGTGTACCTGATCTGCAACGATGTTTAGGTAGGTGGCACGTGTCAAATTGACATTCACATGAACGGCTGGACCCAAGGTTTTCCAGCAGAGCATTTTCCAGAGCATCACGCTCCCTCCACCAGCTTGCCATCTTCCCACACTGCATCCTGGAACTATCACTTCCCCAGGAAAATGGCGCACACGTGCACGGCTGTCCAAGTGATGTAAAAGAAAACGGGACTCATCGGACCAGGCAGCCTTCTTCCACTGCTTCAAGGTCCAGTTCTGACACTCGCATGCCCATTGTAGGCACATTCGAAGGTGGACAGGGGTCATTATGGGCACTCTGACTGGTTTGCAGCTATGCAGCCCCATACGCACCAGGGTGTGATGCACCGTGTTGTGACACATTCCTCCAGTAACCATCATTCATATTTTCTGTGACTTGTGCCACAGTAGAACTTCTGTCAGTTCATACCAGATGGGACAGCCTTTGATTCCCTCATGTATCGATGAGCATTGTGCACCCAACACCCTGTCGCCAGTTTGTGGTTTGTCCCTCCTCGGACCACTGTCGGTAGGTACTCACCACTGCTGACCGGGAACAACCCAGAGCCTTGCCATTTCAGAGATGCTCTGACCCAGTCATCTGGCCATAACAATTTGGCCCTTGTCAAAGTCGGCCAGGTCTTTACTCCTGCCCATTTCTCCTGCATTCAACACGTTGACTACGAGAACTGATTGTTCGCTTACCATCAAATCTACCCAAACCTTGACATGTGGCCTTGTTAGGAGATGATCAACGTTATTCGCTTCACCTGTGAGTGGTCATAATGTTTTGGCTCATCGGTGTATATTCTATGATGAATATTAGGCTTTGTGACTTTTTAAATGATAAAATAATGAAGGCTTATTTTTTTTTCTAATTCAAACAGTAAAATCTTTTTCTACACCAGGTTTAAAACAAACAATTATACCTTGTTCATACTGTAAATTATAATGTTCTGATGCCTGTAGTTTGTGACTATTATAGATTAGCCACAGTACTGGTTATCCGTAGGGATGTCCTGATACTGATACTGGTATCGGAATAGGGTTCGATACTGTGCCCATGTACTTGCACTTGCGCTTGTGCTTGTAAAAATGCTCCGATACCAAAAACCAAAACAAATATTTAGTTTGCATGTGCTGTGCACTTCTTAGTAAACTGATCTTGTTTAAAGAATGTTTATAATGTAAATGTAAAGCCAACCGCTCATACCAAGGAGATCTAAAACATGCATGCAGCATATAGACTACATATTTATTTAATTAAATAGCAGCCTTTTGCGGTTTAATAATTACACTGGGTCACATAGCGACCTGCTTTTCTGGAGTTGAGAAGCTACCGTCAAAAACACACAGAAACGGAAAGGTCTTCAATCCAAAATAAAAGCTTCCGCCAAAATAAAAGCTTAAGTGAAGAAAGTATGACAAAAATATATCACTACTGTATACAGTTATGTAATATTCACTGTAATTCTACTAATACTACAACTAATAATAATATTACGAACAATAATAATATAATTCATTACAGTTCAGAATTTATTCATTTATTTAGACCCCATTTTGATGATAAAATTGAAATAAACTTTTGAAAATGGAATTCAGAAAAACAAACAAACAAACAAACAAACAAACAGGTATCTGTATCAGCAGGTACCGAAAAGGAAGAAGTATCTGTATTTGTACTCGTTCTCCAAAAAATGGTATCAGAACATCCCTAGTTACCGGACATTCATTATTTTGTAATCTGCCATAATTTCTATAGAAATGCATTCCTGATATAAATCTATTTTCAATGTCATCTAAATCAAAAAGCATTTACCTAAATGCTTTGTCACTAGGCATGTGTCAGCGTGGTCAACTAGTCGTCTAACAAGTGGGGTTGACTACCAATAGTAATAATATTTGTAGTGGTGGTGGTTTTAATGGGAGACGCAATTCGCAAATTAATTGAGAGACGCAACTCCTTCGAGAGTGTATCTGCTTGATAATAACTTGCTGTGCTTAACAGTAAATAACAGTCAGCCCTGTAAATCCCTCTGCAAGGAGTTTTGTCTCTTTAATGCATTAGGTTTAGTCCATTTATGAATATTGGTAGTTTTGCACATCCCTATTTGCCACTGCCACTCAATGTCAGTGTAAACACCTCTTAAAAATGGGTTGCCATGATTTCAACCCCCCAAACAATGAGCCAATACTAAATATTCAAGAATGTCCACTAGACACTCCAGAATATATGGGTGCAAACAATTAAGATCTGGAGGCTAGTGTCCCCTAAAAACAAAATCACATTTTTGGGTGTTAGGTTAAATTTTAACCTAAAGGTTAAGCATTTAATTTATGACAGAATGGCAAAAAAAAAAAAAAAAAAAAAAAAAAACATCAAATAGGATTCTTAAACACTCCTCATCCCGCCCCATCCCATCTTCCATTGGTCGACAAAAAGGTTGTTCCGCTCAAACTCACACCATTGGTTGAGCCAGAAGGCGACAAGACAGGCCACTTAACAAACTGAGCAATGTTTCGAACAGAGTTACGGTGCCAAATACACCATTGATTGGACAGTTAAGGATTAAAAGTAAACTACAGCTTTTTCTTTCATATGACAGCATGGTAGTGTTATTATAACTCAAAGAACAGTATGTCTGAGACCATCCAGAATGATCTACATGAGACAGACAATCAATTTGGCTAGTCCAGACCTGAACCACCAAGTCTCAACAAAACCAACTGAAGAACATAACCACAGTATTAACCTGAATCAGTCTGTAAAAGAATACATGATACAATGCGTAATTGAATATTTTAAGGACAGATCTCAGCTGAGAAAGTGTTAAATATACATCGCACACCACCTGAAAGGAAAGATCAACCAATCAGAGAATCATGGTGAACAAACTCTGCAGCGACCACCCACTTGCATGACACACTATGAATGGCGCAAATTCTCTACACTCTCAAACAAATTAAGCATTAAAAAATTTTTAGATATTAATTCTATACTTATAATCAACAACTTTAATTTATTAGTTTGATATATTTATATCATTTTTTTAATAAAATGTTTGTATTCCCAAACCTTCATGGGACTGTAGTTCATTCACTCATTAAAGACTGTAAGTACACAGTCTTATACCTTTGTCTTTTTGTCTGATTTTCAAAAATTGCTATGCTTCAAGTTTGTAATGTTGTGATTTACCTCAGAGCTGGTTGGTTTGGTTCATGGCTTACAACTCTTATGAATTACTTTATGAAATCTCTATTGAAAAAAGTTATGGGGAAATCCCCTTCTGGAACAATGACGTCTGAAATAGTGGACGGACACTGTTGCGCTCAATTTTCTCAACTTTTAGGCACATGATGGAGCATCATAACGTAGGAATGTGCACAATCGTCTAATCGTTCTGCACCAGCTAGTTGAAAATTGAAAACGGTACTTGAATATGCAAATTAATTTACAATTCCACTTTTGCCTGCCGTGAGCAGGGCTGAATTACACACTTTTCCCTCTAAATCTCTCACCACATCTAGCAATTAAAATGTTTATCCACTGGGTGACACTGTGGATGTGTTTGTTGTTGAGGTGTTGATGGGAGAACATGATGTAATGGCATCTGTGTTTTCAAGCAAAGCCAAGTGTGGCAATACTTGTAATACACTGCCTGGCCAAAAAAAAAGTTGCATATTTCGTTGGACAACCTTTAGCTTTGATAACAGTGCACATTCGTAGTGGCATTGTTTCGACAATTATATGCAACGTCACAACATTTATTTCCGTCCAGAGTTGCATTAATTTCTGGCCGAGATCTTGTATTGACGACAGGAGAGTTGAACCACTCCATAAAGTCTTCTCCAGCACATCCCAAAGACTTTCAATGGGGTTAAGGTCAGGACAATCTGGTGGCCAATTAATGTGTGAAAATGATTCCTCATGCTCCATGAACCACACTTTCACAATTTGAGCCAGATGAATCTTGGCATTGTCATCCTGGAATATGCCTGTGCTGTCAGGGAAGAAAAAAAATCCATTGATGGGATAACCTGGTCATTCAGTACATTCAGATAGTCAGCTGACTTGACCAATTAAAGCAACCCAAGATCATAACACTGCCTCCAGAGGCTTGTACAGTCATGCATAGTGCCCACGGGTGCATCGCTTCATGCATTTCCCTTCTTACCCTGACACGCCCATTGCTTTGGTATAGGGTAAATCTGGACTCATCAGACCACATGACTTCTTCCATTGCTCCACAGTCCAATCTTTACGCTACCTAGCAAATTGAAGTCGTTTTTTCCAATTAGCCTCACTAACAAGTGTCTTTCTTGTGGCCACACAGCTGTTAAGTCCCAATCCTGTAAGTTCTTGTCGCATTGTGTGTGTGGAAATGCACTTACTTTCATTATAAAGCATTGCCATGAGCTCTACTGTCGATTTTTTACGATGTGACTTCAAGCGTTTAAGTGATCTCCGATCACGATTATTCAAGATTGTTTTACCGACCACATTTCTTCCGCAAAGCTGATGGTTCACCACTATCCTTCCAGGTTTAATAATGCGTTGGACAGTTCTTAACCCAATTCCAGTGCTTTTTGCAATCTCCTTAGTTGTTTTCTTTGCTTGATGCAGGCCAACAATTTGCCCCTTCTGAAACACAGTAACATCTTTTCCACGACCACGGGATGCGTCTTCCAACATGGTTGTTTAAGAAATGAGAAGCTACACACTGCATCAGTTAGGGTTAAAAGAATTGCTGCCAGCTGAAACATATTAATCACTGCAATAATAATCCAATCATAGTATCTGCTTATTTAAATCCAAATGGCAAGTTTCTTTTGGCCAGGCAGTGTATTTTGATTCTTATTGAATTATACTCTATTGGTATTCGGTTCTTGTCGGAGTCATGCAAACCAATGGACGAGGATCTCTTTTTGGTGGAAAAAATGCAGAGCTGTACATGAAGCTTATCAGACCAGTAGTATGTATGTGCGTTAAGTCTCTGAACACCGACAGAGCACATTTAATAAAAAGCAACACTTGTTTTTCTGAATAATAACATCTGAAATTATGAAAAAATGTGAAAGCATGTAGTCAGTAGACTCAAAAGTTTACATACTGTATGCACGTTACCCTAATGCTGTCTGTATTGGTTTCTATTGGTTTTTTGGTCTATTGGACAGATCTTCAGGTGAGTGAAATTATTATTATTTTTTTTTTTATTCCATTTTTATTAATGCATATTGTTAATTTCATCCCCCCCCCCCCCCCCCAAAAAAAGAAAAGCATAGTTTACTGAAGTCTAGCAAAGTTTATGAATAAAACAAAATACACGTACTGTACATGTCATACTTTTCACTTACATTTAATTTCTGAGTAATCAATCACTCGTTTTTGGGGGGTTAGAGTACTCGAAAACAGAAATTACTCAGAAATGCCCATCTCTATCACAAACTCTCATCCCTAACATTATTCTCTGAAACAGTGTAAACTCTAGTGTGTAGGAGCGCTTCGAAGACTGGAGGTACCATTGAGACACTGATAGGTCAACAGGATGTGACAGACCCTCAGTAGTAGCCAATAAGGCCATATTAGGGAATTTAGCATGCAATTTAATATGGGTTAGACCTTCACTACTGCATAAAATCCTCCAGCACGCGCACACACACACACACACACACACACACACACACACACACACACACACACACACACAGGAGACATTGAAGTTGTACAATGCCTTTTCAGAAATAAATGACTGACTTCATGTCAGTAGTTAGCACCTGGCTGATTTCAGTTCAGTTCAGGTGTTTGACTGAATGAATAGATCTTTCTGTGTAACCCTGAGCCTGTGGTTAACCTTTAATGTCTTCCTGTGTGAGTTTATGCTGGTGATACTGGAATCCACAACATCAAAGTCCCAAGAACCCTACAACACAAGCTCATTCACACAATGCCATTGAGGTAATGCCATGATACACCACACAGACCACTAGAACCTTTACACAAATATACAATTACGCGAACACAAATTACAGCTAAACAAGCACACTGATCTTTAAGATCTGACCTTCATCTGTGAAAGTAGAACCAACAATATACAAAACAAAAGTACCTGAGGGTTTATACTGGGAATGCATTTCTTTCAGTTAGGGTTTTCAAAAGATCAAACAAAGTTACTTAGGAAATGACGGCGATTCAAATATCCCCAGGAACAGTCAAATCAGAATTGATAAATTTTGCATCTTTGAGTCTTAGAATTATAAGGCAAGCAAGGACCTGAAAGTTGAAAGAGAATGTGTTTAAAATTTGAGAAAGGTCGAGTCATTTCAGTTGCTGGCAGCCACTCTGGTGGCTGAGGTGAATAAATGGAAAGTACATTCAGAACAACCGACTTTGACCACCTGTGCTGTTGGATCTGATTCAAGTCTGCAGTTAGTGCTTCAACAGAAATGATAGACTCAAATTGGACAGATCTTCTGGTGTCTGACAAAAGGAACTGCATTTTGTTTGAGCCGTGAACACATAGTCAACTCACTATGCAGTTCATAAATCTATGACAAAAGACAGATCGTTAGTTTACGTGTGAATCCTCATAATACCATTTACTCTTGCAACATTAGCTGATAATGTGTCCTTGAGTAAGCCAAGCCCTCCAAGCTGATGATCGAAAAGAATAGTTACAGTGAACAGGAAATGGTATTTGCAACCCACTTCCGTAAAATGATGTATTTCTGAGTAAAACAGAATATTCAAGAAATAAATGGTGGGACATGATTTTATCTTTTCACAAATTGATTGGATGAAATGAAAGCAGATGTTCTGAAGCTGACTAGACTCAAGACATGAATGTGAGTTTGCAGTGGATTGTGTTGGACTACTCCTGAAACACAGCCAGCACAAACTGACCGCACTATGAATTCGCTGACAGTAGGTCAAATGTTTTGCTGTTGAAATCAGTCTGTGCTTATCAAAATTCAAATCACTGCCCCCAGTGTCCGAAACTGGAAGTGTTGTTGAACGTATGGGCGTGTGTGAGCTCCAGTTTCCTGGTGAAATGAACACTACAGGTGCAACAACAACAATGACTTTTATTCATTTTTGCACAAATCATGAGAAAAAGGAAGATTATCAGTTCATAAACAGACACTGCTTGGCCAAAAAAAGTCACCATTTGGATTTAAATAAGCATATACTTAAGAGCCAGTGATTGGATCATTATTGCAGTGATTCATATGTTTCAGCTGGCAACAAATCTTTTAATCCTAACTGATGCAGGGTGTAGGTTCTCATTTCTTAAACAACCATGTCGGAAGACGTATCCGTGGTCATGGAAAAGATGTTACTGTGTTTCAGAAGGGGCAAATTACTGGCCTCCATCAAGCAAAGAAAATAACTAAGGATATTGCTGAAATCACTGGAATTGGGTTAAGAACTGTCCAATGCATTATTAAAACCTGGAAGAATAGTAGTGAACCATCAGCGGAAGAAATGTGGTCGAAACAAAAATCTTGAATGATTTTGATCGGAGATCACTAAAACGCTTGAAGTCACATCGTAAAAAATAGACAGTAAAACTCATGGCTATGTTTAATAGTGAAAGTAAGAGCATTTCCACACACACAGTGCAACTAGAACTTTCAGGATTGGGACTAAACAGCTTTGTGGCCACAAGAAAGCCACTTGTTAGTGAGACTAATCAGACAAAAACTACTTCAGTTTGCTAGGGAGCATAAAGACTGGACTGTGGAGCAATGGTAAAAGGTCATGTGGTCTGATGAGTCCAGATTTACCATATTCCAAAGCGATGGGCACGTCAGGCTAAGAAGGAAGCGCATGAAGCGATGCACCCGTCATGCATAGTGCCCACTGTACAAGCCTCTGGATGCAGTGTTATGATCTGGGGTTGCTTCAATTGGTCAGGTTTAGGCTCAGAAATGGTATGCGGCAATAAAATTAAGTCAGCTGACTACATGAATGTACTGAATGACCAGGTTATCCCATCAATGGATTTTTTCTTCCCTGATGGCACGGGAATATTCCAGGACGACAATGCCAAGATTCATCAGGCTCAAATTGTGAAAGAGAGGTTCAGGGAGCTTGAGGAATCATTTTCACACATGAATTGGCCACCACAGAGTCCTGACCTTAACCCCATTGAAAGTCTTTGGGATGTGCTGGAGAAGGCAGTGTACTTTTCACCATGTTCCACACATAATGTTATCTTAGGACATCAAAACAATTGTACTATTGCATATGACTTGTAAAGCCTTGTTTATACTTTCGCCTGGCACCGCATCCCAAAACCCAGCTTACGATGGCCCGAGACATTTATACTTGATGCGTACTGCAGTGTCACTCTTTTATGAACACCAGACAACAGTGCAGAGAAAATATCAGTATATCCAGCAAGAGTAAAGAAGCACTTTGCTGAACTTTATACTAACCTAGCCAGGTATTATAATAGTAATTCATGTTTGCTAGTCACATAAAATTCTGTCATCATTTATTCTCACCCTAATGTTGTTTCTAGCCCATATGACTTAATTTCTACCATGTATTACAAAAGATGATGATAGGAAGCATGTTAGCCTCTGTCACCATTCCTTTTCATTGTATGGAAAAAGATGCAATTAAAGTGTTTATTGATAAGCAAATTATTTGACCTGGATGTTCTCACATTCAACATCTAACTTTTTGATCCAGGTCATACAATCAACTTGAGAAAGTAAGACTTGTGTTAATTCACCTTACTTTAACTTTGATAAAAAAAAATTTTTTTTTGAAGAGTCCTGTCAATCAGTCCTATTAACTAATTATGCAAACATCTGCACTTTAACAGAATGTGTAAAATTAGTTAAAACTCTTACAGAAGTAAAATGAAGTAAAGTGTGTATGTGTGATAGATGGTTTACCTTCTCTAGCTCACCCTGCCTGTCATTCTCCTGAGCTTCAGAGAGTCACCTTGTTTCTTCGTGCTACTCTTACTGAAGAAGGATGCATTAACTGCTAACTTTCTGACATACATACACCTATGCAAAAGCACAACATGGCCGATCAGAATTCCTGTGGCAACAAGTTTTAACATAGCAAATTAATGTACTCTTCAGCAGAGGATAAAATGTTATATCTAGGTTTATCATAAATAAACAAAGAAGCAGAAAGAAATGTATACATTTTACATTGGTATTGTTTGTGTAAAAACTTTGTATCAAATATGTAATGATAACAAATCATTAACAACAACAACTTAATTTTGCAACACTCAAAGTTAACATGTTTCCTAACTGATGTTTTGTGCAAGAAATAGAATATGGATAAACCATCGCTAAATTGTTCATTTTGGAAGCACTGGAATCAAAAGTATTAATCTTCCATCAGATTTTATTAGCTCACATGTAATGTCATGTTCATGTGCAGGACTCACACGCTCAGTCACTATTGCAATTGTGTCAGTCTCCGAAGATGGACCCCTCCCCTTGCACGCTGAAAACACGGTAAAGTGTAGGCATACAGTGCATGTTAAACCCGTAAGCCTCATGCTTAGGACAGTAACCCCCACGCTTAGGAAACTCGCAAGAGCGTATTGCTTCTAACGGTACGGTTAGAGTGAGTCTCGCAAGACTTTCACAGCTCAAGGTTTACTGTAGAAATGACCGAAAACAAACATGCTTAATTGGTGCACGCAACTGAAAAGTTTTCCTTGTGTAGTGGTTGTAAAGAGATAGATTAATCTCCAAAAAAACTTTAATTTGTCCTAAGAAAAAATAAAAGGCAATTGCAAGAGGGGTGGCCAATGGGGTCAGTCATATGGTGGCCATGGCTACTCCTGGCCACTCCCTAGCTTCGCCCCTGCAGGTAATTTTGCAGTGAAAACATCGTCCTTTTAACATAAGAAGTTTTATGCTGGCACAAAAGTGCAGGCACATCTGTCCTGCCCCTTTCCTTGAATTCATCCAATGGGAATGAGGCACTGCACGCGCACGCCGCGATGAATGTGCAGCTAGGCGACAGCCAAACAAGCCGAAACCCAATGAACAAGCAGACACGTCAAGTATAAACCAGGCTTAGAGCAATACATTTTAATGTTTGCATGACGTAACAAACTACATTTACAAGCTTGTTCAAGCACAATCAAATTCTGCGGTAGCTCAACTGATAGAGCGTTGCACTTGTAATGTAAAGAACCAATGTACAAGAGCATGACACGAGTCGAAAGTGTCACGGAAGCACCACAAAATGACGTAGTTGCTTCAGCAACTGTGGTTATTCATCTCACATTTGCTTTTTTGACACTATTCTTTTAGGTTTTAAGTTTAAAGTTTAGGGTAGGGAGGTAGGTTTTGTTGATTTAAAACTCAAGAGAGCATTAACTTTAAATGGGTCATGAAGTGTTTGTTTTTTTTTTTTTTTATAATTTTATTGTTTTCCCTGAAGTCCAATGATAATGTTATCAAAGTTTTTTTGCACCAAAACAGTCACAATTTATTAGTATATGATCATTTTCCACCCTGTTTTTAGCCCTCTGTCTGAAACGCTTGGTTTTGGCATAAGGCCTCCTTCAAAGTAAATGCCCACTGTTATGATTGGCTTACATCATGCAGCCCCACAAATTCAGCAAACTCAATCGGAAGAGAATGAACCTCGACATTATAAAACAAAATTGCAGTGTTTACACATAACACACATCCAACACATTGCATATGAATATTTTAAACTGTTCTTAAGCACAACTGTTAACACTCATCACCATAAACTATCAAACAGTCATGACATTTGAAATATTCATGAATGAAATGGTTTACTTATGTTTTTGAAGTGTTTTTAACTGCCCCATCCTTCAATAATAGTTCCTTTGCAAAGCTTGACTCATATTTTGACTGTTCACAAGCAATCAACACTGACATGAGCCCCCCCCCCCCAAAAAAAAAAACAAAAAAAACGCACACACAGTCCAAAGAACTGTTAAAATACGTGCACACATACTGTAGGCGCACTGAGGTGCATATTGCCAGAAACACACTGAAACAGTCAAAGACGTCCATCATCAAAGATGTCTTATGTTTACATACACCAACAATTAAAAATAGCGCAGATGGGCAAAAGAACGCAGCAGCTGAATGAGAATTGCTTATACCTTTCAGAGAGATACATGACAGCGGTCAAAGTGTCTGTGTAGTTCATGTTTATATACAAAATAATTCAAAATAGGCCAGAGGAGTCTCCTTTGGTGCTATGTTAAGAATAGTTAGACACACAAGGCCTGCCATCTTGACTTGAACTGTGCACCAGTGGGCGGGGCCAAGGGTGTGATACATGTTGTGGGATGTGTAAATACAAATGAGCAATTTTTCGTGATGTCACGAACAGACAGATTTCAAAACGAGACGTTTCAGCAGGTTGGCAACTATAAATGCTGTTTTTAGACTGAGGACGACGTTTTGAGTTCTGAAATTTACAGAATGTTTTTATAGTACAGTTACCTCTAATACTGTATGCTGTCTACCTTTAGGAACAACCTCCAGAAGCATGTTTATAATGCCTTAAAATGTTGCCTACGTAGGCAGGTTCTGAAACAGTGCCAGTACTTCCCTTAAGGTTTAATATGTAACTACAATAGTTCACAGCCTTACATGGCTTTCTGCTTTATTTTTAGGGTT
Source organism: Myxocyprinus asiaticus (assembly GCF_019703515.2). Classification (NCBI taxonomy): domain Eukaryota; kingdom Metazoa; phylum Chordata; class Actinopteri; order Cypriniformes; family Catostomidae; genus Myxocyprinus; species Myxocyprinus asiaticus. Next base: position 35,508,547 of record NC_059384.1, on the reverse strand, counting down.
TTTTCTTTCTGTTTGGAGGCTCAATGTACTATCTGAAGACACAACAGGAAGCCATCATTCTGTTGAGGCAAGTATCTGGCCACATCAGAGAGACACAAGTGAGTTTTGGTGGCATATTTTCCTTTTCCAAGGCTGCCACCCCCCCACCCGCTTGTCTTTTTCGTTTCTTTCTCTCTGTCTATCACCATGAGGGATTCCCCTTGGCGGTTCCCATCTCGGTCTCCCAAATACAGCCCTAAAAACTCACTTGCCAAAACAAGATTAGGTAAAATAAAACCTACAAGCAGGATGTTAAAATAAACCCTTTCCACTGATGGTGGCCAAGACATCTATTATGTGAGATGAATGGTGTTTAAGGGCCTGCTGTGCGCTGCGGGATAAGTACAGGAGAGAGAGGAACATTTAGAGGAAATAATTGGGTAGTGTCAGAGCTCAGAGTCTTGTTCTGGGAGAAAAAAAGTTTCTAAATGACAGTTCTCATTTAAACTCCATCACAGTGGAGTGGTCTCAGGAACCAATGTGCGGCTACAACAACACAGAACATTTGTTAGATGTTCAGTTCAGAACTGTAACATGGCATAAATATCATATAATTAATTGGATTCACTCATGATTTTCTAAATAAACTAGATATTTTTTTATTTTTTTATGTGTAGCAGTGTAAACACAAATGCATCCTGGACAAGACCTCGGGCCGCCTACTCACCTGTTAATCAACCATTGTGCTACAACAAAGTTTTTAAATTTTGCGAGTATGGCTTTAAAAGGAAATAACAATCAATTTGGTATATTTAGTAGTCCAAATTAGTCCATATTTGGTCAATTTGAACACGTATACATGCATGAGAACTTCACCGAACTTCTTTGAGTGCATGACATTAACATACAGAGAACACAGATTATGTGCAACACATCATGTTAAGTTATTCCAGGAGATTGACTAAAATAACAACGAGCATTCCGCTCGAAACTGCACATTTGTGGTGAGATTAAAATGTGGACATACTGTATATTTGGAAGCAACAGTGTGTTGACCTTTGTTTTTTGTTTTTTATCTAATTACACGAGAATCCGATTAACTAATCAAAAACAATCGCTGTAATTAAATCGCAAATACCAATATTTGCTGAAAAGGCCCCCAATTAAACATCATTTAATATATCGTAATTACGGTTGTAGATTTAACATGTTAATTCAGTGCATGGGTCTCGTGACCCTTTTTTTTAAGTTTCAAACTACATTTAACTTGACACATCATTCTAAAAAGTGGTATTTATGGCTAGAGGTGCTAAAAACCAGTGAAACGCGATGTAACCACAGTGAGATGCACCAAAAGAATGTACAGACCAGACTGATTTTACAGCACTCTCTATTCCAAGCACTGCCCATACAGAGGTCACTGCCAAACCAAGCAGCTTCCTAATGGTTAATGCTGCAAATTCGCATCTCTCCCTCTCTCTCTCTCTATACACACAGTATATACGCACACACATATATACAATAGTCTTAGTATATATAGTCTTATATCAAACTAACAAAAATGATGTGCGTTATAGCTAGAGCTGAGTTCTAGATGTGCCCATGCGCTTCTTGTGAGAGCGAACAAACACTCTATTTAAAATGTCATTGGATGTGCTTGGATGCAGCTAGTGGAATGGAGATAGTTTGGGCATGTTTTATGCAAATTACTAACGTATTGCACGCGCTCCTTCATTTACAATAATCTAGATTCATTAAAGGGGTCATGAAATGCTCTTTTTTTATAGTTTTATTATCTTTCCTGAGGTCCACTGATAATGTTAGTAAAGTTTTTTTTTTGCATTAAAACAGTCATGATTTAGTAATATATGATCATTTTCCACCCTATTGTTGGCCCTCTGTCTGGAATGCTTGGTTTTGGCCTAAGCACCTCGTTTAAACTTCAATGTAAACGCCCACTGTTATGAATGGCTAACATCATGCAGCCCCTCGAATAGAGCCATTTTTGAAACTCAGTGTTGTGGAGCTGGTTCATTTTCTTCTGATTATTAAATTAAATGTCAGGTTGCATCCAAATACACTAAACTGTTCATCTCAAGCACAACACTCACACCCGGGCTACACTGGATGCGAGAGTTGCGTCAAAAGCAATAGAACCCATTATTATCAATGATACGGAAGCATCCGTTGTGGCATGTCGCACGTTGCACTACTACTGTCAACACCACAACTTAGTGGTTTAGAAAGTTTGTGTCGACGCACCTGGTGCAGACAGCCTCAAGTCGTTGCATCGCGTTACGTCAAAGGACGCACTCGGTGTAAACAATAACTATCACACAGTCATGACATGTGAAATATTCATTGCGATTGCGTCCAAATGTTTTTAACTGCCCCACCCTTCAATAACAGTTCCTTTGCAAAGCTTGAATCATATTATGACTGGTATGATATGAGCCGAACATATATTCGACTCTAAAATATGCTAAAGACACATCCAGTTTCCAGTATCATTCAATCATTTTTTCATACACCAACAACTAAAAATAACACAGATAGGCGTGAGGTAGCAGCTGAATGACAGAGAGCTTCTCCTCTTCAGAGTTGTAACTTGACACCGTGTCTTTTAAAAGCGGCCCAAGATATGTATCAAGCTGTCAAAGATGACTGTCTGTGCATGTTTATGTAGAAAAACATTTAAATCCAGAAAGGCACATGAAGGTGTCCTGTGTAAGTTCACTTTGGAAGAATCTCCCATGACAGGCCCATCTCTCTTCTCTTCACCTGTGTGATTGACTGAGCACCAGTGGGCGGGGCCAAGGGTGCAATGACGGAAAAATATACGTTACATATGCAGATGTATTTGGTCCTTGTGACGTCAACAGTTCCATGAATTCCAAACAGCTGTTTTGTAGCTTGGTTTAAATAAATGCTCTTTTTCTATAAAAAGTTTTCAGTTCTGAAACTTTCAGTATGTTTTTACAGTACAATGACCACTTATATGTCAAAAGATCAAGGAAAATTTGATTCCTCATGTCATGACCCCTTTAACAATTGGACAAGGGTAAGAACAAATTCGCACCTGTTGTGGACTTTTCCTGTGTTAATAAGTATGCAAAATCCATGCAATTATTAGTGAAGAGGTATGTAAGAGCAAGTGCAAGTGAAAGCTGATCTAACACCCGAACTTATACTGTAGCCTACCATCAGAATAAAAACTCCCTAATGTACAGTTGAAGTCAGAAGTTTACATACACCTTAGCCAAATACAGTGCATCCTGAAAGTATTCACAGCGCTTCACTTTTTCCACATTTTGTTATGTTACAGCCTTATTCCAAAATGGATTAAATTCATTATTTTCCTCAAAATTCTACAAACAATACCCCATAATGACAAGGTGAAAGAAGTTTGTTTGAAATCTTTGCAAATTTATTAAAAATAAAAAACGAAAAATATCACATGTACATAAGTATTCACAGCCTTTGCCATGACACTCAAAATTGAGCTCAGGTGCATCCTGTTGCCACTGATCATCCTTGAGATGTTTCTACAACTTGATTGGAGTCCACCTGTGGTAAATTCAGTTGATTGGACATGATTTGGAAAGGCACACACCTGTCTATATAAGGTCGCACAGTTAACAGTGCATGTCACAGCACAAACCAAGCCATGAAGTCCAAGGAATTGTCTGTAGACCTCCGAGACAGGATTGTATTGAGGCACAGATCTGGGGAAGGGTACAGAAAAATGTCTGCAGCATTGAATGTCCCAATGAGCACAGTGGCCTGGATCATCCGTAAATGGAAGAAGTTTGGAACCACCAGGACTCTTCCTACAACTGGCTGCCCGGCCAAACTGAGTGATTGAGGGAGAAGGGCCTTAGTCAGGGAGGTGACCAAGAACCCGATAGTCACTCTGACAGAGCTCCAGCGTTTCTCTGTGGAGAGAGGAGAACCTTCCAGAAGAACAACCATCTCTGCAGCACTCCACCAATCAGGCCTGTATGGTAGAGTGGCCAGACAGAAGCCACTCCTCAGTAAAAGGCACAAGACAGCCTCCTGGAGTTTGCCAAAAGGCACCTGAAGGACTCTCAGACCATGAGAAACAAAAGTCTCTGGTCTGATGAAACAAAGATTGAACTCTTTGGCCTAAATGGCAAGCGTCATGTCTGGAGGAAACTAGGCACCGCTCATCACCTGGCCAATACCATCCCTACAGTGAAGCATGGTGGTGGCAGCATCATGCTGTGGGGATGTTTTTCAGCGGTAGGAACTGGGAGACTAGTCAGGATCGAGGGAAAGATGAATGCAGCAATGTACAGAGACATCCTTGATGAAAACCTGCTCCAGAGCACTCTGGACCTCAGACTGGGGCGAAGGTTCATCTTCCAACAGGACAACGACCCTAAGCACACAGCCAAGATAACAAAGGAGTGGCTCCGGGACAACTCTGTGAATGTCCTTGAGTGGCCCAGCCAGAGCCCAGAATTGAACCCAATTGAACATCTCTGGAGAGATCTGAAAATGGCTGTGCACCGACGCTCCCCATCCAACCTGATGGAGCTTGAGAGGTCCTGCAAAGAAGAATGGGAGAAACTGCCCAAAAATAGGTGTGCCAAGCTTGTAGCATCATACTAAAAAAAGACTTGAGGCTGTAATTGGTGCCAAAGGTGCTTCAACAAAGTATTGAGCTAAGGCTGTGAATACTTATGTACATGTGATTTTTTTTCGTTTTTTACTTTTAATAAATTTGCAAAGATTTCAAACAAACTTCTTTCACGTTGTCATTATGGGGTATTGTTTGTAGAACTTTGAGGAAAATAATGAATTTAATCAATTTTGGAATAAGGCTGTAACATAACAAAATGTGGAAAAAGTGAAGCGCTGTGAATACTTTCCGGATGCACTGTACATTTAAACTCCGTTTTTCACAATTCCTGATATTTAATCATAGAAAACATTCCCCCTGTCTTAGGTCAGTTAGGATCACTACTTTATTTTAAGAATGTGAAATGTCAGAATAATAGTAGAGAGAATTATTTATTTCAGCTTTTATTTCTTTAAATCACATTTCCAGTGGGTCAGAAGTTTATATACACTTTGTTATTACTTGGTAGCATTGCCTTTAAATTGTTTAACTTGGGTCAAACTGTTGGGTAGCCTTCCACAAGCTTCTCACAATAAGTTGCTGGAATTTTGTCCCATTCCTCCAGACAGAACTGTTGTAACTGAGTCATGTTTTTAGGCCTCCTTGTTCACACATGCTTTTTCAGTTCTGCCCACAAATGTTCTAACAGACTGAGGTCAGGGCTTTGTGATGGCCACTCCATTACCTTGACTTTGTTGTCCTTAAGCCATTTAGCCACAACTTGAGGTATGCTTGTCCATTTGGAAGACCCATCTGCAACCAAACTTTAACTTCATGGCTGATGTCTTGAGATGCTATTTCAACATATCCACATAATTATCCTTCCTCGTGATGCCAACTATTTTGTGAAGTGCACCAGTCCCTCCTGCAGCAAAGCACCCCTGCAACATGATGCTGCCACCCCAATGCTTCACGGTTGGGATGTTCTTCGGCTTGCAAGCCTCACCCTTTTTCCTCCAAACATAACGATGGTCATTATGGCCAAACAGTTCCATTTTTATTTCATCAGACCAGAGGACATTTCTCCAAAAAGTAAGATCTTTGTCCCCATGTGCACTTGCAAACTGTTGTCTGGCTTTTTTATGGCAGTTTTGGAGCAGTGGCTTCTTCCTTGCTGAGCAGCTTTTCAGGTTATGTCGATATAGGACTCATTTTACTGTGGATATAGATACTTGTCTACCCGTTTCCTCCAGCATCTTCACAAGGTCCTTTGCTGTTGTTCTGGGATTGATTTGCACTTTTTGCACCCAACTACGTTCATCTCTAGAGGACACAATGCATCTCCTTCTTGAGCGGTATGATGGTTGCGTGGTCCCATGGTGTTTATACTTGCGTATTATTGTTTGTACAGATGAATGTGGTACCTTCAGGCATTTGGAAACTGCTCCCAAGGATGAACCAGACTCGTGGAGGTCCACAATCTTGGCTGATTTCTTTTGATTTTCCCATGATGTCAAGCAAAGAGGCACTGAGTTTGAAGGTAGGCCTTAAAATACATCCACAGGTACACCTCCAATTCAGTACAACTCCTATCAGAAGCTAATTGGCTAATTGGCTAAAGGCTTGACAGCATTTTGTGGAATGTTCCAAGCTGCTTAAAGGCACAGTTAACTTGGTGCATCTCAACTTCTGACCCACTGGAATTGTGATATAGTCAATTAAAAGTAAAACAATCTGTTTGTAACAATTGTTGGAAAAATTACTCATGTCATGCACAAAGTAGATGTCCTAAACGACTTGCCAAAACTATAGTTTGCTAATATTAAATCTGTGGAGTGGTTAAAAAATTAGTTTGAATGACTTCAGCCTAAGTGTACGTATACTTCTGACTTCAACCGTATCTATGCATAATGCATCTGGTGGCAGAACGGCGCTACTCTTTGACGATGCACTACACGAACGGCTTTCACTGTTGCACACCGCCTCCATGTTTATATCACTGCCTCCCACTGAACGTTTATATATGTGCTCATCCTGGGTGGCAGATCCTGCAAATGGGCCCTCATGCAGCCACGGATCCTGTGCGTAAGCACATGCGTTAATGAGGGCCTGCTCCTCGCTGCAAAATGTGTGCTTGACATTTCACAATTGCTTGACACCTTGTACCTCCAGAATAACGTTGTTATATAATACATGCACAGATATAAATGAAAACTCTGTGAACTATGTCAGAAATATAAGGAGAATCGGATAAGACTGTTTAGATGTAGGTCAGATGTCCAGATATCAGATATGTATCTGATTTAATATTACAATAAGGTTCCATTTTGTTAAAATGTTACGGTTTAATTTTTTTTTTTACGTTTGCTCACATCCCTAACCCTAAGTATAAGCAATAGCAATAGTGATTCTTGATTTATTAACACCACAAATTATGTATTTTGTTAGGCTTCTTTATTTCATCCGTAAGCAAAGGCCAGTGCTGTTGAAGACTCATAGGCAGCAGAAGTCTCGTCCTCCTGGGTGGCAGGAGTGCAGTCGAGGCAGACAGTGTGAGGAACGGACACATGTGGGCAATGCTTTAATGATAGACAGAGGGTGATGATGGCTCTGTGTTTTAAAGCAGCAGCTGGAAAACTCAACTCCTGTCAGTAAATTACAGCACTTCTGGCATATTTATACACACTGTGGTCATATCTGTAGCATAAACAATAGGTCACAACTACACAGAGAATGGAACTGCCACATAATTCTCTTTTAGGTATTGCAAAGCCATATCTGGATCTTTTAGCAACCCAGACTTAAAGCTGATTTTAGGGTTCTTATTGGAATTGACACATTTTAATTTAAGAAATAATATTTGAAGAAGCCATTCTACGTATTCAGTAGACCCTTAAAAATGTACTGAATATCAACGCAGCTGTGATTTGCCATAGAGAACACTGACAAGTGGAGTGATATTACCAGTGACAACAAACACATACACACACATAAACACTGCGAGTTAAGCCAAATTGAACATCCAAGAAGAAAATAATTTGGGCAACAAACCTACCAAATCTGCGGCAGAAAACGCCCATGATGGAGCTCTCCTCCATGACTCTGAGGTCAGCCAGTAGGGCAAGTTCCAGACCCCCGGCCACAGCGTAGCCACTGACTGCAGCGATCAACGGTTTAGACAGCCTCATACGAGATGGACCCTAAAGTACAGCAAACAACACACATCCCTTTACTTTTGCTTTACAGACCCAGATAATCAGAAAGACTGAGATATTACAATAAATTCTTCACTATGACATTATCAGAGGCTTTTATATAAATTTTTACAACAGCTAGTTCCGGTCCTTGAATCTGATTGCACAAGAGGCGTTCAAAGAGTGCTGAAATAGCTGCATCTGAATGATTAACATTATACATTTACTTAAGTTTTGCTGCTTTTAGTCCATATCTTTAAGGTTACCTACATGCTAGTGTACTTCTAAATGTTTCTCAAGTCTCTCTTTCTTCCGGCTAAAAAGACATCCACAACTTCACATAGAGGTTGAGAAACCTTGTCCAATCAAATGCTTTCTAGAACGAGAACGCACCCTCCCCCTAAACCTGTTCAGCGCATCTGGCTGTTTCTAACTGGTACTGATCATGCCTTCGCAGGGCACATCAAAGGGAGCACAATCCATGCTATAGGGTCATTCCAAACAGATTTTCCAATAAGAATCACTCAAAAAGTTATATCTGACTGACCGTTATAACCTTTCAGCCATCTGAAGCTCTCACAGTGGAGGGTAATTGTCTTCAAAGGGAATAGGGCATAGGGATGATCACTTCTAAATGGGACGTGCCAATGTGGAGCTGGATGCGAAGAAAGTTGTTGAGTTCATTAATATTTTTTGTGCAGCCGGAGGTTTCTTGGGATGTTCAGCTATAGTAAGTGTTCTTAATTCTTTATGCTAAGTGTATTGTGATTCAAAACATGGATGCATTATCTTTTACTCGCTTGTTTCTCATTTCTCTCGATAGGACTTGCACAGCAAAGACCGCAATGTGCTATGTGCGTTTCTGGGCTGGTTATGGATTAATGCTGTCAGTTAGATCATCGTTCGGTTCTCAAGTCTCTGGAAAAGCTGGCCGGTATTTAGATCACTTTTCAAGTTTCCCCGGTAAGCGGTTCTGACATGAGTGGAAAGGCATGGTGGAAAGTGGTATGAGTGTGTGGCTGTAAACTAAAGCTTATTGGCTATTTTTTTTTAATGGGATGAGTCGTTCGACATGCCCACCCCTACTTCCTGTTTTAGTAGGAAATACATCTGAAGACCAAATAAAATTGCATTCATCAAGGCACTTCACAGGGACTTTAAGGGACTAAATTAAATGATTAAAATATTTGTAACCTCGTGTGACCCTGCTTCCACATGCGTGGACGTTGTATTTTGGCTTCACTATACGCAACGCATAATTTAAATGAATAAAAATCGACTGAATATGGTTCACAAGACTCTAGACTGTCATTAAAGTGTTAAACTTCAGGCGCACCGAGACACGCGACACAACAACATGATGGTGATTTCCGTAAATCGCTTCTACATGCGCAGAGGTTTTTTCATTGAAACCTGCTTGGTTGTGAAGAGTAGCATCTCAAGTTTTGTTTGATATGCCGCTTGAAAAATGATTCATTTTTCACGTGTCAGTGCGCTGATAAATTTGTTGTTGACATTATTCCTTCAAAAATACAAAATAAAACAAACAAAAAAAAAAACTTTATTTTCAATAACGTTCGACATTAGCACATCTGTGGGTAATTCTGCTTCATTTTAACATACATTTTGTTATATTTTATTTTGTTATCACTGCACAGAACGGTTCTATTTATTAACATTATTTAATGCATTCCTATATTTACTGTACATTTTCACATTGAGGATGGATGCATCCAAAACCTGAAAAACTTTTGCTTTCAGAGGCTTTATATGGAGTTAGGATGAAAATAAGGTGCATTTCTAACTGTTCTGAGACCAGAGCAGACAGACAGCATATCATTTTAAGGGAGCATCCTATAGCTCTCTATGCAGCTAAGTGCTTTCACTCCTATAATCCAACCAAAAATTCAGTTCCAGGCTGCAGATGATATTTGGACCACTCAACATGTTTGGCAGACGTGGTACAATGGTAATCTGTACATAGATTCAGAATTTATAATGCTACATTTAATTTTAACATGATTGGCAGTGATTGGATGATGCTGGCCATTACAAATTTCTGATATAATGTCTGTAACGTCTCAAAAAACATGAATAATCTACACTCCTGGATACATAATAAACAATTTGATGAAGAAGAAGAAGAAGAAAAAAAAAGATAGACGTTCTATAGCTTGGTATTACTTAAAATGTCACAACTTAGTCCAGCTGTCCACATATGTGGACATACATTTTTAGGAAGACTATTTGCTCTAGAAAAACAAACAAATTCTAGTTACAAATCAAAAAGTAACATAAAAACACACAGCTTCCATATTATTGTGTGACTACACCTGAGAAGAATAACTCTAGAAGACTGGAGGTCAGTATTAACTCATACCATGGGCCCAGGACCTTTGCAGACATCTTGCTCCAGTTTGAGGGAATCAGAACCATGGGCCAATGCCTTCAGATCAAAACCAGCACAGAAATTCCCTCCTGAAACAATCAAACTCAATTACACAACACAGTAGATGAAACCAAGAGAGCCAGATCATGATGTTTGCCTAAACACCACTAATTAATAACTTCATATCAATCATTTTCATATGTTTATTTAAGTGTACTTTATTCTTACAACAGTAAGTAAATTCAGTCTATATTATGTATGAAATGAGCACTGATTAATGATAAAACTTACACTTTTATATAAAAAAAGATTACTAATGTTACTGCAACTAGCATGCTAATTAGGGGAGTCATTTTCAAAAGTCAATTGATATGAATCAGTAAAAAGTTAGTAGTTAAAACAGTCCTCCAGACAATGTCATTCATAAATCACTGCTAAAATCCAGCAGTAGAACAGCAATTATTCATGATTTCACTGAAATGTGAACATGGCCACAATTTTCTTAATGGCTTCCCAATGGACTTGTAGAGACTAGAGCAGTGAGTGAGCATGTGTAATGTGCTCAATTGCAATTTAATGTGCTTTTAAATGTCTTTGATACACAATGTTAACAAAGACCTGAAGCGGTGTTAACAGTCCTGTGGTAATATGGGAGTTCTTGTGTTGTCATCATTACCTTATTCACTGCTCAGAACTCAAGCAATTACAGTCATCTGTTCTCTACTGCATTCAATTCACCTGCTGATGGTCCTCTGGTTGGAATCCAGTTTTAGAGAATGGGAGCAAAAAATATCTTGTTTGATTTGTAATAGGTGATTTATGACATTTGAGTGGAGAAGGTTGATCCAGATTGAACAAATAATTTTTGATGAATGGATATAATTTGGTGGCCAGGGAAAATTATTTTTAAATGCATTAGAAAGTGGTAGTACTGCCATCATGGTCTTTGACATAACGCAGGGCTTCTGTTGCTGTGAATACATACACTGGCGGCCAAAAGTTAGGAATAATGTACCGAGTTTGCTGTTTCAGAAGGAAATTGATACTTCAATTCACCAAAGTGGCATTCAAGTGATCAAAGTATAGTCAGGACATTACTGATGTAAAAAAACAGCACCATCACTATTTGAAAAAAGTCATTTTTCATCAAATCTAGACAGGCCCCATTTCCAGCAGCCATCACTTCAACACCTTATCCTTGAGTAATCATGCTAAATTGCTCATTTGATACTAGAAAATCACTTACCATTATATCAAACACAGTTGAAAGCTATTTGGTTCATAAATGAAGCTTAACATTGTATTTGTGTTTGTTTTTGAGTTGCCACAGTATGCAATAGACTGGCATGTCTTAAGGTCAATATTAGGACAAAAATGGCAAAAAAGAAACTGCTTTCTCTAGAAACTCGTCAGTCAATCATTGTTTTGAGGAATAAAGGCTATACAATGCTTGAAATTGAAATTAATGAAGCTGGCTCTAACAAGGACAGAAAGAGATGCGGAAGACCAGATGTACAACTAAACAAGAGGATTAGTACATCAGAGTCTCTAGTTTGAGAAATAGACACCTCACATGTCCTCAGCTGACAGCTTCATTGAATTCTACCCACTCAACACCAGCTTCATGTACAACAGTAAAGAGAAGACTCAGGGGTGCAGGCTTTATGGGAAGAATTGGGGAAAAAAAAGCCACTTTTGAAACAGAAAAACAAAAAGAAAAGGTTAGAGTGGGCAAAGAAACACAGACATTGGACAACAGATAATTGGAAAAGAGTGTTATGGATCTTAACCCCATTGAGGTTTTGTGGGATCAGCTAGACTGTAAGGTGCGTGAGAAGTGCCCGACAAGACAGCCACATCTATAGCAAGTGCTACAGGAAGTGTGGGGTGAAATATCACCCAAGTATCTGGACAAACTGACAGCTAGAATGTCAAGGATCTGCAAAGCTGTCATTGCTGCACATGGAGGATTTTTTTATGAGAACTCCTTGTAGTTTAAGAAGTTCTGAACATTTTTTTTCAAATTGTAATAGTAATTTTTCACATTATTAATGTCCTGACTATACATTGTGATCAGTTGAATGCCACTTTGGTGAATAAAAGTACCAATTTCTTTCCATAAGAGCAAAATCTGTACATTACTCCAAACTTTTGGCCACCAGTGTACGTGTACAGCCAAGTTTTTGTAGCCTTGCGTACCTCTATGTAACTGTGCATGTCGACAATGCATTCGCCTGGAGTTGACTGTTACTAAAGAGTATGACAAAGCAGTCATAGTGACCAAACTTTAAATGCAGAGAACTACACTTGCAACACCAGCTATGGATTAGGGTTATTCCATGTCAAATCAACCACATTTCAGAGATTTCTAACTATGACAATTTTCACCAATGATTTTGGAGCAAAACTACAGGTCAAAAAAGTAACCTTAGAAAGGTTGCAGAGTCATTATTTTATTTTTACACAGAGATAGGTAGGTCTTTTACTAAAATCTGTTGACTTCAGCACCACTTGTTGCATTATATGCCAATGATGCGAGTACAAAAATGGGAAAAAACACTGTGTGTCATTTTTCCAAAGTTGGAGTGCCTATAACTCCAGAAGTATAAAAGATATCTTAATATCCTTTTGGACCCAGACTTTCCCTTTTGTATCTTAAAGCTCCACTACGTAACTTTGTGCTCTCCTAGTGGCATCTGTGGTTGAAATTTAAAATTGCAAGCAATTTGCAGAAGAACACTTTACGTCCATTGTGTTTCAACACTACTGCTCTGGCGGATGAATCTGATGATTCGAGGTTACCTGGACATCGCCTGTGTGATCATGAATGTAAGATATTCAGAGCTGGAGTTATAACGTGCTATTTTCATGTTGATATTATTATGTTATATGATTAAACATTTAAAAATGAAATATTACTTGCTTTGATGCAGATAAACAACACTCTTTTCTACATATTTTGAATGAATGAATTGTACACTTTTCTGACACTACACTCAAAGTGCTTTTACATAGAGAACAGGGGACTCATTGAATCACCACTAGTTACAAGCAGTGCTGGGTAACGTTACTTTTAAAAGTAACTCGTTAGAATATTGCATTACTCCTTAAAGTAACTTAATTAAAAAGTTATTTTTTATGGAAAGTAAAGCATTACTTAAAGAAAGTAAAGAATGCTATGCATTCCATACAAATAAGCCACACACTGCATACAAGTGACATTACAGGTCATGCTAGCTACTGTACAACACTCATGTCAAAACAACTTTGTAAACAAATAGATATTTAGAAAGTAGACCTTCATGTCATATTTATAATAAAGAATCAATAACATGAATATGCATGATTTGTTTTTCCATTAACATGGCAGCCAATATGAATAATTAATTTGAACCACTGTCTTACCTAAAGCAGCAAAGTCCAACATTTGAGCCAGCATCATATGTCTTCATGTGCTGTGCCAATCGGCAATTTCAGAGTCAACTTAAGATGTTTATCAAAAGTCAGGATAAAATTCAGTGGGGAATGCTAGTCTAAAATGTTCAAAGAATAAGTCTGATGAATAAATTAATATTTTTTCACTCAGTGCAAGCTTGTTTTGAGCTGACCTACGTTGCGTACAGATGCCACAACTTCAAAGGTGCATGTTGATACAACTTGAATGGAATGGTTTTTAATGCTATCAAAATGTCGTAACGGTTTATTTCATGAATCAAACTAATTGTTTGTTATAAAACAAAAATGTAGAATATATTTAGAAACTAAGACATCTCTGCATACACAATCGATGAAGAACATTGCTCGGAGCCACTGATCCAGAGTCTTTTCTCATCCCATTCTCCCAGTTACGGGGAGCTGTAACACAGCAGTTCAGCTGCATATGTCTGTGAATTGAGCAAGTAGTTCACCCTGTGTATCATGTCGTGTCCAGTGGAAGACTAGTCTTATCATCCCTCTGCCTAAACACATTTATTGATTTTTTTTTTAATACAGTGTATTAACACACGAATCAACTGCATTTCACTCAAACGAATGTTGACCTCATATTACTCAAAAACATGAAATGCGCATGCACGTTAGCGAGTTGATTGACAGGTGATGTCTGTATCTAAAAGGTGACTGGCTCTTTTACCTGCAAGGCGGGACTTCCTTTCTACATCCATTGACTGCTGGGTGCTAGAGCTTCTTGGTTGGGCATTCCAATTTGTCTCATTCATTTAAAGGTGCTATATGTAATATTTTTACTGTACTAAATCATAAAGTGACCATAATATGTCATTAGAGAATTAGGAAACGTGCTAAGTTTAAATACTGGCTTCTCCGATAACAATGCTACAGCCAGTATATTCTACTTTGAAGTTTCTATTCCGGGCCGAAATTTCTGTTTATGTTTTGGCCTGTATGATCCCGCCCACTGCCCACTCACCAAAAGTATTTTGACTCCGACGGGTTGCCAGATTTGAACAAGTTTGCAGGCAAACAACACTGCGTGCTGCAGCCATGGAAGCCGGCAAACTAACTGGATCAGAGATAACTGATTCCACCTGACCTAAAAAGCCTCGCCATCCGTCTAAAAACCACCATGACCAGAGGCGTAGTAAAACAAGAATAAATATTGGAGATGCCTTTGGAAGATGGAGACAGCTTAAAGCCCAGAAATCCTTTAAAACAGATGCTGAGTTGGTTAATTCTGGCAACCCGCATGAGCTTCGAGTGTGGGGCGGGGCAGACAACTCTCCAATATTTTGAATTTGGACTACAGTACCCATTTAAAATGATTGTTGTCAATCTTACATATAGCACCTTTAAATAGAAGTGATTCGTCTCTCTCAGCTAAATAGTCTCTGCCCTCAAACTCTATAGAAATACAATGCCAATCATGCACTACGTCTCCTCCCCAAAGTTTCACACTTTTACTCCTGATTTCTTGCAATACAGGGGCAGTAGAAGTGTACAAAAGCAACTCGTTACTTTATTTAAAAAGTAACTCAGATATTATGGTCTAAAATAAAACATATTGCGTTACTTGTTACTCGAAAAAAGTAATCTGATTACGTATCACACGTTACTTTTATCGCGTTACCCCCAACACTGGTTACAAGTGTATTTTAATATGATTATTCAAATGTTTTATCGACTATTAATGTTTGTATTGTATTATCAATTTAAGAGGTGAGACTCATGATACTGCTGATTTAAGACTGATAGTCTTCATTATTTTTACATTATAAATCTCATCAACGAAATCACTGTTAGTTGACGAAAGTTTTTTTGATTTCGTCAAAGATAACGAAGACGAGACGTAAAAGGTGCATGTCATGACAATAATTGAATGATTTCATTAAAGCATACAGTTGACGAAAATATGACGATAAAAACATCTTGATAATCTGTAAGTAGAAGAAGATATTAGATATGGGTTCATTTAATCCATTAATCCATTGGATTGAGTTGCCCGAGTTGAACTTGCTAACAGACTTCAGCCTATTCATTATTATTTCAGGAGCTCAGGTTTTTCACAACAAGGACAGTACGTACATTTATACTGTATGTTTGATACATGTTTACATTAGAAAATGTTTATATGTTTTTTTCTAAATATTTGAATATTTGATTACAGTTTGGTCTGTTACAGTTTGACACTTTTTTTTTCATTTAGCATATCATCATCAAGTAAAAGACATTCGTTGACTAAAATGTTGTCATTTTTTCAGAGTAAAACTGACTCAAATTAATGAATATAACATGACAAAATATTGACTATTTTTAAAGGACATTTTCGTCAAAAACGAAAAAATGAAAATATGAACAGGGCAGTTGATAAGCAAGTGAAACTGTAGGCCTAATAACCCTGTAAACTAAACACATAAAACAAGCAATAATGGGCATAAAATATACTTTATTAAACATGAAAATAATATGTACAAGAAGTCAGTTTCAGAAGTCATACGTATTAGTAAACATTCACAGTAACTTCCCCCGAGAACAGATCGCGATCGGTAAACACACGAGTAATGTTCGATTCATAAAAGCATTACCTGCACCAGACAACATACTGTATCCAATTCCAAGCATTATAGCAGGTAAACAACTTCGCCAAACGGATAACAGATAAACATCCATCCAGACTGCAGCGATGCCATCCTGAACTGTGAGCTGGAACACGTGTCAACTGGAACTTCTTTCCTGTGTTTATGGACATAACATCATGACGCAAAAAGGAACTACATAAACCAGCGATTTCGTGCCAAATCCGACCCGACAGCTCAAAATACAAATTATTTTTATAGGCTTACCGAAATGAATCAGGGTAAGGTAAAGACATTGTTTTGAACACTGATTGTTTGTGTACTTAATCAATAATGGCAATTTGTTCATTCTTAACCAGAAAATCTTACATAATGCAACTTTAACTTGTAAGGTTCTATATGGTTAAATCCCAGAGATATGTGGCTCCAAAGTCCCTTTCAAGGCAAATCAGTCCACTCGGAGGCCATCTTTGAAACACTCCAAGGCTGGGCAGCTATTTTCTATGTAAACGTGGCATAAAAGTACAGCTCCTATTGAGTTGAATTGGGAAAAACCAAAATCTCCAAACAGTTGGTCAAGATTATAATCAAAGAACATATTTAAAATCAGCAGTAAAATCTGTCAACAATGGTATTGTTTGACAAAAATGCTATTTTTCAGGCTGGTTCAGCTACTACACAAGCACTTTCTTGAGCTGACTGACAAGCGAAGTCTGTATCTAAAAGGTGATTGTTTCATTTACCTGTAAGGAGGGACTTCCTTTTCTACAACCGTTGGCAGGTGTGAACTTGAGTTTGAAAACCAGCTTTCACATCAATCAAAAGAACTGAACTCTGAACACCAAAAGTGCCAGTGTGAAATCAAACTAAGGGGAAATGGAATTGAAACCAGAACCCTTATGATTCCCATCTCTATGCATCAGCACAATAGTTTTATTTTGTAAGGGAATAAATTACATCAAATGAATGGAGAACACAGTCTGGAGAACACTATCAACGTTGGACTCTCATTAGGCACATGTGTCTGACACAATGTTATAAATGTGTGCTTTCTGAATAATCTAATCTCACATCACCAGTGTGTAACTGCACTTACCAATTCCATGAAGCACAGCTACATTGAGGCTTTTGTCCTGATCAAAGGCTGTCAGCTCCTCTGTTAGTCTCTGAGCTGTATCTGGATTCACTGCATTACGCACTTCAGGACGGTTAATCCCAATAACCATCACCGCACCCCTCCTCTCTGTTACCACCGTCCCACCTGTAGCTGACACAAACACAGGAGTGACACACCAGTATTTATAAAGGACACACATGAACATTCTTTAAGCGGAATAAATTAGTTGCTTCATAGAGAGAAAGACTTAAAAATACTCCTATTTTAGTCATGATAAAAAGTGACACCAAACAGTATTTAAAAATGTTTTTAATTTAAAAACAATTAGAATGGCCCGATGGCCAGTGTGAGAGACTTTCGTCCACCTGACTTTCAATATGTCACTATGGTAAACATATTTTGCTGCCTAACAAACATGATGCTTGTTGAAATCGGAATTGGAAAAACCATTAAGAAGGGGTTGAAAATTATAAAGAAGTGACAAAATGCCATTGCTTTCCAGCAGAAATGTGATTATAAATGTATAGCTGTAACAGAGTTACACTTTGTATAATGTCAAGCAATTATTGCAAATGAAATGTCACAATATTTGTTGTAACTTATATTTTTGGTTAAGAAAGTGCAACGTTTAATGAAATACATACTATATTGTGGGTAACACTTAACAATAAGCTTGTATTTGTTAACATAAGTTAACTACATTAGTTAACCTGAAATAACAATGAACAATACTTTTACAGCATTTATAAATCTTGGTTAATGTTAATTTCAACATATAGTAACACATTTTTTAAATGAAAAATTGTGGGTCAAAAGACATGATGGTCATTTTTTTGTCCAGATCTAAATTATTAAAAAATACGAGAAGGCCCAGTAAGTGTGTGACATAAAAATAAATAAATAAATAAATAATCATTATTTTGTCATATCAATCATTATAAATATTTTGACAATCTTATGACAAGGCACATTTTGTTCAGGTCAAATGCAGTACCCTGAGAAAACGTATTGATATTCTCAGGTATTTGATATTTGTAAAAATAATAATAATAATTACCTTGAAAAATATGTGTGAAAACATTTTTGAAATGTATAATTAATTTTGTCCACTCTCATGTAGTCAATGTGCAAGGAAAGTATTTTACTACACTTTACCTGATGGTTACATCATTTGACTTTGTTTTTTACTTTTAGGCTCAGAAATATATGTGTATATGTATATGTATATATATATATATATATATATATATATATATATATATATATATATACACACACACACACACACACACGGTCAAAAGTTTTGAAACACTTGACTGAAATGTTTCTCATGATCTTAAAAATCTTTTGATCTGAAGGCGTATGCTTAAATGTTTGAAATTAGTTTTGTAGACAAAAATATAATTGTGCCACCATATTAATTTATTTCATTATAAAAAATAAAAAAACATTTTTGAAATTGATGACTTGGATGACCAATAAGTGCCCAACATAGATGGGAACTCTTCAATACTGTTTAAAAAGCATCCCAGGGTGATACCTCAAGAAGTTGGTTGAGAAAATGTCAAGAGTTCATGTCTGCAAATTCTAGGTAAAGGGTGACTACTTTGAAGATGCTAAAATATAACACAGTTTTGATTTATTTTGGATTTTGTTTAGTCACAACATAATTCCCATAATTCCATTTATGTTATTCCATAGTTTTGATGACTTTATTATTATTCTAAAATGTGAAGAAAAAAAGTGTGTGTGTGTGTGTGTATATATATATATATGTCAGAATTAATGCGTTAACGCATGCGATTAATTTAAAACATTTAACGTGCATGGTGAGTTCAAAGCAGCACTCAACGCCCTGACGCGAATCATGAATGCAGCTTCACGATTGCTGTAGGAAAGTGGAAAGCCACTGTCTACCAGCAGATTAATATTGTTGAGCATGAGAGTTTAAGGGATTTAATGCCCATTGCAATGAATATGCAACCTATGTGGGGACTAGTTCTTTCAATTAGTCAAACTCCCACTTAGACTTTGGGAAACGTTGGCCGTGACTTGAATTGGTGATATTTTAGCGCATTTCTGTCTTTATACTGGAAGGCTTTGTTTGGAAAATGTTAATAAAGCATTATATTGTTACATATTGTTTTCTTTCTAAAATGGAAATAAATGCATTTTGACAAGAAAAGAAGTATATATAGTCAAATTTCAGCACTTTCAAATGCTGTGATTAATTGCGATTAACTACAAAAAAATATGTGATTAATCGCGATTAAATATTTTAATCGACTGACAGCACTAATATACACTGCCTGGCCAAATAAAATAAAAAGTTGCCGCTTGGATTTAAATAAGCAGATACTATGATTGGATCATTATTGCAGTGATTAATATGTTTCAGCTGGCAGCATTTCTTTTAATCCTAACTGATGTAGTGTGTAGCTTCTCATTTCTTAAACAACCATGGAAAAGATGTTACTGTGTTTCAGAAGGGGCAAATTATTGGCCTGCATCAAGCAAACAAAACAACTAAGGAGATTGCTGAAATCACTGAAATTGGGTTAAAAACTGTCCAATGCATAATTGTATTTTTTATTCCCTTTTCTCCCCAATATGGAAAGCCCAATTCCCACTACTTACTAGGTCCTCATGGTGGCGCGATTAGTCATCTCAGTCCGGGTGGCGAAGGACAAGTCTCAGTTGCCTCTGCTTCTGAGATAGTCAATCCGTGCATCTTATCACGTGGCTCACTGTGCATGACACCGCAGAGACTCACAGCATGTGGAGGCTCATGTTATTCTCCGCGATCCACGCACAACTTACCACGCGCCTCACTGAGAGCGAGAACCACTAATCGCGACCGCGAGGAGGTTACCCCATGTGACTCCCTCCCTATCAACCGAGACAATTTGGTTGCTTAGGAGACCTGGCTGGAGTAACTCAGCACACCCCGGATTCGAACTCGTGACTCCAGGGGTGGTAGTCAGTGTCTTTACTCGTTGAACTACCCAGGTCCCCTGTCCAATGTATTATTAAAACCTGGAAGGATAGTGGTGAACCGTCAGCTTCGCAGAAAATATTTGGTCGGAAACAAATCTTGAATGATTTTGATCAGGCATCAGTAAAATGCTTGGTGAAGTCACATAGTAAAAAAAAAAATTTAAAAAAATCGACAGAATTAGATTTTTTAGTAGAACTCAAGGCTATGTTTAATAGTGAAATTAAGAGCATTTCCACATGCACAATGCAACGAGAACTTACAGGATTGGGACTTAACAGCTGTGTGGCCACAAGAAAGACACTTGTTAGTGAGGCTAATTGGAAAAAACGACTTCAATTTGCTAGGGAGCATAAAGATTGGACTGTGGAGCAATGGAAAAAGGTCATGTGGTCTGATGAGTCCAGATTTCCCCTATTCCAAAGCGATGGGTGCGTCAGGGTAAGAAGGGAAGCGCATGAAGCGATGCACCTGGTTTGACTCTACCGTCATCAATACAAGATCACAGCCAAAAATGAATGCAACTCTGAACAGAAATAAATGTTGTGACGTTGCATAAGGTTGTCGAAACAATGCCACGACAAATGCGTGCTGTAATCAAAGCTAAAGGTGGTCCAACTAAATATTAGGAGTATGTGATTTTTTTTTTTTGTATGTAAGGCAGTGTATGTATACGTATACATACATATATATATATATACACACACACACACACAGTTGTGCTCAAAAATTTTCATACCCTGGCAGAAATTGTGTAATTCTGGCATTGATTTTGAAAATATGACTAATCATGCAAAAAAAAAAAGTGTTTTATTTAAGGATAGTGATCACATGAAGCCATTTATTATCACATAGTTGTTTGGCTCCTTTTTAAAATCATAATGATAACAGAAATCACCCAAATGGCCCTGATCAAAAGTTTACATACCCTTGAATGTTTGACCTTGTTACAGACACACAAGGTGACACACACAGGTTTAAATGGCATTTAAAGGTTAATTTCCCACACCTGTGGCCTTTTAAATTGCAATTAGTGCCTGTGTATAAATAGTCAGTGAGTTTGTTAGCTCTCATGCGGATGCACTGAGCAGGCTAGATACTGAGCCATGGGGAGCAGAAAAGAACTGTCAAAAGACCTGCGTAACAAGGTAATGGAACTTTATAAAGATGGAAATGGATATAAAAGATATCCAAAGCCTTGAAAATGCCAGTCAGTACTATTCAATCACTTATTAAGAAGTGGATAATTCAGGGATCTCTTGATACCAAGCCAAGGTCAGGTAGACCAAGAAAGATTTCAGCCACAACTGCCAGAAGAATTGTTCGGGATACAAAGAAAAACCTACAGGTAACCTCAGGAGAAATACAGGCTGCTCTGGAAAAAGACGGTGTGGTTGTTTCAAGGAGCACAATACGACGATACTTGAACAAAAATGAGCTGAATGGTCGAGTTGACAGAAAGAAGCCTTTACTGAGCCAATGCCACAAAAAAGCCCGGTTACAATATGCCCGACAACACCTTGACATGCCTCACAGCTTCTGGCACATTGTAATTTGGAGTGACGAGACCAAAATAGAGCTTTATGGTCACAACCATAAGCGCTATGTTTGGAGAGGGGTCAACAAGGCCTAGAGTGAAAAAAATACCATCCCCACTGTGAAGCATGGTGGTGGCTCATTGATGTTTTGGGGTTGTATGAGCTCTAAAGGCACGGGGAATCTTGTGAAAATTGATGGCAAGCATGTTATCAGAAAATACTGGCAGACAGTTTGCATTCTTCTGCACGAAAGCTGCGCATGGGATGCTCTTGGACTTTCCAGCATGACAATGACACTAAGCACAAGGCCAAGTTGACCCTCCAGTGGTTACAGTAGAAAAAGGTGAAGGTTCTGGAGTGGCCTCAAACGTGCGGTTCATGCAAGATGACCAATGACTTTGCATGACCTGGAGGCATTTTGCCAAGACAAATGGGCAGCTATACCTCCTGCAAGAATTTGGGGCCTCATAGACAACTATTACAAAAGACTGCACGCTGTCATTGATGCTAAAGGGGGCAATACACAGTATTACTTGGTAGCATCTCAGACTGCTTATCTCCTGAGATTTTCACACACAACAGTCTCTAGAGTTTACTCCGAATGGTGCCAAAAACATAAAACATCCAGTGAGCGGCAGTTCTGTGGATGGAAATGCCTCGTTGATGAGAGAGGTCAACAGAGAATGGCCAGACTGGTTTGAACTGATAAAGTCTACGGTAACTCAGATAACCACTCTGTACAATTGTGTTTAGAAGAATATCATATTCAGAATGCTATTCTGAGATGCGGGTTGGCGCTGTTTTGGCGGCATGAGGGGGACCTACACAGTATTAGGCAGGTGGTTTTAATGTTGTGGCCGATCGGGGTGTGTGTGTGTGTGTGTGTGTGTGTGTGTGTGTGTGTGTGTATATATATATATATATATATATATATATATATATTTGCAAAAAATGCTAAAATGTTTATTTATTTGTTTTTTTTTTTTATTATGATTATTTGTGAAACCAGCATGGACTCAAAGATTACATTTATACGAAACTGACAAGTGTTTTAAACTAAAGGACGCCATCACGACGCCCCCTTCCAACTTCTGACGCTTTGCTAGGCTTGGCACTTTATATTCACTGTCCGAAATAAAATAATTGTAATTACAAATATCATATAGTTTTATTCATATGTATTTCAATATTTTCTGAACGTCACATTAAAGCCAGCTCGTGATGTTTCTGAATTCTGACCAACTCATGAATCTAATATAAATATAATATTGAGAGCAAAATTGTTTCGATATTCTATAAAAAGCAATATTAAGCATTTTTTATATCAAAGGATTTCCATGGTAGATAAAGTACGACAGAAAGTTATTCACCCATGTTACTGTAGTCAACCCTTGATCTTACGGCTGATTGGTCCGCAGTGGGTCAGCGTAGACAACGGCTGTGTTTGAAAAAGCATACTACCATACTTCTCGTACTATTTCGGCAGTGAGCATACACTGCTGAGTATGCTTGGAATATTTCATTTCAACAACATAAACCATGATTTATGTCCTTCTCGACTCGTTATTTGATTGGACTGTCATAAATTAAGACATGAAATATGCAAAGTAATGCATTTTTGCCACTCACTGAATTAAACATACAGCGTAATAAGGTCATTTGACCACAATTTAGCACACTGCTGTTTGAAACGTTATGAGTATTTTAGTAACTGTAAGAGATATTCACAATTTACAGCACTATGCAGTATCGTACCATTCAATAAAATCTCAATTCTCAAGTCTTGTAAATTTTGGAGGTTATACTGCACCCTGCCGACTACAACAACACACTCTATCTTATAACTTTACCTGTGCCACAGTTTGGTCTTTCTTCGTTGGACGAGCTGCTGTAATCTTCTTGTCTTTGTATTGAGTTTAAACGCTGAATTGTTCTCCTGAATCCAGTACGAACTGATACTCTCCACAAAGTTAAAGCCATACTTCAGGATAAAATGTTTAATGCGCCTTTAGAAACTGACTCATTTGCCGAGTTTATAAAGGTAAAATGTGTCAAAAGTCACTGCCTTCACTGTCAAAATCTTGTTTGGTTGTGAATGTTATGCGAAGAAATAAAAATCCGTCAACATGCTAACGTAAAAGTCCCCCATAAAAGCCTATTGAATTCCACCAGAGACTATTTATTATTGAGAGACGGACCACTTCTATTTAAATCAATGGGAGAAATTGGAACGTTCAACCAAGAAGCCCTAGCGCCCAGTCAACGATGTAGAAAGGAAGTCCCGCCTTACAGGTAAAAGAGCCAATCACCTATTAGATACACATCACCTGTCAATCAACTTGAGAACGCATGCCGGGAAAATTGCGTTTTTTAGCGTAATATAATGTAAAGAAGCACAATTCATGATACCAGTTTTGTCATATTTTACTGTTGAAATATGTTCTTTGATCGTAATCTTGACCAACCGTTTCTGAGCTTTCGGTGTTCCCCCATTCAAGTAGGCAGGAGTTTACACTGTCATGACTGGAAATAGCCTCCCTGGGGCTAGATTTGCTAGAAAGACTTGGCCGAGTACAAAATCGCATACTACTCATACTATTTCTGCCATAGACATTATAGTAGTATGTCATTTCGAACTCAGCGTTTGATTCCACACAGCACTAACAATAAATGACAGCAGCGGTTGTCAACACAGTAACGGCTATGTTAGTCCACTTGATCACTGTGATTTAGGAAAGTCAGACTCAGAGCCACAGAAACAGTCAGACACAGACACACCTGACGCTTTTAATGCTTAAAAAATAACCTAAATTTGCTTAAACATATAATTTAATGTACAAACCACAGCAAACCCGTAAAATTTGTAATTTTCAATCATATACATGTATTCAGTATTATACAATACTATATGTGCAAAATATATGAAGTCTTGCCATAAGAAAAGGCAACTGAGAGACACAAGTGCCAAACTGAAAGTGACCTGTACCTACATTTGACCATTTATATCTGAATCCTATTAAATGTTTCACATAGATGCAATACATATGTGGTGAACATAAGATTACATAGAAATATAACACATTATCCTAAATATTTATTTAACAAAGCAATTTTGCAATTTTTATTTTACAAAAATAAAAATGTGTATGTAATATTTACTTATGCCTTGACAATGGAAAATATGTTTAATAATCCTTATATGTATTGAGGGTGATTCCACAAATAAGGTGTCTTTTCCATTTTAAAAAGGTGATTTTTAAAGTATTTTTTAAATATATATTTGAAACATTCTATCAGACAAACAATGTCTTTAAGGAATAGTTCACCCAAAAATGACAATTCAGTCATTATTTACTCACCCTTGTGTTGTTCTAAAGCCACATGACTTTCTTTCTTTTTCAGTGGCCTACACAAAGGGAGAAATAATCTGCTCAGAGATGTCATTGGATGGTTACCTTCTCTTCAGTCTTCAAAAGGCTCACAGACAGCAAGCATGCACAATGTGTAAAACAAGTATTTCGCCGCTCTCAGCCAGAATATCACATATGGACATGTAAACACGTGAAATCTGACCCGCAGTATCAAGTACACACAATGTATGATAGTCCTAACTGTAGAGAGCATATCCATATGAAGACAAAGACAAATCTCTGACTTTTTTAGCCAATTTTGAAATCCCAGCCGGATGCTTTTTTCAGGTCGGAAAAATAGGACATATGGTAATAAAGTAATAACAATAATAATAAAAAAAGGTGGCACTTGTACAGGTATTTGTAGAGTTCACATCCTGAGAGGACAATGATGTCATAAAAAAAATAAAAATAAAATAATAATAATAATAATGGAAGTATACATTATTTTAAGAAGGGGGAGTTATGATGGTAACAGGGTTGACACATAACTTAAGGACACAACTATATCTCTTTAAAAAAAAAAAAAACATTATGTCCATTAAAGCATAATATGTAGAGAGAATCAATGTTTGAACGGCTGTTTGAATTGAATTGAAATTGAATATTTGAATTGAACTGAAATGAATTGAACAGTGTGCTGCAGTGACATTCTACTCTGCTATCCTTCATCTAAAATCATTTTAAACAACATTCGTGTTTAATCATGACACGGTGCCTTAGGACCTTATATTAATTGAGAGGTTACATGGAATGTTTGTCACATCGTAGGATTATTTACATTTACTTAAAAAAGCTAAAAGGTCATAAATTCATTGACTCACAACACCTAAACTATAGTCAAACACTTTCCCTATGCTAATTTTTTTTTTAACCTAAAATGTTTTTAGTTGTGTTTCAGTTATGAAGCGTTTTAAGCTCCAATTTTATCATACAGTTCCTGAACGGTTTTGCTGCTGGGACTTTTATTATGAAAGGCAACACGAATCTTCCTGTGATCCGGAAGTTCAAACACACTGCGTTTACTCGAAGCGGCCGTGTCTTGTTTTTACGTGTGTTTTGCGGTAAAGGTTTGTGTTTTTAAATTACATCAGCGTGCAGTCAGACGCACATATTCACGTAATGCAACAGAGCTGATTTAATTAACGATTGGTCGTTATTCCACCCAAATATACGGGAATGTTCTAGGGGTGGGAAAAAATATCCATATGTTAAAGGATCGTGATATTTTTCCTCGTGATATTGTATCGATATTTGCATGCCATATATCGATATTGTTATTATTTACATTTTCCACATTAATATTGTGGTGATGGGAGAAATTTTGCCAAATTGATCTAGGAATTCAACAAAAGTCCCTTAGGAGCAATTATCTTGCATTACACATAATCACCCTCCCTTACTAAAATGTATCACGATTTTAAAATAGTAACATTAACTGAGGTATTTTGACAAAAACGTTAATATCATATAAAACAGGCTAACCTTTTAGGTGAAATCTATTATACTTTTGTGTACTGAAACTGTTGTAATAAATAATGTTTTTTTTAAAAAAATGTTTAGGCTACTATTGCATTAATAAATACTATAATTTATTTTAGAAAGACTATCTACATCGACATAACCTCAGAAATAGGGAGCCATTATAGTCTTATACGCTTATGGTTTTGCATTGTACATAGATGTTGGGAAATAAGCTGGCCTTGATTTGTAAACTGGCACTTTTTATATAAATTTAACAATGCATTTGATGAAGACGAATGAGAAACATTGAGTGAAATATCGCAATATGTCATAGTTTTGAATCGCAGTACACCAAAAATAAAGAATCACAATAACATCGTATCGTGACCTAGATATCGATATTATATCGTATCGCCAGTTACCTTGTGATTCCCACTCCTAGAATGTTCATGGATTACCTAGATCCAGAATGATTCAACTCATTTAGACTGATAGTTTATCGCCCAGTTCGCTCGTAGTCTTACCACTGTATACTTGAGCATACATACATCACATTATTACACATAAATATATCGTTTTCATAAAAAAATATTTAGAGAGAGTTGACACCTGCTGCTCAAAATGTCTTTGGCCGGAGCTATGTGGTTTGCAGTACAAGATGATTTATACAGTGCTTGTAATGATACAACAACAACAACATCCAGCAACAGCAGCTCAACACAAGCAAAGCATCCCATTCAAAACATTGAGCCAGTTCTCGCCTCTGACACACACACCCTTCTGGACCGCCTCGACGACCGATTTCTGTCCCAGTGTTTTCATCTCAACCGACAATGTCTGCGCTTCATCGTTGATTTCATCCAGGCCCGTTTAAAGAAAGACGTATTTGCAGCATCCCACAACCTGAGCTCGTCAGAAGCCAAGATTCTGGCCACACTTTCTTTCTACGCACACGGATCTCTGCCCTGCAAAGTGACCGATCGGCTGGGAATCGATCAAACATCCGCCGGCGAGGCAGTGAAGAGCCTCACCAAACTCTTATCAGACATGAGCCCTGACTTCATCACCTTCCCGTACAGTTATAATGACCGCATGGGAGCTGCGCAGGCCTTCAAGAACATCAGCGGTATCCCGCACGTGGTGGGGGTGTTGGGCTACCTGCACGTAAAGGTGACCCCTCCGCCTGGGGAGGAGTACATGTATATGAACAGTCTGGGTTATCATTCCGTCATGATGCAAGTGATCTTCGATGTGGATGGAAATCTATTGAGTGTCGAGCAGTGCTGGCCGGGAGGAACTCCTGAAGACAGTGTTTGGGCGAGCTCAGACATTGGCAAACAATTCAGCACATTTCGACACGGCCATACGTGGGTTTTAGGTAAAATGAGAGAACTTTTGGCAGTCCAGTCACATAGTGGCTGTGTTCGGAATAGCATACTAATATAAGTAGGGAGGCACAGATACCGCTTTTTCTAATTTATTTCTTCTGATATACCAATTCCGATGGCTGAACGCTGCGTATCTGCTGATACTGTTTCGATACTGGTGTTGTTGTTTTTCTTGGATCAGTTTAGAATATAAACCTCACTGTGTGGAACTGTTTGGGAGTTCTCTTATCTTTTAATAGGGTCAGTGTCATCTTGCTCATTTATTTCTCCAGATCTGTTAAAGAAATAGTTCACCCAAAAATGAAAATGATCTCATCATTTACTCCCCATAATGCCATCCCAGTAGTTTATGACTTTCTTTTTTCTACAGAACACAAACACAGCTATGTAAGTCCACACAATGCAAGTGAATGGTGACAAAAATGTGAAGCTCTAAAAAGCACAAAGACAGCAAAAAAAGTAATCCATAAGTTTAATCCAAACTAAATCCAGTAGTTTTATCCATAGCTGTGTCCCAAATGACACACTATACACAATGCACTTATAAAATATATTATGCACTCAGCCATGTAGTGTATGAATTTTCAAAGTGTAGTATCTACTTAATGGTTTTTAATACACGGAAGAATTCGGCATTTAACAGCTAACAGAAGTGACGTTTCAAACGCACGTGATGTGTTGCTGCTAGCTTTAGCGCATTAGCCAACCTTAGTTCAACACTTGTATTTTAAACAGTGTACATATTCAAATAGCTTGGGGTGATGGTAAAGCATTCAACTCACATTTGTAATGTGCTGTATCCACTGAAGTTTCGCTAGCTGCAACATTCTTCATAATTTACAATTGTTTTGTCAGACCAGCAGTGCAGCCAGGTAACTCTGCCCCTTCCACTATGTACAGCAAGCCGTGTGTGTTGAGTGCATGAAATGACCAACATAACACACTCTGTTTTAACGGTTGAAAAAGTGCATCATCCGGGTACTCCTAGCACACTTCTTTTTGCTGCATTTTCAGTGTAAACGTACTACTTAAACTACTGCTACTACTGTGCGCTTGGGACGCACCTCATGTCTTCTGAAGCGATCCGATTGGTTTTGGGTGAGAACAGACAAAATGATAACTCCTTTTTCAATATAGATCTTGACAGTTTGCTTGGTGTTCATGATTTCAAGCTCGATTACACTTCCTAGCACCATCTTGCACTCTGCACATGCGTCAAGCACTAGAAAGTGTAATCGTCAAACTTGAAATCATGAACATGCCTAAAGACTGCAATGGCAAGATGTACAGTGAAAAAGGATGCATTTTGGTCTGTCTCATTCATTGAAATCTACGACCGTCTAACTGAGGTGCACCTCAGACTGCCGTCTGTGGAGGATCGTGCCAATCTCCCGCAAAAATATAAACGAGGATTTTAGTGAATGCAAAGCACTCCGGTTTCACTTTAATTAACAATCTTGTAATGACAAATGTTATATTTTGCTGTGGGTTCAAATGCAGCATTAATGACACGCAGTGACACAGAGGAGCCCTGTGTCATGCCTGAGATGATAGAATGAAGAAACACAGAATCAATGGTCTTTATTGGGCTTGTGGCTTTACTTGGAGAGCCTTAAAGTGATGTGTGAAAGCGAAGAACTTTTGATAGAAATATTTTACTATTGCATACTTATAATATAATAGCTATTCAGGTTGGCTGGGTTGTGTAAATGCAAAATGGACCAAGACTAAAGTTGACCAAAAAGAGAAAATATAATTTAAGTATTTTGAAAGTTATTAAAAAGTTTGTAAAGCCTTAAAGGAAATCATGTAAAAGTTAAATATGAATAAATTACTTCTTAAGGTTTATGGAGCACACACCTATGACAAAAGTATGATCATTTGTATGACACTTAATCATCATGATTGTGAAAGCCTTAAAACAGACAGTTGATCTTTATAATGGCATCATTATTGGCTTTAGCCCCATTGTACTCTATATATGCATTATGAAACACTTTTTTTTTTTTTTTTACATTTTGGGTTTCGTGTGTTTGGAAACAAACAAAATTATACATTCTTGCTTGAAAAACAAATGATGTGTAAAAAAAAGATCTATTCTTGGATTGAAAAATCTAATAACATTATTATTTCATACTCCAACCATCAATGTTGGATGAAACCTCATTGCAGTTCCCCAAACTCTTATTGGCCAAAGGTAAAAACTTCGTGGGAAAATTCTGTGATCATTTTGAATGAAAGTTGGGTTTCTCTTTGCCAGCGCTCCCTTAGATTTTTAAAAGAGACTAGGCCCCCATTAGATTTGGTATTTCCAGCATTTGATAAGTTAGTTAGTAAGAAACGTATGTTGGTATGCTATTCCTTACAAAGCCTATACCTATTTTCAAGTTTATTCTGATGTTAGTAACATCATCCTCTCCTCTACAAACACAGGTGGCAGAGGTATGTTTGGTGGTGGACATGTGTTGACCCCCGTTGACCCCTCTCGCCTCAAAACCAACGCTGCACACAGATTTAACAAAGCACACGCTCAGGTATATGGCCGCATGCAGCAGGTGTTTGGCAGTCTGAAGAGTCGTTTCCAGTGTCTGCGTGACTTCGGCTCCATTCAGACTCTAGAGTCGGTGGCCTGCACCATCACAGCATGCTGCGTTCTGCACAACATATCTAAGAAGTTCTCAGTGCAGTTACCCTGGGATTTTGCCATAGAGCCACTGCACCCTCCATCAGAGGTCAACTACACAGCAGATCCGCCGTACAACTACATGCAAGAAACTAAAGACGAGATGATAGGAATGTTTTTCTCTAGTGCAGAGGACAACTGAGAAGTGCATGGAGAGACAGAGAATGACACATGCAAACAAACGTCTGTGACTTGGACTGACTTGTTTTGTCTTAGCAGTTGAATTGGAAACACTTTACAATGAGGTTGTTTACATTAGCATTAGTTTAAGGTATAGTTCACTCAAAAATAATGAAATAATTTTCATTTTTGGGTGTACTATTCATTTAACACATTAATTAACATGAACTAACAATGAATAATACTTCTACACCATTTATTAATCATGGTTCATTTTCATTTCTGCATATACCAATACATTTGTAACATAAAACGTATTTGTTCACAATAGTAAATCCATTTTGAACTAACAATGAATAGAGCTATATTTATAAATGAACATTAATCAAGCTAATTGTTAGTCAATAAATGCTGTAAACCTCATTGTAAAGTGTTACTGTTGAAGTAGTAGTAGTTAAAAAGGGACAAGAAACCAGAACGTATTTCAGTTTAGACGTTTAAACTGTGGACTTCTATATATGAAAAAACACAAACAAATGCATGCCAATGCCAGTTTATTATTCATTTACATAAGCTTTATTCAATTAAATCAATAATCAAGTTAATACAAAAGCATTTTTCTGTCCACAAACTACGCAAATAAAAACAATGTTTATCTAGTCATCTATGGAAGGCTTTAACTTGAACTCATATTATTTTACAACCCTTACAAAAAACCGATTGTAATGGCACCAGGGTATCAAATGATAATATCCATGTTTTTTTTTTTTTTTTTTTTTTTTTTTTATCATTAAGATTTGAGATACAAATTTCTAAAGGGAAAATGTATATTTTAGGTGTACTGACTGGTCACAATTTCCTTTAGGTTTTTCACAATTTTTAAACACCTTGAGTAAATATTTCATTTACTCTTGAGTTAATATGAGGTTATAAATGCTGTATGCACAATTTTCTGTAAAAATGCAACTGCAAAATATATTACATTCTAAAATGATTAGCAAAGTGCTGTTTAAAAAGTTATAGATGGAGGAATGCATATCACACTGCAGGACCGCATGTCAGTATATTCGTGTATTATGGTATTTACATGGTATTCCAAGGTAAGCATGTCATGGTAAGTGGTACATGTGTTTTTCATAGTCCATGATGTCTTTTGATCAACATAATTATAAATATTGTGGTTCAGCTACAGAATATATACTGTTTCCAGAATATGAACTCAAAGGTTTCATTAAGTGCTTAGCAGATGCTTTCTTACTAAAGTGCAAGGGGCTTAATCACCGTTTTTATTGTCTTGTAAATACATTAAAAGTACCAGTGCTTCTGACCAAGTTGTTAATAATATATATATATATATATATATATATATATATATATATATATATATATATATATATATATATACTTAAAAATATTTAGCAACACGCCGGTCTTTCAGATTGATAATACCAAATAGACCAATAGGTTTACATTACACGGAAGTGGTGGCAAAAATGTTGAAAATGTACAAAAATGAATTATTACAGGTATTTTATTAATTCATATCATTATAATAATTGTATAGCTTTTTTTTTTTTTTTTTGGTGTCGTAATTTAATTTAATCATAAAATCTAACTGTTGCTGGCAGTGTTTGGGGTAATGCGATAAAAGTAACGCGTGTTATATAATCATATTACTTTTTTGAGTAACGAGTAAAGTAACGAAATATGTTTTATTTTAGACAATATTATCTCTGTTACTTTTTAAATAAAATAACACGTTGCTTTTGTACACCTCTACTGTCCCTGTATTGCGAGAAATTAGTAAAGGAGTAAAAGTGTGAAACTTCGGGGAGTGCATGATTGACATTGTATTTCTATAGAGTAGGAGGCCAGAGACTATTTAGCAGAGAGATGAGTCACTTCTATTTAAATGAATCGGAGAAAATGGAACACCCAACCAAGAAGCCCTAGCACCCAACAGTCAATGGATGTAGAAAGGAAGTCCTGCCTTTTAGGTAAAAGAGCCAATCACCATTTGGATACTGTAATATGAGGTTGTGTGTAATGAGTTTCAGGTGTGTATGATCACATGGTCCTCTTAAAAGAGGTGTGGTTTGAGAATAAAGATACACACAATAAGCATGAAGCATGGTGTGGCTGTGAGTCTGTCTGCAGCAATTTGAGTAGCCCGCAAACACAGAAAGAAACCCACATTAATGACAAACACGAAATGGTGTCAGAAG
This sequence comes from Myxocyprinus asiaticus, assembly GCF_019703515.2. Lineage (NCBI taxonomy): Eukaryota > Metazoa > Chordata > Actinopteri > Cypriniformes > Catostomidae > Myxocyprinus > Myxocyprinus asiaticus. The sequence continues at coordinate 35,475,431 of NC_059384.1, read as the reverse complement.
TGGTGGCTCAGCAGTACAATGAGAATGTAAACAGGTACTGAATGAATGTAAAGAGTGAACGGCACAAGAGTGAACGGAAGTAAGTCTGTGTTTGTTGGGAAAAGGATAAACAGGCTAGATGGAACAATTTAAGCCACCATCTGCTCTCAGGCAATGTCGCAGAGAATTGGCAGAGTTGGGAACAAAGATTTTAATTGTATATGACGGCAACTGGGGCTGAAGAAAAAGATGAGAATGTTAAAATAGCGATTTTGCTTCACACAATAGGCGGAGACGCACTTGAAGTTTTATAACACTCTCACGATCAACTATGAAGACGAACGAAATCATACTATGGAAGAGATTTTACAAGCTAATAGACACTTGAATGAAGACTGCTCAGAGAAATGGGGTTGACACTAATGAAAGCATTAGACATATGCAGAGCAGCCGAAGCAGCAAAAAATCAGATCATGATAATGCAGACAAGACAAGTGGATTCAGAAGCAGCAATTCAAGTGATCAGAAAGTCAAAAATTTGCTCTGAAAATAAAAAATATAAAAAAATAAAGGGATGATGATGAATTATAAAAGTAAAGAGAAAATAAGAGTCAACCTGTAAACAAATGTTGGAGATGTGGGCGGCTGCATGAACTAAGACAATGTCCAGCGTATGGGGTAGAATGTTATAAATGTGGAAAGAACAATCATTTTGCGAATATGACAAAAGGCCTGATAAAAACACGAGCATCAAGAAGTGTTTGCAACATTGAGAATTATATTGATGTTGACTTCCATCTTGGCACAATCCTGCATATAAATTCAGATACAGCAGTAAGACAGAATGATAAGGCATGGTATGTTAAAGGTCATTTGAATGGAATGGATGTCAAATTTAAACTGGACACTGGTGCTGAAGCAAATGTGTTGCCAATGGAGATGTATGAAAAGGTTTCTGCTGTATATCCGATGAAATCTAGAAATACTGTGCTCGTGGCTTTTGGAGGAAATAGAATACAACCAGAAGGTACCATATCAGTTATGAGTGAAACATCTAAAGCTAAATCTTTACTGCAATTCTTTATTTCCTCTCAATCCAGTACTCCGATTTTAGGCTGAGAAGCCTGTGAAGCCTTACAGTTGGTGAAGAGAATAGAGGCAATTGGAGTGAAAGGACCAATGACAAGAGATGGAATGATTCAAGAATATTCATCTGTCTTTACAGGGCTTGGTGAGTTTCCTGGTGTTCATGACATACATGTTGATCCAGATATAACTCCAGTAGTACAGGGATGTAGGAAAATTCCTCTAGCCATAATGGACAGATTAAAATCTACTTTACATGAGCTAGTGAGAGATAAAGTCATAACTCCAGTGCAAGATCCAACTGATTGAGTAAACAGCCTGGTGATCACAGAAAAAAAAAGAATGGAGCATTACGAGTGTGTTTGGACCCAAGAAAACTGAACAAGGCTATAAAAAGACAATATTTCTCCATTCCTAAGCCTGATGATGTGAGATGCAAATTGGCTGGTAAATCTATCTTTACTATCCTAGATGAAAAGGATGGGTACTGGCAAGTAAAATTGGATGAACCATTATCCATGCTGTGCACGTTCAATACACCATGGGGAGGTATTGCTTCCATTTGGTATTAAATCAGCCAGTGAAGTTTTCCAACAAAAGAATAGTGAAGTTTTAGGAGACATTGAGGGAGTGCATATCATTGCTGATGACATGATCATTGCTGCATCATCAGAGCAAGAGCATGATGAGATTTTACGTTAAGTCATGGAGAGAGCAAAAAAGTCTAATGTTAAGTTCAATAAGGACAAGTTGCAATACAAAATTCACACTGTCAAGTATATGGGACATATCATCACCTCGGAAGGGGTAAAATCTGATGGAGACAAAGTTCAAGCAATTGTTAAAATGTCACCACCAGAGAACAAGAAGGCGCTTCAGAGATCTCTGGGAATGACCAGGTATTTATCTCAGTATATCCAAAATGAAGCAACACTAACTGCTCCGTTAAGGTATTTGTCGAGAGAAGAAGCTGACTGGCAGTGGAGCCCTAAGCATGATAAGGCTTTAGAAAGTCTCAAGGTAGCCTTAACTCGAGCACCATTCCATAAGCACTATGATCCTGTCAAACAGTTGGTAATTCAAGCTGATGCATCAAAGGATTGCTTAGGAGCTATGCTCATGCAAGAGGGGCATCCCTTGTACTATTGTTCACGGGCACTTGCAGATACTGAGGAAAAATATGCACAAATTGAAAAGGAGTTGCTGGCCATTGTTTTTGCTGTTAAATACTTTCATCAGTATGTGTATGGTAAAGTAGTGACAGTGCAGTCTGATCATAAGCTACTTGAGAATATTTTTCGAAAACTTCGTTTACAAGGCTATGATCTGAGGATTCAATACACACCAGGTAACTATGTGGACTGCAGACACATTGTCACTGGGCAGCAGTGAGAAAACAAGATGCTAATGAGGACAACGAAGACCTGTTTCAGTAGAAAGTAGTGTATTTGCTAGAAGCTACTGATTCTCTAACTCCAGAAATGTTGAAACAACTAAAAGAAATGAGTCAAACGGATGACGTCCTGCAAGCCATAAAAGAAGCTCATAAAAGTGACTGGGGTAAGCAATGCAGCACGCTAAAGGAGAAATTGCAAATTCTGGACAGTGCGACACAACATCAGTATGCAGAATAATGTGCTAATGATGGGAGATAGAATCATCATTCCAGAGAAAGGTTACATACTGGATATCAAGGTATACAATGAACTAAAGCACAAGCAAGGCAAGTTGTGTTTTGGCCTGACATGTCAAAAAATATTGAGAGCATGGTAAGCAAATGTGGCATATGTCAAAAGTTCCAACCTCAAAATCAAAGAGAACCTCTTCAAGTCACATGACATCCCAGATGTTCCCTGGTTGAAGCTTGGACCAGACATCTTTGAATCGCAAGGTTAGTCTTTCGTGGTGTTAGTTGACTATGTGACAATATACATCTAGCTTTGTTATCATTGCGAAATACACCAGTCACAGGATTGAGCACAAATGTTGATGGGACGAATTCTTCGCAGTACTATACCAGTTCCACCAAGATGTTGCAACAAAGATCTTTTGTGCAAGAGCACAGTAGACTGGTAGATCTACAAGTTCATCAGAAGTACTACGATGTCAGATCTAGAAGTTTGCCAGGGCTAGTAGCAGGTGAGACTGTACATATGCAAACTCAAGAAGGATGGAAACCAGCAACAGTACTATGTAAGAGAGAGGAACCACGGTCATATAATGTACAGTCACCAAATGGTCAGATCTTTAGACAAAATAGATGTCATTTGAGAAAGATACATCCAGAGGTATTCAGAGCTGTTGAGTTAAATCCAAGCAGTGATAATGATTTATTTGATACAGTGGCACCAGACCAGTCTGATCCAGTGACCAATAATTCAATGCCAAAGACACCCGTATCTGAGGAAAATCTTGAACAAGCAACTTTGCCGTGTGTCAATGAGGAATCAACAATTCGCACAAGAAGTGGAAGAACTGTCAGACCTCCAGTAAGATTTAAAGACTGTACTACATAGTGACTGACATTAACTGATGATATATGCATTTTAAACTTGTCTGATTATGACTGTCATCCTGTGGAAAGGCTATTTTTTATGCTGTACTGATTGTATTTATGACAGTGTTTGTGATGGGATATCATGATTCATGATAAATGCTTGTTGATGTGGTGATGTAATTGTCTTTTCTAATTTAAGAAAGGAGGATGTAATATGATGTTGTGTGTAATGAGTTTCAGGTGTGTATGATCACATGGTCCTCTTAAAAGAGGTGTGGTTTGAGAATAAAGCTACACACAATAAGCATGAAGCATGGTGTGGCTGTGAGTCTGTCTGCAGCAATTTGAGTAGCCCGCAAACACAGAAAGAAACCCACATTAATGACAAACATGACAGATACAGACATCGCCTGTCAATCAACTCGCTAACGTGCATGCGCATTTCATGTTTTTGAGTAATATGAGGTCAACATTCGTTTGAGTGAAATGCAGTTGATTCGTGTGTTAATACACTGTATTAAAAAAAAAAATCAATAAATGTGTTTAGGCAGAGGGATGATAAGACTAGTCTTCCACTGGACACGACATGATACACAGGATGAACTACTCGCTCAATTCACAGACATATGCAGCTGAACTGCTGTGTTACAGCTCCCCGTAACTGGGAGAATGGGATGAGAAAAGACTCTGGATCAGTGGCTCCGAGCAATGTTCTTCATCGATTGTGTATGCAGAGATGTCTTAGTTTCTAAATATATTCTACATTTTTGTTTTATAATAAACAATTAGTTTGATTCATGAAATAAACCGTTATGACATTTTGGTAGCATTAAAAACTATTAAATTCAAGTTGTATCAAAATGCGCTTTTAAAGTTGTTGCTTCTGTACTAGAGGTCTGCACGGGCCTTTAAATGAAACCGTACCCGAGACCGTGTGGCTCGACCCTACCTGGCTCGAACGAAACCGTAAGATTTTAAGCCCGAACCCGAAATCGCTTATCATCTAATTTCTTCTCCTAGCAAGTACTGTTGCAATAGGCTGTATTTTATGTAAGCATATAGGCAACATTCGTAACAGTACTGAAACAGTAAACATACACAGTTTTAAGGCACAGCAGCCCCTTTAGTACACTAGAGCAGAAGGGGAAAAAAGGCATTGCCTTACCGTTTGTTACACCTGTGGCACCTGCTACCTCTCCCGTACGCTGCCAGAGGTCGACATCCCCTGAGTATTAACATCTCACGAACTACATTTCCCATAATCCTCCACTCAGACTGATTACTCTCACATCGGTTTCACATTAACTCTGGTTATTTAAGTTCCCTGTTTTCTTGCATTCAGTGCAAAGTCTTGTTTGCCTTGTCAACATTTCTGAGCGTTATTTATCTATCCTGTTTTCCCTGTGTTTGGACTCCTGCCTGTTCCTCATAATCCCAGCCTGCTTCTGAGTTTTGTGGATGTATTGGATTACCCCTCTGCCTATCGGATTTACTTAGTTTGCCTTTTCTGGACTGTTCGCCTGTGTACTGAACTATTGCCTGCCTTTTTGTTTATCCCTCTGCCTATTGGATTTACTTAGTTTGTCTGATATTTTTTTCAGAACATATAATGCAGAAAACAATGCTTTAGAATTGGTGTCATAGTGTAGTTTGTCCAGCAGAGCGTGCTCCGTCTCCATTGTTTACAGAGCTGACTCTGAGCTGACGGTGGCTCTGCAGACAGGGCGGAGTTCAGCAGTTTCATCACGGTAAGTCGCTATCTAGTTTGTGAAATACATATTGGAAAGTTAATAAACAATGACCCCATCATTTTCCCTTTTCAGTATCACTAATATAAACGTTAACCCTGTCCCTGACAACCGTGTCACTCATGTTTATCTTTGCTATAGTTTGTCAGTGCAGTCAGTAATGTAGCAGATTGAAAGGTAAACATCAGAGCATCTTTTTGCAGCTCAGTAGACAACAGTGCAGTGGTGGATTATGTCTGTTGAGTGTTGATTTCACGCTGTGTTTTTACCTAGTTAGTGAAACACAATGCTGGAAAGTAAAATAAACAATGTCTGTCTTTTACTTTCCGTGACAACGAGCTTATAGCTAATTACGTAGCTACTTTCATTGCTGTCAGCTGAGTGGAAGCTAATGTGTAAACATATATTCACCAACAACTTTTTTGTTCAGGATTCGCAGTTTGGTACCCCCTTCAACTGAACAATTCCAGTCGTTGCATTTACAAAATGTAATATTTAAAAGTCTGGTTTTCCACCTGAACTTGTATAGCAGAATACAGTGTAACACTGCTGCCGCTGTTTCTCTTGTCTCGGCAGTATTATAATAGTCAGCATTTGAATTATACTAAACAGTAATACTAATGATTATTTAGCTATGTTTTATTTTTATTTATTCTTGTTGTGATATAAATAGGACCCAGATGCAGGAGTAAAAATATAACCATGTTTAATGAGTGAAAAGTTCAGGTGAAAAAAGATGAAGATGAATGGAACAGTCCAGAGAAGAGGTGGAAGATGAAGGTGGAGGACTCTGACGGCGGCAGCTGCAGCGGGGAGAGAGTAGAGGTAAAGTATATTCCAGGGTGTGAGATTGCAACGACTGGAGCAGAGCGAAACAGAGGTGAGAAATCCTGGTGAATGGAGCTGATAGTAATCACTGGAGCACAGGAAAATAAGCAAAAATATCCAGACTAAAAATACAGAGAACAGCGTGAGAACACAAGTAACAAAGCACACAACAAAAGAACGATCCAATACTGAACTCGCACAAAAGGGCTGCTTATAAGGGAGAGAGAAGATAGTGTGTAGGTGCCGAGCTAATCAAGCAGCAGCTGGTAATGAGCATTGCTGGGCAACGCTGCCATGTGATTAACTCTGCACCAGCAAAAACAGGAGGGAGACACACAGAAACAAACCAGCGGAATGAATCCTCCAATGACAATTCTTTATTTTAATGGTCAGCATTTGACTGATACTAAACAGTAATATTGATGTTTATTTAGCTATTTGTTTTATTTGTATTTATTCTTTATTTAAATGGTCAGCAATTGACTTAAACATCAGTACTGTATGTTTAGTATAAGCTATTTATTGTATTTTTATTTATTCTTTATTTTCTCAGTGTTCATTTCTAGAATTTGTTGACAATGTATAATAATAATGTAAAATATTATTTGATAAAAATGTTTTTTTAAGAAAGCAGCCTTCTGAGTACCTTTGCATAGACATATCGGTGCACAATCCACACAGAAAATGTCTGTTTTTATTCCAGCTCAAAAATTAACTATATCGGCCACCATATCAGTAATCTGTGAATTTTCCCGCTCTAAAATTGGTATTGGTCTTAAAAATCCCATATCGGTCGGGCTCTAGTCTCAACATGCATTTTTGTTCTAAAATTAAGTTCTTTTTAACTTGTCATGGTGTTTAAAATATGCCGGTCCTGCGCGAGACACTGAAGAAAAAGCGAGATGCGGTGCAAATGTCAAAGACATTTGTCCATCATGTGTTTAAACAATGGGGAAACAGAACAGACCTTCTCAAAAATACATGCGGTGTGAACAGCCCCTGACTCATCCGCTCGAGCGTGTCTGTGAGTGAGAGCGCATGCACGAAACAAGTTTGGTAAGCCTGTTTATTTTTTCAATAATTACAAACCCGACCTGATCCCGAAGTCCTACTTGAACCCCGTCGGGTTCTCGGGTCGCGTTGGGCCCGGGTCGGGTTGCAGACTTCTAGTCTGTACACACCGTGGATCAACTCAAAACAAGCATGCACTGAGATGACTTAAGTGAAAAATATTAATTTATTCATTAGACTTATTCCTTGAACATGTTAGACTGTCATTCCTCATTGAATTTTATCCTGACTTCTGAAGAACATCTCAAGTTGACTCTGGCATTGTCAGTGGGCACCACATATGATGACATATATATGATGCAGGTTCAAGTATCGGACTTTGCTGCTATAGGTAAGTCAGTGGTTATTCTTCATTATTAATATTGGCTGCCTTGTTGATGGAAAAACAAATCATGCATATTCATGTTATTGATTATTACAAATATGATGTGAACTACTTTGTAAATATCTATTTGTTTACAATGTTGTTTTGACATGAGTGTTGTACAGTAGCTAGCATGACCTGTAATGTCTCTTGTATGCAGTGTGTGGCTTATTTGTATGGAATGCATAGCATTGCAGAAGAGAAAATGGCTGTGAGAAAAAAGTAATGCAAAAGTAATGCTTTACTTTCCATAAAAAATAACTTAAGTAACTTTTTTTAAGGAGTAACGCAATATTCTAACGAGTTACTTTTAAAAGTAACATTACCCAACACTGGTTGCTGGTGTCATGATGAAATGAGTCCACCCATGAAATCTAGTCCTCAGGGGATAACCGTTTGTAATGCCTGGTCAAAAACCTATTGTGTTATCGTGACTGCTTTGAAACTGAAAATAACTATACATATGAAAAGAACTTGACTGGCTTCACATAATGAACATTTATTTAAATAAAACAGTGTGCATTAAAGACATGTTTTAGGAAAGTTGTTTTTAAATGTACACAAATCTGCTCAGGAAAATAAAAAAATTGAGGGAAAACACTGATGCGGCAAAACATTATGACCACTCACAGGTGAAGCAAATAACGTTGATCATCTCTTAACAAGGCCACATGTCGTCGAGGTCTGGATAGATTAGATGGTAAGTGAACAACCAGTTCTCGTAGTCAACGTGTTGAATGCAGGAGAAATGTGCATGTGTAAAGACCTGAGCGACTTGGCAAGGGCCAAATTGTTATGGCCAGATGACTGGGTCAGAGCATCTCTGAAACGGCAAGGCTTTTGGTGTACTGCTGGTCAGTAGTGGTGAGTACATATTGACAGTGGTCCGAGGAGGGACAAACTGCAATCCGGCAAAAGGATGTTGGGCGCCCAAAGCTCATCGATGCGTGAGGGCAATGAAGCGATCCCATCTGGTCCGAACCGACAGAAGGTCTACTGTGGCACAAGTCACAGAAAATTTTAATAATGGTCACAGGAGGAATGTGTCACAACACACAGTGCATCGCACCCAGTAGCTGCAGACCAGTCAGAATTCCTATGATGACCCCTGTCCACCATCAAAAGTGCCTACAACCGGCACACGAGCGTTGGAAGTGGAAGTAGGTCGTCTGGCCCGATGAGTCCCGTTTTCTTTTACATCATGTGGACGGTCGTGTACGTGTGCACCGTTTACCTGTGCAAGTGATGGCACTAGGATGCATTGTGGGAAGATGACAAAGAGGGAGTGTGATGCTCTGGAAATGTTCTGCTGGGAAACCCTGGGACCGGCCATTCATGTGGGCATCAATTTGACATGTGACACCTACCTAAACCTCATTGCAGACCAGGTACACCCCTTCATGGCAATGTTATTTCCTGATGGCAGTGGCCTCTTTCAGCAGGATAATGCGCCCTGCTACACTGCACACATTGTTTGGTAATGGTTTGAGTAACATGATGAAGAGTTCAAGGTGTTGCCCTGGCCTCCAAATTCCCCAGATCTTAATCCGATTGAGCATCTATGGGATGTGCTGAACCAACAAGTCCGATCCACGGTGGCTCCACCTCGCAACTTACTGGACTTGAAGGATCTGCTGCTAATATCTTGGTGCCAGATACCCCAGGACACCTTCAGGGGTCTTGTAGAGTCCATGTCTTGGTGGGTCATTGCTGTTTTTGTGGCACACGGAGAACCAACAGCATATTAGGCAGGTGGTTATAGTGTTTTGGCTCATCGGTGTAAATATAAATACAGTATTTAAACTCTACAGAAATGTCAGCTGTTCCCTCATAATTGCTGGTGTGCATATAAGATTGTATGGTGCATAAATGTGTAATACATTTTGTAATATTGTGATTCAGTAATTCTGTAGTGGATATCTTTCAAAATGTAAGCTAATTGAAAAACACACAGAAAAAGAAATGTTTCATTTAACAGTCTATAGCTTTGGTTATATACTACTTTCTGCAACATGATCAGTCATAACATTTTGTAGTTACAGTTATATCGACAGACATCAAAAGGTTTTTTGTAGGATTTCTACTCGGGCAGTGAATACAGTACCCATTAAAAGTTCTACAGTGGCAAAAAAAAGTGTGAACCCTTTGGAATTACTTGCTTTTATGTATACATTTGTCTTAAAATCTGGTTTGATCATCTAAGTTACAATAATGAACAAACACAATCTGTTTTAACTTATAACACACAAATTATTGTATTGTACTTGTACATATTGAATACATCATTCAGACATTCACAATGTAGTTGGAAAAAGTATGTGAACCCCTAGGGTAAGGATTTAGCAAACCTGGCATCCAATTAATGAAACGAGATTGGAGGTGTGGTTTAGAGCTACTTTGACTTATAAAATGCACTCAAACATTTTGAGTTTGCTACTCACAAGAAGCATCTGTTGATGTGGACCATGCCTCGCAAAAAAGATCTCAGAAGACCTACAATCAAGAATTGTTGCTTTGCATAAAGCTGGAAAGGGTAACTACAAATTTATCATGAAGAGCTTAGATATTGGAGAAATGTGTCTAATTGGAGACATATTGGAAAAAAATGGAGACGATTTAGTACTATGGCTACTCTCCCTAGAAGTGGCCGTCCAGCCAAGATTACTTAAAGGACACACAGCAGAATGCTCAATGAGGTAAAAAAAGAACCCTAGAGTGACAGCTAAAGACTCTAAAGAATCCTTAGAACTGCTTAACATCTCTGTTCATGAGTCTACCGAAAACCTTAAACAGGCATGGTGTCCATGGCAGGACACCACGAATGAAGCCGCTGCTTTCCAACAAAAACATTCCTATGTGCCTGAAGTTTGCCAAAGACCACCTTGACACTCCACAACGCTACTAGGAAAATGTTTTGTGGACTGATGAAACTAAGGTTGAATTGTTTGGGAAGAACACGCAGCACTACGTATGGTGTAAAAAGGGCACCACATACCAACATGAAAGTATCATCCCAGTGACGAAGTACTGTGGAGGGAGCATCATGATTTAGGGCTGCTTTGGGGCCTGGACCACTTGCCATCATCAAGGGACAAATTAATTCCCAAGTTTATCAAGATATCCTGCAGGATAATGTCAGGGTGTCTGTGCACCAGCTAAAGCTCAGTAGAAGTTGGGTGATGCAGCAGGACAATGATCCTAAACATCAAGTAAATCCTCCTACAGAATGGCTTAAAAAATCCACCTTTTGGAGTGGCCCAGTTAGAGCCCAAACCTTAACCCAATAGAGATGCTGTGGAATGACCTCAAGAGAGCCGCTCACACCAGACATCCTAAGAATATGGCTGAGCTGAAGCAGTTCTGTATGGAAGAATGGTCCAAAAATCCTTCTGAGTGTTGTGCAGGTCTAATCTGCAGCTACTGGAAATGCTTGGTTGTGGTTATTCCTGACAAAGGAGGATCAACCAGTTATTAAATCCAAGGGTTCACTTACATTTACCACATTACTGTGAATGTATAATGGGATGTGTTCAATAAAGACATTAAAGATAATAATTATTTGTGTGTTGTTAGCTTAAGTTAACATTGTGTTTGTCTATACATGTGACTTTGAAGATAAGATCACATTTTATGACCAATTAATGCAGAAAACCAGCTAATTCCAAAGGGTTCACATGTGCCACTTTATGAGCTAATGGAATCGCTATGACGTCAACGGGGGACTCTATTTTTCGGACAGACTCGTTTGATCACAACACAAGCTTTCTGCCACCGCTTACTGCAAATGCACTGACATTTTTGTAAACAATGGGATTGGTGTATACCAACTCAAATTCAGAACCAATGCACTGTGTTGTTGACAGCTACTTTCTAGCACTCATGTGAATCTCCACACATGAAAGAAGAGCACTCCTGTGCTGTGATTGCGGCTGTGTGTGAATTTTCAAAATCTTGGTCCATCTAGATCAAGTGGTAGAGGCTGTGCTAGAGGAATTTGCAAAATTTAGTCAGAACATTTACAAAACACAGTCCCGAACCTTGCAAGCTTTGTCAAATCTAGCAACAAAAAAAAAAAAAAAAAAAAAAATGTATCTTGTAAAAACAGAGTGGGGCAGTGGTGGCTCAGCGGTTAAGGCTCTGGGTTACTGATCAGAAGGTTGGGGGTTCAAGCCCCAGCACTGCCAAGATGCCACTGTTGGGCCCTTGAGCAAGGCCCTTGACCCTATCTGCTCCAGGGGTGCTGTATCATGGCTGACCCTGCACTCTGACCCCCAGCTTGGCTGGGATATGTGAAAAAAAGAATTTCACTGTATATATGCAAATGTATAATGTGTGATAAATAAACAAAATTATAAAAAAAATTATAAAAATTAGAACCACAGAAAGCCACAAGGGACAAAAAAAGAGTTAGTTCACCCAAAAATGAAAATTCTCTCATCATTTACTCACCCTCATGCCATCTAAGATATGCATAACTTTCTTCTGCAGAACAAAAAAGAAGATTTTTAGAAGAATACCTCAGCTCTGTAGGTCCATACAATGCAAGTGGATGGTGATCAGGCATTTGAAGCTCCAAAAAGTAGATTAAGTCAGCATAAACAATCCATTATAATCCAACTCTTTTTTTTTTTTTTCACTGTACATCTTGACAGCAGTCTCCTTGGCAATCATGATTTCAAGCTCGATAACACTTCCTATAGCGCCATCTAGAGCTCTGCGAATGCGTCAAGCACTAGGAAGTGTAATCGAGCTTGAAATCATTACCATGAGACTGCAATGGCAAGATGTACAGTGAAAAGGGAGTTATATTTTGGTCTGTTCTCACCCAAAACCAACTGGACCTCTTCAGAAGACATTGATTAAACCACTGGAGTAGTATGAATTACTTTAATGCTGACTTCATCTACTTATTGGAGCTTCAAAGGCCTGATCACCATTCACTTGCATTGTATGGACTTACAGAGCTGAGATATTCTTCTAAAAACCTTTGTTTGTGCTCAGCAGAAGAAAGAAAGTCATACACATTTGTGATGACACGAGGGTGAGTAAATGAGAGTATTTTCATTTTTGGGTGAACAATTCTTTTAAGTATCACATTTTAAAGTACGTTAAAGACTTGCATCTTCTGATCTTTGAGTGTATTTGAAATTGTGACAAAAGTTAGTGGGAACTTTTAGTTTTATTTTCAGTAATATTTAAAGATTTGTTATAAAAATGACACCTCACAGACAAACATTTAACCTTTTATTACAAATCGTATTATATTCCGATATTACATCAAAGGATGGCCCCATACGTATCCACAGAGGTCTGGGCTAAACCCCGAATATCCACTGACTCTAGAAACCACCCCTGCTGATCGCAGTGTTGTTCCAGAACCAACAAAGATGTCCTATTTGGATAAATCACATTAAGTGACAGGCAGCTGAGAATACGTAACACTTGCCAAATGAAAATAATATGGAACAAATACTTTAATTGATGTTCCAGTCATTGTCATTGTCAAACAAATGGTTCATTTGATGTCAAATAGACTGTGACATTTTTTTTTATTTTTTTATTTTAAACTCCACGCTGAGCAATTTGTTGTAAGCAAATATGTTTCAAGCACTGTGCAGTGTAAGCAGCATTTATGCTGCCTTCATGTGCTATCGGAATTATCCTACTTCCCACTTCTGAATTGGTAATTAAAAGTATGTTGTGTTCACATGCTTTGTTGTTGGAAAGAACAGGAAAAATGGATGACAGCAGGTTCATTCATACATATTTCTTGTGGAACTTTTATTTTGACACCATAATACATATTACTCGATTAGCTTGCTGACGATAATGGAATTTGGTCAAATACAAGCTATTTTCACAGTGTGAAAATGTACAAAATGTATCAAATGGTTGCTGATATACATCAATTAATTTGACAGAAACTGCATGCGATAACAATTAGCTGTATTTAGAAAAATTAACAAGAAACCATATTCTCCTCCGTCATGTTGAAAGTTTACAACTCCTCCCATCTCGGAAACTTGGGTATCAAAATTATCTCAGAGTTTCCCAGTCATAATTACCACTTGAGGTGTTTTTTATGTGCAACTTCCGAGTGGGAAACTCATATTTACGATAATTCCGATAGCACATGAAGGCAGCAACAACCCCAATTCTGAAAAAGTTGGGACAGTATGAAAATTGCTAATAAAAACAAAAAGTAGTGATTTGTAAATTATATTCACCCTTTGCTATATTGAAAGCACTACAACTACACATTATATGATGTTTTACCTTGTGAATTTCATTGTTTTTTTTTTTTTTTAAATGTAAAGTAATTTCAAATCAGATGATTGCAACATGCTCCAAAAAAGTTGAGACGGGCAATTTAAGACTAATAACAATTTGATGAGTTAAAATAACAAGGTGATGTGAAACAGGAGATGTTAAACAGGTGAGGCAATCGTGTCATAGTATATAAGGAGCCTCCAAAAACAGCCTAGTCCTTCAAGAACAAGGATCATTTAGAGACTTGACAATTTGCCAACAGATGCTTCAGCAAATAATCCAGCACTTTGAGAACAATGTTCCCCAAAGACAAATTGGAAGGATTTTGGGCATTTCACCCTCTACAGTGCACAATATAGTTAAAAGATTCAAGATCTTGGTGCGTGAAGGGCAAGACAAAAAGCACTTCTGAATGCGTGTGATCTCTGATCCCTCAGACGTCACTGTCTTAAAAAACATCATTCATTTGTAACGGATATCATGAACATGGGCTTGGGATTACTTTAGTAACCTTTGTTAGTCAACACCACTCGCAGCTGCATCCACAGATGCAAGTTAAGACTTTACTATGCAAAGCAGAAGCTCATACATCAACACTGTCCAGAAGCGCTGCCAACTTCTCTGGGGTAGGTCTCATCTTAGATGAAAAGTAGAACAGTGGAACTGTGTTTTTTGGTCCAATGAGTCCACATTTCAAAATGTTTTTGAAAAACACATCCATTGTGTTCTCTGGGCCAAAGAGGGAAAAGGACCATCCAAGCTGTTATCAGCATCAGGTCCAAAAGCCAGTGTTTTTATGGGCCAGGGGTGTGTCAGTGCCCATGGCATGGGTAACTCTCATATCTGTGAGGGCACCATTAATGCAGACAGATATGTAAAATTCTTGGAGCAGCATATACTGCCATCCAGCACCATCTTTTCCAGGAACGTCCCGGAAATTTCAGCAGGACAACTTCAAACCACATACCGGCCGAATAAGCAGAGAGTGCGGGTGCTAGATTAGCCTGCCTGCAGTTCTGACTATCTCCATTTGAGAATGTGTGGTGCATTATGAAGCACATAATATGGTAACAAAGACCCCGTACAATTGTGCAGCCGAAGACCTGCATAATGGATGAATGGGGGGAAATTCCACTTTTTAAACTTAACACGCTTGTGTCTTCAGAGCCAAAATGCTTGTGTCATTAGAAGAAATGCTGATGTCTCACAGTGGTAAATACTCGACTGTCCCAACTTTTTTGGAGTGTTGCAATTATCTGATTTGAAATTACTGTACATTTAAAAAAAAAAAAAAAAAGCCAATGAAATTCACAAGGTAAAACATCATATAATATTTAGTTGAAGTGTTTTCAATATAGCAAAGGGTGAATATAATTTTTGCTTTTATTAGCATTTTTCTTACTGTCCCAACTTTTTCGGAATTGGGTTTGTACATTCACTATACAATTTTTTACCTTTTTGCTCACATAAAGCACACATTCAGAAAACAAGACAATATACAGAAAAAAAGACAGTATACAGAGACATTTAGATAAAGACTGGCAGTTATACAAAGTTTAAATAATAAATTCTTTGTGCTTATGGCTTATGCTAAAAAAAATATCATGGCCAATATTGTTCAGTCCTATAAATCAAACTCACAATCAATTAGCAGTGGAGTGTTTAAATAAAAGATTTTTGCCTTTTAGTATACAAATATAGATACACACACTTAAAATGTGCAGATTCAATATTTGTATTTATTTATTTTTTATTTATTTTTATTTTTTTATCGGTAAATGACAGAATTTTCGGTAAATGCAACCCCTGAATGGGAACATGCTAGCCATTCAATTTCTGACTTCCTGAGACCACCTGCAACTGACTAGCAAGCATTGCATTATGGTTTACTATTAAGGGCTGGCTTTCTAATATGTCCCACCTCACTTCCTGTTTCAATAGGAAAAACGTCAACACAGGACACAAAATTGTGCTTATCAAGCCATTTCATGGGGGCATGAAATGGTATTGAATGTGACATTGCATTATACTGACAGAAATGTCAACTTTTACTTTATGAACACAGTTTTGATAACAAATATAAATCATTTGACATTTTATTGTGATGTTCTAGCATATTTGTTAATTGTTTAAATATCCTTTTTCATCTGCTTTCAAAGCCATTGCATTGGCGTAGATCATGTCTGATTTTTCATAGCGAGCCTCTGTCTTGGGCTGCAGGGTGTCCATGATGCACTGGTGCAGAAACACATATTGAGTCTATAAAAGACAGAAATGACAAACATGAGACAGTTGAAGGTGTCTACCATGGCTACACATCTACCTTATTACCCATTTGTAATAATAAAATAAATCAAAACATACAATAGTGCAACATTACAGTGCAGCAGTAAACTGTCTGGTATAGTTCGATAGTATGTAGCTGTATGTGTGTATCAGTATGCTATGTTATCTGATAAGTAGTTTTAGTTTAGTCTCAAAGTTTGTAGTGAAACAATCATAACTGTGTAATTTTAATCATGCAACCTCATCTGTCAGCATGATGCCAGTGAATCACGTTCAGTCTTTTTGTACGTTACGTCATTGTTTTGGTCGATGCTCGCTCGCTCGCGTCCCTATGTAGTGTGTGCACGAGCGTGAGCACGAGCAACAGGTAGCTGGCTGCAGTTCACTTAACGGCAACAGGTGTCATTAATAACAAGGGCTTCTGAATCTAACATACTGCACCTTTAAAGAGGACATATTATGCCCCTTTTTACACAATGTAATATAAGTCTCAGGTGTCCCCAGAATGTGTCTGTCAAGTTTCAGCTCAAAACACCTCACAGATAATTTAATCTACCATGCCTTTATACTCCTGTTTTGTTGCCCTGTTCCAAAGGGCTGTTTTAGTGCCTGTAGCTTTAAATGCAAAGGAGCTGCTGCTCCCCACACCCCTTTCTGGAAGTGAGTTGTGCCTTTTCTGCTGGTGCCATGGATACCCCGGCGACAACAATGCAGGAGAACTTAAACAGTTAAAAAATTATAAATAACACGGAGAACACACTAAGCCAATTATCTTACTGTATTGTGCATAGCAAATTTCGAGTTATGAAATATGAACAACAGCTATAGTTGTCGAAAATACCACTATCGTTTCATAATCGGTTTTGAAATAATGACTGGTTTTATTAAATCTTCATTGCATGACCACTCAAGCAGGACTGTGGAGGACACCAATCATTTTATATTGTAACGGAAACAGAGTTTCAGCTTCATTGTTATGGAATAAGGTAGTTAGGGACTAGTCCCCTGTATAACTAACAGCATTAGTCTGTAATAATCGCAAGTATCACAACTTATATTGGCCTGATTTGATTTTGTTTTTGTTGATGAATAAATGACAACTGGCAACAATGTCTTTGCATTTTGTACATCAGGGATATTACAATATTAATGATAACTAGGGCTTTTTAAAAAAATTTTAATCAAATTAATTACACGGTATGCCGATTAATTAAGCGAATGAATCGCAATTAATCGCATTCATAAATATTTGCTGAGAAAGACCCTCAAATAACAATAATCTAAATATATAATTAATAAATAATTATAAATAGTTATATTTAAATAATTATAAATAAAATACATACAGTATGTATTCTAAAATAATAATAATATACATTATTTGGCACACAAGTAAAGCATGAAAAAAGACAATACAAAAAGTGGCTTTAGAATGCAATATATTGTTTATTTCCATATTATTGAAATAATATAAGCCTATCATTGGCCTACAGTTCAGTGCTTTGTTTACAACAGAAATACAGCGCTGGCCGGAATTAATGATTTAAAGTTAAAAACGTTTTAATTATCGATTTGTTTCTTACACAAACTTATCAATTTGATTCAGAAGACATTCATTGATCAACTGGAGTTGTGTGGATTACTTTTATGCTGCCTAAATATGCCTTTTGGACCATCAAACAGCCAGCAGCGTCACGGCACCCATTCACTTTCATTGTATGGACAAACAGAGCTGAAATTAGGGCTTGACATTAACACCCGTCAACCCGCCAAATGCAGGCAGAAATTGGGTTTGGCGGGTAACTCCATCACCCTTACTAGCCACTTTAGCGGGTGGCTGCAGATGAAGCAAATTTAATTGTATTCATCTCACGTTAAGCGCCTTATAAGCCGTAAATATGTCACATCTGACACGTGCATTTTCACAGGGCGAATGAAGCGTGCTTTCACTTAAACCGCCGCAGCGCACATCAGTGTGCTCCAGAGATAGAACCATAGCTCAGCGCAGAGCAAAACGTGTGATTCAGTCAGGTTATCGCGGCGGCCAGCAGAGACCACAAAACTAATGTAACGCATTAATATTAACTTCTACTGAGAGAAGTCAAACCTGTCAAACTGCCAAAACAGCCCTGATATTAAACAGCACTGATGAGGTAAAGAGACAACCGTGTAAGACAACATTGATTACAAGGTTTTTAAAATACATATCATCATTCAAACTAAAATGTTTTTAATGCAGTAACACTAACTGGTATCTGGTATAGATGCATATTAAATCAATTAGGGCAAATATATGTAAGACTTAACTGATTAATATTATTCTGTCATCATTTTCTCACCTTTATCTTGATCCAAATCTATAGGACTTTCTTCCATGAATGGAAAAAAGATTAATGTATTTTTCCATTTATGGAAAAAGGTGCAATGAAAGTTAGTGGTGACTGAGTTTAATCAATCTAACATCTCTTTTTGTACTCAGTGGAATTAAAACTGTGAAAGTTATAGTTAAAGGTTTAGGCTATAAGTCTTTTCATTAACTAGATTTTTATTTTTATTTATTTATTTATTTATTTTTTAAGAAAGACTATACATTAGCATCACCACAGTAATAATGTGGTTTGATTGTTGCTTTATTACAAATGCCACGGTTAAAAAATGGTAAACCCAATGGTAAACTTTTATGAAGGCAAGTGTTTGGTTAAAAGGGTTACCATCTGGGCTTCCATGGACAATGGACAGTTTGCCTTCAGATATAAAGGTGACTTAAATCACCTGTGTCCTGCTGAACTCATATCATTCTCTTTCAAATAAAATGTCCAAAGAAATGCATGCAGTTACAGTCTCCAGTTACCTTTATCAGTTTTGTGGGGCAGGGGACTTTGGCTAGTGAAAACGCTGAGTGGCTAGTGACTTTGGAATACCACCAGCCACAGTGGCCAGTGAGCCAAAAAGTTAATGTCAAGCCCTGGCTGAAATGTGCTTATAAAAATCTCAATTGCAGTTCTGATGAAGAAGGAAAGAAATACACATCTGGGATGGCTTAAAGGTGAGTAAATCATGAGACAATTATAATTTTGGTGTGAACTAATCCTTTAAGTACACAAGGTCTTGTACCTTTATTTTTTGTATGATTTTCAAATAATTTTTGCTTCAGATCAAAGTTTGTAATGTTGCGATTCACCTCGGAGCTCGTTTGAACTTTTTTATGAAGGACTTTGAAGCCAAGTCAAGTCATTTTTATTTATATAGTACTTTTCACAACACACATAATTTCAAAGCAGCTGTACTGAAAATTATGCTTCAAAGGAAAAAGCTGTAATATAGTAATGTCTTCGAGTCATAATAGTGCGGTTTATAAAAAAATTTAATGACTGTAAATTGTGCCTTAAAATAAATATATAATAGAAAATAATTATATTTATATTTAGACCCCCAGTGAGCAAGCTAAAGGCGACTGTGGCAAGGAACACAAAACTCCATAAGATGTTGCTTAAAGGAGAAAAAAATAACCTTGGTGGAAACCAGGCTCACTGTGGGGGCCAGTTCCCCTCTGGCTAACAGCATGAATATAATGTCAATATTAGTTATTTATGTGTAGTACAAGTCAAGATTTAAAATTAGTAAACTAAGTAAGTGTTAGGGGCCATTGTTTAAACAAAAAGATGTTGTATTAACTGTAAGATTAATGACTAAAGTCTTAGAATTTACATTCTTAATTAACTGCGGAAGTGCAAACAGATGCATTGTCTATTGTTAATTGGCTGATGAAGGCTGCAATTAATTTATTATCTATGTATTCCATTTTAAGACTGTAGTCCATCCTTTGACCAAGGTGATGCAGGCAGAGGTCAGTAAGGTCCACTGCAGTTCGACTGTAAACTTGTGGCAGATTAATTTCCGGTGGATTATCATCAAGAAATCTCTTTTGTCAACTGTTTGACTTTTTTTTTTTTTTAGGCTTTATTGGGATATTATGACCTTTTCATAGCACAGCAGAAGCATTTCTGAATATCAGTGACATTGTTTTCAGCTACAACATTCCATAACATTGTAGTCTTATATTCCTGATTGCTTGTATCAACATGCATTGAAAACAGAGCTTCACCTCAGTTTGCACCATGAATGGTCGGCTGAGTCTCATGCGATGGACAAATGCTGCG
Organism: Myxocyprinus asiaticus; assembly: GCF_019703515.2. NCBI lineage: Eukaryota > Metazoa > Chordata > Actinopteri > Cypriniformes > Catostomidae > Myxocyprinus > Myxocyprinus asiaticus. The sequence continues at coordinate 35,455,142 of NC_059384.1, read as the reverse complement.
ATGCCCACAGCCTTATCTGTCTGCAGCTGTTGTAGCAGGACGTCCAGAGCAATCAGTGTTCCAGTGCGGCCCACTCCAGCACTACAGTTATCAACAACATTTACAGTTAATGATGATCATTGTGGCAATATTGAAGGGAAACATTGTATTTGTTCTTAAATATTTGGCCTTTGCATTAATGTTCATTCTTCATGTTGCTGTGCTGTGTATTGATTATTGATCCAAACACTCGCTTTACTTGCTCCGCTATTGTGCAGCTCGCGCTCCTGTTAAATTTGCAGTTAAATTGCAAAGCAAAATGTAAACAGATTATATATATATTTTTTTGTAATTATCATTAGTATTTGACTGATTTTCAAATAGTTTATTATAAAAATCTCAGCAGAGTTAGATTTTCTTATACAAGAAAGAAACTCTGAAGGGGACATTAGTGAATGGTATCACCTGTGGTTAAACACTTAAGGTGAATAGTGTACTATTCCTAAATAATATTAAATTACAATATGTATATGTTAACAAACAATATGTCTTGGTAGAACAAACTGCCCACTAAACATGTTAATATTAAAAATTTGCCCAAACCCACTAAAGGCCTTTTCACACCAAATGCGATGTGATTATGAGAGGTGAACCATTGACGAATGGCCCTTTCCCATAGAAAGCTAAGCAAATGTTTGCCGTTAGCACATTCACGCCTTTACAATAGACCCTTTTCACACTTCAGCATTTGTGAAGCCAAAGTCGTCATAGTTGGGTATGGCCGCTACGAGGTGTATGTGTTTTCACAGTCCATAAAGGTTTTGCCTGCATTTATGTTTTGAGATGTTGACCGCATCATCCATCAATGATTAAATCTAAACTCAACAAAGGTTACAAGTTGTTTTTTGAGGGTTATCTGCATGAATACAAAGGTAAGTCGATAAAAACAAATTATTTTTGAGAGGTTAGCAGGCATATATTTATGTATTGAAGGAACGATCTACAAATGTGTCTGCATAAACTGAAAAATGCAGAAAAGAGGGCGCAGTTAACAAATACGCGAGTTGTACTTGGTGAAACTAATACCTGATGGGGGTGACGCAGGATCTGAAGGAATGGAGAGACCCATGTTGCGCTCCATCCGACTTCTAAACCTGTCAAACACTCACTCTCGTGTCTGTTGTGATGTGTAATCATTCCAGTGCAACCATGAGGTTACAGCTGGGGAGTAATGGAATACATGTAACGGGAATACGTATTTAAAATACAAAATATTAGTAACTGTATTCCACTACAGTTACAATTTAAATCATTTGTAATTAGAATACAGTTACATTCAAAAACTATTTTGATTACTGAAGAGTGTAAAGACGGGCTGACGCTGGCAATGACAAAGACGATAATGATGGACTAAAGAACCTAAGTGCAATTTTATTATCAAAAGTGAGACCAAATAAACCCTAACTACAAACATGAATAAAACATAAACATGAACTTGACATGACATGATCTATCTCACAAAGTTACATTAACACAATACCTGACAATGGACAATGGCAAACATTAGGGTTTAATACTTGGACATGGAAGAACACATAACAACGATAACCAATGAACACTAAGAACTCTAAACAAGATAACAAGACAATAAACCAATAAAAACAGGACACATGAACATGGAGGGAAACATGAAATCACATGACCAGGGGACCACATGACAAGGAACTAGATTTTCAAAATAAAATAAAAACATGAACCAACAGAATAAACATGACAAAGAGATTACTTTGCATTTTATTGTCATTTGTTTCATTTAATATTTAGTTCTTTCAGATGGAAAACATTTATACATATAAATGATGCAATCCAAAGTGCATTCGAACGCAGTGAAACACTTTCTTATGATGTGTTACATTCATACGAGCAGACAGAGATGTACGTTTGGAGCAGAAGAAATAGAAATAAACCTTGTGTAAATTGTCAGCTTTATGCTAAGATAAAATGCTATTTCTAGCCATTTTACATGCACATTACCAGACACGATCATATTTTTATCAAGAAAATTCAAGTTGTATCATAATTTATTTTTTCTAGTAAGATCTTTGATATTAGGGCAAAACTCTTATTCTTGATAATAATTTTTGTATTGTTTTCCTGTAAAGATATCTAAAAATCCTTATTTGATTGATCTTGTTTTAGAATCAACACTGCATAAGATATTTAGGTTTTCAGAGAATGTATTTTTAACATGTGTATTTTGTCTTACTGTCCTGGCAGAGTTTTTATAGTTAAAACAAGTGAAAAAATCTACCAGTGCTGAAGAAGTAATCCAAAGTATTTAGAATATATTACTGACCTTGATTAATCTAACGGAATACATTACAAAATACATTTTACAGCATGTATTGTGTAATCTGTAGTGGAATACATTTCAAAAGGAACCCTCCCAACCCTGATTATTGGTCAGGGCTTTCATTTGGCGGGCAAAGAAAAAAATTCTACACACTCACCGTAAAAAAAAACCTTCGCTTTGTCGCTGCACGTTACGGTGCGAATGTTCGCTCCAGGTAAGAACGCTCTATAGTTTCGATTCAAAATGCTGACCGCTGTGAAAAATTGCACCGAACTGAATTCGAGTTTGGTGTGCAAAGGCCTTAAGGTATGCTTACAAAAATCATTCTGTGTTCCTTGCAAAGCCTGGTTCTTGAATGTATGAAAGTTGAGATTTCTGATATGAAAGACACTTTAGATTAAATGCCTGTTAGAACATGTTAATTCATATGTATACTAGTGTGAAAACAAAATACAATATATAAACATCTTTTTCAACATTTTATCACATCAGTGTTACAGAGGACACTTTAAAGAAGAACATTAGCCTGAAACTTAAACATTGATTTGTGAATGAAAAACATAATTTTTGGCAGTAAGTGTTTAACCTTAATTTTTCTGAGTTCTGATGTCCATTATATATATAAAAAATCTTGTCATGTGTCTCAGGAGTTTGAATGTCTTTGAACAGATCAAAGGGTTCTTTTTTTAAATGAGGTCATTGTGGTGGTCACCTGCAGTGTACAACAGTTGGTCCAGCAGAGGAAGAGCTCTCGATGCGTTGACGAACGAGTTCTCTGAATTGGATCAGCTCCTCTGTGCTTAACGGAACACCATGATCCGGCCACGCCGTGAAGTGACAGTGTCTCAACATTCGTGTCTCAGAGGTGTTTTTCTATAATGCACAAAAATATTAATGACAGAGGTAGATTGTCTCATGCTTACCTTACCAACAGAAATGCTGCTTTGAGAGACATTTCAAGAACTAAAAAGTTGTTACATTTTACTGGAATGATGGAAAAAAATATTTCAGCTCACATTTTTGACAGTAAATTCTCGCAGAGTCCAACTTCGAGCTTTTTCTTCAGATGTGACTGTGACCAGCAGGTCTCCATAGAGACACGGTGTATAGTCCAGGGGCCAGTACTGCTCACACTTGGTCTGGAGAAAGAATACGAAAATTAAAAAAACAATCAATCAATTAAAATCACATTGCACTAGCACAACACATAACACAGTGCATAATAACATTTAAAATTAATGCACAGAGAAATAGAAAATTATATTCAGTGCATACTCTTAAATATTTATACACTGTGTATTTTATCAAACTTTCAGAAAAAGCATGAAGAATTAGCTTTCTGAAAATTAAAATTCTTACCTGCTCATCACATCTGAATCATGTGATATATTTCATGTTTTCTAAATTCATATGGAAGTTTTGTGTGGGTAACCGAAATTGCACATGTTGTCAGCCACTGACTGTTTCTTGTGAGACACAAAGTTTTATTCCTAGGGTCACTTGATGCTCTGAAAACCAAATCCTCCCTGCATTCACATTTAAATCTCAAAACATTTTATATCACTTTGGAGACATTTTACACTGGATGCTTATTTTTAATAAAAACTGATCTTTCCAAGGATTAATCGCGATACTAGTTGGGTGATACCACCTCGTACAAACGAGGGGGGGGGGGGGGGGGGACTTCAGTTTTTTGTTTGATTATGACAGAGTCACAGTCACAATTGCAAGGTATCTCATACAAAATTATTTTCATCATTGATAAAAAATATATAAACAAGGACAGATGCATGATTGGGGGAAACAATGCCTTCTACATTTGTCAAAATTTAGTATATAGCACTGGGTGCTGTATCCAACAATACAATGCCATTGACTTGTCACTAAATTAAACATGCAACGTGATGAGGTCATGTGACAACAATGTAGAATTTAGCTTGAAACATTTATCCTTATATAATGTGTACCGTTTCATATACTATTTAAACTAGGCAGTATACATTGTATACTACATAGTATCCATTCTGAATGTTGTCTTACCCTTCCACTCTCAATGCAGTTGGTTACCATAACGATGACCTGTGATCTTTTCTCCCAAATCATTCTCCAGAAATCATTGATGGTGGTGGGGAGGGGGCCTTGAGTAGCGATGTACTGCCTGTTAGCACTGCCAAAACCCTTACACACACACACACACACACACACACACACACACACACACATATTAATTCTACAAATATGCATGGCAGGATTTGGTTTAATCCATTGGGAATTGTTTAGATGGTAAAAATGGTTGGTGGGGATAGAAAAATAAGAGGGATTTGTGCCGCAAGCTGAGCAAGCTAGGGAAGTTTGAGAAGTGTAACTTGAAACAAATTTGAAGCAAATTTTGTTTACAGAGACAAACTTTATTTTTCTTTCAAATTAAAAAAATTAATCAACCAATTAATCATGCACAATAAGACCAGGAATGTGTATTTGTAAAGTAAATAGAGTGATTTGGATTTATATTGACTTTAATGTGCAATGCTGTACTGTAGCTGGTCTGAGAGTGTGTAGTCGTGTTGACAGTAGTATGGAGTATGTACAATACGTATACAGTGTGATACTCACAGGCATGTAGTTGGCATTAATATAATCAGAATCTCCCTCATCATGTATAGTGAGATGCACTCTAGAACAGTCATCTAAAGACAGAGAAAGGGACAGGATAACTTTTATCAAGATCAAAATAATTTTGTCATAATAACTGGGTAAGTACATATGAAGGTCTATGAAACACTCACAGGCTAGAACATTGGAGAATCGGTTTTTGTTCTTGTTTTCAGGCAGGAGAGCTACACATTGAGACTGTTCAACACCCACTGAACTCAAGTCCTGTCAAAAACATATTAAAAAAAGATATAATAAAACAATCCCAATGTTCAGAATTAACCTGATGATTAGTAGAGAGGCATATTTTACACATACAATTTTTATATTATGCAACAACAGTCTAAACTAGCTACACAGAATACAAACAGGGATAACTATCGGTTATTAGAAATAATTTATTCCTCTTTTTTCCCCCTCATAAATAAACCTCATCAGGTGAAAATATATACATACACTATATATATATATATATATACAAAACTTTTCATCTGGTGAATATATTGGCTATAAAAAGCTTAACTTGTTAAATAAGTACATACTGAATATTGTAACAGAGCTAAGACACTGTTATTTTTAAATAAATGTCCCTGGTGTATTTCAGGCTTGTTTATAGTTAAAAATCCCACATTATGCACCAAATATTAATTTTCTTGTTATTATTAGAATTTTGGCTGCACAATATACTGCTTTTGGGATTTTATTCATTTTTTACTTTTCCACCACCTTAGTTAACAGTACTGGCAAAATACACTTTTGGTCGACCTCTAAAAATAACTTCTATATGCTAGTACTTACACTCATACAGTATATTTTATTTTTGTCCATGCCTACCTCATATTCCTCACTGAAACCTCTGTTCTCATCACGACTCATGTTTTGAAAGTGTTCAGGGAATTTCTCCAGGGGAATTTGTCTGAAAAACATTTCACAATTATTAGTTATTATATCAACAAAGTCATAAAACATTATAGACAAGTGTCCCCAAAAGGTAACTGGACACTTAAAACCACACTTTAAAATACCTGAATGTCATTGCACTAGAAATAAATAGAACGAAGTATAGAACAAGGCCCTTATTAAGCAAAAAAAAAAAAAAAAAAACACAAAAAGAAGTATAGATGGGTTTGTTATGTGTGGTGGGTTTGTTATCTGTTGTCTAATTTCACAACATTCTGAAATTTGTTATGTGACTTAAGTGCACAAATACATTTGAGTCCACTGTATTATTTAATATTATCTATATAATGAAGTCACACATACTTGTACTTGTTATTAGCTACTTTTTTTGACTCCACGGGCAGTTTGGTCCCTCTAAAGGCAACAAAAAATAAGATGGGTCATTACTCATTTTTAAGTATTAATTTGTACAACTCTTGTAACATTTTATCATAAATGAAACCTTAAACCCATAATCTTTCAAACACAGGCAATAAAATAAATAAATAAATTAATTTAAAAAAATCATACCTAGTGAGCTTTGGTCTGCGGAACCATATAAAGACCGCAACACAAATAATGATAAGCAACAGGAAAAACACAAGCACACCTGCAATAACTCCTGTGAAAAACACACACAAACAAACACTGAACATGAATAATATTAATATAATTTGGCTCAGACATAGGTCTATCAAAGATTTAAAGGAATATTCCAGGTTAAATACATCTGTGATCAGCACAGAAAATTATTCTGACTCATCCCTCAGTTTAAAAAAATAACAATGGGAGTCTATGCGGCAAGTGTACCGGAGGTTTAAAAAACAGAAATGTGCAGCTGTTATTTTACGTTGAGGCACCTAAATTAATTATTCAGTCAAATGCTTATTATTTGATCTGTACATTTTTCTAAATGTTCTTTTTGAGGTGGGGCTGCTTTTCTAGGCAAATGATCTTCAGATTATGATTTTCCAACATGATTCCAGTAGGTGGAGTTTGCTCCATATAAACATCCTGTGGAATAGTAACATTTCAACCCTTAACACTGCATGATTATCAGTAAAGCAAAGTTATGGGGTTTACTGGATTTAAAACACAGAACTGGTTAGCAGAAAGTTGCCGGTGTGATCCCCACAGCCACCACCACTGAGTCCTTGAGCAAGGCATTTAACTCCAGATTTTTCTGGGGGGATTGTCCCTATAATAAGGGGACTGTAAGTGGCTTTGGATAAAAGCATCTGCCAAATGAGTAAATGTACAACATGAGTCGAAATTTAGAGCATTACTTTGCACAGACAAGGTTGGTAAGTGATTTTATAATACGTGTCTCCTGCTAACACATCATTTTTAAGTGTCATGGTTAAACTTTCAAACAGTGTGATAGATGCATATGTATATTAAATGTTTATAGAGCTATTCAGTCATGGCGCCAATTTGTAGGCCAACCCAGAAGGCTAATCCACCATGGGTTCCCTCTGTGACTTTTACAATAGGATTTTCGATTTGATAAGGGTAACATTAATTCAGGTGACTTTCATGTTTGTTCTGCAACATAAATTACACACAGTATACCTAAAATGTGAATTTTAAAACCACTGTGCTGCTATCCTATCGCTACATAAGGACTACTCTAATGTATCAAGCATGGACACTTGCATCTTTGTGGTAGTTGTAGTCCTTATTTATCAACTTGTTAGCAACAAATGGTTTACATACTTAAGGTTGTCTCTGCAAATTAAACTAGGAGAATAGTATCATAATACTGAATAAATTACACATATCACTTTCAAATTGTACTTAAGCCAAAATGTTTCTTCAGATTTAAAACACTATATGGAAACAGCAAACAGACATGGCTGTTTCATTGTGTTTCATTAATATGAAACATTTATTGTAGTACTTCTTTGATTTGTATCTGTGATATAAAATACACGTGTGACACTGTAGCCCCTTCCACACATGCAACCTGGTAAATTGCAGTAAAATTGTTGGATAGCCTCTACTGGGAAATGTACCTCATCTGCTATTTACACATCCAGATGTGTTTTTTTCCGTTTTGCGACCATTCTCACATCAGCACCAAAATGCCATTAAACTCTGAGATGTAGTTCGTTATTTTATCAGTCAACAAATTTCTTCATCTGCTCAGATGAAGAGAAGCACATTTAGGCTGGATTACACTATACCACTTCTAAAATCTGAACAGAATCTAAAAATACTAACCGACTGTGTAAATGGCATCAAACAAAAACTGGTCATCACACACAAAACGACTGTGGAACATTCCGGCTGTGCAGTCGATCTGATCACAAACTCATGTGGAAACACACAGCACCGTTCTAGGATATACATTACAGATGTAATCAAACATCTATGTATGGGAGTGCTGCCGTTGATGTTGCTGCTTCTCTGTTCTGAGAGAGTATTTCAAAAGAAATAGGCTGAATGCATTTGGGTGTGGTCTTGGGTGGAAAGACGGAGATTGCGACGTGTTGGAGTTGAGTGGCATTAAATGTTTTCTCCATTTTGAGCACTTGTTCGCCATCTCCATTTCTTTGTGGTCCAGTGTTCAGTCCCACAAGGCTTATTCCTGATTATTACAGCCCAAAATGACTGAATTTGCTGCGTATTTTCTCAACTATTGCGATGCAATTTGCGTCTTTTTTAATTTGTGTAAATGACATTGTATATGCAATTACATGTAAACATTTTAGAGCACAATAAATGAATATGCAGTAAGCAAGCATCCGTCCATCCATCTTCTATAGCCGCTTGTCCTATGCAGGGTCGCGAGTAGTGCTGGATCCTGTCCCAGCTGTCTCGGGCCGAAGGCAGGGAAACACCCTGGACAGGTGGCTAGTCCATCAGTCCAGGGCTAAAACACACAGACATACACATTTACACTCACACTCACACCTATGGGCAATTTAGAATGTCCAATTCACTTGACCTGCATGTTTTTGGACTGTGGGGGAAACTGGAGCACCAACCAACATGAACATGGGGAGAACATGCAGTCTCCACACAGAAAGGCCCTGGGAGAGCTGGGACTCGAACCAGGGACATTCTTGCTGTGAGGCAACAGTGCTACCCACTAGGGCTGTCAAATTCAAATTTGAAATGTGAATATTCGTTGAATTTAAGAAAAAAAATGCACATTCGAATGCTAAAACTGTGCATTCGAATTTTGAATGTGTGCCAAGAACTGACGATGACTTCAGATCGATCGCATTCTTGCTCTAAAAAGGCTAGACACAGTGCAACAAATACAGTTTAACAGAAAGCAGATGTCTCAAGATGCTTTTTAAAGTAATTTTTATTAGACACAGCATCTAAAAACAGCACTCCTGCACGAGACGCTAAATAAACAAAATAAAGCAAAACAAAGACGTTTGTCTAGCACGCGTTTACAAAGAAAAACAAATGGATGGTTGCAAAAGCGACGAGTTCGTTGTGAACAGCCCCTTACAGTAGGTGGCCATTGCGTCTTGCTCTCTTATTAGTGTCTCTCAGATCAAGCAATGACTTTTTAAACGCTTTGTCAGGAAATACAGGTGCATCTCAATAAATTAGAATGTTGTGGAAAAGTTCATTTATTTCAGTAATTCAACTCAAATTGTGAAACTCGTGTATTAAATAAATTCAATGCACACAAACTGAAGTAGTTTAAGTCTTTGGTTTTTTTAATTGTGATGATTTTGGCTCACATTTAACAAAAACCCACCAATTCACTATCTCAAAAAATTAGAATATGGTGACATGCCAATCAGCTAATCAACTCAAAACACCTGCAAAGGTTTCCTGAGCCTTCAAAATGGTCTCTCAGTTTGGTTCATTAGGCTACACAATCATGGGGAAGACTGCTGATCTGACAGTTGTCCAGAAGACAATAATTGACACCCTTCACAAGGAGGGTAAGCCACAAACATTCATTGCCAAAGAAGCTGGCTGTTCACAGAGTGCTGTATCCAAGCATGTTAACAGAAAGTTGAGTGGAAGGAAAAAGTGTGGAAGAAAAAGATGCACAACCAACCGATAGAACCGCAGCCTTATGAGAATTGTCAAGCAAAATCGATTCAAGAATTTGGGTGAAATTTACAAGGAATGGACTGAGGCTGGGGTCAAGGCATCAAGAGCCACCACACACAGCCGTGTCAAGGAATTTGGCTACAGTTGTTGTATTCCTCTTGTTAAGCCACTCCTGAACCACAGACAATGTCAGCGGCATCTTACCTGGGCTAAGGAGAAGAAGAACTGGACTGTTGCCCAGTGGTCCAAAGTCCTCTTTTCAGATGAGAGCAAGTTTTGTATTTCATTTGGAAACCAAGGTCCTAGAGTCTGGAGGAAGGGTGGAGAAGCTCATAGCCCAAGCTGCTTGAAGTCCAGTGTTAAGTTTCCACAGTCTGTGATGATTTGGGGTGCAATGTCATCTGCTGGTGTTGGTCCATTGTGTTTTTTGAAAACCAAAGTCACTGCACCCGTTTACCAAGAAATTTTGGAGCACTTCATGCTTCCTTCTGCTGACCAGCTTTTTAAAGATGCTGATTTCATTTTCCAGCAGGATTTGGCACCTGCCCACACTGCCAAAAGCACCAAAAGTTGGTTAAATGACCATGGTGTTGGTGTGCTTGACTGGCCAGCAAACTCACCAGACCTGAACCCCATAGAGAATCTATGGGGTATTGTCAAGAGGAAAATGAGAAACAAGAGACCAAAAAATGCAGATGAGCTGAAGGCCACTGTCAAAGAAACCTGGGCTTCCATACCACCTCGGCAGTGCCACAAACTGATCACCTCCATGCCACGCCAAATTGAGGCAGTAATTAAAGCAAAAGGAGCCCCTACGAAGTATTGAGTACATATACAGTAAATGAACATACTTTCCAGAAGGCCAACAATTCACAAAAAATTTTTTTTTATTGGTCTTATGATGTATTCTAATTTTTGGAGATAGTGAATTGGTGGGTTTTTGTTAAATGTGAGCCAAAATCATCACAATTAAAAGAACCAAAGACTTAAACTACTTCAGTCTGTGTGCATTGAATTTATTTAATACACGAGTTTCACAATTTGAGTTGAATTACTGAAATAAATGAACTTTTCCACGACATTCTAATTTATTGAGATGCACCTGTATGTTCAACTTGGAAATGCGTGTCTTGAGATCCTCGCGTTCGGTTCCATTCTAGTGTGTTCGTCTGCTTGAACAGCCCCTGGCCTGAGCTCAGAGTCTGAGCCGCTTCACCACCGACTTCTGTCTGGGAATATTGCTACCCTACATCCAACTGTAATGAATAAAAAACTATGTGGTATTTTGCTGTTATTATAGCTTGTGTCTGGGGTAGTATACTGTGGCATCAGTGCAAGTGTGGACTGCCTATTGAAGCGTTTCCCCCCCTCATTTTACTTTTGAATTAACATTTGAGAATAAGGACCGACTAAAACTTTTTATTAATTTATTTTATGCACATTAGTTGAAAATGAAATGCTCTTTTTTTAACAGCCAGGAATGTTCTTTGCAATAATATAACAGTGCTGTACGGTTTATGTTTTTATTGCGCTCTCTTGTGGACTAAGGAAACAACATCAGTTTAAGAATCAGCTGACTTTAAAATTAGAATATTATCAAATTTTTTATATTAAAGGTAAAAATTCTAATTTAGTTTCTCTGCTCAATTGTACAGAATAGTAACCCTACTACCCACTGAGCCAGTTAGCAAGCAAAAAATAATAAATACACACAAAAATACCATACATTTATGTGAAACCTGTGATATGACTATTGGAAGACCCTTCATTATTTTTGTATAAAAATGTTCTGCAGACAATGCACGAAAACTTAAAATATACCTACAATAAAAACTAAAAACACAAATGAGGATTCAATAATTAGGGGTGTTGCGATTATTACATTATTTGATACAGAAATCTGATATATGGCGGTATACTTTACAGACAAATAAAATTATAGTTAATATATTTTAGCATTTATGTATATATTCAAATTCCTTAAGTATTTGGAAAATATATATGTTACATATATGAAAATCTTTTTAATACTTTGAAATATATGTTGAATCTATGTACATATATGTGACCTTTTTAAATCAGTGCAAACCATATATAAACATATACACTGATGAGCCAAAACATTATGACCACCTGCCTAATATGCTGTTGGTCCTCCACGTGCCGCCAAAACAGCACCGACCCACCGAAGTATGGACTCCTGAAGGTGTTCTGTGGTATTTGGCACCAAGACATAAGCAGCAGATCCATCATTGTGAGGTGGAGCCACCGTGGATCGGACTTGTTGGTCCAGCACATCCCACAGATGCACAATTTGATTGAGATCTGGGGAATTTGGAGGCCAGGGCAACACGGGCAGGGGTCATCATGGGCACTCTGAATAGTCTGCGGCTACGTAGCCCCATGCACAGCAGGGTGCATTGCACTGTGTGTTGTGACACATTCCTCCCATAACCATTATTACAATTTTCTGTGACATGCCACAGTAGACCCTCTGTCGGTTCGGACCAGACAGGATTGCCTTCGTAACCCTCGTGTATCGATGAGCCTTGCTTGCCCAAAGCCCTGTCAGTGGTTTGTGGTTTGTCCCTCCTCAGACCACTGTCAGTAGGTACTCACAACTGCTTACCGGGAGCACCCCACAAGACTTACCGTTTCAGAGATGCTCTGACCCAGTCGTCTGGCCATAACAATTTGGCCCTTGTCAAAGTCGCTCAGGTCTTTACTCCTGCCCATTTCTCTTTCATTCAACACATTGACTATGAGAACTGATTGTTTGCTTATCATCTAATCTACCCAGACCTTGACATGTGGTCTTGTTAGAAGATGATCAACGTTATTCGCTTCACTTGTGAGTTTTCAAAATGTTTTGGCTCATCAGTGTATTTCATATAAGTGTCTCATTTGCCACACTCAGAGTGAAGGTTAAAAGCTAGCTGTGATGTATGTGTGCTGTCTGTGGTCCAGCGAAAGTTTAGAATTTAATAGTGAATGCAAAACTGTTTCATTTTAATTTAACATAGCAAATGTTCTTGGGCGTTGGGTGTTCATACATGCAGGGTTAATGACATGCAGTGACACAGAGGAGGAGACGCTTACTCTGTTACTGTTACTGGTAGAATGTGTCAAGCTTTTCAAGCATTTGTTTTGCCGCCGTCAAATATGGAGAAAAGCAATGGGAATACCTCAGATTTGTGGTTTATGCGAAACATTTGCAGAAATTATATAAAATTGCAAACTACCACAATTAATGCGAAGATTGGTTGAATTTGCAAGAATTCTTGTGATCGTAAGAGTGTTGTGGCCATGTGCAGTCAATTTCCATTGGCTGCTCACCGTATGACTTCAGATTTGAGTCATGGAGAATCATAAACTACAAGGTTTCCTCTTTAGTCAGCTCTTAAATTTCAAATATTTTTTAATATCCTATGAATAAATGGAATAATTTCACTATCTGTCTAATTTTAAGACATTTTTGGACATTTGGACGTGTTCACACATGACCTCAAAACTGAAAATTTCAGTTAATTTTCTGGGAAAGGCTGTATGTGTGACAGCGAATTATGATTCAGGTGGTTAAACATGTACACACATAAACAGACTCCTCTTCTGGTTATTTTACCCATTGGGTCAGTTTGACATCTGACTGTAACTGGATCACTCCTCGAGTCTCCAGAAAGTGATGTTGCGTTCACTGTGTACAACTGAGCAACTTGCAGACCCATAACATCCTGTCTGCTGTTTGACTGGTTGAAAATTTTTCCATCAACTTCCACCTGCACCACTTCCACAACTCCAAACGGAGGATCCCAAAATACAGCCAGACCATAACCTCCAAAGAAATATCCACAGCGAAGATGAGATACGCTATTTGGAACTAGACAGAAAAAGAAGGATAGAAATATTTAATATGTAATTTCATTTTAACCAGTCAGCATCACAGTAGCACAGTCTAACCAAGAGCAAGTAAACTCACCTATAGTCAGATTATGTGTACACTGTAAAAGTTTCTCTGAGTCCAAGTCATACCACAGCAAAACAGTGTACTTTGCTCCAGGATAAAGATCTTCAAGGTTCACTTTGTTGTTCTTTACAGTGCCATTTTGTTCACTGTCTGTGCTGTTTGCAGCTGTTACAGTTGTGCAACCTTCCACTTGAGCAGTTATCGATGAGTTGGTGACTTTCCAGTTAATGGACGTACAGTCAGTGGCTTCAGAAAATACAACAAAAAATATATGTTCGTTTCAAACAAATTTGGAGTCTTGATCTTGTTGTTTTGATCTCAAAAAATGAGGCCATGATCTGGGTCTGGGTTTCATTACTTAATATCTTTATCTGGGTCACAAGACGTAAAGTCTTGGTCTGGATCTGGGTCTCAGACATTTCCAACATGCTAAGGTGATAAGTAAATCAACTACAGGTCGGCATGTTATCTCACCATGTTCTGTCCAGTCCTGGTATTGGTCTTGGTCTTAGCGGGTCTTGTATTTGTCTGGGTCTTAGGAGGTCTTATAGCTCTGGGTCTTGGTATTCTGTTATTGGTTTGGGTCTTAGGAGGTCTGGTATTGTTCTGGGTCTTAGGTGGTCTGGTATTGGCCTGGGTCTAAGGAGGTCTGTTATTGGTCTGGGTCTCATTCTTAGAAGGTCTGTTATTGGTTTGGGTCTTAGGGGCTCAGGACTTGATTTCAAAATAGACATTTATTTATTTATTTTGTGGATTTCTGATTTTTCCAGACATTTACAAAGGTTTTAAAATTTTGTTGCTAATAGTCTTCCAACTTGGACAAATATAGTATTTTGGGTGTAAAAACTTAAAATCACACCAATCATTTCTAAGTATGTCAGATGGACAGGCAGCCATGAAAGTAATAATACTAGAACTAAAAAGATATTTTCTAAACAGTGAAATTAGAGTACTAAAACTTACTAGTGACACTCTTAAAGTTGTATCCTGAGCTTTTTACGTTATTCACCACTGTGAAGAGAGTAAAGTTGTAGACAGTTCCTGGGGTGAGAGATGAGAATTCATGTCTAATCACATCACCCTGCTCCGATCCAATGAAATGTATCAGCTCTCCATGATTTTGATTCAAGGTGTAGTTATAGATGTTGTTTGAGTTCAGTTTATTCCATTCAATAATCAACTGTTTCTGTGATCTATCTGTCACTCTCACTTGAGTTACTTCAGATAGAGCTAAGAGAGAAAGAGAGAGAGTTAACTAATTTTTCACAATAATTAGTAGTAATTAATACCACATGCAGTGCTTTAATCACAACAATGATATGTGCTAAATTACAAGGCTTTACACTATTCAGAATTTATGAAAATTAAGAATTTAAATTCCAGTTCAACTCCTCAATTGGAAATGAGGTAGCAAACAGGATATAAAATTTTAATCCAAATCCCCTTTTTCCCAATTTGGAATGCCCAATTCCCACTACTTAGTAGGTCCTCATGGTGGCGGATGACAAGTCTCAGTTGCCTCCGCTTCTAAGACCATCAATCCACGCATCTTATCACGTGGCTCGCTGTAAATGACACCACGGAGACTCTGCATGTGGTGGCTCATGCTACTCTCCACGATCCATGCAAAGCACTCCAGTTACACTTTAATTTAACGATCGTGTAATGGCAAAAGGTATTTGTCGCTGTGGGTTCATTCACAGTGTTAAAGACACGCAGTGACACAGAGGTGACCTGTGTAACAAGCGATAGTGAGACAAACAGACCCAAGAGCAGAGGAACAGTTCAAAGGATTTATTTACAATAAATATGAATAGTCACTGTGGATATCAAGGATAAATTCGTGGAATCCTCTATTGAAGCTTAGCTGACATGCAGCAAATTGGAAAGCATCCACACTCCCGACACGCGGGCAGAGATGAAGTATGCTCCGTGGAAGATCTGCTGATGCAGCAAACTGTAAGGCAACCATACACCTGACACATGCGCAGAGGCGGGCAACCAACAGATACACGAGACAGGACCAACTAAGCAGAGCGAGTGAGGTTAGTTACTTCACGCCAAACAATACTGAAACATTCAGTCAACACTGAACTACACTTAACTACATTCAAGAGTCAACAATCCAACAAAGAACATGACACATGAGGGGATTAAAATAGGCAGAAACAAACAAGGAACAGGTGCCGCTCGCCAGCTGAAAGCTGGCATGATCAGCGTTCCCATGGAAACATTCAGGGTTTCCATGGAAATGCTGATTCCACGTGCCAGCGGCACCTGAAACACATGAGGGAAAAAACGTCAACACGCTTGGAACAAAACAAACAGAACATGAAGTATGTGTCCAGATCCTGACACTGACCAAAATGAACTGGAGAACAGCTTCTGTGGCTTTGTGAGCACAGACAGTGGCCAGGGAATGACCTCTGTGGTCGTGGGCACTGGCAGGGAAGGGGAAATGGCCTCCATTGCCGTAGGCATGGACAGTGTCAAGGGAACGACCTCCGTGGTCGTGGGCACTGGCAGCGGCAGTGCAACGGCCTCCATGGCAGCAGGGGAACAGCTTCCTTGGCTGTGGGTGCTGGC
This sequence comes from Myxocyprinus asiaticus, assembly GCF_019703515.2. NCBI lineage: Eukaryota > Metazoa > Chordata > Actinopteri > Cypriniformes > Catostomidae > Myxocyprinus > Myxocyprinus asiaticus. Next base: position 35,438,640 of record NC_059384.1, on the reverse strand, counting down.
AGTGGCAGGGGAATGGCTTCCATGGCTGTGGGTGCTGGCAGGGGCAGGGAAACGACCTCCATGGCAGGGAAACGGCCACCATGGCTGTAGGCGCTGGCAGGGGCAGGGAAACGGCCTCCATGGCTATGGATGCTGTCAGCGACTGAGGAGCAGGCGCCTGGCTCCTTCTCCACCTGCTCCGGGCGGTGGTAGGTTCATCATACTGCAGCAGGGCCAGATCGACCACTAGGCAGAGCTCCGTGGCGAATGCTAAGAACGACGTGCAACAAGGACATCCATTGTCCCACATGGTGGTTCCCCAATCAGCGACCCTTCCGGTGAAGAGCAGGATAACGTAAGCCACCTTCATTCTCTCTGACGGGAAAGCAGAGGGCTGTGACGTGAAGAACAGGGAACTTTGTGAAAGGAATGCGCTACAGGATCCAGCCTCACCTGAATACGGGGCTGGAGGGGGAACACAGGCCTCTGAGCATCCAGAAACACGTGGAACCGCTGGAGCCAGAAAAAAATGCTTCCTGAGAGGGGCCAGCATATGGAGATAGTCGGAGCTGCTGCACGACAGAGGTGAAGCGATCAACTCCAAATCCAGGTTAGATGTGGAGATTTGACGTCAGCATGATCAAATCTCCGCATCTAACCAGCAAGGCTCCCTGCTGAGAGAGGGCGGAGCGAAGAGTGGATTCCTCCGATTGAGTCCATACTTGGCTGGATTGTTCTGTAATGAGCGATAACGATACAAACAGACCCAAGAGCAGAGGAACAGTTCAAAGGATTTATTTACAATAAAAATGAATAGTCGCTGTGGATATCAAGGATACATTTGTGGAGTCCTCTATTGAAGCTTTGCTGACACGCAGCAAACTGGAAAGCAACCACACTCCTGACACGTGGACAGAGATGAAGTATCCTCCGTGGAAGATCCGCTGACACATAGCAAACTGGAAGGCAACCACACACCCGGCATGCAGGCAGAGGTAGGCAATCAACAGATACATGAGACAGGACCAACTAGGCAGAGAGAATGAGGTTAGTTACTTAACACCAAACAATACTAACACATTCAGTCAACACTGAACTACACTTAAATACATTCAACATTCAACAATCCAGCAAAGGACATGACACACGAGGGGATTAAAATAGGCAGAAACAAACAAGGAACAGGTGCCGCTCGCCAGCTGAAAGTTGGCATGAACAGCGTTCCCATGGAAACAATCAGGGTTCCCATGGAAACGCTGATTCCACATGTCAGCGGCACCTGAAACACATGAGGGAAAAAACGTCAACATGCTTGGAACAAAACAAACAGAACATGGAGCTGTCGGGATGGGGGCATGGTCGTGTGTCTGTTTGTGGGAGAGTGGGAGTGGTGTGGCTTGTCAGGCTGGTTGGCATGATTTCTAACAGCTGTTTCTCGTTACAGTGATGGCAGAGAGAGCCCTTAAAAGCAGCCAAACATGCCAGAGAAGGCATGTGTTTATATTGAGTGCTTTGATCTATTGAGTATTGCGACAAAGTTTATGTTTATTTTGAGAGTGAAATATTGTACAGAGTGAAAGCATAAAAAAGTATATACGCTGTTCACAAAGGCAAAGACAATAAAAGTCTGTCCTGAAGCGTGTCACTGCTCCCCGTCTCCTCCTTTCCACACCCGAACCCTGATGTTGTGTCACAGGAGCATGTGTCCGGATCCCGACACTGGCCAAAACTGAACCAGACAGGAAGTCTGGATCCAGACACCATGCCCCAGACAGGAAACATAAGACAGACAGGGAATGATGATGCTACCGGAACATCACCGGAGAGCGCACGGCGGTAACTCGCACACAGCAGTCACTAACAACCGGACCCGTGCACTCACACAAAGAATGAACATGTACACGAAACACGAGACAGATAGGGAACGATGATGCCACAGTCCTGTCAGACAAAAACCCAACCTGACAATATGGCAGGACCATGACAACCTGTGTCACGCCCGCTTATCTGAATCTGAAGCAGAATGAGCTTTCTTGCCAAGCATCTTACACACACAAAGAATTTGTCATGGTGACAGAAGCTTCCAATGCAAGAGAATGCAATGTACAGTATATACATTTATACAAACATATACATTTAAACATATTTACATGTAGTGACATAAAAAATTAAAAAATTTAAAATAAGATATAAAAGATAAAAAAGAGAAATATAAAATATCACAATAATGTTGTTAGAATATTTTATATACAGATACACTATATGGCTAAAAGTTTGTGGACACCATGTGTGCTTGATGAACATTTGATTTCAAAACTTTTGGCATAAATTTCCCCCTTTGCTGTAATAACAGCTTCCACTCTTTTGGGAAGGCTTTCCACTATACTGTACGTAGTAACATGGCTGCAGGGATTTGCTCTCATTCAGACACAAGGCGCCGGCAAACGGCAACAGTTCGAAGAGGAAGTGTGCTGGGTGAATGGGGTCAAGAGTGATTTTACCAGCCCTTTTCTTCACTCTGGATGTGTACAGTTCTATCAGGGTGGGTAGGAGGGCACCAATAATCCTCTCAGCAGTCCGAACTATCCTTTAAAGTCTTCTGATGTCTGACCTGGTAGCTGAACCAAACCAGACAGTCATAGAAGTGCAAAGGACAGACACAATGACTGCGGAGTAGAACTGTATCAGCAGTGCCTGTGGCAGGTTGAACTTCCTCAACTGGCAAAGGAAGAACAACCTTTGCTGGGCCTTTTTCAAAATTGAGTCTATGTGGGTCTCCCACTTCAGGCCCTGTGAGATGGTAGTGCCCAGGAATCTGAACGACTCCACTGCTGCCACAGTGCTGTTCAGAATGGTGAGTGGGGGTAATGTTGGGGTATTTCTCCTAAAGTCCACTGTCATCTCCACTGTTTTAACCGTGTTCAGCTCCAGGTTGTTTTGACAGCACCAGACGGCCAGCTGTTCAACCTCCCTTCTGTATGCAGACTCATCATCATCTTGAATGAGGCCGATGACTGTAGTGTTGTCTGTGAACTTCAGGAGCTTGACAGAGGGGTTCATGGCGATGCAGTCATTTGTGTACAGGGAGAAGAGTATTGGGGAGAGCACACATTCCTGGGGGGCACCAGTGCTGATTGTACAGCACTGATTGTGCTGGAGGTGAATTTCCCTGTTCTCACTAGCTGCTGCCTGTCTGTCAGAAAGCTGGTGATCCACTGACAGATAGAGTTGGGAACAGAGAGCTGGGTTAATTTAGTCCATAGGAGAGTGGGGTTGATGGTGTTAAAAGCTGAACTGAAGTCAACAAATAGTATCCTTGCATAAGTCCCTGGTCTGTCTAGATGTTGAAGTATGTAATGCAACCCCATATTGACTGGCTCATCCACAGGCCTGTTTGCTCTATAAGCAAATTGAAGGGGATCTAGAAAGGGTTCAGTGATGTCCTTCAGGTGGGCCAACACCAATCTCTCAAATGACTTCATGACCACAGACGTCAGAACAACAGGTCTGTAGTCATTAAGTCCTTTGATCTTGGGCTTCTTTGGGACGTGGATGATTATGGAACACTTGAAGCAGCAGGGAACTTCACACTGCTCCAGTGATCTGTTGAAGATCTGTGTGAAGATCGGGGCCAGCTGGTCAGCACAGGATTTTAGACAAGTGGGTGAAATACCATCTGGCCCCTGTTTCTTGTCTTCTGTTTCCAGAAGACCCAGCACACATCCTCTTCACAGATCTTAAGTGCATGTTGAGTAGCAGGAGAGGGTTTTTCATTGTTGTATGTTAAATAATTCCTAGTAGGAATGTACATGTCTTCACAGAAATTGATATATGATGTCACAGTATCTGTGAGCTTGTCCGGGTCTGTGGCTGCAGCTTCAAAAACACTCCAATCAGTGCAGTCAAAGCAGGCTTGTAGTTCCAGCTCTGCTTCTTTGGTCCATCTTTTTACAGACTTTACTATAGGTTTAGCTGATTTTTGTTTCTGCCTATAGGTCGGAAGATGATGAACCAGACAGTGATCAGAGAGTCCTAAAGCTGCACATGGTACAGAGCGATATGAATCCTTTATTGTTGTGTAGCAATAATCCAGTGTATTTCTGTCTCTGGTGGGGCATATAATGTGCTGTCTGTATTTGGGCAGTTCACATGTGAGATTTGCCTTGTTAAAATCTCCAAGAATAATAATAAGTGAGTCTGGGTGTTGTTGCTCCGTTTCTGTGATCTGATCAGCCAGCTGCAGCAGCGCTGCATTCACGCACACGTGTGGAGGGATATAGACACTCACAAGAATACACAAGAAAAACTGCCATGGCAAGTAGAAAGACTTACAGTTTATGAAGAGCGCCTCTAAATTAGGACAGCACATCTTCTTCGGTGTTGTTACATCTGTACACCAACACTGGTTGACGTAAAAACATGTTGCACCGCCTCTCGTTTTCCCCGGTAACTCTGTGGTGCGATCCACTCTGAACAGCTGGAAGCCTGGCAGATGTAATGCGCTGTCCGGAATGGCTTCACTTTTCCATGGTTTCCATGAAGCACAATGCAGCAGAATTTGCAAGGTCCTTATTTTTGCAGGTAAGGAGAAGTAATTAATCCATTTTGTTAGGAAGAGAGTGGAGATTCGCTAGATGGATGCTTGGCAGCACAATTCGAAAGCCAGCGCGGCTTGACCAGCATGCTGGCTCATGTCCCACATTTGCGTCTTTTAGCTCGCTTGTACAGCACTGCAGCTCTTCCGACAAAAATGTCCAACAGATTGTCCGAATAATCAAAAACCCATAAAAGATTGTCTGGCGTGTGCTGCTGAATATTCAGCAGCTTGTCTCTGGTAAAACTGATCGGAAATAAATTACTAAACACAGGACAAACCAACAAAAACAGCAAAAGAAGTGGAGAGCTCCACACTGAGGCAGCCACCCGTGGCGCCATCTTAGATCTTAGGAAGCTTATTTGGAGATGATAGAATGAAGAAACACAGAATCTCTCAAAGGTCTTTCTTCATGTGAAATAAGGGCTTGTGGTTTTAATCGGAGAGCCTTAAAGTAATGTGTGAAATTGAAGAATTTTGGATATAAATTTTTTCTGTTGCATACATAATATAATATAATATAATATAATATAATATAATATAATATAATATAATATAATAGCTATCCATGTTGGCTTGGTTCCAACACCAACAGTGTAAATGCTAAATGGACCAAGACTAAAGCTGACCAAAAAGTGAGACAGATATTTTAAGTAGGCTATTTTGAAATATTTTGATATTTAAAATACTATTTTTAGTGCCATTCATAAGCTTTTAAAGCCTTAAATGGCTTCTTAAGGTTTATGAAGCACACATAGGCAAAAGTATGACCTTTTTTATGACAATTAATTGTCATAATCGTGAAAGCCCTAAAACAGACAAATAATCGTCATAATCACAATTATTTGTTTGATGATCATCAGACAAATTTCATAATCGTGACAGCCCTGATAATCCATATAATTTTGTCATTATGAATTACCCATAAACATCATACCCACAACATTTGTGTAACACCAGACACATTGGATAATATTATTAAATAATGTTTTAAATGACACCTACAATTTGTATTTAACTTCTATATATTTAATAATTAAAAAAATATATATCTTCTATTATGGGCCGTGATGGAAGAACACTTTATTTTATAGAATGCACTAATTTACTTCTTCAAAGCAGAAGAAAACATAATAAAGTTGTCTAAAAACAATATGGTGGGCATATTGTGGTGCTGTAGTGCAAAATGTACACTACCGGTCAAAAGATTTGAAACACTTGACTGAAATGTTTCTCATGATTTTAAAAATCTTTTGATCTGAAGGCGTATGCTTAAATGTTTGAAATTAGTTTTGTAGACAAAAATATAATTGTACCACCATATTAATTTATTTCATTATAAAACTAAAATTTAATTAAAAAAAAAAATAAATAAATAAAAAAAAACATTTTTGAAATTGATGACTTGGACCAAATAATAAAGAAAAGCAGCCAATAAGTGCCCAATATAGATGGGAACTCCTTCAATACTGTTTAAAAAGCATCCCAGGGTGATACCTCAAGAAGTTGGTTGAGAAAATGTCAAGAGTACATGTCTGCAAATTCTAGACAAAGGGTGACTACTTTGAAGATGCTCAAATATAACACAGTTTTGATTTATTTTGGATTTTTATAGTCACAACATAATTCCCATAGTTCCATTTATGTTATTCCATAGTTGTGATGACTTCACTATTATTCTAAAATGTGAAAAAAAAAAAATTATAATAAAGAATAAGAGTTTCAAAACTTTTGACCGGTAGTGTATATGACTATGGCTGTGTTTATTGTTTTGACAGCACAAATCCATTCAGAAAGAAATTAATTATAGGCATAATTAGTCAAAATAAATGATATAATTATTTAGGATTAGTTGCCAAACTTGTGTTGGACTAATGAAATTTGGAATTTTAACCCGTTCCAAGCCAGTTATGAAATTCTGAATTTAGTTCAACCCTGCTGTGGTCAATGTAATATAATATAATATAATATAATATAATATAATATAATATAAGAATAACAATGTAAGAATAAGAGACACTTACTCGTGGAGTTTTTAAAGTTGTATCCATTACTTGTCACATTCTCAAACAGTGTGTACAGAGTGAAGCTGTAATTTGTTGCAGGAATTAAACTTGATATATGAAGTATAATCACAGAATTCTCATCTGGACTGATAGTTCTGTTTTTGTTCCTTGATTCATTTATGTATTGCAGTATATAGGTGTATGTGTTGTTGTCTCTGTTTGTCACGATGTCCCATTGTAAGATCATGTCGGTGTCATTGCAGTGCACCACAGACACACTGTCGACATTAGACGGCACTGAAACAAATTAAAATATAGTGAGATTATAAATGTTAAACCAGATCAAATTGCAATACCAAATCTTTAGAAGAAATGCTACCTCAACGTAAGAATGCTTGGCAATACATTGAATGTCAGGCATGGTAAATGTCTGAATTTTCTCATTTTAGGTCACTGTATGGCCAGATTTGTCTCTACAGATTTAGACTATAACAAGAAAAGTGAAAGTTCATCAAGACAAGCTTTGAACGCTGGCTTGACATAGTCTTGTCCGAACATTTACAACAGTTTCAAGGTTACTTTGAAGTTTAAATACAGGCCTTATTTAGTCAGAATACTTTAACAGTTTGAAGAAAGATTTAAAGTTTGAATCAATGGAGAACTTGATATGTGGTTACTTGGGAGTTCTGGCTGTACATAATGTTGTACTGATACTCACCAGTTACACTGGAGAAGTTAAATCCACTGCTCCTCTCTCCTTCAAACACAGTGTAGAGAGTAAAGGAGTATAGAGTCCCAGCAGACAGATTTGAGACTGTATGTGTCTCTACAGCATCAGTTTCAGATCTACTGATTTGTGATCCAGTGTCTGTTCCATTGCTGAATTTCAGCACATAAGTGTAATTGCTGTTGTTGTTGACTTTAGCCCATTGTAAAGTTAACTCAAACTCTGTTCGAGCAATTACTGCAACACTCTCAACATTCGAGGGAACTGAGGAAGAGAGAAACATACACATACAACATGCTAATTTACCAACAATGTTTAATGATAACAGACACCTTTAACTTGGACCCTATTGAGAAACTGTTGACAGGAAGTTATGGAAGTATTTTAATGACAAATGTCTTTAAAAATAAAAAGCACGCTGAACTGCACTAATTGAAAAATAAATGCATTGCATTAACAGTGCTTGAATTTTTGGGGGATGCAATTTCATATTGTTGTATATTTAAGCTGTGAATATTTCAATTAAAAACATTTTGCTCAAAATTTCATCATTACAAATTCAGTAATGAATATTCACCTTCCAAAATTCAGTTCCAAATTTTGTTTATTTATTTATTTTTTAAGATTTCATCTTTGTTATTCAACATGTAATATTAGGTCCATTATATTTCCCTTTGAAATTCAACCTTGTACATCCTGGAATTGCAGGAAAACTGTAGAGTGTCGATGCACAATCTTCACTTGCTGCTTCTTTTTTCACCACTAGGTGGTGCAATAGGGTGTTGATGAAGATCAAGAGCAACAGGGAGAGGACCTGGACAATTGCCATTTTTGATAAATCAATTAAACTAACTTGAAAATAAACAATAAAATAATTTCTTTAGTTTGACATCACTTTAAAAGTGTTTCTGGTTTATAAGGAAAAATGATGAGCTATTCAGTCTAATGATTCATGTACACAACTCAAGTCTGAAGAGACTAGTTTACATCAACTTTTATTTTAAATGTTATTGTTTTCATTGTTGTAGCATAATCTTCCTTCTGTATTGTAAGCATAATGCAGTTTTAGACACCATGACTTTTTTTTTTTTTTTTTTCATATTTATTTTTTTACATTACATTCAAATCAGATGAGGACCAATACATTCAAACTCAGACTGCCAACTTTTGTTAATAAATGCAGCTGGGTTACAGGCCACCAGGCCAGACTCCAGCTTTCATTGGCATCTCTATCTACCCTTTCTCTCTCTTTCTATCTTTTGGTCTTCTTCACTCAGGTAGTATGCATACTGGTTTCATCTACATATTTCATATATCCAATTTATAACTGTTTCACCAAAATTGTAACCATCTGATGTAACCTTTTGAGACGTAAATGTTATTAAACATTTTCTCTTCAATCCATGTCTAGTTTAATGTCATTGTGTAAACTGTATACATTCAAGTGCCACATATTGTATTGTAATCATAATAAGGTTTTTGCTCTCCCACATATTTTGCTATTCAAACTGTGCTTATTTCTGTAAGTAGCAGAAGGTGGTAATAGACAAGAAATGCACAGTTTTATACCATCTTGCTGTTAACATTTCTTCAGTCACTTCAGCGTTCCTACAGTAGTGAAAGCCCAACTTACAGCTCAACTGATTTATAAAAATTGACTACCCTCTGCTGACAACAATGCAGGTGGAACTTTGATAACCCTACTAATCAGAGCCAAATGACATTATACAAATTGTAATAAAGGTTTATTTGGTAAGGACCTCTCCCTTTTGCCCTTGGGCCCTGTCCCAAATGGTAAACTTGATGTGGACTTGTGGTCTCGTGGCCTTCATGTGCACATTCCAGCGAAGTCCACAAGACGTCCCATTCAACAGTGTCCCATTTGACATTTTAGCACTCTGAGGAGTGCTCACAAGCGCCCCCTTTGCACCCTCAATGCACCCTTCGGCTGAGCCTGCATCAGTGCAAACTCCACTAATGAGCCTCTGGACCAATCACATGGAAAAAAAACATGGTGGATGAGGTGATGATCAATTTTGGATTAAACATTGATTTCAGTAATCGTTTTTTCCTGATTGTCAGTGACAGATCACTTGCTTATCATGTGTATATAGTATGCTATAGTCAATAAGTCTGATGTGTTAAACTGGTTCAGAACATTGTTTTATTCAGTTTTCCAGAGATATGGAATTTCTCCTAATCAGTTTTTATTAAATAGTTTTTCTTGAAGAAGTTTTACGTTCATAAAAGTAACCTAATATTAAACCTTTGCTATTGTTGTTTCAAAGAGGATTTTAGAATTATTGTGAGTCTCTAAAATATCAAGAGAGGACAGAATAATTTAATGTATATGACTGTAGCTTGTGAGATTGCTTATATTGATTGATATAGCAACATTTGGTCTAACGGTGATATTTATAGCTGCAGAAGTGTGGATGTGTGTATTTTATAACTATTTGTGAATATATGGCATTATGTTCTTTCTGTACATTTTACTGTATTCTAAGCAACTGCCTGTAACCATCCATGTGTCTGAATTATGTTATTTGTTCTCTAACGGGGTTTTGTTGCTGTAGTTGTACATGCGCTTTGTTTTTCAGAGTTTCTATGTTAAATTATCTAATGCTTTGTTTTCAGTGTATTGCTTGAAATTATTTAATAAAAACAAATATTCAAGAGTTAAAGTGTGTTCCTTTAACCTATCTATCAATGCCATGACTTTTTCAAATAATAATTTGTAAAACTGCATGTATATAAAAACATAATGTAAAAAAAAATTGTCATCTGATTGAAGTCTTGAAGTCTGTACCAAATGCACACTTTTACCACTTATGCCCCCTCATGGACTTGCTGGCTAGCGCCCCATTGGTCTGCACTCGCTTAGGTCACCAAAGTCTGCACTCAGAGGAAGACCACAATGGCTTAGTGTGCCATTTGGGACAGGGCACTGGTCTTCATCAACACCCGAATACACCACCTAGTGGTGAAGCCAAGTAGCAGAGAGTGAAGATTGTGCCTTGGCACCCTACTCTTTTTCCTGCAATGCCAGGATGTACAAAGTTGAATTTCCTACCAAATTTTCACCACTGAAATTGCAAAGTGAAAAATAATGGACCGAATATTACCTGTTGAATAATAAAGATGAAATCTTACAAAAACGTAATTTTTTGGAACTGAATTTTGGAAGGTGAATATTTATTACTGAATTTTTAATTATGAAATTCTGTGCAAAATGTTTTACATTTGAAATATTCAGAGCTTAAATATACAACCATATGAAACTGCATCCCCAAAAAATGCAAGCACTGTTACTGCAATGAGTTTATTTTTCAGTTAGTGCAGTTCAGCATGCTTATTATTTTACAGACATTTGTCATAAAATACTTCCATAATAATTTACAATTCAATTTACTGACTCACCAATCAATATGTTTTATTTCTTATGTGAAGGGAATTTATATTGTTGTTAGCTGCCAGTATTTTCTCTACAGCATTTATTGTGAACATGGAATGTTTCAGACATCAAAAGCATAAATCAAAAGTTATTTTAAATAAGGGGTCAGTCAAACTCATCAGTTACACTGGAGAAGTTAAATCCACTGCTGCTCATTCCTTCAAACACAGTGTTGAGAGTAAAGGAGTATAGAGTCCCAGCAGACAGATTTGAGACTGTACGTGTAAATACAGCATCAGTTTCAGATCTACTGATTTGTGATCCAGTGTCTGTTCCATTGCTGAATTTCAGCACATAAGTGTAATTGCTGTTGTTGATTTGTAAGCCCATTGTGAAGTTAACTCAAACTCTATTCGAGCAATTACTGCAACACTCTCAACATTCGAAGGAACTGAGGAAGAGAGAGAGTGAGAGATAAGTATTCAAAGGGGTTATATCATACATAATGCCTTCCTCGACTTATTCGAGCGGACCACTGAGATATGGAGCTGGCCGCGTGATCAGTGGGCGGCCATGCTCCTCCCGTTGCTGTCCGGGAAACCCAGCTCGCAGCACAACATCTGCGGGCGGCAAACCTCCTGGCTTATGAGGACCTGAAGAAGACCATCCTGTAGCGGGTTGGCCGCAGTCCGGAGCAGCATCGCCAGCTCTTCCGGTCAATGAAGTTGGAGACGACCAGCCGCCCATTTGCCTTCACCCAACGGCTCCGAGACATCTGCCGGAGATGGCTGCTGGTGGGGGATCGCGACGTCAAGGGAATAATCGATCAGGTGGTACTAGAGCAGCTCGTCCATCGGCTACCGTGAGGAACGGCAGAATGGGTCCAGTGCCGCCACCCAGCGTCGCTAGAGGAGGCTGTTCGATTGGCGGAGGACCGTATGACGGTGTACCAGAGGGCTGAAGAGCCCTCCCACTCTCTCTCCCCTCCCCCTGTGTTTTCCCCGTTCTCTTCCCCCTCCCCTCTTCTCTCTCACTCTGCTCTCTCCCCAGAGCCCGTTCCTGCCCCGCGGAGGCGAGGAGTCCCACCACTGAAGCCAGTTCCCCGCGTGCGGGGTGTTGCATCGCCCACAGCAGCGACAGTGCCCCGCCACTCTCCCCCTCAGGTGGAAGTGTCCGCCGATGCAGGTGCAGGCGTGGTGCCTAGGCCGGTCTGCTGGAGTTGCGGGGATCCGGGACACTTCTGGGATCAATGCCCTGTGATGGAGCTGAGAACGGTGGTCCGGATCCCCAACACTCCGCAGGCTGCCCCTGATCGAGCCGGAGCGTACCGGATACTGGTAAGTGTCAAGGGGGGTACTCACCAAGCATTGGTGGATATGGGTTGTAATCAAACCACCATCCACCAACGCTTGGTTCAACATGAGGCTTTGGGCACAGCTAAAACGGTGAGGGTGAAGTGTGTGCATGGGGATATTCACAACTACCCTGTGGTGACCCTTGTGATTAAGTGGAGTGGAGTGGAGGCCGCGGTCAGTTTCCGCGGTCAGTTTCCGCCTCACCCATCCGTTGATATTGGGGACTAATTGGCCTGAATTTAGAAATGTATTAAAGGGAATATGGGCAGATGGGTCCTGCACTAAAGCAATGAGATGTGAAATGTGCGGTGCTCTGGCAGGGGAGGTAGAGCCAGGGCCGTCTTTGTCTGTTCCACGTCAGGATGACGTGAGGGGGGAGAGGCCGCAGCCCTTCCCGTCCTCAGGGAATTTCCAGAAGGGGATTTCCCTTTGGAGCAGTCGCGAGATGAAACCCTCAAGCACGCCTTTGACCGAGTGAGAGTGATCGATGGTCAACAACTCCAGCCGAATGTCGCCCTTTCATATCTTTATTTCGCAATTATAAATGAGTGGTTGTATAGAGTGACGCAGGATGCTCAAACAAAGGAAGATACAACACAGCTCTAAATACTGCGGAGCCGTTGTGAAATGGTGTTCCAGGTGGCTCATTATAATCCCATGGCGGGTCATCTAGGGAAAGAAAAACACCGAACCGCCTAATAGCCCGTTTTTATTGGCCGGGCATTGGCGGTGATGTCCGCAGGTGGTGTGCGGCATGCTGTGATTGCCAGCTGGTGAATCCACTGGCCACCCCAAAAGTGCCATTGCGCCCTCTTCCGCTGATCGAGGTCCCCTTCGAGAGAATTGGAATGGACCTCGTCGGGCCATTAGAGTGGTCAGCATGTGGACATTGCTTTGCATTGGTCCTAGTGGACTATGCAATGCGATATCTGGAAGCAGTGCCTTTGCGCAACATCTCAGCATGCATTGTTGCAGAGGCACTCTTCAAAATAATGTCCCAGGTGGGGATTCCGAAAGAAATCCTCACCGATCAGGGCACAACTTTTATGTCACGGACACTATGTGAGCTTTACGAATTATTGGGCATTAAATCAATCCGCACCAGCGTTTACCATTCACAAACAGATGGCCTGGTGAAGCGATTTAATAAAACCCTTAAAAATATGATTTGTAAGTTCGTGCATGAGGATGCTAGAAACTGGGACAAATGCCTCGATCCCCTGTTATTCGCAGTACGAGAGGTCCCGCAAGCCTCCACTGGGTTTTCCCCATTCAAGCTGCTGTATGGGCGGCGCCCGCGCAGCGTGCCTGATGTTATATGCGAAGTTTGGGAGGAGGGACCTTCAAACAGTAAGAATGAAATTCTTAACACTCCACACTTTGGGGCAACTAACACAGGAGAATTTGCTCCAAGCTCAAGAACGACAGAGCCGACTGTATGACAGGGGAACTCGGCTGCGGGAATTTGCACCGGGTGATAAGGTACTCGGATTACTTCCCACATAGAGCTCCAAATTACTCACCAAGTGGCAAGGACCCTTTGAGGTCACACGACGAGTGGGGATCTTGATTATGAGGTAAAGGGAACCGATAGAGGGGGCGCACGTCAAATATATCACCTCAACCTCCTGAAATTGTGGAGGGAGGCGGTCCCTGTGACGTTGGCTATGGTAATCCCGGAGAGGGCGGAGCTCGGGCCAGAGGTGAATACAAAACACAATAATTTCACCCCGGTCACTTGCAGAGACCACCTCTCACCGTATCAACTCGCAGAGGTTGCCAAGTTGCAAAAGGAGTTTGCAGATGTGTTTTCCCCTCTACCGGGTCGTATGAAACCTCATACAGCACCACATCGAGACCGACCCGGGGGTGGTGGTACGTAGCCATCCCTACCAATTGCCCGAGCACAAAAAGAAAATTGTCCGGGAAGAATTGGATGCAATGCTCGATATGGGGGTAATAGAGGAATCCCACAGTGATTGGTCCAGCCCGGTTGTTCTAGTTCCTAAGAGTGACGGGTTTGTACGGTTCTGTGTGGATTATAGAAAAGTCAATGCAGTGTCTAAATTTGATGCATTCCCAATGCCTCGCATTGATGAGTTGCTAGATCAGTTGGGCCTGCTCGATTTTATTCAACACTGATTTGACAAAGGGTTATTGGCAGATCCCCTTGACACCAATTTCCTGTGAAAATTTTCTGTTTGGTTTGTTTGGAGCCCCGGCTACATTTGAGTGTCTCATGGACCGAATCCTCAGACCGCATTCGGCTTACACCGCTGCCTACTAAGATGACATCATCATTTACAGCAATGATTGGCAGCAGCACATGCAGCATCTGAGGGCGGTTCTGAGATCGCTGAGACGAGCGGGACTCACAGCAAACCCCAAGAAGTGCGCAATTGGGCAGGTGGAGGTATGGTATCTGGGGTTCCACTTGGGCAACGGGCAGGTGTGTCCCCAAATTGACAAGACTGCGGCGATTGTGACCTGCCCGAGGCCCAAGACCAAAAAGGGTTTCTTGTGGCCACAAAGCTGTTTAGTCCCAATCCTTTAGGTTCTTGTCACATTGTGTGTGTGGAAATGCTCTTAATTTCACTATTAAACATAGCCATATAGATTTTTTACGATGTGACTTCAAGCATTTTAGTGATCTCCGATCACGATCATTTAAGATTTTTTCCGACCACATTTATTCCATGAAGCTTGAAATGTAAAACTGTCTATCCATGAGGTATGAAGAAAGCCAGGAGAGAGCAACACCAGTGACACCAACATCCGAGATGCGGGAGAGAAGTAATTCATGGCAAACAGTATCAAAAGCAGAACTAAGATCAAGTAATAGAAGAATGGAGAGAGAACCAGAGTCACCAGTGAGTAGTAGGTCATTGACAACCTTTACAAGGGTGGTTTCAGTACTGTGAAGTGGGCGAAAGCCAGACTGAAAGGGGTCAAAAAGATAATTTTGAACAAGGAATGATTGTAACTGGGAGGCAACAACTCTTTCCAGTATTTTGGAAATGAATGGTAAGTTAGAGATAGGGCAGAAATTAGAAAGAACAGTAGGGTCCAAGTTAGGTTTTTCAAGTACTGGAGTTACTGCCGCAGTTTTAAGTGGTAAAGGGAGAGAAGCAGAAGCTAGAGATCTGTTTATGAAATGTGAGATAGTTGCAGAAATGACAGAATGATGGATGTGGGAGCAAGATCAAGTTGTCAAGATGACGAATTGGACTTCAGTATTAAGTCACTGATAGAGGAGGGGTTTGTAGGAGTAAAACTAGACAAATATTGACAAGAATGGTCTGGCAAAAAACTAAAATCTGAAGCCTCATCTATAAAGCACTGGCGGACAGCATTCTACTTACATAAAATATTTATAATTCAGGAAAGAACAACAAAGCTCATCAGATTCATGGACATCATGAGCTGGAGGTTGGGTGAGCTTATTTATCGTGTCAAACAAAACCTTGGGCCTATTGCTTGCTTTATTGATAATTGTAGAGACATAGTTAGACCGTGCAGAGTTCAGAGCAATTTTGTATGTGTTGAGGTGTTCAGTGAGAGCTAGATGGTGAAAAGTAAGACCTGTTTTCCTGTAAAGCCTCTCAAGCCATCTAAAAGTGACTTTTAAGGCCCGGATCTCAGGTGTATACCAGGGGGAAGTGTGGGAGGATGGAACAGACCTAGTCTTAATAGGAACATGCTCATGCAAAATTTCAGAAATAACAGAGTGGTACTTAGAAAGTATCAATGAAGGACAGGAGACATCAAAGACATCAGAAATTGCAGAGGAATCGATGGAAGCAGAAAATAATGTGACATCGACAGATTTAAGGTCACGATAAGATATCATTTTGTTATTGCATTCCTTCTGGCAGGTAGACTAAAACTAAATTCAATAAGCTTATGATCAAAGATGCCAGTGTCAAAAGGAGAGATTGAAGCAATATCAAACCCAAATGTACAGATTAAATCAAGAATATGACCATGAGTATGAGTAGAAAAAGACACCTGTTGAGTCAAATTAAAACAGTAAAAAACAGACAATAGTTGAGATGAATTAGAGAAAACTATATCCACATGAATATTAAAGTCACCAAGCAAGAGGACACGAGATGACGAAGCACAGGCATGAGTCAACAGTTCACTGAGTTTGGAAAAAAAGTCAGATTGAGCCTTAGGAGGACGGTATAGTAGAATAATTGTAAGAGGATTGTGAGAATCAGCCTTCAATACCATATATTCAAATGTATTTGTGTTGTGGAAATCAAGTTGGGCGAGACGCAAATCATTTCGACAGGTGACAGCAAGGCCACCCCCCTTGCCATGTAGCCACGGTCTGGAGAGGTGTTTATATCCATCTGGTGTAAGAAGGTTCAGCTGCAAATAATCATTGGGTACTTGCCAGGTTTCAACGAATAGTAACATATCAAGGTTATTGTCAGTGATTAATTCATTTAGGTAAGAGGCTTTATCAGAGATGGAACGACAATTCAGAAGAGCAAAGTGACGACATGAAACATCAGGATTGATCGACGAGTTATGGTGCTGGTCATCGCTGTTAAAATATATAAATGATTGGCATGTTCTGCAGTCAGTAGAAGGGAGCTTAGACTTAGGTGGAGCCCTGGTGTTAGACCAGATGCATGGGATAGCAGCAGGCATTGAACAGTGAATGTTCAGGGATCTTCTGGATGAGCGGTGTATATATCGTGGACGACGTGTAATTCTAAGCATCTGACAGTACTCATATGTCGCAGAATCAAGGCGCAGATGGCAGTTTAAAGCCCTGAGTTGAGATGGTGAGTATCCAATTTACATTTTGGTTTTGTCACCAAAAGTGAAGCAAAATAAAAGCAGAATGAGCACTAATGCCTGAGGCATATTTACGCTGACAGATATAATGCAGGCCACCAGCGATACCACGTTAGCCAGAGCCCCAACCTTCACATCACCAATATACAGCTCACCAAAGGAAGGCATCCCATCCAAACAGTAAACAGTAAACGATCAGCGCAACTGACACAGAGAGCGTTAACTCACCCATCAGCCAAGCCGAAAGCGGTGGCAGACAAAGCGGGGAGAGAGCTCGCAGCAGGCCGATGGCCGAACAAGCATCAGGCAGCACAAAACTGGAACATCAAAATATCAGGATCCAAGACAGTCCAAAACAGAAAACATTGGGGAATCAAAAAATGAAATAATCCAAACAAGACACAGACAAAACAGACAGAACAAATGATAGTCCAGGTGCAAAGCGGCAGCCAAATGCGCACAGCGTTCTCACCCCAGAAGAGAAACACACGAACCAGAAACCAAAACTGGTTCATGCATTTATATCCTCACATCTTGACTATTGCAATGCCCTCTTCATTGGTTTACCTGCTAACTCTATTGCTAGGTTGCAATATATTCAAAATTCTGCAGCTAGAATTCTTACACATACCAAGTGCTTAGCTTATATTACTCCATTCCTGTTTGAACTTCACTGGTTACCAGTTTTGATTCGCATCAAATATAAACTAATCCTGCTAACATTTAAATCACTTCATGGTCTGGAACCTCACTATCTTAGTGAATTGCTTCTCCCCTACAACCCGATCCGCTCACTTAGGTCTTCTGGGTCCTGACACCTTTCTGTCCCTAGATCTCGCCTCTCTACTATGGGTGGCAGGTCATTCAGCGTAGTAGCACCCAATATATGGAATTCAGTTCTTAACCCAATTCCAGTGCTTTTAGCAATCTCCTTAGTTAATTTGCCGCTTTTGAAACACAGTAACATCTTTTCCATGACCACAACATAGTTGTTAAAGAAATGAGAAGCTATACCCTGCATCAGTTAGGGTTAAAATAATTGTTGCCAGCTGAAACATATTAATCACTGCAATAATGATCCAATCATTGGCTCTTAAGTATCTGCTTATTTAAACCCAAACGGCGATTTTTTTTTGGTCAGGCAGTGTTTTATTGTTTTAAATTTTCCCTGAGGTCCACTTATAATGTTAGTCAAGTTTTTTTGTGACAAAAAAAAAAAAAAAAAATCATAGTTTCGTTTTTCATGACCATTTCCACCCTCTCTCTTACCCTTAGATTTAAACATACAGTTTTTTGTTTTTTGCTGCTAAGCCATTACTGCTGCACTCGCACACAAGCTGCAGGTTTGCTGTTGGTACAGTACAGTTTTTAACTGACCCATCCTTCAAAAATCTCTTTAGAAAAAGTCTCTTTACAAAGTCTGCATTGCATTGTAACAGATTCACCAAACAATCCACAGGTAGAAATATGCCGCTCAAACTGTCAATACATCTGGTGGTCAAAAAATGTAAGTGCATCTAGTAGGCCTCTGTGTTCCATTATAGAGGTTTTAAAGGAATAGTTCACCCAAAAATGAAAATTCTCTCATCATTTACTCACCCTTATGCCATCCTGTATGTGTATGACTTTCTTTCTTCAGCAGAACACAAATTAAGATTTTTAGAATTTCTCAGCTCTTTTGGTCCATACAATGCAAGTGAATGGGTGCCAACATTTTGAAGCTCCAAAAATCACATAGGCCTGCATAAAAGTAGTCCATATGACTCCAGTGGTTAAATCAATGTCTTCAGAAGCGATTTGATAGGTGTGGGGGAGAAACAGATCAATATTTTAGTACATTTTTACTATACTGTAAATTCTCCTCCCTGCTCAGTCAATCTCCACTTAAAATTTCACATTCTTCTTGTTGTGTTTTTGGTTATTCACATTCTTCATGCATATGCCCCATACTGGGCAGGGAGAAGAATTTCAAGCACAAATGGACTTAAATATTGATCTGATTCTCAACCACACCTATCACATCACTTCTGAAGAAATGGATTTAACTACTGGTATCTTATGGATTACTTTTATTCTGCCTTTATGTGCTTTTTGGAGCATCAAAATTTTGGCACCCATTCAGTTGCATTGTGTGGACAATAGTTTTATTATCTTCCCTGAGTTCCACTGATAATGTTAGTAAAAACAATTTGTATTAAAACAGTCATAACTTAGCAATATATTATAATTTTCCACCTTGTTTTTGGCCCTCTGTCTGAAACGCTCTGTTTTGACATCCTCCTTAAAATTTCAACGTAAACGCCCACTGTTCTGATTGGCTAACAGTGTTCATCCCCTCAAATTCAGGCATTTTTGAAACTCAATCTGAAGAGAATGAACAAGCAATAGAACCCATTATAATCAATGATGCTGTTTACCATGGAAGCATCCATAGCGGTGCGTCACGTTGCACTGACAGTATACAGATATCCCAGTCCCTTTTGCGCTGCACGAGCTGGCACTACTACTGCCAACAACACAAATAAACTGTTTAGAAAGTTTGTGTTGACACAGTGTAGTCTCAAGCCATTGCATTGCATCAGTGGACATGCCCAGTGTGAACAGGATGTTAGCAACAGTCATGACATTTGAAATATTCATTAATGGATCTGTTTACTTACTGTTTTGCATCGGGTCCAAGTATTTTTGCCCCATTCTTCAAAAACAGTTCCTTTGCAAAGCTTGAATTGTTATTAGACTGGTTCACAAGCAATCCACATTGATATGAGCCGAAAAAACCTGCACATCCAGTTTACAATATCATCCTGCACTGATATACACATCGCCAGAATCGCATCACATCTAAACGGTCAAAGACTTCCATCCAGCGCGTGTTTTCATATGCAAACAATAAAAATAACGCAGAAGGTCAAAATAATTTGTCCATGATGTGTTTGTGCTAAAAAAAGCAAGAGGCAAACATGAAACATATGTCTAAAGAAACCTTAAAATGTCTATTTAAAATTTTATTGTTTAAATTTAAAACAAATATTCTCCTGCAATGTAATCTGTATCAAACTAAAGAGATGTACAGTTTCTCCTGGCTCAGCTAATTATTGCTAATGTGATCCTACCCACGCGCAGAGGGCGCTATTCATACGATAATGTGCTGAGGCGATCAATGCAAATGGTAAACGCCCCCAACAATGCCTTAAAAAGCATCAAGTTCATCATCAGATTCATTCACTTGCTTGTGCGTTTGGAAGATGGCATGCTACACAGGTGAGGAAACTCCTGGATAGTGATGAAGAGTTCACATTTTCCTCAGAAGAAGAGCAGGAATCCGACGATGAACGCTTGCATTTTGAAGAGCGACTTGATCCAGAATACAATTTCGGTGAGTAAGTCATTTAGTTTTACTGACATATTAGTTGACATGCTATTTTATATAAACATTTACATATTTTACTAGTTGGACTATTTCCAGACTTGCCAGCCATGATTCAGAGTATTGAAATTTAAAATATGTCCTAATAGGCAAGTTTTAGTTACATTTAAATGTTGTTTTCGGCTAAAGCAGGTATTTAAATTTTATGCTGTATGATATGCATATGATATGTAATATGATATAAAAATGTAAGTCAGATTACTTCTTTTAACTTAAACTTGATTTTGTGAATAAGCTACAAACAATACATTCAATCATTAAGTCTCCTCACATTCATTCTCTCTCAGTCACATTCCTCATTGATAGGCCCAGGGGAGGGGTCTTCATCTCCTCAGGTGTGAGTCACATCAATATTCATGATCATCCACGCCTCCTCGCATATGGCCTTTCTAACACTAAAAGTGTCTTACAAAAGTTAAATGACTATATTGTTTTGTATGAATGAGTGATCAGGATGGTTTTCACATCATTTTGTAGCAAAAACTCTAGGCCACAAGATCCAGTTCTCAAAAGTCTTGTGAACAAATATTTAGTATGTGTTATATGGCCTTATTTCAGTGACTTAAAATCAATAATATTTCAAAAACCACACATAAACGTTATTTTCTCAAAAATACAAACATGTACATACATGTTGCTCACATATTATTGTAGCCCAGTTTGTGCTGAATACAGTGTTATCAGACTTTAGCCATTAATATGTTTTTAAGCAACTGAAAAAAGCACAAATGTCAAGGCATGTCAAAACTTCTCCAGGGCCCAATATATATGTAATATATATATATATATTAAACTTGAAAGGATTTGATGCCTGTTTTAAAAATGCAAGGGTAATATACATTTTATGGTGATTGTTAGGTAGGTTAACTTAATTTATATATGGAGTCTCACTCACCAGTTACATTGGAGAAGTTATACCCATCACTCATCCGGTCATTTAAAACAGTGTAGAGGGTAAAGAAGTATTGAGTCCCAGCAGATAAATTTGACACTATATGTGTCACTTCATCAACAGTTGCAGATCCATTGATTGGAGTATCTGTTCCACTATGACCTGATTCACTGTTGTACTTCAGCTTGTAAAAGTAATCTGTGTTGTTGTTGACTTTAATCCATTCTAAGGTTAACTCAGACTCTGATCGAGCATTAACTGTAACACTCTTAACATCAGGGGGATTTGGTGAAGGTGATAGTGTAGGAGCAGTAGTTGTTTGTCCCTAAGGGAAGAAATATGCCATTAATTTAATAATCAAATGTAAGACAACTAGACTCAAAAACAATCACTTATAAAATGTCATATCTTTGGGTCTTCCAAAAAATGTGACATACAGCAGACACAAGATATTAGAAAAGAAGCATTTTAAAAGAATTGAGAAGGAACATTTCTAGACATTTCTCAATCTGCTTACATTTTCTTCCAAACTACATTATGGTCATGCTAGGGAGGAGATGGTTAACCATAATGCTATCGGTTAAAATATATTATTATTGTTTTACAAGAAACAACCAATGAGAAGTAAATTGATGGATCCAACCTAGTCTCATAAAATGAACTTTACTATAACTACATTTTTGCAAACTGACTTTTACATGCTGAATTCTACATTTTGCTGCAGTTTGCTGGTGAAATGAACACTAGAGGCACTATAATTAATAATTTAATTATAATTAATTAATAATAATTATATTTATTTATCACACATTATACATTTGCACATATACAGTGAAATTCTTTTTTTCACATCCCAACAACTGTGTGTTTTATTCACTTTCACACAAATCACAACTACAATGGCTGATTATGACTTTACTGACACTTATTTTTGCCACTATTACTCACACACTGCTATATTATGATATCAAACACTTTTACTATAATGCATCATTTGAAAAATGCTACATTTTAACACTTGTATTACAGACCCTCCTACTTTTACACACTTATTCCAATGTGATTAGCTTCTGCGGTAGCTTACCTGATAGAGTGTTGGACTTTGGACTTGGAAGACTGCAGCTCAAGCACGAAAGCTGACACGTGACACGAAAGTGTCATGGAAGCGACACAAAATGACGTGGTTGCTTAAGAAAATTGACTTTTTATTTTTAATTTTGTTTTTGGACACTATCGCTTATGTTTAGGAGTTGGTTAAGGGTAAGGATGTCTGTTTTGTGTCTACCTCTCATTAGGTTAAAGTTTTAGGTTAGGGAGGTACGTTCTCCAACTAATATTCACCCCTCGTCTGATTATGACACATTTTCACTTGCTTTTGGCACTCCCCACTGGATATTTCACTGGGAAACTGCAGCAAAACATAGAAGGACCTGGCTACAGCCTGCAGAACGAGTTGAGGCTACATATGGGGTGGAGCTACACATGTCGCTCCACCCATAACGTACTCTCATTGGCTAGTTCATCTTTCTTAGACACACTGTACATGATTGGAAATGTGGTCGTCATTGGTGTTTGAAATGTTGAGCCAGACAATTTGATTGTAGTACCTACTTGTATGTGATATTAAATCCTAAATTCCATGGATTTTATCCAGTATTAAAAATGAGAAACAAATTGGGATTTATAAAGTTTGAAACTGACGTGAAAATGTTCTTACACAAATGCCAACTGAAAAGCATGCAAACGTGTTTTTTGCACCGGTACGTCAGTGGTCATAGTATTAACAGTAGATTATACTGTATAATATGCCTTTGTAAATGCATTATTGTTTTGCTGCAACAGACTATATTAATTGCCGTTTCTGTACATGTTAGAAAGTAATTTTTAGACTGACGAGATAACAGAGTTCATATTTACAGCACAAATTTTTGAAGCAAGGGAGAGAGATAATCATTTATTAATTAATATAATTAATATAGAATATACTGTGTAAATCGATAGAATACAGACGAGCAAAAGCACCGCAACAATCTCAAGAATGGCATAATAATTTTCTTGAATTCATCAGCCTCTTGTCTGCTATTGTTGAGGGCATAAATAAAAATGTAGGCTATGATTTGACTAAATTACTAAAATGCAGCGTAATCAATAGAGCGAGCAGATACGGACTTTAGTCAAACGACGTGTATTTAAAGCAAACTTTGTCAATGTATCAATCTATTATTGATGTTGCAAATTAATCACTCATGATGTATATGGCAGAAACCAGGTGACTAAAAGTGCATGCATAGCTGCACTCGCATTTATCAAGAATTGCCAATCGCATACAAGCACATTCCTTTTGAATGAATGAATGAAAAAGGAAAGAAGGAAGGAATGAACTACATGGCCTTTAACTGTATTCTGTTTCCCCATATTAGGATATTTTTAGGAAATACATTTATATTTAGAATAATTACATCTTTACAACTTTTGTGAGAATTGAGTGTAGTTTACAGTTAATTTACAGTAGATGGTGCTGTTGGTTTTCATAACCCATACAGAATGTCAGGTGCATTTTCATCAAAACTAACACAAATTGTGTCATATTGGATATAATAAAATGTTTTGCCTAAATTTAAACAATACTGATGCACTTTTGTCATTTTCCCTCTATGGTGATATTAAAGAATTGACATATTTTATAATTAATTCACAATTCATTTTTCTAACCATGCGTTATAATGAAGTAGCCCCACCCCTTAAGTTGCTGCCCCATTCTGAGGGCTGCAGCCAGGTATACTTGGCCAAACGTGTAATGAGGATGATCACTAAGGACATGTTACCCACTAATGCGGTGGGTGGCAATGGCTTTCGTGAGCTGCATAAGTACACTGAAACAAATTATTAAATTCCATTAAGGGTTACAATCACTAATCGGATTGAAGCACTTTTCCAGAGAAATCTGAAGAACTCAAAGCACGACTAGCTACTGCCACAAGTCTGGCTATAACTATGCTGGACAACTCTCACAACAGAGATCTATATAACAGTAAGATTTAATTTTATTGATGAAGACTGGCAGGTAAAGTCTGCTGTTCTATTCATACAGAGCTCGACTTGCAGACATACTGCTGACAACCTTTCAGATAAACTAATCGATGCAGTAGAGACTTGGGAACTGATTGGAAAAGTGATTGCTTGTGTCCACAATGATGCAAGAAACATGGTGGCAGCTAACACAACTTCCTGAGTCACCTAGAATTCTGTGGCTTGCTTTGCATATACCTTACAACCAGTTGTTAATGATGGATTTAAAGCCTATGTGTCTCATGCCATCACTGCTGATGGTAGGTTTGTCTCGAGTCATAAGCTAAGCATTGGAGGCCAATCAAGATCAAATGTAGTTGCCAAATCACAACCTCAGTCAATCATGCAAATATAGGTGACATGTTTGAGAGACTTTTGGAACAATGATGGGCAGTTACAGCTGTATTGTCTGACTGCAGAGTAAACAAAACCACAAGATGCAAAGACCCTCCAGATCCCAGATGAAGATTGGCGAATTATGGAAGAAATCGTGCCTGTGCTCAGTACTCTGAAATTTGCAACGACAGTCATGTCCACTGTAAAGGAGGTGTTAATCTTAAATATCTATTCAATCACATTCAGCCTTCTTCAGACACACCTCATCAGTGCAGAGGAAGACAGCAGACAAGCGGAAGAGTTTGAATCAAAGGTGCATGAGTTGCTGGTGAAAAGCATGCAAGTAGTCAGTCTGAACTAGGGTTGGGAACCGAGAACATTTTTTTTATTTTTTATTTTTTAAAGACAGGAACCATATGATTTTCATGGCTTTCAGTTTCATTAACAGTTCTCACAAGTGCAATTTTCAGCCAATGGTGGATTTTTCTTTTTTCTTTTTTTTTTTCAGATTTATTTTACCTAACACAAAAATAAGTCTGTTTATATAATTTATTTACATTAAAATAGTATGTAATTACATTAAAAGAGGTATTTAATTAACATTAAACTCTGGCTGTAAATTCCTTTTTAAGATCTGGCTAAAGAATAAAACTGAACTCACACCCTCAACTAACAAATAGGTTTTGATTAACTTTACTTTGAAAATAAAAACATACAATGTAGGGTTATTTTTTATGAAATTTGAGGAAGAATGTTTAGACCTGCTTAAGTCTGTATCTTTGACAATATCAGCCCACATAAGAGAACAATGGTAATCTAATGTAGAACAAAATAATGCAGCCTAAAACTGAAAAAAGAGCATTATGTCTGTTTTTCCTTTTATTATTATTATTATCATAATTATTATCCTCCAATTCAATGAGTGGATAATTAGCCTTTCTTGTCCTGCACACATGAATTTGCACACAGGAGCCAGATACTTAATAATCATAAGAAACGATGAACAAACTGATTTGATGATGTTCAGGTCAGGACTGTGAACGCTGACACATACCTGTATACAACTAAACACTGTCAGGATTTATGCATAGGCAAGTTCAGTGACACTTCACACAATCTCTTTACGAGCACTATAGAAAATAATTGAGAATAAAAAGCCAGTTTTCCTGTGTATTTTACTTCGGTTTTCATTATCGATATATTTTTTTTGAAAAACTGTTGTACATACATTATGAGCTGACATCACCTCTGTAACAGCTTTGACATGTCTGTAGTTTTGACTGCACCCAGCAGCTAAACAATTTGCATAAATACATTTGATTGAATAAGATGCATTAAAATGCACTCACCTAAAAGATGCTGGTTTATGTTTTGGAAAAGAGTGTAACTGAACTATGCCCAGACAAGCTTAAACTCACCGCTGAGTTTTGTGCAGAGAGGGCTCGGATGTTTACTGCTTCAATTTTATAAATATCGTTTGGAAGTTCAGATAAAAGTGATTGGCTGGCCTCACTTAATCACTGACTTACATTAAATAAAGACATTACATCGTACCGGGAGACTCAGAGAAGTGGTGGTACGCAAGAAAAACTGCCGGTACGCTGTAGAGTAAATTATAGAAGGTATTGCGTACCGCTGCATACCGCCCCACTTCAAGCACTGCTGTTACTGTTTATATAATATTGTACTTCAGACCTGTGAGAGGGCTGTGTTTCCCAAAAGCACTGCAAGCTTAATTTGGCACCAGTGGTCTCTACAATCTACTTAGGCTTAAGATGCTTTTGTGAAACACAGCCCAGTGTAGTTACTGAATGGTTGATAACAGTGTTGGGTGTAATCCAATTACAAAGTAATTAATTACTGTAATCTAATTACTTTTCAGTTTTAAAAAGTAGTGTAATGCATTACATTCTTGTAATCAGATTACAGTTACTGACTTTCAATTATTGTAATTATTTTTAAGTACATTATAGGGTTATAGTTATTTCTAATATTGTATATTTTTTATGAATTATGGCCCAATAACAAGTCATTGTGAAGGACAAATGTGAGGTGATGAGTGTATGAATTGTGTGTAACAATGAACAAGAAAGAAATATAAATATTATTTTGAATTTGTTGAGCGGAAAAATGTTTTAGAAAGTAAGTTAAGAGTAAAGTAATTAGTTATGTGATAACTTTTCAATGAAGTAATTAGTAAAGTAATCTGATTACAACTTAGAGATATAATTATTCATATGTAGTGGATAACTATTTTTAAGTAGCTTACCCAACACTGGTTGATAATATGACAATGTGTAGTTAATTAAAGATACACATGAGGTTTGATGTAATCAGTAGCATTTTATAAAAAAATAAATGAATGAATGAAATATGTTATCACATTTACAACGTTTCAGTCATGCGACCATTGTCAGGTATTTTCAGCCGCTGGTCTTACTATTAACTGGCTGCGTACAAGACTGATCCTTGCCTGTATCGTCATGTTGATCTTCCTGAACAAGAAGGATTTGGATAGCCCAGTGGCATAATATGAGGGTAGGTTAAAACTGATTTTATTATGACATTGTTATACTGGCTAATGTTATCAGCTTGTATCACCCTTAATTGGGCAAGCCGTGTTTAATTTATGTTTACATTGGCTACATATGTTTCGGCTTGGAAACTTTACAGTTTACTTTCAAATGTTAATGTAAAGACTATTGTTATACAAACAGGGTTGGGAGGGTTACTTTTAAAATGTATTCCACTATACAGAGAACAGAATACATGCTTTAAAATGTAATTTGTAACTTATTCCGTTAGATTACTAAAGGTCAGTAACGTGATCTAAATACTTTGGATTACTTCTTTAGCACTAGTAGATTTTTTTCACTTCTTTTGATATGAAAACTCTGCCAGTACAGTAAGACAAAATGCACATACTAAAAATATATTCTCTGAAAAACCTAAATATCTTATGCAGTGTTGCTTCTGAAACAAGATAAAGCAAACTGATCTTGTTTTAAGGATTTTAAGATATTTTTACAGAAAAACAATACAAAAATTATTTTAAAGAATAAGATTTTTGCCCTAATATCAAAGGTCTTACAAGAGGAAAAACAAAAAATATGATCTAACGTGGATTTTCTTGTTGAACAAATATGATCGTGCCTAGTAACAGGTGCATGTAAAATGGCTAGAAATAGCATTTTAGCTTAGCATAAAGCTAAATGTTCACATGACAATTTACACAAGGTTTATTTTTATTTCTGCTGTTCCAAACTTACTTCAAACATATCTGTCTGCTTGCATGAATGTAACACATCTTAAGAAAATATTTCACCGATGTTCAAACGCTCTTTGGATCACATAATTTACATGGATAAGTGTTTTCCAACTGAATCTCCTAGGCATTTACCAATTTTCATTTTTGTTTTGTAATAAAAATTATTTCCTCAATCTTGAGTAGTTCAAGACTTTGTGACTTTATTCAGACTTGCGATCTAAACAAACAAACAAAAAATTAAGTTAATTTGATAAGTCTAAGAGGTCATAAAAAAAAAAAAAAAAAAAAAAAAAAGAGTTACACCTTGGCTGTTCGTGGTCAAAATTGACCGACCATAGGAAATTAATGGGAAATACCCTAACATGGAACAATTTTTTAAATATATGTATCGATTAGAATCTTTATATCAGCCACAATGCTGAACAAACACACACAAAAATGAAGGGGTGAGACTAAAAAATATATAGGTGCAAAACATACACACCCCCACACACAGAGAGAGAAATGAATGGGTGAGACTATGATACAGCCAGAATGTAGAATGCACACACACAGTCACACATAGTCTCTCACACACAGTCACACATAGTCTCTCACACACAGTTACACACAATCTCACACAGTCTTTCTCTCTCTCACACACACACACACACACACACACACAAACAAAGAGAGGGAGAGAGAGAGAGAGAGAGAGAGAGAGAGAGAAAAGAATGGGTGAGACTATGACACAGCCAGAATGTAGAATGCACACATGCACACACATACATGAGCGTGTGTGCACACACACAAGAGAAGAAAAAAGAAAAGCGGCATCAAAGACCAAAAAGTCTGAATCTGACCCCAATGTACAGTGCATTCAGAAAGTATTCAGACCCCTTCATTTTTTCACATTTTGTTATGTTGCAGCCTTATGCTAAAATGCTTTAAATTATTAGTTGTTGTTTTTTTTCACATAAATCTACACTCCATACCCCATAATGACAAAGCAAAAACCAGATTTTTAATAACTTTGCAAATTTATTACAAATAAAAAACTGAAATATCACATTGACATAAGTATTCAGACCCTTTGCTATGACACTTGAAATTTAGCTCAGGTGCATCCCATTTCTCTGGATCATCTTTGAGATGTTTCTATACTTTGATTGGAGTCCACCTGTGGCAAATTCAATTGATTGGACATGATCTGGAAAGGCACACACCTGTCTATATAAGGTCTCACAGCTGAAAATGCATTTCAGAGCAAAAGCCATGAGGTCAAAGGAACTGCCTGCAGAGCTCAGAGACAGGATTGTGTTGAGGCACAGGTCTGGGGAAGGCTACAAAAACATTTTGGCTGCATTGAAGATTCCCAAGTGCACAGTGGTCTCCATAATTCTTAAATGGAAGAAGTTTGAAACAACCAGGACTTTTCCTAGAGCTGGCCGCCCAGCCAAACTGAGCAATCGGGGGAGAAGGGCCTTGGTAAGAGAGGTGACCAAGAACCTGATGGTCACTCTGGTTGAGCTCCAGAGAGCATGTGTGGAGATGGGAGAAACTTGCAGAAGGACAACCATCACTGCAACACTCCACCGATCGGGGCTTTATGGCAGAGTGGTCAGACGGAAGCCTCTCCTCAGTGCAAGACACTTAAAAAAGCACCTAAAGGACTCTCAGACTGTGAGAAACAAGATCTTTTTGCTATGTAAAAAGAGAAACTGTTTATACTGTTCAAATATTAACATTTACTGTTTGGTACAACTTTTTATTAATTTGATATTTCAAATAAATTGATAATTCTTATTCTATGTTTTCTCTTTGTAATATCAAACGCAAAAATAGAATTACTACACAGCAAGTGGATGCATAAAAACACTGCAGCCATATAGTTGCCATTATTGTCACAACATAAGTTTCATGTTATGTTATTTCTTTTTTCACCAGATAGCAACAATCTGCCCCAATACATGACTCATTCACATATTGTCTGTATGTTTAAACTTATAAAAGTGTAATTTTTTGCTGTAGTGAAATTGAGAAATTTGCATGTAAATAAGATCTAAATAACATAAAATACCAAAAGAAGTGCATAATTTTATTGTTACTAATTCAGGGAATTTAGTGTTATTTCATTAAAAAAAGGGGTACACTTTTATTGTATCTGGTCAAAAATGACCGCAAACAGCCAAGGTGTTGACCATTTTTGAAGTGCTTAGGGTTAAATGGAACAAATGACAAACAAATGCAAAGTAATCTAGTCAGTAATCAAAATACTTTGAATGTAACTATTCTGATTAACAATGATTTAAATTGTAACTTTAATGGAATAGTTACTTATATTTTGTATTTTAAATACGTAATCACATTACATGTATTCCGTTACTCCCCAACCCTATATACAAATGTACACCTGTCAGTAAAGGCTTGTTGACAAAACAAGTTTAACCTTTGTCACGTCTGTTTGGTCACGTGTTTGACTTATGGCTTGTCGGTTAACGGTTAATAACTGATTAATTGGTTAAAAGAATTCGCCAAAAATTGCATCCCTAAGCCAGGGGTAAATTAGGAAGGAAATATTTAGGCTTTTAAAGAAAGGTTTCCATTTTATTTGAAAAGCTGGTCTAATAAGATTGGCAAGCTATGTAAAGCATGTTAACAAAAAAAAAAAAAAAAAAAAAAAATTCAGTTTGCCTGAGCATATTGTGTCAATTTTATTAGGTGCTGTACACCTTCTCATTAAGCAAATATCATAGTGCATTCTCATTCTGCTGGAAAGTCTGCAGCCTTCCACACACTGTAAATCACCAAACCCTCCTCTATACACTCCTCTCTACACTCTCCATCACAGGAACTGCACTCTACTAGTTTGAGTCCTGTCTAACAGGTAGATTCTTCAAGGTACTTAGGAGACTAGTGTAAAAGTCACAACAACTAACTACTGGGGTACCTCAGGGTTCAATGCTTGGCACCAGAGGTGTATAGTAACAAAGTACAAATATTTTGCCACTGTTAAGTTTTTCAATATGTCTACTTGAACAAATATTTCTGTTGACTTTTACTTTACTAAAGTTTGAAGATAAATGATTTATTTTACTATGATACATTTCTTCAGGCCCTTTTGTTACTTTTGTGACGGCACACCGCAAAATAAAGAAATTACACAGCTGCAAATAGAAACTGCATGCGGTTTAGTGATAGTGATGGCACTCACTAAATAGATTTTAAGTATGACATCATCACTCAGGGCATGGCTTTATGAGGCCAAGGAGCATGCACTGCTTACATGCTACATGAAGCTTCAAACTTCAAAAGAAGTGGACATGATCAGCAGAAAAAATATAACTGCAACTATATTCCAAATAATATTCCAAGTCTTCTGAAGCAATATGATCAATTTTTGTGATGAAAACCCCATTGTGACATCATAGAGGCCACATTATGACAGCATAGATGCCATATTATGTCATCATAGAGGCCCAATTATGACATCATAAAGACTGCTTTGTGACATCATAGAGGCACCATTATAACATCATAAAGACCCCATTGTGACATTACTGAGGCTCTTTTAAGACATCGTGAAGACACCATTATGACTTCACTGAGGCCCCATTATGACATCATAGAACCACCATTAAGACATTATAGGTGGTTTCTTACTGGCCCTAGTGAAAAGAGCTCCACTCCCAGTCTCTATGACATCCTGGTCACTAAATATTGCTCAGGTCCCTCCTTCAATGTTCCATTGTGTTGTGGACTATTTCAGATGATTTAATTCCATCTGTTTACTGTGTAATGTTGTTGTGTTGTGCACCAAGCCACTGTAGTAGGACATTCACTCACTGAATTAATCAGGGGTGCCTTTTCCATACAACAATGTAACTCACTTCTTAACTACCGTAGTACGATGCATTGTTGGAGAAATTAACTAGCTAGTCAAGACTGTTTCATGAAACCATAGTAACTTTGTTGCACATTCGTCATTCAAACCAAATTGGTTCAAGTATATAGAGCTAAATGTCATTACTGATGTTACGCAGGGGGTGGAATAATAATTTCTGCGAAAATGAATGTTGTCAAATTATAGCACATTTACATGGACACTAGAAAGCCGTTTATTATGTGAAAGCTGCTTAAAACACAAAAGTGTTATACGTGCTTATATGCACTGTGTAATCTGTGATACATGTGGCTCGGTAAGTTTTCCCTCTTACATCATACTTCGGGGTTCCCCTGGCACATTTAAGCACATACGAACATGCACACTCTTCAAAAACCTATAAGAACGTTTACATAACCACATGTTTTTAAGTGCATGTACATGGGGTCTAAAGTCTTACAGAATGAAAGATATATATATGGAATGAAAGATATAGAAGTCTCAGCAAAGTCAAATGATGTTGACACCATAAACAAACAACAAACTATGGCAACCAATTGGCCCAGTTGCTAGGGTGGGTAGAGTCACTTTGGGTTAACTTCCTCGTGGTCACTATAATGTGGTTCTCACTCTCGGTGGGAAGCGTGGTGAGTTGTGCGTGGATGCTGTGGAGAATAGCATGAGCCTCCACATGTGCTAGGTCTCCGCAGTAACGTGCTCAACAAGCCACATGATAAGATGCGCGGATTGACTGTCTCAAACACGGAGGCACCTGAAGTTCGTCCTCCGCCACCCGGATTGAGGCAAGTCACTACACCACCATGAGAACTTAGAGCGCATTGGGAATTGGGCATGCCAAATTGGGGAGAAAAGGGGAGAAAAATCCACTCAACTTTGTAATGCTGTTTGCGAACATTCATTGGAACTATAGTTTTGGGAAACACAAAATCATTTAACTACATTGGTAATGATGGAACTTGCAACTATAGATGGCTTACAATACTTTTGGGAAACACACCCCAGAGCAGTTCTTGAGTTAACTCCTACATATCCTAACATAGACTCCAACTGCCAGTTGAAAGAAACACTTTAAAGTTAAGAAAACCCTTTGTGACAATAGCCATACAATCTTACAGCCTTACTGTAACAAAGTTCTTAGGATGGGGTGCAAGAAGGAAGCGGGAGATGGCGAAATGAAACTCATTTATTTTAACACAAGATTTGCTTTTCAGCACACAAGATTTTGCGCACTGCACTCTAACGAGTCTCTCTGTGCATGTGTCTCTCCCTTCTCTGGCGTCCGGCTCGTTCTTAAAACCTGTCTCCACTCTCACTGCAATGACAAACAACTGTTAGAGACAGTCATTGCCAGGTAATGATCCTTACCGTTCTCATCTCCTGATCTCGCTCTCCATTCTCAACCTCAACCACACCCTCGCCACCACACTTACAAACCGCCACTTAACTTGGTTGTTAATATAAGTACATTTTCATAAGCTACTCTGATGTTTACTTGAGTCAATCTCCATAAAGTTATCTTTTCCTTGTAGACATCTCAGCCTGGATGAACGAACACCACCTCAAAAGGCTGGGCATAGAAATGTATCAATTATTTGACTGCAAACTCTTCAGACATGTTTAGTAAGTTCTGTTCTCTGGTTTGTGTGCAGCTGTGTTGTGTTCTGATGTCACTATCACTGTGGCGGACCTGTTTTTAGATAAGCATAATGAGTTTTAGCTTGAATGTTGCAACACAGGGGTGAGTTTACAATGACTGAATTTTCATTTTTGGATGAACTATCCCTTTAAGTTTTAAACAAAACAAGTTTTCGCTTGAACGCCCCATGTCGCAAGGGGGCTTCATGAACTGTTGCTCTCATGCCCTATCATGAACGCACACAGGAGATCAATGGTCAGTGAACATTTTCACTAAATAATACATTCGATTTCTGTTTGTTTCTCACCAAACCTTATCGTATGCTTTCATAACAATCATGAGTCTCATGGAATCATTTATTAGACTTTTGAATTATATTTTTGCATTCTTTTGAAGCTTGAAGAGGTAGTCACCATAAACTGCTGTTGTATGACATCACTGAGCACAAAATTTTTTCACAAGTTCTCCCTTTGTGTTAAGAGAAAGAAAGAAAGTCATACAGGGTTATAACAACACAGGGGTGAGTAAACAATGACTGAATTTTCATTTTTGGGTGAACTAATCCTTTAAATACTTGACTTTCCCAACCTTTCTGTTATCATATCCTTATTTGAAACATCATGTAGGACCGCCTGAAATTAATTTGATTGTCAAGTTGCCCAGTTAGAGCCACGTGTTGTTCCATACCTGGAACAATGACTTTCTTTCTTTCTTCAAAAAGAAACACAAAACGAGATGTTTGAAATGTGGTTGGTGATTTATACAGTCAAGCTCCAAAAGATCAGTCAAAGATCGATAAAATGCGCAATACCAGTAAGAGAGCATGTCCACTTTCTCATCTAACTCAACGTGATAAGCAATATCTCAATATAAAAAAAACCATGCAAAGACTTGACACCCTGGCAACTGTAGCAAAACTTCATAGTATATAAACTATATATATATATATATGGTTGGGAACCACTGATCTAAACAATATCACTATAACTGCCCTGGGGGCCTTTTACCCTAAGTGTGGAGTTAAAGGCCACCTCGCCACATTATGTTTAATAAATATATTTTTAAATCAAAACAACCTTCTGTTATTATTTATTTTCACACAAATGATGGTGCTCCATCAATATTCAATAAAAAAAAAAAATTTTTAAATCTTGATACGCTTAAATACACTTGATACACTTTTGACCAGAAAAAAAGCAAATTTTTTTATTTCCCACTTAAGGTGTGCTTTTAGCCCTGTTGTACTCTATCTGTCGCTGGTGTTTTTGTCCTGAGAATAAAACCTGTTTGTCAAGAATATGGGCAGTCTGAGCCTCCCCATCAGGCATCTCTTAATCAATTAAACACAAATAATAGCTGTGTATAAAATGAGAGTGACTTACCAATATAGAAACCACATACAGCACTACCAAAAGCAAAACACGTCCCATGATCAAATCAAAAACAGCACTATTCTCACAGCAGTTCTTATTTAACCCCTACACTCAAAAAACATCTTTAATCAAAACTAGACAAGCCTGTTGTTGTTACTGTGCTCAAACATGACTTTCATATTTCAGTATCATGTAATTAGTCTCTCCTTTAAACTTCTGACTCTCTCTCTCTCTGTTCCCACTCTATAAATTGATAATAACCTGTTATATTACCACTTCTCCTTTGTCTCATGACGGGAAATAAATGTACATCAACCTTTGTCTGGCCTTTAACCAAAGTTCTTCCTAATTTTGTAACTCCTCACTTTTACTTTTCTCTAACTGCTTATAACTCACTTCTCTTCACTGGCCTACATCTCTTTATTAACTCTCATAATAATCTTATTTTACCCATTTAAGATCACAGAAATGCAAATGAACAGCACAGAACTGTTGCTGCAAAGCATTTTCATTCTGTCATGAATTTGTATTGACTTAAACAAAAAGTCTGAATCTTTTTGGGAGACGCTTTCATACTGAAGTGACTCAAAATGTTTGTTTTTTTTTTGTTTTTTTTTTTTATCATTACATTTTATATATTATATTATATTATATTATATTATATTATATTATATTATATTATATTATATTATATTATATTATATTATTGTGTACTCCTGTTTTTGGCAAGTGTACATAAAAATTGGGATACCTCTCAAAATACCAAACTCTGGTTCAGACAAATGCCCAATTAGTACAATATTCATGCCTTTACTACAGTAACAAAAGAGACAAAAAATTAGTTGGGCTTTGTTTGTTTAGCTATTGCATATAGGTAAGTTGGGTGTGTCTTTGTTATATTATATATCTGATACTGTGCACATAAAAGAGGCTGTGTAAGGTGAATAAAGAGAACATACTCATCTGAAAAATCATCACATCATCAGTAATCTAAAAGAGATCTAATTGATTTTCTGTTTCATGTAATTAAGCATTAAGGATTACACACTGGTTTAAATTTAAGTCAATGTTGTGTTCTTTGTTTTTGTCAGACAGATGATCTAAAGTGTTTAACGCAATGTATTTCTGCTGAACTATGCGTTCAGTAAAAAATATATATTTTCTTGACTGTAACTGTCTACAGGTGTAATATGTGGAGGAAGTGGACTCTGGAGAGGTTTAGTTTTCTTTTAATTAACAGCCAACATGGGAGGAGCGCTAATGTAATCATTTATCCAATTCTTGCCCTCTTTAGCATGTTTCAACCTTCCTTTTTTTTTTTAATGTTTGTCAAATGTGTGAATGACCTAAATGAAGGATTTATAATTACCGTTACTTACAATTAATGA
The DNA here is from genome assembly GCF_019703515.2 of Myxocyprinus asiaticus. Classification (NCBI taxonomy): domain Eukaryota; kingdom Metazoa; phylum Chordata; class Actinopteri; order Cypriniformes; family Catostomidae; genus Myxocyprinus; species Myxocyprinus asiaticus. The sequence continues at coordinate 35,402,501 of NC_059384.1, read as the reverse complement.
CCTGACAGGCCTATTTTTTACTAGAATGGAAATTGGGGATAAAATTTAAGATGTATTTAACGAGTTTACTAAACCTGTTGTGTGTCTACCATTTATCACAGTACTTTAATTCTGAAAGACTTAGGCCTATTTTATAATTATAAATATGAAGTAGGCCCATATTAGTCAAATGCAGTGCAGCAGGTTCTTCCTCTCCGAAACGAAACTCATGATGGTCATTATGTTCAACACAACACTTGTTTTGTCAACAGGAACTTTCCACAAACAGGGCATTACTTTTTGGTTTACCCATTCAACCCTCTTAGCAAATTTATTTTAGGAAAAATAATCAACAATTATTTGTTCTTTAATTTTTGGGAAATATAAGTTTAACAATAACTTTAGACCAACATTTTGTCCTAAAATAACTAATCCATTCTGAGTTCCAAAATCTTACAAATCTGGGGTTTAAATTGTATTCAGACATGTCACAAACTCTGGTAATAGGGTTGCAATAGGGTAGTGAACCTCATTTAAAATGTAAAATATAATAGCACATATAATATTTTGTTTGACATCCTTTTAATGACCATTTTTTAAGCATAGAGCAGTGATTCCCATCCGGGGGTACGTAAGCAGGTTCTATGAGGTAGGCCTACGTGTACGTGTAACCTAACAAAATCACATGTATGGCTAAAAATAAAAAGAATACAATTAGGTATGGGTAAAATATTGATTTTCCAATTAATCGCGTTCTTTATTTGAACAATCCCATTAACAGCCTTTTACTCTACGCAAAGTTTGGTACTGAGATCTTTTCACTGCGTGGTGAGAGTAAAAGTTTGGTTTGACTCCTCCTTTGTAATGTGTGTCCAAAGATGAGATCCACTGTCCACATAATTCGTTTGTCATTGAATAATGTCTCTTTTAATACCCTTTCTGTTCTTTACAATTTGTTGATAAAAAATAAATAAATAAAAAAATAAAAAAAATAAAAAAAGAGAAACATAGCACTAATCAAACATAGCTCCAATGTTACTGGTAGATTTAAAGTGACTACTGTTTTTGCTTTTGTCTGCATTTCTATATTAATACTTGTTAATAGTACATATTATGCATTTAAACAAACATTTAATAATATATATATATATATATATATATATATATATATATATATATATATATATATATATATATATGCAATTCCAAGACATCATATTTATTGATGGAATGGAATTTGTAAATTTTTAAAAAGCTAAAATGTGGCCAAAATTATAAACAAAATGGTAAAATAAAATTTTGTAATGTACTTGGTAATGTACCAAGTTAGAAGGTCCCCTTGTATACTTAAAGGGTCATGAAACACTACAACAAATTGTTGAGATGTGAATAGGTCTACATGTCTTGCACACAAGGGCAGAGTATGACACCATTCGTTATGTTTTATTTCAAGAGTAAAAGGGTTAATTTAGGGATTTTTAGGGCTATTTTCGTCTTCCGGGTTTGAAATTAACCATGTCAACGTCACAGGTCATGACGTAAGTGGTTGAGGCTTTCCATTGAATTTCAGCAAATCTATGTCATGGGTGTTCTCAATATTATTCATTAAAAGGGGTGGCCTTTACCCTTTGACAAGCGAGTCGTAGCCATGCATGTGACCAGTGCTTCAAACTCTCAAGCGCCTTTTAAATGTTCGCGCAGCATGCATTTATTAACGTAAGTGTTTTAAGATTTGCGGTGATGTACGGTGTCTCTGACTCGGACTCGTTAGAGATGCGGTTTACATTGATTGTCCCAGACACAAATGCTATCCATCCATCCATGATCCATCCATCCATCCATCCCTAATGTAAGCATGTTAACCTATCTAAGCACTTATATTTGTAAACCTCAAGTCTCAAAAGTTATTAAAGTAAACCATTAAAATTTTCAACAGATTAAATTACAGATATTAAATATAGTTGTAAGCAGCGATGACGGGCCCCAACACGATTGGTCCATTTCCACCCAGTGGCTTTCGGAAAACAATGCAAGGTGGACAAATGTATTTGGTATTTGACATTATTCTTAACAATTTTGAAGCAATTGGGTAAATATAAGAGGACTATTTTAAAATTTGTTGTAGGAGCCACACTTCCTGCTGACAGGTGGTGGCTATGACCGTAACCCAAAATAGTCTTGATTTTGATGTAAATCCCACATTGCACACAGAAGATATGTCACGCTTCCTGTTTCCCATATTCACCATTAATTTAATGCCTCGCCATGACAACACCATTCAATATTTCAAAAATATGTTCACAATTTAGCATTTTCAATGTCTTGGCATAATGTTGTCTAAATGTGGTCACAGTCTCATTAATCCCCTAGGAGGAGTATTTAAAAGTTCAGAGACTACAATATTAATAGAATCCAAAATGGCCGACTTCCTGTTGGCCAGACCTAATGACTATAATTATGAAAGTTCTCCAGCTTGATGAACTATATACGTACCAATTTTGGTGACTGTAGTTGAAAATGGGGGTGCTACAGAAGCCGTCTTACAGCCCATTGTAAACCTGTTAACTGTCACTGGCCAACAGATGGGCCATTTGAGCGTGGCTAAAAAACAAATGCTTTGCTTTATATCAAAAATGTCATCAGTGTTTACATACTTGGTATCAAATTACATTTAAAAACTCAACTTTCCTCTTCTGCAGTCTATTTTTCAAATAGAACATAACAGTGAAAACATATTTTAAATATTTAAAAGAGTGCATTTTTAAAACATGCGACATGTGAGCGACAGTAGGCTGCTTATGTTTCACATTCTCTGCTTATTAACCAATCCAATGATTGAAATAAAAACAGAATGCATTTCATTAGGCTCGTTTGAGATGGGCAAGTTCTGTGCAGAACCGATCGCCGGTGATCACCGACAGGTGCATGCTGGTTAGAAATCTGTCCGACTAGCTGTGATATCATATCATATGTCAAATATATATATCATATGTCAAATATACTCCCGCAGGAGCGAGGCAGCCACAGTTGTAGCAGGCAGGCGGCACAGAAATATGATACCTATCACATATCCCATACAGAGTTTGCACTGTCATAGTGTTGGGAATATTCACATATAATTTATACACATAAAAACATGATATTATAGATAAAAAAATCTAACATTTTAGAAGATAACGAAACATCACGGTTGTTTAAGCCAATGAGCATTAAACTGTGTTGTCAGCCAGTCATTTCCCAACATGCTTGCAGTTCGCGCAACTCGGAAAAAGCAACTGCGCTGCCTGCCTGCTACAATAGTGGCTACCTCGCTCTCGCAGGACATCTTTTGACATAAGTCTTCATGACATCACAGCAAGTCAGACAGATTTCTAAGCAGCATGCACCTGCCGTTGATCAATGGTGATCGATTCTTTGCAGAAATTGCTCATCTCAGACGAGCCTATTGAGTCTGTCCTCGCTGCAGCCTGTAGCCCCAAATCGCACCAAACCGGAGTCGTTCATTTGTGCTCGGTCTGTTTTCCTTCCTTAGAAATAACACCTTGTATTCAGGAGCAGTGACGTCACTGTCCACCCCATGTGGTCCAAATCGCTCCAAACCGGTGTCGTTCGTTTGTGCTCGATTTGTGCTGGTTTGTGCTGTTAAAAGAAACATAATAAGATATTCCTTTCTTTGTATTTAACAAGATAGCTTTTGGGAGCCGTGAAATCGCGCAGGCTAAACCCCATGTCAATCACTCTCACCTGACTTCATCATTTGTGTTCGCTTCTGGTTTGTGCTGTGTTTGGTATCGTTGAAGCATTCATTTTTGGGCAAATATTTAATCTTTCACCACATCAAACTCAAACACATCTCTCTGTCAGGAAATATCAGATTTGGTCTGATATTTAAACCAGGGATGCAAACTACACTCTTAAAGATTTTCCCGTCAAAAAACAGTAAAGAACTGGCAGCAAGGTTGCCAGCATGTTACTGTAAAATTGTCTTGTTGTTGCTGAAGTTAACAGCTAGATACTGTTTTTACAGCTACAGTATACAACTGTAATTTAGCAGCATATAGCTGTCAAATTACATACTATCTACTGTTGCTGAAATTAACAGCTATGTTCCCAGCATCATTTTTTTACTATTTACTGGTTTATTTTATCGTTGTTTTTGTTGTAGTCTAAGTTACTTGTATTTTAATGTTCAGCTCTTACTTATTTACATAAGTATGCTTGTTAATTGTCACCACTGTTGCGTTTTGTATGCCGAGAGTTGATATCTGTGTGTCTTGATAACAACTCAAGTTATGCTGTAAATTCGTCAAAAACATCAAACACTGAATTTGCTGATATAATTTGGCTGAAATAGCCTTTATTGTTTTTGCTTTCATGTGTAATGCATCACTATTGCCACATATAGGGGGCAGTGGTAGCTCAGTGGCTAAGGCTCTGGGTTACTGACCAGAAGGTTGGGGGTTCAAGCCTCAGTACTGCCAAGATGCCACTGTTGGGCCCTTGAGCAAGGCCCTTGACCCTATCTGCTCCAGGGGTGCTGTATCATGGCTGACCCTGCACTCTGACCCCAGCTTAGCTGGGATATGTGAAAAAAAGAATTTCACTGTATATGTGCAAATGTATAATGTGTGATAAATAAACACAATTATAATTAATTAATTATGATTATATAGTGCCAAATGCAAAGTAGGATCAGACATTCAGGCTGACCTTAGGTTTTATCTTCCAAGTAGCACAGTGCAACAACTCATCTTTTACTTATATATAAATTGACTGGCTGGAAGAACATAATATAACAATAAAGAAGGTCCAAGGTGCCAGCTCAAGAGATCACTAATCACCGTAATGGTGTCTTCAATCAAAACACAACTATTGATAACAAAACAACAACACTAATTAAACTAAGACTTCTATTAAGTCTGAACAAATAATTTTGTACATTTTTTTTTCTTTTGTTTTTTTTTTTTACAATTTTTGTAGCTCCAATGCATTTGCCAAAGCATACATACTTATTCAAGTACAAAGGCTTATGGATGTTTCACCATTATAACCCACAATGCAGTGCTATACTATTATCTTACTGTGTACAGGTTGTTGTTTTTGTTTTTGTTTTGTTTTTTTTCATAAAAAATACACTGTTCAATCCTGGCAAAACTGTACATTTAATATGTACATTGCTTCTTAGGTTGATTTTTTTTTTTTATTATTTGACTTCTCATTAGAGAGACAAGTGAAGGCTGATGTGAGATGATAAAGAACAGAGGTGTTGGTCAGAAACATCATGATCACAAAATTGTCATGGATGGGTGGGTGGGGGTGGTTAAAATATACGTTTCAAAATGTCACTATAGCTTTCACCAAGATGATATCATGATTTTAAATGTTCATTTTCCCCTAATGCCTTGTACAGAATATCTATTTACCGTAAAACTAGTCACTTCACAGTGAGCCTGCTCTTGATCTCCCAGAATGCAACATTTTTAACAGCAAACTACTGTATTTAAGAATCACAGTAAATTGCTGCAGGAATTTGGTCATAAATTGACAGCAATTTTTTACAGTGTACTCACCTAAAGTCACTTTTTCTGAAGCTAATTTGACCAAATTGTTTGGTAAAATTTCTAAATTGTCCTTATTAAAATCACTTTAAATGGTTACTTTAAGCTTAAAAACTTAAACTAAAAACTTCAAACTCAGTTATCCTCAATTTATCTACAGCAATAGCAAAGCATAGCAAGATACAATACAAATCAAATAAAAATAGTAAAAGTTAGTAAATAAAATTAATATCAAGAATTTATAAATATAAAATAAATATAGCCTACACAACCAGTCCAAAGGACACTGACTAAGTTTGTTTCTCATAATCTTAAAACCTTTTGATCTAAATGCTTATGGTCAAACACTTGGGATTATTTCTGTACTAAATAATACATTTTGCCTAATTATAGATGTCTATACAAACCTTTTATTTATTTTTTTTATTTTATTTTTTTAAAGAAAAGTAGCCAACAAGTGCCCAACATATGAAATCATTCAATACTGTTTAAAAAGCATCCCAGGATGCACCTGAAGTTGTTTGAGAAAATGAACTGTGTGCAGAGCTGGAATAGACAAAAGGCTACACTGAAGAATTTCAAATAGAAGATGTTTCTGATTTAATTATTATGCAGTGACCAAAACTTCCATACTTTTGTGTTACTTCTTAGTTTTGATGATGTTATACTCTAAAATCTAAAATCTGCAGTAACAAATAATAATAATAATAGGCAAGTGTGATCAAATTTTTCTAAAGAGTTCTAGTCTTACACTGAGGGGCCGTTCACATTGAGCACGTTTTTATGTCCGTCCATTTAATAATTGATTTCAGTGTAAACGTGCGCTAGATAGACGTCTTTGATGGCTTGTTCGTGTTTTTAGAAACCATGTCAAGTTAAAAAGAACCTAAACTGTTAAACGTCTCGAGTCAAGACACCTACGTTTTGCTCTTTTGTGGCGCTGCTTGTAATTTTTGTGCAACAACGCATTCCAGCATGTGAAAGGCACCTAACATGTTTTCAAACATTGCGCTGAAATTTCAAACAAATATTTTGAATATTAGCTAACATACAGGACTATGCAATTACACAAACACCGTCAACGCAAGTCGTGCCAGCTTCTAGCTAAATTAAAATTAATAAATGAATTTAGAGCTGAATACTGTGGCTGTTTACTTGTGAAAAAACTTGGAATAATTAACCTATCAACATTATATACAGCTTTGTTCAGCAGAGTCGCATATAGCCTATAAACAAATCATAATTTGCGGCACAAACACAGAATTTTTTTTTAATTGTATTTTTTGCATTTGGAGTTTCATGTTGTGAAAGATTAAATCTTTGCCAAAAATGAATGCTTCAACGATACCAAACTTGCACAAACCAGAAGCGAGCACAAATGATGAAGTCAGGTAAGAGTGATTGACATGGGGATTCATCTGTGCGATTTCACGGCTCCCAAAAGCTATCTTGTTAAATACAAAGAAAGGAATATCTTATGATGTTTCTTTTAACTGCACAAATCAAGCACAAACGAACGACACAGTTTCAGAGCGTTTTGGAGTGACATCACTGCTCCCGAAATGTCCCATGCTATTTCTTAAAAAAGATAAATAGTTTTAGTGTTTCTTTTAACGGCACAATTCAGCACAAACGAAGACACCGGTTCAGAGCGATTTGGACCACATGGGCTGGAGAGTGATGTCACTGCTCCCGAATACAAGCTGTTATTTCTAAGGAAGGGAAATAGATACAAGATTAATTTTAACGGCACAAATCAAGCACAGACGAACGACATCAGTTTGGAGCGATTTGGATAACATGGGGTGGAGAGTGACATCATTGCTACCGAATTCAAATTCTTATTTCTAAGGAATCCAGGGAAATAGATACAGTGGCTGTGTCTCGTTTGGAAGGCTGCATGCTAGGTAGGACGCGTCCTTTGAAGGCTGCGGTATATGGAGCGTCCTCCTTTGAACAAGTCTCGTTTAAACGAGATGGCCTTCAATGGACAAACGGAAACGGAATGTTACATGGTTGCTATGACAGCACGCCACTCTTTAACAAGCGCGAGCACTTTGAGTGAGAATTGAACAAAGTCCCTTTAGAAGGGAATGTATGAGGTAAAATTTAGGAGAGTTATGATGTAGACAGAATTCAAGGAAATAGATACAGTGTTTCTTTTAATGACACAAATCGAGCACAAATGAACAGCACCGGTTTGGAGCGATTTGGATCACATGGGGTGGAAAGTGACGTCACCCAGCCAAAGAAATTATGTCTAATATCTCAAACACCGAATCAGCACAAACGTTAATTTTTGCGGCACAAAAGAATGGTATAGATTTGGTAATGATTTAATTATATGGGGTGCCAACTTCACGGAGGTGGTTTGTTTCATACTGGCTATTTATACACCACTAAGCACATTAAAAATTACAAAGCATTTTAAACACATTAAATCTACCAATAGCTTATGAATTTATACTAATCACAAAATACATTTAGCTTTTAAACCTAAGATCACGTGATAAAAAATAATTGAAGCTCTGCAACAAACACAAACATTGAGCATGCATATATCATGAAATATTAACAATCTATTTTGCACGTGGGTATTCTAAAATCCGTAACAAAATATATATGTATATATATTTAATTAATCCAGAAATAAACAACAACAATCTTACCAAACAAAGACAACATGAGCATTAAAAACACAGACAATAACAGTTCATCGGTGCCATTGAGTTAGCGCATACATGTTCATGACATCACCAAAATCCACTCCGGTGTATGTATGTTACAACATCCAGTTCATATTGGATCTAATCCAGTACATCATTGCACTACACGCTGCAGTCAGGACCTCTTGGACCTTGGCTGTCCTCTGACCAATGGAGCTTGGCTGTCCTCTGTTGGACATTTCTGGTACTGCGTCTAAGCACTTTGCCACTCGATCTAAAATTTGGAACAGAACTGACTTTAATTTTCTAGTATTTTTACACTTCAGTTGATATTTTTGTTATATTTTATTTATATAAATAATTAAAAGTTTGTGCAATACATTTTCATTACAATAAACTTAGACTTCTATAGCTTTTTTATTTCACTTTTAAAACTGCTTTCACATGGCAACAGTATTTAAGATATCAAAAATCCCTTTACAATTTTACATCAGCAGTGTCTTGAAATTATTCTAAAGAATTTTGAAGCAATTATATAAACAAGAGGGCTATTTCAAAGTCTGATAAAATACTTCCTGGTGCCAGTTGGTGACACTATGACCGTGACCCATAATAGCCGCATAAATGTGATCAGCCCCCATTACCAAACACACAGCTGAATTTTCATCAAAATCATACAATGCACACAGAAGATTTAAGGAATTATCTGTTGACATTTGTACCCTTAATTTATTGCGTCACAATGGCAACACCGTTCAAAATATCAAAAAATCAGTTCGCAATTTTGCATCTTCAAATGTCTTGGCATGATGATGCCCACATTTGGTACCTGTAACATGAAATCCCTAGAAGGAGTATTTTAAATTCCAGAGCATGCATTTTTCAAACAATCAAAAATGGCCGACTTCCTGTTGGGCAGAGCTTATGACTGACAGCATAAAAGTTGTCCGGCTTGATGAGATCTATATGTGTACAAAGTTTGGTGATGGTAGCTCAAAAGGGATGTGCTACAGAGCCCCCCCAAATATATCCATCTTCTAGGTGGCACTACAGAGCCCCCTTGCACGCCACACACCATCCCCCCCCACCGCAATTTTGCCAAGCCCTAGTGGTGGTCGACGATCTTGCAAGCAGCGATGAACGGGCCCTCGCACCCTGGTGCACATTGGGGCTGCTGTGCCAGGGGAATGCCACTCAATTTCACACAATGTCACACAATTTTTTTTTTAAATGTTTAGCACTTAAATGTTGTTAAGAGTGTATCACACTGTAAAACATGTCATTTCCTGTTGCCAGTAGGTGGCGCTATGACTATAACTGAATATTACTCTTACTCTTTAAAGCATGTAAAATTTGGAGCAGATTGGACATTTTATGTTTGAGTTATAACAACTTCCTGTTTCATGGCGAAACATCGAAATTTGTCAGGCCGCCATGGACATGCCGTTCAAAGAAAACTCAAAAGCTTTGCAATTTAGCATCACCAATGCCTTTAGATTATATTGACCGAATATGATGTTGATCTGATTTAATCTCTAGGAGGAGTTTGTTAAAGTACGATGCCTGGAAATGGCAAAAACTGAGCAAAAATTGAAGAGAAAAATCACAATGGCTGACTTCCTGTTGGGCTAAGTATATGGTTCTAAGAGACTTTTTTGTACGTGTTGACGTTATATATGCCTACCGATTTTCTTACGTGTAGGTGAAACATGGCGTGAGGGCTGCTTCATTAAAATTTTGTAGGTGGCGCTATTGAGCCATTTTGCCACAATTAATTCTAAAACCAGTATCAGATGTACATTTTCCCCACTTTTGAGATGTGTGCAAATTTTCATGATTGTTCGAGCATGTTTAGGCCTCAAAAATGTGACTCCTTTCATACCGAAATTTGTCCGGCCGCCACGGACATGCCCTTCAACGAAAACTCAAAAGCTTCGCAATTTAACATCACCAAGGCCTTTAGATTAAGACTGACTAAATATAATGTTGATCTGATTAAATCTCTGGGAGGAGTTTGTTAAAGTACAAGACCTGGAATTGGCTGTTGCCAGTAGGTGGCGCTATGACTATAACTGAATATTGGCATGTAGATGTATTCAGGCCGGGACTATTATCAAACATGTGAAGTTTGGGGCAGATTGGATATTGTATGTATGAGTTATAACAACTTCCTGTTTCATGGCGAAACATCAAATTTTGTCAGACCGTCACAGCCATGCTGTGCAGTGAAAACTCAAAAGCTTCGCAATTTAGCATAGCCAAGGCCTTTAGATTAGAATAACCAAATATGAAGTAGATCTGATGAAACCTCTAGGAGGTGTTTGTTAAAGTACGAGGCCTGGAAATGGCAAAAAACTGAGCAAAAATTGAAGAGAAAAATCAAAATGGCTGACTTTCTGTTGAGTTTAGGGCATGGGTCCAAGAGACATTTTTGTAGGTATTGGCATGTTACACATGTTTACCGATTTTCGTATGTGTAGGTGAAACGTAGCGTAAAGCATACATAGTTGAAAGTTTGTAGGTGGCGCTATCGAGCCATTTTGCTACACCTAATTCTGAAACCCATATCAGATGTACATTTTCACCACTTCTGATGCGTGTGCAAAGTTTCATGAGTTTTCGAGTATGTTTAGGTCCTCAAAAATGCGATTCATTTGGGAAAACAATAATAAACGCCTAGAAGAACAATAGGGTCCTTGCACCATCGGTGCTCGGGTCCTAATAATAATCCTTAGAAGAATAATAGGAGAATAACTCCGCACTTTCAGTGCTTGGGTCCTAATATTTCTTAGAAGAACACTAGGGCCTCCGCACATTCAGTGCTTGGGCCCTAATAATGATAACTAGACAATTAAAGTTTGTAGACAATCTTTGAGGTTGGCTTGAAAGAACCTGTTCTGAAAGTTTTAAAAAGATTTAAAAGCTTAATTAGTTTGTTAGTTAGTTACAGACAGACAGACAGACAGACAGACAGATAGATAGATAGAAAAGACAGACAGACGGGTAGATAGATAGATAGATAGATAGATAGATAGATAGATAGATAGATAGATAGATAGATAGATAGATAGATAGATAGATGATACTTGAAGACTGATTGCTAACCTAAGTAAAACAAGCTAACTTTCATGTCTCTATGACATTTTGATCCGAAGATGTCCCTCTCAGCCATTTTGAAAGGAAGTCAATGGGGCTGGTTGCTATGGTGCTCCAAATGGTTGCTAGGGCGTGGCTAAGTAGTTTCCACAGTGATGCATAAAAAGTGCTTTGTCTCTTGAGTCAGATGAGCAAATCCCCAAGTCTCTACGACATTCTGTTCTGAAGATAACCTTCTGAGCCTTTTTGAATGGAAGTCTATGGGGGTGGTTGTAAGGGTACCGTAAATGGTTGCTATGGTGTGGGTAGATATTTTCCAATATGATCCTTAAAGACTGATTGGTAGCCCGAGTGAAATGAGACCTCCCCCATGTCTCTACGACATTCTGATTGGGAGATATGATCCCACAAAATTCAGTGTCTTGTCATAGTAGCAAAAATAAATCCCTTTTGTGTGCAACACGAATGCTACGCAAACTGTACGAATTATTGGGTATTAAATCGATTCACACCAGTGTTTACCATCCACAAACAGACGGGTTGGTGGAACGATTTAATAAAACCCTGAAAAATATGATTCTTAATTTCGTGCACGAGGATGCTAGAAATTGGGATAAATGGCTCGAACCCCTGTTATTTGCAGTGCGAGAAGTCCCGCAAGCCTCCACAGGGTTTTCCCCATTCGAGCTGCTGTATGGGTGGCAGTCGCACGGCGTGCTCGACATCATACGGGAAACTTGGGAGGAGGAACCTTCAAACAGTAAAAATGAAATTCAATATGTTATTTTTTGTTATTAACAGTTTTTATTGATTCCATCCACAAGACAGACAAACACAACATAAAATATGTAATCAATTATATTCATTAAACCCCTCCCCCGAATGCATAATAATACAAAGAAAAAATATATTGGGTAGGCATAGCCCACCTTTGTCAATCGACTTATGTAATTTATTGAAATGTAATCTGGGACACTTACCATTCCAAATGAAGGACTTCGCAATGCTATCAAATTGCTTGAAATAAGAGAGGGGGATATCTACAGGGAGAGACTGTAGCAGGTAGTTGAATTTTGGAATACAATTCATTTTAATAACATTAACCTTCACAATCATAGATAAATGTAATGAAGTCCACCTGCCCACATCACTCGAAAACATTTTTATTAAGGGGTCAAAATTAACTAACTAAATCACACAAATTTGCTGGGAATAAAATGCCCAAATATTTAATGCCTTGTTTGGGCCACTGGAAGGCACCTAGCTGAAAAGCTGTTACTGGGCAGTACGCTGTCAGAGCCAAAGCTTCAGATTTAGACCAATTGACTCTGTATCCTGAGAACTTAGAAAAGGAATTAATAATACTGTGAAGGCAAGGCATAGATCTAGTGGGGTCGGAGATGAATAATAAAATATCATCTGCATAAAGCAAAAGCTTATGCGCCATACTTCCTGCCACCACCCCTGGAAAATCACCTTCCTTTCTTATCGTGGCTGCTAATGGTTCCAGGGCAAGACAGAACAATAATGTGGAAAGAGGGCAACCCTGCCAGGTGCCCTGTCCAGAGTCAAATAATCTGAAATTAATCCATTTGTTTGTACCACTGCTACCAGGTGTCTATAAAGTAACCATCCAATAAAAGTATTCCCGAACCCATATATTTCCAAAATCTTAAAAAGATAATCCCATTCTACCATATCAAACACATTTACAAAAAGTGAAATGGCAGCGACCGGAGTCTGCTCATTCGCCACTGACCACATGATATTGATGAGGCACCTGATGTTATCAGAAGAGCTGCGGCCCGAAATAAACCCCACCTGACTATATGTGTAAGAGATGTCATAACTTTGCTTAGTCTGTTAGCCAATATTTTTACATCTAGCTGGATCATGGAAATTGGACGGTAACCTTACACTCACTTGGATCTGTGTCCTTTTTAAGAATCAGACTGATCTGGGCTTGTGTCATGGTTGGCAGAAGCTTTCCATTCATGGAAAAATGATCCCATATAAACTTCTAGCAAAAGTGGAGTCAGTTCTGTAGCATAAGATCTAAAAAAATTCCGTGGCAAAGCCATCTGGCCCCGGAGCCTTGTCTGTAGGAAAGGCCTTAATTACCCCTACAAGGTTATCTCAGAATCAAGAAATGTTTTTTGCTCAATCGTTAGTTTAGGGAGATCTAATGGTTCCACAAAGTTTCTAATATCTTCATCAGTAGATGAAGACGTGGAACTATAGAGATCAAGATAGAATTTTTTAAAAGCATTATTAATATCAATGGCCAAGGTAAATATTTCACCACCAGCACATTTCACTGAGGGAATGGTAGAAAAAGACACTCTCTGCTTTATATATCTAGCCAAAATCTTCCCTGCATTGTCCCCCAACTCAAAGTATAACTGTCTTTCCTTGAATAGCCAAAACTCCACCTTCTGTGACAAAATTGCATTATATCTGTATTTCAATCGAGTCAATTCTCTGAGGCCATCAGACAACATTCGGCTGCCTGGGTACCTTTAATTTTCCCTTCCAGTTCCACAAGTTCACATGCTTTGGATTTTTTGGTGAATGAGGCATACTGTATGATCCCACCGCAAAGAACTGCCTTAAGTGCCTCCCAAGCCAAGCCCACAGAGGATACTGAGGACCAATTGGTCTCCAAATAGACATTGATTTCAGCCTTTAACATTTGTTGGAATTCAGGATTTTGCAAAAAGGGATACATTAAAGCGGCAACTATATAATTTCTTTTTCTCTGTATGTGGCAACTCCTCTAAACTCACTAGGGCATGATCTGAGACTAAGATGTTTCCAATTGAGCAATCAACAACAGATGAAATGAAAAAAAAATAATCTATTCTAGAATAAATCTTATGGACTGATGAAAAAAATTTATAGTCCCTACCAGACTCCAAATATCTGTAAGACCAAGATTTTTACACATCCTGTGAAGCGTCAGTGTTGCTCTAGGAGGCTTACACACTTTTGCTTCACTATGATCAGGGTCCATCAAAAGATTAAAGTCCCCTCCCAATATTATATCATGAGGGGAGCCAATGGCTTGCAACATCCCTTCAAGATCTATAAAAAAGCCCTGATCATCTGCTTTAGGTGCATAAATATTAGCCAAAATAAACCATTGCCCCTGAATTTCTGCTAAAACAATAATGACTCTTCCTAATTTATTTTTAATCTGTTTGAGACATTTGAATTTTAGATGCTTACTTCTCAATGTAATGACTCCCCTGCTCTTACTTGAGCCAGCACTAAAGAAAAAATGTCCACCCCATATCTTCCCAAATTTTTCAGCTTCCTGCGGGGAAAGATACGTTTCTTGAAGAAACACAATATCATATTTCCTACGTTTAAGAAAAGAAATAACCTTTCTTCTTTTTATGGGGTGCCCCAACCCATTCACATTCCATGTGGAGAGAGACAATCCACTCATTATAACATCTGACATTTTGACATATTACAAAAAATAGATTGTGTGTAAAAACAATTATAACGTCCACATTCCAACATTAGTGCAACAATCAAACCCTGAACTTCCCTCCGAACAAAAAACACAGAGAAAAAATAACATGAGCCTTAACCCTGTGCACGACTTTGCCAACTGGTGTCCATCCCTCCAAACTCAAACAGTCCATGTACACCTACGAGAGCCCCCGCGACAACTATGCCGTTGGATTGCTCAAGTCCGGTGCTTCTATACAAATTTTATGAGACAGAATTACACAACAGAAAATAATCTATAAAACAAACTCCAGCCAATAGGAGGCATAAGCACAAAGAACATGTAGATTCATCCACATAACTGTCCCGAAGGTGTGTTCCTCCACAAAACAAACTCCAGCCGCTAGGCAGAACCAGCACAAAAAGAAGCAAAAAAAGGTGCTCAGTTTCCTAAGACAGTCAAGTGAGTGTTCAGTGAGTCAGGCCCACTCGGCTGTTACATGAGTGCAACAAATACCCTAATCACTCCAATATTTTGCAAGAAATATTGCACAGAACAAACTCCAACCAATAGGAGGCATAAGCACAAAGAAAGTGCGGATTTATCCACAAACTGTCCCGAAGGAGTGTTATCCCACAAAACAAACTCAAAGTCAGGCTCCCTTGGCTGCATCAAGAGTACCACAAAATGACTTACTCTTTCCATTGACTTTATGAAGGACATTGCTTGCTGTGGGCATATAAATATTTTGTGGCCATCCTTAGTATCCATTCTCAATTTGGCCGGGAACATCAGTGCAAAAGCGACCCTCCTTTGATGTAAAAGTTTCTTGCATTCCTTAAATCGATCAAGTTTCTCTCTTGTCGAATTCACAAAGTCTGGGAACAAGAAAATGCTGTGGTTCTTCCAAGAAAGCCTTTCTTTACTCCTCGCCTCGCGTAATACGAAATCTTTATTGGATGATCTCAGAAATTTGGCCAGAATTGATCGGAGCCTGTCTCCTCCTGCGGATCTCTGAGCCGGAACTCTGTGAGCTCGCTCAATTTCCAGCTTATGGCCTGTTATGTCCAACAGACTCGGGAAGAGCCCGTCTAAGAAGTTCACCATATTTCGGCGTTCTTCGTCCTCAGGAATTCCAACAATTCGGATGTTGTTTCGTCGGTTACGATTCTCAAGGTCTTCCAACTTTTCACAGACGCGCTCCAAGTCTGTCTTAGTCGCTAGCAGATTGGTAGCTAATTCCCTCTCTGATGACTCCAGATAATCGATCCGCTTCTCAACATCCGCCACTCTTGTAACCATCTCAATGAATTTCATCTCCATGGCAGTGATTGATTGATTTATTACAGCAAGATCCTCCAAGTCAGCAACGACCTTCATCAGCATTGCTGACATGTTCAACAGTTGACGCTGAATCTCTTTAACCTCACTGGCCAAATTGAGTCCTGGGCTTTCAGCCTGTTGCTCAGGGGCTTCAGCTTGAGCACGTAAGTGTCTTTTAATGTCTCCAGAGCTTGAGGATTTTGAATTCTTTGACATATTGTCTTCTTAGAACAGTTAAGAATCAGAGTGTATCGAATCTCACCGGTTTATGACATAAAAAGTATTAAAACTAGCAAAGTGCGCAGAGCTCGCTGTTCACACGTCCAACCCTTGCATGGTGCCACACGACTCTCAATTCAATATGTTCTTGATCTTAGAGCAAAACTCCACTCTGGGTCAACTAACACAGGAGAATTTGCTCCAAGCTCAGGAACATCAAAGCCGACGGTATAACAGGGGTACTCGGCTACGGGAATTTGCACCAGGACATAAAGTGCTCTTATTACTCCCCACATCGAGCTCTTAATTACTCGCCAAGTGGCAAAGGCACTTTGAGGTCACACGACGAGTGGGAGATCTTGATTAGGATATGAAACAAACAGATAGAGGTGACGCACGTCAAATATACTCCCTGTGACGTTGGCAATGGTAGTTCCGGAGAGGGCGCTGCTCGGACTGGAGGTGAACATGTTGGGCCTCATATATTCAGATAGAAGACAAAGGCAGGCCTAACACAGTAAAAGCCTAACTCAAGCCCCCACATTCCAAGTCGTAAATTATACTGATAAAAATCGCGCCAAAATCAAACAAACGGAGTCCAAAAAAAGACTACAAATCCCATGAAGCCTTGCTCACTAAAAGATCGAACTCTCAACTCCTTTTGGATGAGGCACACAACAGAACATCCCTCAAACATGACATCATCAGGAGTTGAAATACCTCTGAAATGCTTCCAGAATTTGCTTCCAGCAACTTTGTTCGTCCTGTATAGACGCAGTTTCATCGCTGCTCTCCGGTGCAACCTCGTGGCACAAGGAAGTAACGTCCGATTTGAAACTGTGGCCATACAATCTCTATCTCGCTGGACGAGTTGAGATTACTCTGTGTTCAACCGAACACTCTAACGGATCCGAAGGAGACCGCCGAGCAATCCGCAACTTTATCCGTTTGCCTGCAGAAGTGAAGAGATTAAAGATTTCTCTTCCATCTTCAATCAAGTCGACATTTCTGAGTTCTCCGCCAGCCCGTCGAGAATCAACAGCCGTACCGCCCACCGACAGAGCGAGGAAATGGCATCCCATCATCACCCAAGCCTCAAGGAACCGGGTCAGAGTTAAAGGATGGAGGAAAACACATTCTACTTGTGTCCTCATGCGATTCAAGTAAGAGGTTTACGTCTGGGCAGAGATAGAATATTATAGTGTGTTATTCTTGTGTTTCAAGGTTTTTGCTTGTACAGTTTACGGACCGCCATGTCCGCTCATTATTAATACTCAGGGTATTAATTATCACGATTTTGTTTTGCTGTATTGTGGTCCAACCAAATTGGACTGTTGTGCAATTTCGCCATCGCGGGTGAGACAGGTAAACTGAGTTCATCCATTAAATAGTCAAAGTACGTGGGACTGTTTACGAGCCGTCCACCGCGTCTCTGAGCGATGAACTAACAGCTGCTTTCTCTCCCACAGTTGCAAAATCGGCTTTAGGGCTGTCACTTCTCTCTCTCTCTCTATAATTATCTTTGATGATTGTTGAATTTGAATGATCAATAAGCTAGTGTTCATTTTAATTAATGTTTCATCGATGTTAACAATTAACGATTATCTTTGATAATTGTTGATTTAAAGGATCAAAAAAGCTAACATTGATTCTCATCAATGTTCTATTGATTTTAATAATTAATAATTATCTTTGATAATTATTAATTATTGCTAATAACCAAACTTGCTCCTAAACGTAGCACACTACATTTACTGGAGCCCCAAATGCGGTTTTAATGAGTTAGATTCAATTAATTAATTTAAATATTAATTAATAACTAAATAAAGAATAATTAATTATTTCTGATAGTAACACTGATCTTAACAACCAGTAAAGCCCTACAAACATAAAAGCCAATCTTGTCACCCCGGTCACTTGTGGAGACCAACTCTCACCGTATCAATCACAGAGGTTGCCAAGTTGCAGAAAGAATTTGCAGACGTGTTTTCGCCTCTGCTGGTCTATACAAACCTCATCCAGCACCACACAGAAATGGCACCTGGGGTAGTGGTATGTAGCCGTCCCTACCGACTGCCCGAGCACAAATAGAAAATAGTTTGGGAAGAATTAGATGCAATGCTTGAGATCCTACAGCAATTGGTCCAGCCTGGTTGTTCTAGTTCCTAAGAGCGACATGTCTGTACGGTTCTGTGTTGATTATAGGAAAGTCAATACAGTGTCTAAATTTGAGGCGTACCCAATGCCTCACATTGATGAGTTGCTTCGCAAGCACCACTAACTAGATATGTACATTTCCTGAAGAAAATATGAGTGGTGCTTGCCGTGGCAAAATTCATCACCACAATGTCCCACCAACTGCCCCAAGTTGAAAGAGGCCACCCCCATGACTGTAAGATGTTCTAACACAGAGATACTGGTGTTGTTCCATGGTTGCTAGGGAGTTCTATCTGGTTGCTAGGCAGTTGCCAGGATAATAATAAAATGGCTAATTTCTATCTGGAAGTCGCTACAATGTTCTGGTACAGAGATATGTGTTTTGCTACTCGGTTGCTAGAGTGACCTTATCTGGTTGCTAGGAATTTGCCAGGGTTATACTAACAAGGCTTCTTTCTAGCCTAAGTCAAATGAGCCAATCCAGAAGTCTCTACAATGTTCTGGTGCAGAGATATGTGTTTTGCTACTCGGTTGCTAGGGTGAGCTCATTTGGTTGCTTGGCAGTTACCAGAGTGACACTTAAAAGTCTACTTGCTAGCCTGAGTCAAATGAGCCAACACGGAAGTCTCTACAATGTTCTGGTGCAGACATTTGTCTTTTGCTACTTGGTTGCTAGGGTGAGCTCATTTGGTTGCTAAGCAGTTGCCAGGGTGATACTATCAAGGCTGCTTTCTGGCCTGAGTCATATGAGCCAACAATGAAGTCTCTATGACATTCAGATCTGGAGATATCCCTCTAAATAATTTTGAATGGAAGTCAATAGGATTGGTTGCTAGGTTTCTATAAATGATTGCTAGGGCATGGCTAAGTAGTTTTCAAGGGGATACTCAAAGACTGCTTGCTTACCCAAGTAAAACAAGCCAACTCTCATGTCTCGATGACATTCTGATCCAAAGATATCCTTCTAAGCCATTTTGAATGGAAGTCAATGGAGTTTGTTGCTAGGGTGCTCTAAATGGTTGCTAGGGCATGGCTAAGTAGTTTCCAAGGTGATATTCAAAGACTGCTTGCTAACCTGAGTAAAACAAGCCAACTCCTAAAAAGTTCTACGATTTTCTGATCCGGAGATATGATCCGACAAATTTCTTGCCAGTGTTATGTCAGTGGGATATTTGAGGGCAGTTTTTTGCCCCTCCAGAGGTACATCATACCCCCGATCACTTAGAAAAGTGATAGCACATCTCTCCTCAATAAGCCGGTGAATTTGACACCTCATTGAAGGGTGTACGACAAATGGTTCGGGACGAGTTAGGTGCCAAAATTTTGTCCGGAAGAATGATAATAAGTGTGTGAAATAATAATAGTGATGCCTTGCTACGCAAGCACCACTAATAATCCTTAGACGAACAATAGGGTCTCCACACTCTTAGTGCTTGGGCCCTAATTACCAGTGTGAGTTATGTATTGTGAGCTTAAAAAACAGTTTATAATTTATTTGTGCATTCTGTTACGAGCAATTGTGAGAAACTTTGATGCTGTTAGCTGCATTATTAAAATAAAACTGAGTGACTAGATCAGACAGTTGTTGGGTTCACTCCCCCTTCTCCCTTAAGTCCGCTACTAATCACGGCCACTTTGAGTGCATCTTTTAAAAATATGGTGAGATTTCAACTGTGCTGAAACAGGGGGGTGTTGCGACCCTTTAACAGCATTAGCTATGAGACTATTTATGTCCTAGGTAAGCAAAATGGACATTATAACTAAAATATACATTAAATATAATTGATTATTATCATTGTAATCATAATAATCAATATGAATGATAATGTTAAATAATATAGTCTTTGGTAAACGTCTTTGGTTTCAAATCAAATCAAATCAAATCACTTTATTGTCACACAGCCATATACACAAGTGCAATGGTGTGTGAAATTCTTGGGTGCAGTTCCGATCAACATAGCAGTCGTGACAGTGATGAGACATATACCAATTTACAATAACATCAAATTAACACAACACAATTTAAACATCTGTTATACATAATTACACTCAACTTAAAACATCAAATTAACACAACACAATTTAAGCATCTGTTATACACATAATTACACTCAACTTAAAACATCAAATTAACACAACACAATTTAAACATCTGTTATACATAATTACACAACTTAAACATCAAATTAACACAACACAATTTAAACATCTGTTATACACAATTACACTCAACAATATACAAATATTAACATACACTGTACAGTATACAATATGCTGTTTTTGTTTTTTTTTTTTTTTTGTTTTTTTACTATATAGATACTATATAGATACACATTATTCAATAAAAATTAAAAATTAAAATATATATAAAAAAGTATATATATATATATATATATATATATAGAATGTACAGTATTGTACTGTATTGACATTCAATACAGTACAATACTTTACAGTACAATACAGTACAATACTTTACAGGTTTTGTGTCAATGAAGGGGTACTGGTGGTGTTGTGAGGGTAATTACAGCAAAAAAGTTTGGGAAACGCTGCATATAGAGCACAGCTTAATATTAATAAGAAAGAAAAAGAAAGAAAGAAAGAAAGAAAGAAAGAAAGAAAGAAAGAAAGAAACTCTTTGTCACATCTGTTTCTGCCATTCCCCCTCCAGCAGAGGGAACCCTCACCCCAATTCTGAACTCTCCACACACCTGTTAGCCATCTTAAGATCACTATAAATAGTCCTCACACACCAAATATTACTGAGCGTTATTTACCTGCCTGATCTGTTTATCAAGTGTATTACCTTGCTGCCTGTTTCCTGTTTATTCTCGGTGTCTCACGTTTTGGATTTGTTTACCTTGTTGGACTGATTACTGTGTACTGGACCTTCTGCCTGTTTATGACCCTGATCTGCTTACTGCATAATAAATACTGCACATGGACCTTAATGAGCTTGATGAGTCTTCCTCATCACTACCAAGCAACACTTGACTGTAAACTGGAACAGCAAAAATGAGTCCCACAGTAAGCCAATATGAAACATTTGAAGATTAAAAAAATTTCAATAAAAAACATTGTCTATAACAAACTTATTTGAATGATTCTAGAAATGCGAATGTGTAAAGAAGTCTCAAAGGCCCTGTTCCAATACCCACACTTGCGGTCTTGGCCACTTGAGTGCGCGTGCACATGACAGGAAGTAAGTTTTCAAGATTGTACCATGTCTAAAACATGCCAAAGCTAAGTGCACTAAACCCACACTAAATCCACACTAGTGTAAATACCGCTTCGGAGCGGTCCTTCAGAACAAGTGTATCCCAGAGTTCATCAAGATCAGGAGCCACACCCCACCTACCTGAGCGATCAGTGTATTTTCGACATGATGACATCAAGGGAAGCTTTTCAACATAAGTTATTTATTATAATCAGATAGTGAAACGTAAGTGAAGCATATATTTATTTTAGTATAAATGAAAGTATTCAACATTATATAACGTGTTTGGGATGACTTAATATTAGCATCATAATTACAAAATATTATTTATGTGTATATTTATATACCTCTTTATCCTTCTCGCCCAGTAATCAACTTTTTTGTTTGTTTTTGCCTAATTCTGCTGGTGATTTTAGTCATTTATCAGCCAGTGTGGCATACAATATGCAGTCTAGTAAATTTGGTTTTAAAATGAAAAAATTGATCAACTACTACCACGGGTTCTTTCTCATCTTTATGTATTTATAGTATACGTTTTAATGCTTTTTATGTGTTGTATGAAACCACATACTGATAAGTTGTGTAAAGCAGTCTTTGGTCATCTTATAAATTATAAATGACAAGCCAAAGCATATCATTTAAATGGTTTGTATTAGTAGCTATTAATTGATCACACAGATTTATAGAATCAAGTTTTTATTTTTATTTATTTTTTATTAAGATTTATGCAGTGTATTGAGAAACAAAGTAGAAAGAAATTGCTTATTTCATATTTTACAGCAGTTATGGACGACACAATTTTACAGTTAAAATTTGTTTAATGTGCAAAGTACTGAAAATCAAAATGAGTAAAACTAATTAACTTTTACAATTATTTTCTCACAATAAAAACATTATAAATTGTTTTACTTATTTTCTACAGCACGATACACTTCCAACAATCAATAGTGTATTAATTAATGAAAAAATGGGTAAACATTTCAGTTATTTATTATTTTAAGTAGGCTATAACAGTCACCGCTACAAACAAACAGTTTTCAGCTGAGTGAAAATACAAAAACAACTGTCGCAACCAGCACCAACATCTTTAAGTCTACGAGTGTCCCAACGTGTAATCAAAAGTCATCCGCACAATAGTAGCCAAACACCGGAAATACGTCCAAAATAGTTATTAGTCTGCCAAACTCGTTTCACTCCATTGATTTTGTATTGCAGAATGCGATAGTGTTCACACACACATCCAATAAACAGTTCTCAATTGAAAGTCATATCACTAACAGGCAGAGAGATTAAACAACAACCAGTGCTGAGAAGTATAGGACTCAATGCTAACTGTATTTATGTTGACTCCTCAACAGTAGATGTCGCTGTATAAGGGCAGCGGGGAAACTAACTGATTGTAGAGTGAGCAACAACACGAGAATATAAATATTGCTGTTTCTAGGTCAGTGCAATAATCTGACGTACATCGGTGCTGAAATAGACAGGTAAGCTCAGAATTTAAAGTCTGTGCTCATATGATGCACATAAAAGCATTATGAACCGAACAGTCTATCAGCAAACAATAGTGCTTACTTATTGTGCGATTTATACAACATATATACAACTTATATATATATATATATATATATATATATATATATATATATATATATATATATATATATATATAAAATTTGGAACATCAGGTGTAAACAATAGTGTGATTATGATGATTATTGATGATAAGTATAGGATAATATTAAACAAGTAGAAAGGGACTAGGAGGAAAGTTTCATGTCTTTTATCTGTATTTGAATCACAGACCAAAGCAATGGGAAGTGGAAGTGAAACTTAATGAAAAATGTTGAATAAAATATATAATTGTGTAGCCTGTATGACATTTTGTTAATGGGTTTCCGTTATGTGAGGAAAATGCAGGAAAAAATAGCAGTGTCATACGAGTCTCTTGGAAATAGTTAAGCAAACTTTGCTTATAACGATACAACAACCACGTAAACACATGTTATTACAGACTGAGATACTAGAAGTTATATTAAACCGTATTGGTTTAACAAAAAAAGAAAATTTATTTTGTATTATTTTGAAGCAATAGAGCTCCTTTAAAGGGGCTATGAAATGTATATAGTTTTATTATCTTCCAGGAGGTCCACTGATAATGTTAGTTTGCCCCTAGTCTGACGTCACAGCTGATATTCTACAAAATAGGTCAGACCTTCAGTCACACCCACACACAAGCCTGATATCAGCACTGAACACACACTTTACACAGTAAGAGACACAAGGGGTCTGGAATATGCTGTCATCTGTATCTTGTTTTCATATATGCTTATGTTCTTATTTTATTCTCTTTATCTTCAAATTGAACTCTACTACACAGTGCAGCTCTACTTATATTTAATAGTGTTCTGTGTGTCAGAGTAAACAGTTTGTTTTTGTTTTCCTCAGAAATGTCTCTGGTCAAGCAGAATTTTCACCAGAATAATGAAGTGAACATCAACAAACTGATCAACCTCAAACTGATGGCCTCATATGTCTTTCAGTCTCTGGTGGGTTCCCATCTTGCACCATATATACATTTCATATATATATTTTTAGATAAATTATATATTATATATTGTCCTTAATTACTGTCATTTTCACCATAACGTTTACCTTTCCTTTTGAATTAGACTCACAAAATAAGTTGTTGCAATGTGCAATATTTCATTAATGTAAGCAATTATTGCTCCATGCAAAGTGAATGTTGTGCATTTGTCAGGTTATAGTTTATATTTATTTTTATATGCACTAACATTGTTCATATTATATTAATGACTGACTGCTATATATTTAGACATGCTTCTTTTCACAATAGTTTTTTAAAATATTGTCTGTAAAATCATCTCAAATATGTTGTGAATATGCAATATAACGGATAGTAATAGTCAGGAACAATATTTCTCTCTCTCTCTCATATAGGGTATGTATTTTGACCGGGATGATGTGGCTCTGCCCAACTTCTCAAAGTTTTCCCTGGAGCGTTCGGAGAAGGAGAGGGAGCAGGCGGAGCTCCTGCTTAAGTACCAGAACACAAGAGGAGGTCGAATCCTCCTCCAGACCATTGCAGTAAGTCTGTTTTTAATGCCATATGTCAGGGCTTTTCAACTGCTTCCTTTCAGCCAAATCATCCAGAAGAAAACTTGGGGGGGGGGGGTAGGAAGACACGTTGTGCTCCATTCAAACACATTCAAATGCAGGAGTCCAGGGGGCGTTTTACAGAAACTTCCTGTCTTAAGTTAAGATCTGGGCAGCGTTTCCCAAAAACATCGTTAGTCTAAGTAGATTGTAAAAACCATTGGTGCCAAAACACATAAGAATGCAGATTGAGAAACAGCCTTTGTTTTGGTCGGAGGATCAGGAAAAAATGAATGATGAGACTGATTTGGCCAACAGTCCGCCAGTTGAGGAGCCCTGCCACATGTAATGCTATTAGATAAATCCTGAAGTACACTTCTTTAATCTTGGTATATATGCTGTCTGTGTATTTGTTAGGTTCAGAAATATTTTATTTAAAAAAAAAAAAAAAAATCTGTCTCCTCTTCTCCCCAAAACTCATCAGAAGCCCAGTCGTGATGAGTGGAAAGGAGGTCTGGATGCCATTACTTTCTCTCTGGAATATCAAAAATCTCTCAACAGATCCCTGCTGGAAATCCATCAAGCAGCTGGAGAAAACGCTGACCCTCATGTAATCAATACTTCCTTTTTTAAAGTTTTTTTTTAAATTATTATTTTAAAATGATAAATTGTTACTTATTTATTTTTGATTCTGTAAGTTCTGGTTAAAAAATTAATGGTACTTTAGACTTTCACATAGTGGGTCACCTCAGTAGCTGCTTTTCCACTTTTGGGCCAGGGCTATCAACTGGCCAGCGGGGCCAATAGCCTTGGACCTCAAGCCGCAAGACCAAAATCGATCCGTGTTCCCACCATTGGGCCAATAGCTTCGCAGCGTTGCCCAAAAACCCACCCTTAATACGCCGCTGCGGTGCCAACGCCACACACCCCGCCCATTTGACAAGCAAGAGGAAAGCTCAAGTTGAGATGTCATGTTATCTAGAATATCGAGTTTATATCAAATGTAAACGGCAAGATAAGTTAGCGTTGATAACTCGCCGACTGTAACTGCCATGGTGTCCCGAGTGGTCTCTCCACTGTCAGCAGGACAATGTCCCAGCACATTGTCTATGAAAGTTCACCGAACCATTTCTGTTGGAACTGCTGCTTCCATCAGGCATTTTAACGGATTTGTACTGTGAATGCATTTTTTTTTTTTTTTTTATGTTTTTCCCGTACCTATACCATTGTGCGCTGGATACACAACCTGGGAAGTTTGCTGAAACTCCGCCTTTGACATCGATCGAATTAATTATAACATGTTGAATGTCATGGAATTTGACATATTTGGGATAAAAATGAACGTTTAAATGAACAATTAATCAAATTAAATTGGTGAAATGTCCTAGTGCAATTACTAAACCGCTAAAGGCTGCGATTTTATTCAATAAATATATAGTCTGCATGTGCTGTGCGCTTTTAAAGTGAATGTATGAAGCAGCTCATACACTGAAAACACCATCATGAGCATCACACACACACTCTGTGTGTTTGTAATAAAAGATGAGTGCAAAGAGCTTATTCACTTTGAAGCGCATACAGTATATATATTTATAAAAAAAATCGCAGCCTTTTGAATTTTAATAATCACGCTTGGCCATGTAGCAAACTGCTTGTCTGGAGGTGAAAGACTACTGTTAAACACTGAAACTGAAAGGGCTTCACTCAGTTTTCTGCCAAAATAAAAGCCCCATTTAAATGGATGTGAAATTGAATAAATAAATAAATAATTTCAATTAAAGGAATTGTTCACCCAAAAATGAAAATTCTCTCATTTACTCACCCTCATAACATCCCAGATGTGTGACTTTTTTCTTATGCTGAACACAAACAGATTTTTAGAAGAATATTTCAGCTCTGCAGTTCCAATTAATGCAAGAACAGGGTCCAAAACCAAGGGCTGGCAAATTAAAGGAATAGTTCACCCAAAAATCACTCATCATTTACTCCCCCTCATGCCGTATCAAACTCTTATGACTTTCTTTCTGCGGAAGGATGTCTTATATAGGGCTTTACTGGTTGTTTAGATCAGTGTTACTATCAGAAATAATTAATAATTATTTCTGTAGTTATTAATCAATATTTAAATTAATTAATTGGATCTAACTCATTAAAACCTTATATGGGACTCCAGTAAATGTAGTGCGCTACGTTTAGGAGTAAGTTTGGTTATTAGCAATAATTAATAATTATCAAAGGTAATTATTAATTATTAAAATCAATAGAACATTGATGAGAATCAATGTTAGCTTTTTTTAATCCTTTAAATCAACAGTTATCAAAGATAATCGTTAATTGTTAACGTCGATGAAACATTAATTAAAATTAACACTAGCTTATTGATCATTCAAATTCAATCAAAGATAATTATCAATTACCAAAAATCAATAGAATATTAATAAGGATTAACATTGACGGGGCACCACCCTGGAATCAGGGACTAATAACCAAATATTAAAACAGTCTCAATATTAGATTGTTTTCTTAGGAAAATCGACATCCGAAGAATATCGATTTTCGGGAAAAAAAACAATGAATGAAGGTTTGAATCCGAGCACTGACATCCCGTCAGCATGACACAGGTGTATGCAAAACAAACCAAAACACTTCTCTTTGTAATATAAACAAAGTTTATTTATGCAGTAATATCAATTAATAATTAATACAATGCAGTCAATAAACTTCCGACTTACAACTACAAACTAAACAGTGATATGATTAGATATGGAAATAAAAATAATTCTATAACACATAAGGTGTGTGTGTGACAGTGTGTGTGTGTGTGTGTGTCAGTGTGGTTAGTGAGAGAGAGAGAGAGAGAGATGATTAAGTGACAGCCCGAAAGCTGATTTCGCGATAGCTGGAGATAAAGCAGCCGTGTTCATCACTCAGAGACGCGGTTTTACGAGCAGGGCTTGTAAAAGTCCCTTGTTATTTGACTCTTTAATAGATGAACTCAGTTGCTGTCTCACCCGTGATGGCGAAAATGCACAACAGTCCAATTTGGTTGGACCACAATACAGCAAAACAAATTCGTGATAATTAATACCCTGAGTATTAATAATGAGCGGACATGGCGGTCCGTAAACTGTACAAGCAAAAACCTTGAAACACAAGAATAACACGCTATAATATTCTATCTCTGCCCAGACGTAACCTCTTACTTGAATCGCATGAGGACACAGGTAGAATATGTTTTCCTCCGTCCTTTAACTTTGACCCGGTTCCTTGAGGCTCGTGTGATGACGAGAGGTCGTTTCTTCGCGCTGTAGGCGGGCGGTACGGCTGTTGATTCTCGGCGGGCTGGCGGAGAACTCAGAAATGTCGACTTGATCGAAGATGGAAGAGAAATCTTTAATCTCTTCACTTCTGTAGGCCAATGGATGAAGATGCGAATTGCTCGGCGGTCTCCTTCGGATCCGTTAGAGTGTTCGGTTGAACACAGAGTAATCTCAACTCGTCCAGCGAGATGGAGATTGTATGGCTACAGTTTCAAGTCGGACATTACTTCCTTAAGCCACGAGGTTGCACCGGAGAGCAGCAAAAAGCTACGTCCGTATTCGGTGAACATAGTCGCTGGAAGCCACTTTGGAAGCATTTCAGAATTATTTGAAGTCCTGATGATGTCATGTTTGAGGGACGTTCTGTTGTGTGCCTCATCCAATAGGAGTTGAGTGCTCGATCCTTTAGTGAGCAAGGCTTCATGGATTTGTAGTCTGTTTTGGACTCCCTTTGTTTGATTTTGGCGTGATTTTTATCAGTAAGATTTACGACTTAGAAGGTGGGGGCTTAAGTTATGTTTTTACGACTGTGTTAGGCCTGCCTTTGTCTTCTATCTGAATACATGAGGCCCAACACTTAGCTGTTCTTGTGCATATACAGTAATCCATATGACTTGATTGGTTTAATCCTTGTCTTCTGAAGTGCTACAATGGCTTTGGGTGAGACACAAAGCAATAATTCTGTTCTTATTAACCCAACACTTCACTTCCTCCCAGCTCTCCTATGCATGTTCATGACAGAAGCTTGTTCATAAGAAGCATAAGGACGCGTGACAAGCTTCTCTTATGAAAAAGGCTTATTATCAGACTCCGTTAATCATGGCTGACTGTAAATGGCGCATTTCTACAATGGTAACTGAAAACTGTTGCTTTTGCGTGATGCTGCTTCCACAACAGCGCAACATAAACAAAAACAAATATATATTGTGTGCGCCTTTTAAGATCAGATTTGCTGCCACTGTTAACAGTTCTTATAATTGACTGTTTTATGTGATTTCAAATATGAAGCTGTATTGTTCTTGAACATCAGGTTGTCAGGGAATGTCTTTGTGTGGATCGTTTTTAGTGTAGGCCTGTAGTTTTTGTCCATTGTGCTTTCCAAAATTTTCTTTCAAGCTTACAGTCCAGGAGAAGGTTGATTTTAATGTTAAATTTACTTTGCATTTTAAATAGGTTTTATCTGTAACCTCCACAGCTTCAAGTATTTTCTCCTCCACTCTCTTCCAGCTCTGTGATTTCCTAGAGGGCCACTTCTTGAGTGACAGTCACAACACCATTAAGAAGCTGGGTGACTACGCCAGCACCCTGACTCGCATCACCTCTTCTGACCCACACAGCATGGGAGAGTATCTGTTTGACAAGCACACTCTTTGAAAATTAGTTTAATCATTCCTGTAGCAACCTTTCAGTATTTCAACACCCTGCAGTGACCTTGATTTGACATTTCAATAAGAACCATCCAAATGTATTTACATCACACTTTGAAATATTCTAGTGTACGAGTAAGAGTAGATCTACTGTGAAATATGTGCCATTATAAGGCTTGTACCCTTGTGTTTAAGCCATAACTACACATCTGTTTACAGAATTATAAAGGTGCTAGTTTAAAACAATATCTTCTCAAACTCCATCCCATAAGCTGGTGTAGTACAGCCCTGCAGTTAAACTTTATACCTCAACCACCAAGTTGTTACAAATTGGGTAATAACATACCTCAAGCATTCCAGAGAAAAGTTTGTTGTTCTAGTTGTATACAGTTTTCATTCAGCAAGTGATTTGTAATTTTGGTGCACCACTCTTAAATGTACCTTAGTCTTGATTTTTAGACATGATTTTTTGAAGAGCAGTAAGAAATTTGTCTCAAGACAAAAAGCTGATTAAAATAAAACAAATTTGTACAACTATTGTTTTGAGCTTCTTCATTAGATAGTGTAACATTTGTCTGTCAAATTGAGCAAATAACTTAACAGATCCCAGAGTAACTCAACATATATAGTAACTTACTGTCCTAACTACGCAGCAGTGGACCTTTATACTTGGTTCATATTGATAACCTCACATAAATGACGCATAAACTTAACTTGCACAAAAGAAGCTAAATGCAATTAACAATTAATGCAATTAACACACTGAATGCAAATGATCTAGAAATCTAAAAGAAGATCTAGAAATGTTAATAGAAATGATCTATTAAAACCACTTTATTCTGTTCTGTGTGATTTTATAAAGACTTGTCAGAATAAGAGCACCAGCACACAATATACACATGCCCCTGGATTTGATTTTCAGGGGCATTTTCTATTTTTGTGAGGACATTTTTATCC
Organism: Myxocyprinus asiaticus; assembly: GCF_019703515.2. Lineage (NCBI taxonomy): Eukaryota > Metazoa > Chordata > Actinopteri > Cypriniformes > Catostomidae > Myxocyprinus > Myxocyprinus asiaticus. Next base: position 35,372,065 of record NC_059384.1, on the reverse strand, counting down.
TAAACATAAAAATGTACTGTGTGTCATCCTTTTATTTCAAATACTTAAATGTAATCAGTTTATTTACGTAAACTCACAATCTGTATATTCAGATTGAGAATAGATTTTTTTTTATTTTTTTTTATCCATAAAATTAAATTAACATCACCACATTTTTAAAACATAATATGTACAACTAGGCCTAGAATACAATATTTGAAACTACATCAGATTTTACAAATAAAAACATTTAATTACAAATTCATTAACATTTCAGGAGCTCATTTCAGGGGCAATTTTGCCTTTACATGTGGGATTTCAGGGGCATTTTGTCACTTTTAGTAGTATTTGTTCCATTAATCTATTAATAGCCCTTATCATTATTTGAATTATATGATTGTAATTAATATGAAACTGATTCTAAAAACACAACCAGACAGCAAAACCACTAAGAGTGAATGGTGTCAGATGATACTAATTTCATTAGAAACTGAAATGTTTCCACAACATGTGATTTGTAATCTGGTTTCAATCTTTAAAGTTGACATGGATTATGAGAATCCGAGAATGAATTAATGATAAAAGTAAAAATAATGAATGTCCCATCATGTTTTTGCACAAAATGCTGTATTTCTTCTAACTTCAGATTAAGATTACATTATTAAATTTACTGGTGAACAAGTGCAAATGCATTTCGGCAAACAAAACTTTCCTCTGAGGCCCCGTTTCCACCTGGTATTAAGATGCTTCTTGGGTGATCTGATCACATGTGGTCAGGCTAGACACATCGTTATTTACACCTGGTCGCTTAAATGCGTCTTCTGTGACCACTTGTGTTCGGATTTGGAGTGGAGGGTCTCTGTTTCATGACGACATACACCTCAGCCATAACATTAAAACCACCTGCTTAATATCGTTTAGGTCCCTTTCGTGCCGCCAAAACATTTCTCAGCGGTCAAGGCATGGACTCCACAAGACCTCTGAAGGTGTCCTGTGGTATCTGGCACCAAGACGTTAGCAGCAGATCCTTTAAGTCCTGTAAGTTGTGAGGTGGGGCCTCCATGGAGCGTACTTGTTGATCCAGCACATCCCATAGATGCTCAATCGGATTGAGATCTGGGGAATTCGGAGGCCAAGTCAACACCTTGAACTCTGTCATGTTCCTCAGACCATTCCTGAACAATTTTTTGCAGTGTGGCAGGGCGCATTATCCTGCTGAAAGAGGCCACTGCCATCAGGGAAAACCGTTGCTATGAAGGGGTGTACGTGGTCTGCAACAATCTTTAGGTAAGTGGTACGTGTCAAAATAACATCAACATGAATGCCAGGACCCAAGGTTTCCCAGCAGAACATTGCCCAGAGCATCACACTGCCTCCGCCGGCCTGCCTTCTTCCCATAGTGCATCCTGCTGCCATCTCTTCCCCAGGTAAATGACGAACTTGCACCCGGCTGTCATCGTGATCTAAAAGAAAATGTGATTCATCAGACCAGGCCACCTTCTTCCATTGCTCCATGGTCCAGTTGTGACGCTGAAGTGCCCATTGTAGGCGCTTTCAGCGGTGGAAAGGGGTCAGCATGGGCATTCTGACCGGTCTGTGGCTACGCAGCCCCATACACAGCAATCAGTGATGCACTGTGTGTTTTGACACCTTTCTATCATGGCAAGCATTGTTTTTCAGCAGTTTGTGCTACAGTTGCTCTTCTGTGGGATCAGACTAGACGGGCTAGCCTTCGTTCCCCACGCACATCAATGAGCCTTGGGCGCCCATGACCCTGTCGCCAGTTCACCGGTTGTCCTTCCTTGGACCACTTTTGGTAGGTCTGCAAACCAGGAACACCCTACAAGACCTGCCATTTTGGAGATGCTCTGACCCAGTTGTTTAGTCATCACAATTTGGACGCTCAGATCCTTACGCTTGCCCATTTTTCCTGCTTCCAACACATGAAATTCAAGAACTGACTGTTCACTTGCTGCCTAATATATCCCACCCCTTGACAGCTGCCATTGTCACGATATGATCAATGTCATTCACTTCACCTGTCAGTGGTTTTAATGTTGTGGCTGATCAGTGTACATAAATCACTATGTCAGTGTGGTACTGTATGATAATAAAGCGCAACAAAGAAAGCAAAAAAAACAAAAAACGGCACACTGTTTCTCCCAGATGTGGTTGAAATTTAATGTAAGTACAAATGCAACATGTCAAGCAGAATTATCCATTATTTTAGTGGATTACCTGTATTAAAGGAGCTTAAGGTGTTCTTGCTTGTCATCTGTGTTGATATCAGACACATTAAAGAAGATCTGTTAAATTCTCGTGATTGTGTATGTTTCCGCTTTTTTAACATTTCTGATCGGACGGTTATTTCCTTTTAAAGCTGCTCGTAAGCGGAAAAGTTTAAACTCTTGTTTTAGGGCAGGGGTTGATTGACAGGTGAGGGGTAGAGCTTCAATGCTGCCAGGGCGCATACAGGACAGATTAGCATTTACACCTCAAATGCAATATGGTCACATGCATTTTTGACCAAATTCGTATGTGGTTTTTGTGATCCGATTGCAAACCATTTAGACCCAGTTTAGACCTGTATTTAGGGCTGACCACATGTGATTGGATCACCCAAAACTCATCTTAATACCAGGTGCAAACGGACTTTGAGTGTGGCAGGGTTCTTCTTTCATACTGTAGTTGACACAGCACACATTTTCCTTACACACATGAACAACAACTGAGCACAGCAGCAGTTTTAACAGACACTAAAGGCAGTCATGAATTATAATGAGTCTGAGGGCACAGAGATAAGCACTATGAAACTGCTGAATCATTAGGTGCGTCCCAAACCACACACTTCTGTGCACTATTCTATGCTATTTTGTAGTGTAAGCAATGCGAGTAGTACGGTTTACACTGAAAATGGAGCAAAAAGAAGTGTACTTTAAGTACCCAGATAATGCACTTTTTCAACCGTCAAAACAGAGTGTAGAATGTTGGACACTTCATGTACTCAACACACACGGATTACCATAGATAGTGGAAGGGGCGGAGTTACCTGGCTGCGCTGCCGGTCTGACAAAACAATTGTAAATAATGAAGAATGTAGCAGCCATGGCAAAACTTCAGTGGATACAGCACCTTACAAATGTGAGTTGAATGCTTTACCATCACCCCAAGCTGTGTGAATATGTACGTTGTTTAAGATACGAGTGTTGAACTGAGGTTGGCTAATGCGCTAAAGCTAGTGGCAACACGACACGTGCGGTTGAAACATCTCTTCCGTCAGCTGTTAAACGGCAAACGCTTCAGAGTAGTAAAAAAAATTTAAGTGTTCCACTTGGGATGATACTACACTTTGAAAATTCATACACTACATGGCTGAATGCATGGTACATTTTATAAGTGCAAAGTGTATAGTGTGTCGTTTGGGACACAGCTATTGCGTGAGTCTTAGATAAAGTACACTTCAGTTTTTCTGCTTACATGTGAAGTGAGCTTAATGTTATCAAAACTACTAAACTAGTAATATGCCCGACAAGAAAATTGTTTTATGATTTGTAAATATTGACAGTTGCAGGAAAAGTAAATGAACCGGTTGGAATTAGTTGGTTTTCTGCATTAATTGGTCATTAAAGGGGATCGACACATCACAAATTATGTATACTAAGAAAACATAAAAACATAAGAAAAAAACTAAGACTCACGTGTGCTCCCTGAATGATGATAATGCATGTTCTCAATTCGTCAAATTTAGTAGAAAACTAGTTTTGGAAAAAAAGTTTTTCTTTTTGTCAAGAAAAAGCATTAATTCAAGAAAATGAAGTTTAACATGACAGAATTTACATCACATCTGTCCTCACAACAGCAGAGAGGAGCACTTGGACTGATGAGGAGACTCGAGTTTTCCTCAGTTTCATTAAAGACAACAACATTACCTTTATTATTGGTTGATTAGCTTGTTATATTCCTTCAGCATTCGCTTGAACAGTGGCTGTGCTGGATATAGAGAGAGCAGGGATGGAGGGGAGCACTTGAGGGAGAAACCGGGAGGATCTCTGATGTGCTGGCATCCTGAAACTGAGCTTTGAACTTGTGGGATTAATGTCTCTTGTCTGTTTACTCTTGAAGTTGTCCGAAATGGCCGATGTCTCTTCATATTGTGCTCATGAAATTGATCGCGCATGACAATTGTAAAGGCCGTAACAGTTGTTTTAGCACCTTGATGTAGTCTTGAGAAAAATACGTGCTGGTGATTGGTTAATTTTTAATCGGCGCAGGCTGCATTAAAATGTTGTTGTATTGGTTTAATAACTTTTATATATCTATATTTATGTACTGCCTTTGACCTACAATACTAGTAAAAGTAGCACTTTTCAAAAATATAATTAAAGGTGCAGTATGTAAGATTCAGAAACCATTGTTATTAATGACACCTGTGGCCGTTAAGTGAACTGCAGCCTGTTGCTCGTGATCGCGTGCACACACTCCATAGGGACGCGAGCGAGCATGACCAAAACAGAGAGACTGAACGTGATTCACCGGCATCATGATGACAGATAAGGTAGCATAATTAAAATTACAGTTATGATTGTTTTACTACAAACTTTGAGACTGTATATTATATTTGACTCTCCAGTGCTGGAACAGGGCTAAAACAAAGTATGGATATAGGTCTGACTATGCGAGACTGTAGTTTGAAGTAATCACTTTTCTTTGCATGATACATTGACAGCATTTATACGATAGCCTATGTCAGCGTTAGCTAGCTTGGCAGCTTTATCAATAGCTGTTAGCTAAATTTGGTGGATGATGACAGTAGCTGTTTATAAAATAGACTGTACATTATAAATTCAGTAGTTTGTATGTTAATGTAATCTTGTGTTGAAGCAGTAAACGTATTTGGCTTGCTGTCCGTATACTGGAGGGCTCGGAGCTCGAGACTCGACTCGAGTCCTGATTACCCCCAAAAAGACATTAAGATGAAAGAACAGTACCATGACTATGGCAGGAAATATTAGGACAGCAAACCAGCAACAATTCTGAATTGTTGTTTCCCCAAAATCTGTACAGAAAGAGTGCTTTAAGCATTTGTTTGAAGGTGCGTTCTTGTACGATTACTGGTCGAGAGGGCTACGCTGCGATTTGAACGAGAGACCACCACTTGTTGTAGAAGTGGGTGGGCTCACGGTATGCGAACAGGGAAGGTGAAAATGGGAGTTGGCTCGTGCTGCGTTCAAAAGGGAGGGCTCACACTGCGATTCAAATGGGAGACTGTTCTAAGAGAGGGAGGTTTAGCTCACGCCGTTTGAATGGGTATGCCCAGCAAGCAGTCGAATGGGGAAGGTGAGAATGAGAGTTGGCTCGCACTGTATTCGAAAGGGAGGCTGCTCTATAGAGAGAGAGAGTGCTCGCGGCATTCAAACGGGTTAGCCCAGCAAGCAATCGAACGGAAAGTGAGCGCTAGTTGGTAATAGTGCGTTCGATAGGGAGGGCTCACACTACGATTCAAACAGGAGACTGCTCTATAAAGAGAGAGCACTCACTGCATTCGAACGAGTAAGCCCAGCAAGCAATCGAACGAAGAGTTGGCTCGCGCTGTGTTTGAAAGGGAGGGCTCACACTGCGGTTCGAATGGGAGACTGCTCTATAGAGAGAGAGAGAGCGCTCACTGCATTCGAATGGTTAAGCCCAGCAAGCAGTCGAATGGAGAGTTGGCTGGCGCTGTGTTCAAAAGGGAGGGCTCACACTGCGATACGAATGGGAGACTGCTCTACTGGGTGAGAGCGCTCACTGCATTCGAACGGGTAAGCCCAGCAAGCAGTCGAATGGAGAGTTGGCTGGCACTGTGTTTGAAAGGGAGGGCTCACACTGCGATTCGAATGGGAGACTGCTCTATAGAGAGAGAGCGCTCACTGCATTCGAACGGGTAAGCCCAGCAAGCATTCGAATGAAGAGTTGGCTCACGCTGTGTTTGAAAGGGAGGGCTCACACTGCGATTCGAACGGGAGACTGCTCTATAGAGAGAGAGCGCTCACTGCATTTGAACGGGTAAGCCCAGCAAGCAGTCGAACGGAGAGTTGGCTGGCGCTGTGTTCGAAAGGGAGGGCTCACACTGCGATACAAACGGGAGAGACGTTATACAAGGACGTGGATGAGTTTGCGCAGCATTTGATGGAGAGGATTATGCTGCGATTCAAATGGGAGGATTTCTAATTTAAATACATATACATGTACACACGTACATACATATACCCACATATACACACATACGCATAAATACACGCGCACACATACATACACGCACATACATGTGCACGTGCACATGCACACACATCTGCACTTATATGTACGTGTGCACGTACATGTGTGCGCATGTAGAATGTATCGACACGGCGGCAGGTGGTGACGTGTGTGACGGTGAAGAATTTAGCTGATTCGTGATTGATGAGCTTTCCTGATGTGGAAATGATTGGATCTGATGAATGACTGGAGTAACATTTTCCGGGATGCCAGAATGGAGGAGGACTGATTTAAGGTGCTTTTGAAACCAGTATCTTGAAACTGAGTGGTTATTATCATCGGTAAATAGCGGATCCAGAGGGGACTTGATGTGGGAATGTCTGTAAGAAATGAAGCGAGAGATTGGTAAGTTTGGATGGGGGAGGGCAAATTGAAAATATAAATTGAATGCCCCTTTTTAAATTGATCTATTTTGCTTTGTTCAATGAAGAGTCTGAAGAATTTGCAGGTCTGAGAAGGTGGGATGGATTTTGGGATCGAATTGTGTGTTGACAGTGATTTCTAAGCAGCGCAGAAAGCCGATAAAAGCTAGAATGAACATAGCGTCAAGCGTGCGGGCTGTGTTTAATGAATGGTAACCAAGGCGGAGGGTTGTTAGGCATTTTGTTAAAATGTTGATGGTTAGAGGCATTCTGGTGTCTGGGCATGCAGGTTGTGATTTTTTGATTCCTTTAATGAGCAGAGAAATTTGGGGGTTATTGATTGCTGGGGCTGACTTGCCGAATATTAATTTATGGAAGAAATGTACGCCGCTCAGATAGCCTTTGATGGTAACTGGTTGAATGCCTTTGAACTGATTTAGGAAAGAAATAAAAGATGAAATGGCTAGTAGGGAAAAATTTTGGAAATGCAGCTTATAGGTTTGGTGAAATTGTTTGAAGCTTTTCCAGGCTGTCCAGTAGGTATGGAGAGTTCTCAGTGAGACTGCTCGAATTATTGAGCCGAGTGATGCAGTGAGAAGTTGTTTGAGGGGTTGGTCTAAAGGAATCTCAGCTCCGAACAGGGAGGTACCGGGATCAGAGTCGAGTTTGCCTCTGGAGTTAATGCTCTGAATTTCTGAAAGGAAAAGCAGGAAAGTGAGTCAGCAATTTGATTCTTTGATTCTGGTATATGTCTAGCAGAGATTATGAATTGGTTACAGGCTGAAATCCAAATTAGATGTCTTAGAAACGGCGTGATTTTGGGGGCACGAGAATGGCCCTTGTTGATGCAATGAACTACAGCCTGATTGTCGCAGTGGACTATGATGCTTTTTGAAGTCCAATCATTTCCCCACAGAAAGGCTGGGACCACGATGGGGTATAATTCGTACAGGGCTGAGGAAGCTGCTGATTGTGGAAGGCTGCTGAGCTCTGGGGGCCAGGAGGAGGTGAACCAGCGACCTTGGTAGAATCCCTGAAGCCTACGGCATCAGTGAAAATTTGGATGTCTTCAGGAAATGAGAGGAAGTCCTCGTAAAAGAAGGTAAGTCCGTTCCATTGTTTAAGGAATGTTAACCATAACTGGAGGTCGGCACGGCAGTATGGGTTTAGGGTTATTGTGTCATTTAACGTGGCAATGGATGAGGCGAGGGTGAGGAGGTGCGAGATGAAGGGGCGGCCTTGGGGAATGATGCGCATGGCAAAATCGAGATGCCCGAGGAGGGAGAGGAGCTCTCGTTTAGAGCAGCTTTTGTTAGATAGGAGGTTGGACATAATTATGATTATCCTATCGATTTTCTCTTTTGGCAGGGAGGCTTGAAAGATATCTGTATCAAGAATGATACCTAGGAATTCGGTGGATGAAGAGGGATCTGCTGTTTCTCATGGGAAATTGGAATTCCTAAATCAGCAAAACGTTTCTGGACGGTACAGAGGTGGGCATCGGGGGGTGAGATGAAGATGAAATCATCTAGTAGGTGAATTAGGTGGGGATGCTTTTACATCCGAAAGTGAGGCGGACAGAAAAATAGTAATTCTCTTTCCAGCGAACTCTGAAAAGATGCCAGAAATCAGGATGGATGGGCATTATTTTAAACGCTGAAGTGATGTTGACTTTAGCTAGCCAGGATCCTTTTCCGACATTTTTTATCATTTGGATGGCTTGGTCGACACTGTGGTAGTGGAGAGAGAATACTTCGAGAGGAATTAGGCTGTTAATGCTTGGGTATTGGGATTCGTGCGGGGCCGAAAGATCGATGATGATGCGTTTTTTGCCTGAGAATTTTCTAGTCACTACTCCTATAGGGCTGATTCGGAAAGTTTTGAAAGGGGGGGCTTCGAACGGGCCGATCATAAAACCTGATTTTAGCTCTTTATGGATTAGTTCATCCACCACTTCTGGTTCAGCTAGCGCGGATTGCAAATTGTTGCAAATAACGCTAGTGGAGGGCAGGCTTTCTAGCCCGAGGTTGGAGCCAGATTTTAAACCATTCAGGAGGTAGTTTGTAAATATGGCGTCAGGATGGTTTGCAAGTTCTTTAGCAAGAGAAGAAATATTGACAGGAGTGCTGAGATATTTTTTGAGATTTTTATTTTTGAAAGATTTCGATACAGGGCAGATAGGGCGGGCATGTGCGCCGCCGCATTAGGAACAGACATGCAGGAAACGACAGCGTTGCCTAGGGCAACCAAACTCATTGAAGTTATTGCAAATTTGTCTGCCAGTTGAAACTCTTACTACCCTTCCTCTAAAATTGCGATCTGTTTGATCGGGGGGAGGGTTGTTAGAGGGGCGTGGGACATAGCTGGTAGAGTTTTCGGATCTTTGGGCTGACCAGGTGGGAAGGTTAGAATTTATGAGAGGGCATAATTCAGTTTGATGGTCTAATGATCTACATACAGCGCAGGAAAATCTGCTGCAGCCGAGGAAAACTCGGTTATGGAGATCAAAGTCGATGGCTCCCCAATATGGACACTGGTTCCACTGCGCGACTCGAACAGCGCATTTGGCAGAGAACATTTTATGGTAGGTGTAGAAATGACTGCCGCCGAAAGAGAGAGAGAGCTCTGCAATGATCGCCATGTAATCATTTAGCTCATGTTGTCTGTGTGGAAACACAGAGCAAATAACTTCTGTATAACGGCTAAATAAAATGCAGAATTCTGCCAAGGAGAGCGTACGAGTGGAGGTGATTTTTGTGTTTTTAAGTGTTACTTAAAAACAGAGCAGAAAGGTCTATATCTGCACCTGACAAAATCTGGGTCCGGAGATTATTGGACACTTGCGGAAGTTCCATGGCTGTGGCATTTGGGGGAATAGCTAGAGGTGTAGCTGTATGGAGGGTGAAAGTAGAGGGGTTGGCTGGTTGAGGCCCGCTCTTAAGGCGGAGGCATCCTCATGTCTGGGGCGGCTCCGAGGGCAGGATAGACTGAGGGGGAGGAGCTGGAAAAGGTAAACATTGGGCTGGAGCGTTGGTTGTTAGCGGAGGCAGCCTCGCGCTCGATTCCGCTCCGAAAGCCCAAGGGTAGGACAGGGGGAAAAAGCTGGGGAAGGCTGGTTGAAGAGAAGGATTTAGAGCCTCTGAGGTTGTTGAAACTCCGTGGCGGCGGGCAGACTCCTGCGTCTGGGTGCCCTGTGTTTGGGAGCGAAGTGAGCAGAGGTTGGCAAGAGAGAGAAAGGAGAGGTGGTGGTTTGCTAGGCACTTGGCCTGACGCTGACATCATGCTGGCTGAAGGCCTTTTACGGGATGGAAGTTTGGTGAGGGAGAAATGGCCTGTACCTGAAACCCCGGAGGGTTGTGAGCGGTCGGGGTGTTTGCGAGCTGGAACGTCGCGTTTGGAGAAACTGGTAGAAGGTAAGGATTCGGCTATCACGTTTTCAGGGGTTTTGGAGGTAGAAGGAATGTGATGTTGGGAAGAGACATATAAATCATATAATTGGATTTTGCTTAGCCTACGAGAGAAATGGATGTTAGTAGCGGCTAGAGCTTGACGAAGTTTATTAACTGTCCATTTTGAAATGACAGGTATAGTTGGGTGTTCGGCAGAGGTTGAAGATCTGAGTGATCTGGACGGCGGAGGAGAGGTCTGATTCCTCCGTCTTGGAGTGTGGGTTGCTGAGCGAGAAGCCCTGCATCCTCAGGTTGGAGCAGCCGGATCGATGACGGCATTGGATGGAGAAGTGTCTTTGCTGGAATCGGATGGCTGTGATGAAGCTATGGTGGGAGAGTTGAAAAGTTCCTCGTCAGAGGGAAAGAGATCCAGTTTGGACATCTTGCTGGCTTGAGGGTGGGACCCACTTGTAAGGAGAGTTGTCACAGGAAGCAGGTAAGCAGCGGCTTATATACTCCTGCTCGTGGGCTGTGATTTGTGAGATTAAAATTAACATGCTCCTCACGAACCTCTGTTAATTAACTCCATTATGTTGACGCAATTCAGTATTAATGTGATTCCATCACAACTGACATTTTGATATATCGATGTGCTATTGTATAATAATAGAATGTATATATTTTCTGTATAACAAAGTTACGTTACACTAATGAATGGGTCTTTTTGCATTATCTTAAATATTGTCTAGCATTCATTTCATGTGTTATTGTCAGGTGTATTTTGTTGATTCATGTCTTTTATTTGAAAAGTTTAGTTCCTGTTCCCTAGTCATGTGATGTCTTGTTTTCCCTCCATGTTCAAGTGTCATGTTTTCATTGGTTTATTGTTTAATTATCTTGTTATCAATTCTGTTTGTTCATTGGTTTATGTTCTCCCATGTCTTGTATTTAAGCCCTCATGTTTTCATTGTCTGGTTGTCAAGTATTGGATGTGATCGTAGATGTTTATGTCAAGCCACGTTTATGTCAAGCCATGTTTAAATCAAGTCAAGCCATGTTCATGTTTATGTTTAGTTTAGTTCACGTGTAGTCAGGGTTATTGGTTCTCACTTTGTAAATAAACTGCACTTGGGTTCTTCATCTCATCATCATCTTCGTCATTGCCATCATTGCCAGTTCCAGCATACGTTACAGAATACTAGACCACCCATGAACCCAGCAGATTTACTTCTGCGCCTTCGTCAGGGCAATCGTCCCCTGGAGGACTATGTCGAGGACTTCTGCGGTCTAGCCTGCCAGGTGGACTTTAATGAGGTTGCCCTCAAAGACTGTTTCAGATTTGGATTGAATGAGTCCATTTCTTTTTTGATGCCTGGTGGTCGCAGTTCCCTCAGCCTGGTTCAATATATCGACCTCGCCCTACGGATCATTGGTTCCACGTTCACTGTGGGGGAGGCGGACGCAGAGCCAGAGTTCCACGTCATGGCCGCCGCCGAGCCAGAGTTCCACGTCATGGCCGCCGCCGAGCCAGAGTTCCACGACATGGCCGCCGCCGAGCCAGAGTTCCACGACATGGCCGCCGCCGAGCCAGAGTTCCACGTCATGTCGCCGAGCCAGAGTTCCATGTCATGGCCACCGCCGAGCCAGAGTTCCACGTCATGGCCGCCGCCGAGCCATGCCACATCACAGCAACACCTCAGCCTGCACCATGCCACATCACAGCAACGCCTCAGCCTGCTCCATGCCATGTCACAGCAACGCCTCAGCCTGCTCCATGCCACGTCACAGCAATGCCTCAGCCTGCTCCATGCCACATCACAGCAACGCCTCAGCCTGCTCCATGCCACATCACAGCAACGCCTCAGCCTGCTCCATGCCATGTCACAGCCACACCTGAGCAGTGGGACCTGGAGATGGTTCCCACCCTTATACCCACCCTTAGTTCTCCTGAGCAGGCAAGGGGAACTTTCGGCTCTCTGACCCCGCCTGGACCCTCCGAGCCCTGGACTTCGCCTTGGCCTGTCGGTCCCTCGACATTGCCTCAGCTCGGCGTTCCCTCGGCTCCACTACGGTCCTTCAGCCTGTTGGCTGTGCCGGGGTCCCTCGTCCCCCCGGCTCCTCCTTGGTCTGTCGGTCACCTGGCTCCGCTTTGGCTCTCCGATCCTCTGGCTGCACCTCGTCCCTCCGATCTGTCAACTTCACTGGGGACCTCCTTCCCTACGGCTCCACCTTGGTCCTCAGTCCCACCGGCTCCACCTCAGTCTTCCGATCCCTCAGCTCCACCTTGCTCCTCCGAGCCTCCAGCACTGTCTTGGTCCTCCCTGCCATCGGCTCCACCCTGGCCCTTCGAGACTTCGGCTACTCTCCGGGCACCAAGTTCCATGGCTCCGCCCCCCACGGACTTTGCCTTGGTCCCATGCCCCTCGCCCTTTCTCGCCATGCCACGCCCCACACCTCAAGACACCCCCCCCCCAGCTCCCTACAGAACTTTGAATTTATGTCATGTTTTATGTGTTTTGTTTATGTGTTGGGGTATCAAGAGCCACCCCTTAGTGGGGGGATATGTCAGGTGTATTTTGTTGATTCATGTCTTTTATTTTGAAAAGTTTAGTTCCTGTTCCCTAGTCATGTGATGTCTTGTTTTCCCTCCATGTTCATGTGTCATGTTTTCATTGGTTTATTGTTTAATTATCTTGTTATCAATTCTGTTTGTTCATTGGTTTATGTTCTCCCATGTCTTGTATTTAAGCCCTCATGTTTTCATTGTCTGGTTGTCAAGTATTGGATGTGATCGTAGATGTTTATGTCAAGCCACGTTTATGTCAAGCCATGTTTAAATCAAGTCAAGCCATGTTCATGTTTATGTTTAGTTTAGTTCACGTGTAGTCAGGGTTATTGGTTCTCACTTTGTAAATAAACTGCACTTGGGTTCTTCATCTCATCATCGTCTTCGTCATTGCCATCATTGTCAGCAGCCGACATCGTTACAGTTATTGTAGTTTACCTTGCTGAATAATTACAGATTAACATTATGTCAGTTACTGTGAATCAGCATACCTGACTTTTAGTATAAACAGAAGATTGTTGAAATTATTTGAAAGTTATGAAGCAAGGTAGCTTGCAATTCGTCAGCGTTAGCAGGCAAGATCAAGTTAGCTAAAATTTCACAGATCAATCCTTATGGCACTATATTTCACATGCTTTGCAGTTATGTAAGCTTACCTGTCCAATAGGAAGAACGGCAATTCAGGGTCAGTTCTGATCCCAAAACCGAACGAAGGTCCCTCCAGGAATCAATTGTCCTGCCGATGTTCACTCTAGTTTTCGCTCGACCACGATCACGTTCCCACTTAGCCAGATGGGATTCAGTAGATAAATGTTTTTTTTTTTTTTTTTTTTTTTTTTTGGCTTACTCTGAGTTTGTGTAGGAGTCAGTGTTGTGTTTGGAGCCGGCCATTTGCTGGATTCCATCTCTAAGATAACATTACCTAGTGTTGCAGACTGTCTGTTGACACTGTTAAATAGTGGAAGCACTGAGGCAAGGCTCTTGGGAGCGCGCAAAACGTCACATCCTTTGGATTTTCCCGGCAAAAGCGACCCGCTCCCTTCGCATGAAAATCAGTCTACAGGCTTTAATAGGCAACCTAGGAAGTCCGGGAAGGGATCATTTTTTTTAAGTTGCTTTACAAGCCGTTCACACATTGGCAAAAAAATTTTTTGCATAATGCACCTTTAATCATCAGCAATGTCATTAAATAAATTTTATTTTAATGTTTTTAATTATTATTTGTTTGAATTATTATGTATTTTATTAGACTTCAAAAGTGACCTGGGCACGGGCCCAGGTGGCCCCTGTAGGGCTTTACTGGTTGTTTAGATCAGTGTTACTATCAGAAATAATTAATAATTATTTCTGTAGTTATTAATCAATATTTAAATTAATTAATTGGATCTAACTCATTAAAACCTCATATAGGACTCCAGTAAATGTAGTGTGCTACGTTTAGGAGCAAGTTTGGTTATTAGCAATAATTAATAATTATCAAAGATAATTATTAATTATTAAAATCAATAGAACATTGATGAGAATCAATGTTAGCTTTTTTTAATCCTTTAAAATCAACACTTATCAATTGTTAACATCGATGAAACATTAAAATTAACACTAGCTTATTGATCATTCTAATTCAATCAAAGATAATTATCAATTATCAAAAATCAATAGAATATTAATAAGGATTAACATTGACGGGGCACCACCCTGAAATCAGGGACTAATAACCGAATATTAAAACAGTCTCAATATTAGATTGTTTTCTTAGGAAAATCGACATCCGAAGAATATCGATTTTCGAATAAAAAAACAATGAATGAAGGTTTGAATCCGAGCACTGACATCCCGTCAGCACGACACAGGCGTATGCAAAACAAACCAAAACACTTCTCTTTGTAATATAAACAAAGTTTATTTATGCAGTAATATCAATTAATAATTAATACAATGCAGTCAATAAACTTCCGACTTACAACTACAAACTAAACAGTGATATGATTAGATATGGAAATAAAATAATCCTATAACACATAAGGTGTGTGTGTGACAGTGTGTGTGTGTGTGTGTCAGTGTGGTTAGTGAGAGAGAGAGAGAGAGAGAGAGAGAGAGATGATTAAGTGACAGCACGAAAGCTGATTTCGCGATAGCTGGAGATGAAGCCGCCGCGTTCATCACTCAGAGACGCGGTTTTACGAGCGGGGCTCGTAAAAGTCCCTTGTTATTTGACTCTAATGGATGAACTCAGTTGCTGTCTCACCCGCGATGGCGAAAATGCACAACAGTCCAATCTGGTTGGACCACAATACAGCAAAACAAATTCGTGATAATTAATACCCTGAGTATTAATAATGAGCGGACATGGCGGTCCGTAAACTGTACAAGCAAAAACCTTGAAACACAAGAATAACACGCTATAATATTCTATCTCTGCCCAGACGTAACCTCTTACTTGAATCGCATGAGGACACAGGTAGAATGTGTTTTCCTCCGTCCTTTAACTCTGACCCGGTTTCTTGAGGCTCGTGTGATGACGAGAGCCGTTTCCTCGCGCTGTCGGCGGCCGGTACGGCTGTTGATTCTCAGAGGGCGGTATGGCTGTTGATTCTCGGCGGGCTGGCGGAGAACTCAGAAATGTCGACTTGATTGAAGATGGAAGAGAAATCTTTAATCTCTTCACTTCTGTAGGCCAATGGATGAAGATGCGAATTGCTCGGCGGTCTCCTTCGGATCCGTTAGAGTGTTTGGTTGAACACAGATTAATCTCAACTCGTCCAGCGAGATGGAGATTGTATGGCTACAGTTTCAAGTCGGACATTACTTCCTTATGCCACGAGGTTACACCGGAGAGCAGCAAAAAGCTACGTCCGTATTCGGTGAACGAAGTAGCCGGAAGCCACTTTGGAAGCATTTCAGAATTATTTGAAGTCCTGATGATGTCATGTTTGAGGGATGTTCTGTGGTGTGCCTCATCCAATAGGAGTTGAGTGCTCGATCCTTTAGTGGGCAAGGCTTCATGGATCTGTAGTCTGTTTTGGACTCCCTTTGTTTGATTTTGGCGCGATTTTATCAGTAAGATTTACGACTTAGAAGGAGGGGGCTTGAGGAATGTTTTTTATGACTGTTAGGCCTGCCTTTGTCTTCTATCTGAATACATGAGGCCCAACATTCCCCCCTTTGTTCTGAAGAGTTGGTTGTTGTCCAGCATCTTTAGAGCAACTGAAGGGCCGAAAAGTTCTTGTCGGTTCACAGTAACCTGTGGGTTACGCCATCCATGTATTCCTGATAGGAAAGAGAAATGGTTGCACAGTCCATACTGTTCATTAGAGTTCACAGAGGTTTTATCGTCTGGTCAGAGATTGAGGCACATCTGGGCATAGAACTTCTAGCTAATTCTAAAACTACATTCATCACACACAAACATTTCAAGTTATTGGAAAGCACAGCATTAACCATAACACAATCCTTTGTTGTTCTTTGGTCATAACACAAAATCAAAGTAGAACCTGACATTGGTTACTAGGAACAAAATGTTAGAGGAAAGGAGGGTTAATGGTTAAAAGGCTTATCCTTGGAAATGATGGAGTTAACCTGTGTGATGGGCTCAGACTGGTGTGTAAAACGCGGCTGTATGAGAAGTGAGTCCAGTCTGGCCTGTAGGTGTTGAATGTACCTGTACATGGCGTGTGCAATAATTGCGATGATGATCCAACCACTAAGGAGGAGCCAGAGGGCAACCAAACTGATAGGGTGTTCTCGGTAAGATGACGATCTGCTTATGTGACTATGAAATATAGTGGTCAAGCCAGTCGGTTTGAGACTGAACTTCACTAATTCCATCCCTTCAGCCTGAAGCTGCTGTCAAAGGGTGTCATCAACGGTGAGGCTGTGACCTCTAAATGCGTCCATGATCTCAATTTCTGCGTCATGTTTGTTGACATTGAGATGATGGAGGACAATATCGTCAGTGTGCACGCTGGCTCCTTGGGGAACCATTAAGAACACCGTTTGGTTTGGTAGCCTTGGTTTAGTGGCCTTAGTTTAGTGGCTGTATCATGGCAGTCGTATGACTTCGGTGGCTGGTGTTAACGAGCCAGCGACTGCCTGCTCGCTCTACCTTTATCTCTGTTCCTTCACCTTTGATGGACATGCTATCATGACACTTGTTCATGGAGTTCAGCTCTTTGGCCGCAGAGGTAGTTAGTCACCTCTCTAACAAAGGGGATGCGTTTTGACAAACCCAATGAAGGTACTTTGTCTTAGTACACATGTTTAGGTTAGAGATAAGGTAGAGCGAGGGGTCCTCATCATGGTAGGCGAGTGTTGGTGGTGTTTTGAGGTGAATGTGTGCATTACCTCTCTGAAAACCAACATTAAATACAGATTTTAGTCTATATATATTCTGCCTATGATGGTAGATTGAGGATAAATCCTATTTTGAGGTTCTGAGGATTTACATGGATTGGAATTTCAATGCCAAAACTATATGCCATGTGTATCTGTGAAGGTTGCACAATGGAGATAGTAGCAGATCTAAGGATTTGTTCGAAAAGGTCTAGGGAGACCAGGTAATCTGGAATCCTTCCACCACTCAGACTGTTGACTGAGGAGCTAATTTCCCTGAGGTCCTGCATTAGATCTCTAACGATACACGCATAAGTTGTTTTCTCTGACAAAATCCCTAAAGAGTGCAAAGTGTTATCAATAAGAACGGATTGCAAATTTACAGTGACTATAGTACCCTGAAGGGTTTTACCCAGGCCCTGTAATTGTTCTTATTGGAGTCGTCGTCTCTGCTGGATTTTTGGACGATGGCGACGTGTGTATCTGAAGCTGTCGAACTGTTTTCTGGACCAAGTGGTCTCGGTATGTCAACCTGAGCCCACATGTCCACGACGGCAATCAATGAGCGGAGCCAATCGGTTCAGTAGGTCCTGGCCAACTAACAGTGGTTCGGTATTAATGGGACATATGTAAACAGGGTGTACTAGCGTCATCCCTTGAAAGGTGTCAATCCAGGCCCGTTTTGTGATAGACGACCTATCTTGCGTGTAGCTTGTGATGCTTGCGTTGTAGGTCTCTGTCTATAACGGTTTGCCAAGGGAGAGCTTTGCTCTAGCCACCTCTGCGAAGGTGTTGGAACCCATTAGACTATTTCGGAACCGGTGTCGAGTAGTGCGTGGGAGCGGAATGACCCATGTGTCAGGCGTTGCCCTTACGGTACAGATCGCCCAAAAAGGTCAGAAAAGGAGGGTGTGGCAGGTTAGGAGTGACTGTTTTGGGGAGCAACTTGGACACTGTTCCCCTTTTCCCGACCTACAAAGTAAACTTTGGCGTTAACGGGAGGGGGTACATCGTCTAGTCATACTAACGGGGTTTCAGTGCCGTGTTCCTTTGAGGAGGTTGACGGGCCTGGTGAACAACGGAGCACGTCAAGCTTAGTTACTAACTCAGTCAAGCGTCTCCTAATATCCTCCATTTCCTCTCTCAAATCTTGTTCTCTGAGGGTATTTGAAACCTTGCCTACCCACTCACCTTCTTGTTTGGGTTTTCGTTCGAAACGTGCATTTCCTTTCGGCCGGGGAACGTTTTGTTGTTTAGGCCTGCCGTGACCCTGGGGGTGTGTCTGGTTACCACCCCCCTGGTTCTGTTGCTTACCCTGCTGGCGGGGTGATCGGCGCCTCTGGGGTCCGGTTCTAGCATTCACCTTAACGCGAGGCATTTCGTTGCCTTCAAGCGCTAGGTCTGCATATGAGGCTTGGATCCCCAGGGCTCTGGCATCGCCTTCGTGCCCTCGGGCAGGGCGCACGCGTGTCTCCCATGCCAGTTGCGCGTACTTTCTGATTTTCTGCATGGTGGGGTTGCCCATTCTGCAGTGCATTGTGACGTCATATCGCACGCACTCGTGGAGGTTGTGAAGGAAAAGAGACTTGAAAGCTAGTTCCTCCTCCAGACCTGGCGCATTACTTCCTTGGAAGTACGTGGTTCTCAGGCGTCTATAATACTCACGTGGAGGCTCGTGCCTCTTCTGGGTGATGGCAAAAGCAGCTATGGTAGCAGAGGCTTCGTCGATATACAGCGAATACTCCTCGCGTAGGGCTTTACACAGAGCTGAGTAGCGGTTTCGTGTACCAGTCGGTAGCGTTTCCATGAACGCATGGACACTCCTTACTGTGGTCTTCCATATGAGCTTGAGTTTTTCACGCGACGAAGCGTAAGGCAAATCAATCAGGCAGTGCTCAATTTCCCTAAGATAATTGTCGATGTTTGAATCTCGATTATTTGGGTCAAAGCGTTCTATGTCCCCTGCGAGGGACTCGAGTTGTTGGATGCGCAAGCGCTGGTGTCGGTATGACCACGGGTCGTCCGAGTCATCCGAAACATCATAGTCACTCGGATCGCTATAGCGATGAGGACGACTTCCTCCCCTTCGTGGTGGGGAAGGAGTCCAGTCGACGCATGGGGGTGGACCCCGGGTTGCGTACAGCTCCCTGGCTAATGGGATCTTTGAGCCACTTACACCACTCTGGGCTTGAAAATAATTGTCCCCCCTTCGTAGTGTGGAATCAGTTGGTTTGAAACGCAAGGTGGCGTGACTGAAAACTGACTGGGGGGGCAACTATAAGGAGGGGCACCTGCATCCAACCAGCGGGCTGCTGGAGGATTTTGAAAGGTGTCTTGGAGGACGAAGTCAGAGACTGTACCACTAGGGGCAGCTCGGCTCCTAGCGTGTGTTCCTGGGTTTCTCAGGGGCACATTTCTACACGTAGCGCTACAAAGGCAGCCCTCTTCTATGTCAGATGTCGTGCGGTGCATTTCAGCTGCACTTACCTGATCTGACTCTACTTTTAGCTGGGCAGCTTGAAGCTGCCTGCGCAGGGCTTCGTTTTCCTCCTGCATCCGGGCATTATCTTTCTGTGCCTGGACTTTCTCAGCTTGAGTGCACCTAATTTCTTGGTGCAGGCTGAGATTTTCCCTCTGCACCGCATGATAGCTGCTCTGCAGCTGTGCGAGCTGGGCCTGGTGCTCGGCGGTTTGCAGTTGGGTTTTGCGGTGATGAAGAAGGAACATTTGGCCCACTAGGTTCAGGATTGTGCGCATTGGCTTCCCGACCGGGTTGTTGACATAATCAACTAGTTCCTGCAATGCTTCATCACAACGACTAACATTGTAGCCGTTAAGGTTATCTCTCTCCTCTATGGAGAGACGAAGGACAGCAACAACTACATCTTGCAGTGCTGGGTCGACTAACCTCTGTGGAGCTTCAGCTCCAGTCACGCAGGGCGATTGGTGACTCATTTTACTGGGGCCGTAAAAATTCTTGTGATAGTGGCTCTGACAGCTTGTTGTTTTACAGTTGATATAATGCTAACACGAAAGCACAGTTGAGAGGCTTCGACCTGTGGCTTACGGTCTACTGTTATGTAATGTGCAAATTTCACTGTGTTCTCTCTTTGGTGGATGTCAATGAAGTGACTTGGCACCTCTCTGTAACATTTAGATGAAAGCGTTAGGAGTTAAATAATAACAACAGCAGATTTTAAGCAGACTGTAGTACATTTTCCAACCCCTAATTCACTCTTAAGAGCACTTTCACACCACACTGGCTTATGTTTGGCAAGTTTTGAGAAGTAAATTGTCAAACAGAACCAAACTTTGAAGTAAGGATTTCAAGTTATTACTTTGGATTCCTATGCATACACACTGTGACAGAACTGGCACGTAGGATGCCTCATACGGGGCACCAATTAATATGTAGGTCTTTACTGGTTGTTTAGATCAGTGTTACTATCAGAAATAATTAATAATTATTTCTGTAGTTATTAATCAATATTTAAATTAATTAATTGGATCTAACTCATTAAAACCTCATATAGGACTCCAGTAAATGTAGTGTGCTACGTTTAGGAGCAAGTTTGGTTATTAGCAATAATTAATAATTATCAAAGATAATTATTAATTATTAAAATCAATAGAACATTGATGAGAATCAATGTTAGCTTTTTTTAATCCTTTAAAATCAACACTTATCAATTGTTAACATCGATGAAACATTAAAATTAACACTAGCTTATTGATCATTCTAATTCAATCAAAGATAATTATCAATTATCAAAAATCAATAGAATATTAATAAGGATTAACATTGACGGGGCACCACCCTGAAATCAGGGACTAATAACCGAATATTAAAACAGTCTCAATATTAGATTGTTTTCTTAGGAAAATCGACATCCGAAGAATATCGATTTTCGAATAAAAAACAATGAATGAAGGTTTGAATCCGAGCACTGACATCCCGTCAGCACGACACAGGCGTATGCAAAACAAACCAAAACACTTCTCTTTGTAATATAAACAAAGTTTATTTATGCAGTAATATCAATTAATAATTAATACAATGCAGTCAATAAACTTCCGACTTACAACTACAAACTAAACAGTGATATGATTAGATATGGAAATAAAATAATCCTATAACACATAAGGTGTGTGTGTGACAGTGTGTGTGTGTGTGTGTCAGTGTGGTTAGTGAGAGAGAGAGAGAGAGATGATTAAGTGACAGCACGAAAGCTGATTTCGCGATAGCTGGAGATGAAGCAGCCGCGTTCATCACTCAGAGACGCGGTTTTACGAGCGGGGCTCATAAAAGTCCCTTGTTATTTGACTCTAATGGATGAACTCAGTTGCTGTCTCACCCGCGATGGCGAAAATGCACAACAGTCCAATCTGGTTGGACCACAATACAGCAAAACAAATTCGTGATAATTAATACCCTGAGTATTAATAATGAGCGGACATGGCGGTCCGTAAACTGTACAAGCAAAAACCTTGAAACACAAGAATAACACGCTATAATATTCTATCTCTGCCCAGACGTAACCTCTTACTTGAATCGCATGAGGACACAGGTAGAATGTGTTTTCCTCCGTCCTTTAACTCTGACCCGGTTTCTTGAGGCTCGTGTGATGACGAGAGCCGTTTCCTCGCGCTGTCGGCAGCCGGTACGGCTGTTGATTCTCAGAGGGCGGTATGGCTGTTGATTCTCGGTGGGCTGGCGGAGAACTCAGAAATGTCGACTTGATTGAAGATGGAAGAGAAATCTTTAATCTCTTCACTTCTGTAGGCCAATGGATGAAGATGCGAATTGCTCGGCGGTCTCCTTCGGATCCGTTAGAGTGTTTGGTTGAACACAGAGTAATCTCAACTCGTCCAGCGAGATGGAGATTGTATGGCTACAGTTTCAAGTTGGACATTACTTCCTTATGCCACGAGGTTACACCGGAGAGCAGCAAAAAGCTACGTCCGTATTCGGTGAACGAAGTAGCCGGAAGCCACTTTGGAAGCATTTCAGAATTATTTGAAGTCCTGATGATGTCATGTTTGAGGGATGTTCTGTGGTGTGCCTCATCCAATAGGAGTTGAGTGCTCGATCCTTTAGTGGGCAAGGCTTCATGGATCTGTAGTCTGTTTTGGACTCCCTTTGTTTGATTTTGGCGCGATTTTATCAGTAAGATTTACGACTTAGAAGGAGGGGGCTTGAGGAATGTTTTTTATGACTGTTAGGCCTGCCTTTGTCTTCTATCTGAATACATGAGGCCCAACACCCCCACGCTTCCACAATCACAAGTATAGACAAACAACAATATGCTTAAGTCAACAACAATCAAACAATTACAGTCTTTCATGAATTTAATGAACATATCCCATTAAACATTCACAGTGCTGTGGAAAAGGTAAGTGAACCCCTAGGCTAATGACATCAACAAAAGCTAATTAGAGTCAGAAGTTGGCATCCAGTTAATTAAATTAAATTGGAGGTGTGGGTTAGAGCTACTTTGACTTATAAAAATAACTCAAACATTTTGAGTTTGCCTTTCACAAGAAGCATCTGTTGACGTGGACCATGCCTCGCAAAAAAAAAGAGATCTCATAAGATTTGAGATAAAAATAAAGCTAGAAATTCTAGCTTTGAATAAAGCTAGAAAGGGTTACAAAGTTGTCTCAAAGAGCTTAGATATTCATCTGTCCAAAGTTAGACAAACTGTCTATATATGGAGACGATTTAGTACTGTGGATACTCTCCCTAGAGGTGGCCGTCCAGCCAAAGGGCACACCACAGAATGCTCAATGAGGTAAAAAAAAGAACCCTAGAGTAAGAGCTAAAGACTTGAAGGAATCATTGGAACTGATTAACATCTCTGTTCATGAGTCTACTATATGGAAAACATTAGACAGGCATGGTGTCCATGGCAAGACATCACAATGGAAGCTGCTGCTTTCCAACAAAAAGATTGCTGCGCACCTGAAGTTGCCAGAGACCACCGTTACACTCTACAGAGCTACTGGAAAATGTTTTGTGTACTGAAAAAATTAAGGTTGAATTGTTTGGGAAGAGCATGCATCACTACATATAGCGTAAAAAGGCACCACATACCAACATGAAAACATCATCCCAACGGTGAAGTATGGCGGAGGGAGTATGATTTGGGGCTGCTTCGGGGCCTGGACCGCTTGCAATCATTGAGGGAAAAATTTGTTCCCAAGTTTATCAAGATATCCTACAGGATAATGTCAGGGTGGCTTTGCGCCAGCTGAAGCCCAATAGAAGTTTGGTGACGAAAAAAGAAAATCCACCTTTTGGAGTGGCGCAGTCAGAGCCCAGACCTTAACCCATTAGAGATGCTGTGGAATGACCTCAAGAAAGCTGTTCACACCAGCGGTTATGTAAGGAAGAATGGTCTAAAATTCCTTATGAACATTGTGCAGGTCTAATCCGCAGCTATCAGAAATGTTTGGTTGAGGTTATTGCTGCCAAAGGAGGATCGACCAGTTATTAAATCCAAGGGTTCACTTTTTTTCAATACAATTGTGAATGTTTAATGGGATGTGTTCAATAAAGACATGAAATATTATAATTGATTGTGTGTTGTTACCTTAAGCACATTGTGCTTTGTCTATACTTGTGACTTTGATGAAGATGAGATCACATTTTATTACCAATTAATGCAGACATTCAGCTAATTCCAAAGGATTCACATATTTTTTCTTGCCTCTGTAGCTAAGAGACAGTTTCAGTAGTGAATGCTAGGTAATTAATTTTTCAAAATACAGCTACCTTGTAAGCTGTTGCCGTTTCAGTCATATACAATTTTTATGTATATATGTAACTATTTATTGCATATTGTTCATTTTCTACATGGAAAGAGTGTAGAGAGTAGGATCTTCTGACAGGTCCTTAAATGTATAAAAATTATATTCTTCTATTTTGAAGATTTGTAACCTCTTCGGATACAAATGATCAAAGAATATTGATGGTTAGTTGGCCGTATGAGTAGTCTTGGTTTAGTCAGCCACAAAATAATTCCCCAGACTTTTGAGTATGGGTATAAAGTCTTGTCCACTTTGCAGCTTATTCTGACCATGAACCACCTGCTTAGGAAGGGACATGATGTTTGGAGGTGGGTAATTCTGAAATTGATGATACCAAATAATAAATCTGATAAGCGCATTCAAAAAATGCTGCAGCAGACAGTCAGTGACGTTACAACGAATGGGTAACATTTTACAATAAGGTTCCATTTGTTAACATAAAGTGACAGTGAACAATACTTTTACAACATCTATTAATCTTGTTTAATGATAATTTTTAACATACAGCCTAGTTAAAAAAATTTTTATCAAAAGTTGTGTATGTTAAAATTTAAAGCACTATGAACCAGTTTTGTGGACTCCAATCGCATGACTTGGACTTGACTTGGATTCGAGTCACAAATTTGATGACTTATGACTGTACTTGATGTTTACTACATTCATAATCCAAGAAGACTTGCGCCTCGACTTAGACTTTGACAGCAATGACTTGCGACTTGAATTGGACTCGAGCCCTCTGACTTGGAAAGACTTCCTTCTAAAACCCAAGATCAGAGTTGTACATTTAAAAATGTGCAGCAAATCAACAATTCATTTCCCCAATAAAGAATTTGTTAGATTTTTTTAAATCTGCATTTCCATGCTCCATATTCAACCAATCAGAGAACCAACCAATCAACTTCCGTGAGAGAAGGACCAAGTTTGAAGATTCAAGGATGATGCAGCCAAAATGATACCAAAGGTAATTTCATTTGCATATAAAGAATACAATATCGAAGGCAACAAAAGTATTGCAACATGTAGAACCTGTGGTTTAAAAATGACAGACGCATCAATGACATCCAATTTTGTGAGGCATCTGAAAATCCACAGACAGATGTATGTTGAGATTATTAACTGTTACACATCAGCTATGGTTCAGTAGCATTTAACTTATTGTGTTAGCTAGCTAGCTACTTTGTTCCACAGAGCCCAGTGCACTGAACTACAGTTTTGGCGTGAATTATTTTGCATGCCTCATTACTGAAATCAGCTAAAGACACACTGTGGACCAATGGTTGCCACCCGTCCCGTATTTAAAGATGAAATGATGCGTGCCGTATTGAATCAATACAGGGCGCGATTTGTACCGTATTTAAGCTGTTCAGATGGTGAATGACAAAATCGTTCCAGATCGTTAACAAGTAGGAAATTTTGCCTATGTTGGTTAAGAGGTCGTCTAAAAAGTCCACATACTGTGCTAAAACATGCTAATATTATGGAGGTTGTAATTACTGTAGTAATTAATCCTCGGACACTAATATGGGCAAACAGCACTAATGACTTATTTAACTTGCGACTTGCCTGTCTTGACTTGGAACTTGACTTGAGACTTGAATGCAAAGACTTGAGACTTACTTGTGACTTGCAAAACAATGACTTGGTCTTACCTGCTATGAACTAATATAAACTAAAAATGAACATTGTATTTTTATTGACTAGCATTAACAAAGATTAATAAATGCTGTAAAATATATTTTGTTCATTGTTAGTTCATGATCCCTAATGCATTGACTAATGTTAATGAATGAAACCTATTGTCAAGTGTTACGAAGAAATGCCTGACTTGGATGTAGGAGCTTCCCAGGTGCACTTAAAGCAGCATTTGTCTTTTTCCTATAAGAGGAAACGCCCTGTGCCCAACAGCCGGTTGGGTCAATGCTCGCTACATTAATGATAAAAAACTGTAAAGCCTTGGGTTCAGATTGTCTGAGTGGAAGGTCAGCTGGTATCTCCTTGACTTCAGCAGCAATAATACCCTGTAATGGCAGGCAATCTGGTGTGACATCCAGATGCTGTTTGATGTTAATTAAATCAGACAAAAACAAACTGATCACCTGAGATGTTTATTATTCATTATTATTAGTCTTTTTCAGAAGATACAAGAGTGAAACAGCTGGAACCAAGAGTTTCAATTTAGCCTTAGTATATATCCAGCCACACATTTTCTTAATTAACATTTATATAGTCATCTTCATCAAACTTCAAAATTTGGCATCTTTCTACTTTGCACAGTCAACAATTCACTTCCTTTTTATTGGATTGTACTTGTCACATGTTAAAGTTTATTTTGAGATTAAAGACTTTCACTAACAATCAAGCACATGCATCTCATCATGTTTCTTCATCTCCTCTTCCTCATCCTTCTCTGATCTGATTTCCAGTGCTCTTCTATCGCTCTTCTCAGTCTGATGAAATTCCTGATAGATTCCAGTAAGGGCCTGTGCAGCCTCTACAGATACCTTCAGCTTTCCTACCACTTTCCCCTCTTCATCCACACCGACAACTGATGGAAATGCAGAGATATAACATTTTTAAATAATTAAATTATGTTTCCGAAAGCAGCATGCATTCATGCTTTAAAGTATATTTCTTGCCATTTCAAATTTAAGTCAAGGTCAATTTATTTATAGAGCACATTTAAAAACAACAAGTGTATACCAAAGTGCTGTACATGGGCAAATAAAACAATGAATTAAGGGGAAATAAAAACAAGATTGACATTAAAAACAATAAAAAATACAATACACATTCGTACAAAAGCAAAAGAATATAGATACGTCTTCAGACTTGATTTAAAAATGTGAAGCATAGGAGTGGATTTAATGTCCAGAGGTATGTTATTCCATAGTCTAGGGCCGACTACGAAGAAGGCACGATCCCTTTTAAACTTCAAGCGTGAGCATGGTGTATGCAGGAGAAGTTTATCAGAGGATCTGAGAGTTCTGGAGGATTGTTGATGACTAAGGAGTTCTGAGAGATAAGATGGGACTAAACCATTAATAGTTAAAACCATTAATAACAAATAACAAAATCATAAAATGAATCCTATATTGGATTGGTAACCAGTGAAGAGATGCTAGAATAGATGAAATACTTTCCTTCTTCCTTGTTCCATTCAGCAACCTAGCAGCTGCATTTTGGACTAACTGCAAGCGATACAGAGATTAATGACTAAGACCCATGCACAGTGCATTACAATAGTCAAGTCTGGATGAGATGAAGGCATGAATAACTATCTCCAAGTCCTTAAATGAGAGCAGTGGTTTTAATTTAGCAATCAACCTGAGTTGGAAAAAGCTACCCTTCACCACAGCATTTATTTGTTTTTCAAAGTTTAGAGCCATGTCAAAGATCACTCCCAAGTTTTTAGCAAAGGGGTGAACATTTAATGACAGGGTCACTAAGTTTAGTGAAACTCACCATTGATTTGTAGTTCAACAACATCATGTCTGGTCAGAAGCAGTTCCCTTAAATCCAAGAAGGCACAGCCAACATCCTCACATTCATCCTGCTTGTTTATGGGCTCACTGACTACCGTGAACTTTAACTTATGATAAGTGGAAAGATACCCACAGATCCAGTGTAGAACTTAAATGCATACCTCAGGGCTTTAGTGACCTGGGACCTCATTCCACCCCCTCTAATTCATCCATTTTTTAGTATTCCTCATCTTTTCTCTTATGAATAGTGTGACAATAAAAAAATGCCAAAATTGCTAACAAATTTTTTTGTTATTCTAATTGCTTAATTACCAAAAGAGTACAGGGACATAGTGACCCAAGATATGTAATAGTGTTGAAACTATATATTTGCACTTCCATAAATCATTTTTATGTTTATTCCAAAGCTATACGTTTACTATCACAGGAAATTTACACTGGTGGCCAAAAGTTTGGAATAATGTACAGATTTAGCCATTTCGGAAGGAAATTTGTACTTTAATTCACCAAAGTGGCATTCAACTGATCACAAAGTATAGTCAGGACATTACTGATGTAAAAAACAGCACCATCACTATTTGAAAAAAGTCATTTTTGATCAAATCTAGACAGGCCCCATTTCCAGAAGCCATCACTCCAACACCTTATCCTTGAGTAATCATGCTAAATTGCTAATTTGGTATTAGAAAATCACTTGCCATTATATCAAACACAGTTGAAAGCTATTTAGTTCGTTAAATGAAGCTTAACATTGTCTTTGTGTTTGTTTTTGAGTTGCCACATTATGTAATAGACTGACATTTCTTAAGGTCAATATTAGGTCAAAAATGGCAAAAAAGAAACAAATTTCTCTAGAAACTCATCAGTCAGTTATTGTTTTGAGGAATGAAGGCTATACAATGCTTGAAATTGCCAAAAACTGAAGATTTCATACAAAGGTGTACACTACAGTCTTCAAAGACAAAGGACAACTGGCTCTAACAAGGACAGAAAGAGATGCGGAAGACCAGATGTACAACTAAACAAGAGGATAAGTACATCAGAGTCTCTAGTTTGAGAAATAGACACCTCACATGTCCTCAGCTGACAGCTTCATTGAATTCTACCCGCTCAACACCAGTTTCATGTACAACAGTAAAGAGAAGACTCAGGGGTGCAGGCTTTATGGGAAGAATTGCAAAGAAAAAGCCACCTTTGAAACAGAAAAACAAAAAGAAAAGGTTAGAGTGGGCAAAGAAACACAAACATTAGACAGATAATTGGAAAAGAGTGTTATTGATCTTAATCCCATTGAGATTTTGTGGGATCAGCGTGGGGTGAAATGTCACCTGAGTATCTGGACAAACTGACAGCTAGAATGCCAAGGATCTGCAAAGCTGTTATTGCTGCACGTGGAGAATTTTTTTTATGATAAATCTTTGAAGTAGTTTAAGAAGTTCTGAATTTTTTTTTTTTTTTTTCAAATTGTAATATTAATTTTTCACATTATTAATGTCCTGACTATACATTGTGATCAGTTGAATGCCACTTTGGTGAATAAAAGTACCAATTTCATTCCATAAGAGCAAAATCTATACATTATTCCAAACCTTTGGCCACCAGTGTATATACAGTATTTTTACTTTAAGCAGTATTTTCATAAGTGAACTGGGAAACACTTTACAATAAGGTTCCATTTGTTAATATTAGTTAAGAACATTAGTTAAAATGAAATAACAATGAACAATAATTTTACAGCATTTATTAATCTCGGTTAATTTTCACTTCAACATATAGTAATACATTTTTAAAATCAAAAGTTGTGTTTGTTAACATTAGTTAATGCACTATGAACTAACATGAACTAACGAATGGAGCCTTATTGTGAAGTGTTACCGTGAACTGTATTATTGCCATCTTTTTTCATGACTTTGGTGGGTGAAGAATCATGATGACATCACTTCCACTTGAATCTTTTGATTAATCAGACTGAAGAGCATCAATGTCACTTAAAACTGTTTTAGACATAATGTTAAAAGAGGTTTTAGCCCATTGATTTCTAACTTCTGGAATGAATTTGTTATTGTTCTTACTTCTGTCTTCTATCTCATCCTCTTCATCTTCCTCTTGTTCCTTCCTCTTGTTCCACTTTTAAACTTTTTTTTTGGGTAGTAACCAAATAACTTAATTGCATTTTTCAGTAGTGTGTTATAATAATAATAAAAGCAGTTAATGTTGCACTCAGTAACTTTTGTCTTTGTGTCATCTTGGACTTACACTGACACCTAGTGGCTTGGATGCAGCATAATTTTAAATCAATAGTTTTCAGTTTCAGATGCTATTGTAGAAATGTAGTATTCACAGTCAGTTAGAATCACAGTCATGTGATTCTAACATGGCCTCCATGTAGAATAAATCAGCTTTTATAAGGTTACTGATATGACTGGAGTCTTTTTAATATGAGTGCTTATGATTTCCTACATACAGTATATTGCAAAATTACAATTCATGTCTTTAGGAGATGTTTTTTTTTGTTTGTTTTTTTTGTTTTTGAGGAACAAAAATCACAGCTTTGCAGCAAACATTTATAGTGAACATTATTACAGGTATGTTATTAACTCATATCATTATAATAATTGTATAGCTAAGAATACGTCTGTATTTATGATGATTTTGTGTCATACTTTAGTTTAGTAGTCTAATCTGTCAAATCTAACACAACAGTTTGCTGGCCTTCTGCCACCACTTACGGCACAATTGTTTATATCAGTAGGTTTGCACTTGTTAAAAATGTTAATTCTTGATAAAAAAATAACATAATTTCTCGCTGAAACACACATGATATCGAAAATGGAATTTCAAGTAGTAAAAAACAATTTTTAACTTTAACTGTATTAGTAGAATTATATGTTATTGTCGCCACACAACACAACACAGACACAGATGACAGGTTGAACCCAGCAGCGGGAGCTTTATTGAAGAAGATAACTTTTCAGGTAAGTCAACAGTTATAGGAGGGATTGATAATTTAGCTTATAATGACAGAGTTCATGTTTCCAGAGAGAATGCGGAAGGAGCGCCACTCCAGGAAGTCGAAGGAAGAAGATGAGACCTTGGGATATCGAGGACGAGGAATTCGAAGACACTAATGTAGCTTCACGTAAGTATTCAAGGCAAGCAGGTAAGTCAGAGTGTTCCTTGCGGAGACTAGACAAGGTTGGAGTGGCGGGGTAAGTATTTATAGAAGGGAGGTTATTTCGTGATGGATTGGGATCAGGTGTGAGTGATTAGTAGTCCGGTGAGAGAGAACGGAGTGTGGAGTGAGAGGGGGAGTCTGGTGTGGATGTGACATTACCCCCTTCTCCACAGGCCGCTCCAGATTTCCGGAACTCCCGATGTCGAGACCGGCCCCGTCCACGCAAAGCAGGGCGTGGTCTGCGTGGAAGCTGGCTAACAGGGCCGGGTCCAGGATGTCGTCCCAAGCCACCCAGGATCTCTCTTCTGGGCCGTACCCCTCCCAGTCGATGAGGTACTCAAGATGACCTCTTCAACGTTGAAAGTTCAGGATCTCACGCACGGCATAGACTGGGCCGTCTTCTAGGAGCAGTGGCGGAGGGGGGCCCTCAACCTCACTGGACTCTGGGTTAGAAGAAGACAGAGATGGGTGATAAGGTTTTAAGAGGAATACGTGAAAGGTAGGTGAGATACGATAGTGTGTGGGTGAGTTGGAGTCGGTATGTGACAGGATATATTTGTTGTAAAATAGTGAAGGGGCCTATGTATCGAGGACTTAACTTCTTGCAGGGCAGTCGTAGCCTTATGTCTTGTGTGGAGAGCCAGACCTTCTGTCCGGGCTGGTACGGAGGTGGAGCGTTGAACATCCACCTGATCTTTTTGGCATCAGACTGCTCTTTGTAGGTGAACATGGGCGGCGTCCCAGACCCTCTCGCTCTCCAAGAACCAGTGGTTGATAGCTGGAATGTTGGAAGACTCTCCTGACCACAGGAGCAGTGGTAGCTGGAAACCGAGCATGCACTGAAAGGGAGTTAGGCCGGTGGCTGGTTGGCACAGGGAATTTTGGGTGTACTGGGAGGTACCTGTTCCAGCAGTGTTTGTTGCGGTGGCAGTAGGTCCTCAGAAAGTGTCCAATTTCCTGAATCTTCCTTTCAGTTTGTTAATTTGTCTGTGGGTGATATCCGAATGACAGGCTTACTGACACACCTAGGAGGGAGAAGAAGGCTTTCCACACTCTTGATGTAAATTGGGGACCGCGATCAGACACTACGTCTTCCGGTAGGCCGAAGTTCCAGAAGACATGATGGAACAGTGTTCTGCGGTCTCCAGAGCTGTGGGAAGTGCTTTCATGGGGACCAGATGACAGGCCTTGGAGAACCGGTCTACAGTGACTAGCACACACGTGAAGCCATCTGAGGAAGGGAGGTCTGTGATGAAATCCATTCCTAGGTGTGACCAGGGGCGATGAGGAACAGGTAGCGGAACCAGTTTGCCAGAAGGAAGATGACAGGGGGACTTTGAGATGGCGCAATCAGGGCAGGACTGGACGAATCATTGAAGTTCCCGGGACATACCTATAGCAATCTTTGAGGAGCGAGAGGGTCTGGCGGACTCCAGGGTGTCCCATACAAAGGGAGGAGTGGACAGTTTCCAGCAATTGTAGGAGGAGAGGAGTGGGGACGTAGGTGCGTCCCTGAGGGCACCCCGGCGGAGCGGGTTCGGCGATGGTGGCCTCAGTGATTTAGTTGTCCAGGGTCCAGTGAATGGGACTGACTATCAGAGAGGGAGGTAAGTTAGTCTCAGGAGTAGAGGCGATGGGATCTGGAGCATGTAGTTGGGAGAGAGCATCCACCTTGGTGTTCTTGGACCCTGGACGATATGTTACGTGGAAGTGAAACACGGTGAAGAACAATGCCCAACGAACCTGGTGGGGGTTCAACAGTCACGCATCCCTGAGGTACTCCAAGTTACGATGGTTGGTGATGACTTGAAATGGGTGACGGGAACCCTCCAGCCAGTGGAGCCATTCCTCGAGTGCCAGCTTGATGGCTAGAAGCTCCCAGTTGCCGATGTCGTAGTTCTGCTCCACCAGGGACAGCTTACAGGAGAAGAATGCGCAAGGGTGCAGCTTGGTGGGACTCCCCTGCCCCTGGGAGAGGAGAGCTCTGACACCGGTGGTGGAGGCTTCTACTTAGACCACAAAAGGTAGTTTGGAATTAGGGTGTACGAGGATGGGAGTGGAGGTGAAGGCATCCTTGAGCCATTGGTAGGCGCTGGCAGCAGATGTAGGCCAGGACAGGGACTTGGGCTTGGAATGGAGGAGCGAGGTGAGGGGAGATGCGAGGATGTTGTAATTTCGAATGAAGTAGAAATTGGCAAATCCGAGGAAGCGTTGTAACTCCTTTATCATGGTCAGTGGTGGCCAAGACTGGACTGCCTGGACCATCCCTTGGTCCATCTCCACTCCCTCTGGGCTGATGTTATAACCCAGGATTTGGACAGAGAGTTGATGGAAAGTACACTTCTCAGATTTGAGGAACAAACGGTGTTTGCAGAGCTTCCGCATGACCAGTGTCACATGGTGAATGTGCTCTGGAATTTCGGGAGAAGATAAGGATATCGTCTATGTATATGATCACGAAGCACTGGAGGTATTTCCTGAAGATCTCATTCATAAAACCTTGGAAAACAGAGGGGGTGTTGGCCAGGCCATAAGGGCAGTATTCATAATGCCCTGTGGGCGTGATGAAGGCGGTCTTCCACTCGTGCCCCTTCCGTATCCGGATCAGGTTGTATGTGCTGCGCAGGTCCAGTTTAGTGAACACCATTGCTCCTCTGAGCAAATCCAGGGCGGCCAGAACCAAGGGAAGGGGATAGCGATATTTGACAGTGACATTGTTGAAGGCTCGGTAATCAATGCAGGGTTTTAAACCTCCGTCCTTCTTGGCCACGAAGAAGCTGGAAGCGGCAGGGGAGGTTGATGGTCATTTGTACCCTTGGGACAATGCCTCCTCTACATACTTCTCCATAGCCTTCTGTTCTGGAAGTGAGAGGGGATAGACATGTCCTCTAGGCAGCGGAGCACCAGGAAGCAGGTCAATGGCACAGTCCCATGGCCGGTGGGGATGAAGTTGAGTGGCTAGTTGAGGACTGAAGACATCTTGGAATTCGGAGTAGGCTTGGAGAATGTAGACCTGGTGGTTGTGTAGGGGAGTCTTGATGGAGATTGAACAGATACGGGTAGGAGTTGGGCTCTTGGGGGAAACAGTGTTCTTCTGCAGCTGACGGAGGAGGATTAGACACCTGTGGAAACAGTTGCACCACAAGACAGCACCTCTCCTGAAGTCCAGGACACCACAGGTGAATGTTGTACCAGCCAGGGTCAACAGAGAATGATGTCGGAAGTTGAACTGTCTAACACTAGGAAGGAGATGTCTTAAAAATGGGTAGCACCCACGCACAGGGGAGTGAGAGCAGTCTGGTGGGTAATCTGTCCTTTCCTCAGTGGTTTGCCGACAACAGAGTGGACTGGATGCGCATTGGGGTGAGCGATTAGTTGGAGGTGGAGCTGCCGGCAGAGCACCCGTGAGATGAAGTTGGCGGCCGCACCGGAGTCGAGGAGGGCAGAGACTGTGAAAGAGAGGGTCGCAGAGGAGACAGTCACAGTGGTGCTCAGGGGTGAGTAGATGGTTGGAGAGGAGGTGACTGAACTCACCGTGAGTCTAGGTGGTCTGATTGGGCATTCGGCGATGTGGTGGCTAGCAGCCCCACAGTATAGGCAGAGGTGGCCCTGAATGTGGCATTGTCACTCAGTGGGGGTCAAACAAAATTAATCAATCTGCATGGGCTCCTCAGTAGGCCCAGAGTGGCAGATGGGAGGTGTAGGTTTGGGTGGAGAAATAGATATGGTAGTGCTCTCAGCCAGGCAGAACCTCATCCGGTTGGCCACGCAGATGGAGAGTTGGATAAATCGCTCCAGTCCCATGTTGTCATCGTAGGCTGAGAGCTGTAGTCGGAGGGTCTGTTACAGCCCCTGGCAGTAGATGGTGAGGAGAGCCGATTCATTCCAGCCACTGGTAGCCACCAGGGTCCGAAACTGAAGGGCGTAGTTAGAGACTGGTCTTCTACCTTGGTGGAGACGGTACAATTGCTCGTGAACTTGAGAGTCTCCAGTGGGGTGGGTGAACACCTCCTTAAAATGTGCAATGAAAGTACTGTAGGTTTGGATCACTGGGCCATGTTGATCCCATATCATCATTGTCCACTGTAGAGCTCGTCCAGAGAGCAGTGAAATAATATACGCCACCTTCGCTCATTCTGTAGTGAATCTAACGGATGTCGAATCGGAAGTCCTGCCTTACAGGTAAAAGAGCAAATCACCTATTAGATATAGACATCGCCTGTCAGTCACCTTTGGAACCCGTATGCACATTAGCTGGATCTGCCTGAAAAATAGCATTTTTAGCATGATTTGAGCTAAAGAAGCACAAGTTGTCCAATTTTACTATGGATTTGAAATATGTTCTTTGATCGTAATCCTGACTAACCGTTTTGGAGATTTCTGTCTTTCCCCGTGCAAGGAGATAGGAACTGTACTTACATGCTGCTTGTATTCAAAGAAAATAGCTGCCCAGTAGGGTTCCCAAGATGGCTGCCAAGTGGACTGACTTGCCTTGAAAGGGACTTTGGCTCTCCATAGGCAGCAACTCATACTGTATATCATACAGTGTACCTCATACAAACTGCTTAAGACACTTGACTCACAATTGATTTTAATACAGTTTAGAGTGAACTTATTGTTAAACTAATGACACAATATGCTAATAAGCACAAAAATACATGCCACACACAAATATTGGGTAAAATAGTCAATTTTATGAGATTGCCTTATCTGTGAAGGATTTATGTAATCCTGCTTTAGAAATTGTTCAAAAGATGGTATCTTGGAAGGCAGCATAATTATGTTGAATTTCATTCTTAGCTTTTGGAACAGCCTTTATGTTGGGAGCACATAATGCTATAAAATGCTGCATACATAGTAAGATAACTAAGTTTTGGGACAGATTTTTTAACTGTTTTGCACTATTGACCATTTTACAAATAGGTACCTAGTATTTACCTTGCAGACTGTAAAGATTGTACACAGACTCTCACCCTGGGCTTTGCGATGGGCCTCTGTGATACCTCAGTGCTGGGCACCATCCTCTCTTTCTCTGGTCCTTCTCTTTCCCTTTGTTTTGAGGGTGTCTCGGGTGAATGGAAAGGGTACTTCCACCTGATAGTGGCCCTCGCCATTCTTCTGGGACTGCCAGCAGGATCTCTGAGCACATAATCACCTGACCAAGGGGAATACAGTAACCATTACCCACATCAACCTTTGTAGACATGCGCTAGACGGATGTCTACAAAGTAGACATCCGTTGCTTTTGAAAAAGTTGCTTTTGAAAAGTTGCTTTAAGATGCTGTGTCAAGTAAAAAAAAACTGTACAACTTTTAAAAAGGCATCCTGTGTGAATGGCCCCTTAGTCATTTGATAATAGCTGAAGATTCTATTCCATTTCAGCTAATGAATTTTGATTTCCAGATAAATATTACTTTTTGTCAATTTTATTTTTGTTTTACTAGGATGATTTTGGATTAGTGCTGACCGAATTAATATGTTAATCACATGTGATTAATTTAAAATGTTTAACACGTTAATTTTTAAAGATTTTTACCATTAATACAGCATAAATCAGCATAAAACTGGTTGGGAGGGCGGACCTTTGTAATGTGTCCGCCCGGAGTCATTACAGTGACGGACACAGACACACCACAGCAGCGCTTCCCTATCAGTGATAAAATTATGGAGAAAGGACCTCTTAGCACTATTATTTGATGTACAAAACAAGCCCTGATGGGAGTATTTTAAGCCTATGTAAGGCACATTTTATTTACCATAGAAGCATGTCAAGTCTTAACTATCACTCCGCTTTTCCTGTGGAGTTCAAAGCGACACTTGCCGCTGGCGTTGCCGCCCTGACGTGAATCATGAGCACAGCTTCACGATTGCTGTAGGAAAGTGGAAAGCCACTGTCTATCAGCAGATTAATATTGTGGAGAATGAGAGTTTAAGAGATTTCATGCCCATTGCAATCAATACTAAACCTATGGGGACAAAAGCCATCTTTACACAGTAAAGGTGGCACAGAAGCTGCATCTGAAGGGGCAATTATGTGTATTTTCACAGAGCAGGAATAAATGCATTTGCACAGCAGTTGCAAAAGCATAAATTATTTTATGATATATATATTTAAATGTTAAATTATGAGATATGAGATCATATAGAAAAATGAAATGAATGAAAATATGAATACTCAACCTATATAGTTCTTTCAATAAGTCAATCTCCGAATTAGACTTTGGGAAAAGTTTAAATTTAGATGAATTGGTGCTATTTTAGTGCATTCCTGTCTTTATAGTGTGGAAGGCTTTGTTTAGAAAATACTAATAAAGCATTATATTGTAATATATTTAGTTTTCTTTCTTAAAATCAAATTTCTCAAATTTCAGCATTTTCAAATCTGTGATTAATCGTGATTAACTACAAAACAATATGCGATTAATCGCAATTAAAAATGTTAATTGAATAGCCCTATTTTGGATATGTGGTTTATGGAATTTTACTCACAGGAATCCACAGTAAGTTCCACAGAAGTCTGTAGAATTGGAGTTCTTGATACAAGTTTATTCTTTAGGATAATCCCCTTGAGATGAGCCATCTCATTTTTGAGGGGGTCCTAACATACAATGCAAACAAAAATAAAAAACCAAAGCAAAGACATTAAAGTAATAGAAAAAACAAAAACAAAACAACAATCAGCAATTCAACAAACACACTACAAATAGGACAATCAACACACAAGCAACTAAAAAATAAGTACATTGGTGAACACAACCACTAAATGGCCACAGAGAGGCCATGAACAAATGTTTGCCCAGCAATAATATATATTGTATATAGGTATAGGTATAACATCACCTGACATCTGACTGTAAGAATGGAAAAGAAGTATTGTGTAGAATGCCTCAGTTGATATATTGAGGAATATGGTACCAAAAACTCTTGTAAATAATGAGGATAGTTGAAATGTACACATTTAAAAATAAATTGCAGCCAATGAATGTGTCTTTTTCTAAGAAGATTATTTAAGTTAATTATACATTATGCAGTGATGAGTATTAAAGGAACATCCAATAGCAAATCTACAGAGATTATTGTATGCTGTATTTTAGCAATAGAACAGATTATTGATATAGGTCTATAATTATGTGGATCAACAATGTCTCCACCTTTATGAAGTGGAGTAATGTGTGAGAACAAGTCAGCAAGTAGGTACATGAGAATATGAGAGGCTAATTTAATATATCTGAGTTCAATCCTATCTGGTCCAGCACCACTGCTCAGTAGAGATGGGAAGATCAGATCATTTTACTGACTTGAATCTTTGAGTCTTGTTCAGCAAAATGAACAAAAATGTATTCGTCATTTCATTCATTTGAGCAGAATTAAATTCAAATGTTACATTTTCAATAGCCAAATCCCCCCAACACATCTACTTACGCAAACTTTGATTATATTCCCAATAAGGAAAAACTGATAATGCAGCCAAGGACAAATTATGAGAAACAGAAATGATTAGTTCACCTCTGAAATCTTCTTGTCCGAGTCGTTCGTTTTTTGCATAGCGTATACAGCTGTCACGTGACAAAACGAACGACTTGGACCAGAAGACTCGAGAGGTGAACTAATCAGAGAGGTGAACTAATAATTTCTGTTTCCTGTACAGCGCCTATGCGGTTTTCACGTAACAAACGAACGGAGGTTGCGCAGTGCACATGCGCGGCCAAAACAAAATGAACGAATCACTCTCCAAGACCACTCATTCTTCTGAGTCACATTAAAGATTTGTTCAAAATTAGTGAATCGTTCATGAACGACCCATCACTACTGCTCAGACTTAGTTGTTTGATAGCATTCACAACTTCTGTAGGTGTTATTTTAGTGAAGGAAAAGGTACAGTGTGAAAAAGAAGTGTTATTGAAACTATCAGTGTAAGAAGAGTCAGATATTAAGTTAAAGCAGAAAAATGCTGACTTGGGCAATAGATAAAGAGTCATGGATTATTATATTACCATGTCTTATTTGATTAATAGAACATTTATCTGAAGTGTTTATTATGACTTTTATACCCTTCGAAAATTGTTTAGGATTTTTTAAATTATTTGACAGACATTCTTTTTAATAATTAGATTTAGTGTTACGGGTCATGGACTTAGATATATTTCTTAGTTGCCTGTATGTTTCCCAATCAACATTTTCCCTTGCCTGACAAAATTTAGCCCATGCTTTATCCCTCTGCATAAAGAGACATATAATTTCTGCATTTATCCAAGGTAGGTGTTTTCCCTTGACCTCTGAGATTTTCCAGGGAGCATGTCTGTCTACTGCTTGAGTAAACTCAGAATGTAAAAAATCCCAGGCATCCTGAACATTGGGTATTAATTGCTATTAATAGTGATTAGATCATTAATAAATAGGTCAACGTTCATTTTCTTATGTTGTCTAATTTTCAGTAATTATGGGGGCGATTTCGGAATTTTAATCTTCCATACACAGTAAATAACTGAGTGGTCACTGAAGCAGTCTGACAGAACACTAGCTTTAATAAATCTGTCAGGGTGAGTGACAAGTATCCAGTCAAGTAAAGACTGACATGTTGGGGTGATTCAAGTGGTTTCCTTAAATAGTTGTTAAGTTTAGATATTCAAAATTATTTTTTATCTTTAACAGAAAACTTATCTAACCAAGTTTTGTTGAAATCATCTAAAATATTCATTTCATTTTTACATAAGATAGAATCAATAGCAGAAATCAAACAGTTGAAAGATTCAGCAGAGACAGAGAGAGGTCTATATATGTTTCCAATAGTTATATATTTATTCTAATGAAAAATGATTTGAACAAAAAGGCATTCAAAATGTATAGGTTAACTGTAGGTATTATTAACTCTGATATCAAGTTATAGGAAACGTATGTAGCCACACCGCCACCCTTGGAGCTTCTATCAGCTCTATAAAGTACATAATTTACAAGATTGATTTCATTATCAGAGATTTTGCTACTAAGCCATGTTTCAGACAGTGTAATAATATTAGGATTATGTTGGACTACCCATGCACGAAGTAAATCAATTTTTGGCAAAAGACTTCTAATATTCAAATGAATAATTTGTAATCCTTTAATATTATCCTGTTAGAAAGTAAGAATTTGTAGGAATAGCTACACTATTAGGTGATAAATTAAAAGCTAGGCAAATCCAAAAAACAAAGAGGGTTGAAAGGGGCTGTAGTAATATAACAACAAAACAAATAAACAAGAACAAACAAGAGCACAAAAAAACATTAAATCTGGCCCAGCAGCCCCAGCCATCCTAAACCAAGGCTTCTCCGTGAGAAGGCCAAATTAAGTCAATATAAGCAGAAACCGTTAATAGTCCACACAAAGGTCAGTCTGCATCAGAAACAGGAACAGTGACAGTAGCTCAATAAAATAAAACCACTGACAATTTTGCGACAATAACTGAGCAATACAACAGTACGTTTATATGACAATCGGATACAGACAAGCAAATCAATAAGACCAGCCACCAAAAAAATTAGAATAATAAAAATAATAATAATAATAATGTTTTGAATTAAATGTATACTTCATTTAAATAAAATGTATACTTCAACTAAACAACTGTTCTTATGATGGAGAATCCATGGGAGACATGATGGCAGTTTCAGCAGGTTTGTGACAGGTAAACAGTTGGGGCTTGCCGTCAACAGTGAGACTCAGTGTACACTGATACCGGAGAGAGTATTTTAGATTAAGTTCACAGAGTCTCTGTTTAACTATATCAAAACAACGGTGCCTCTTCACGAGATCTGCACTGAAATCAGGATATACAGTTGTGCTCAAAAGTTTGCATACCCTTGGAGAATTGGTAATATATGTACCATTTTTAAAGAAAACATGAGTGAGCAGGCAAAACACATTTCTTTTATTTCTTATGGGATTCATATTCAACTGTAGGTTATAACAGAATGGCACAATCATAAAACAAAACATGGCAACAAAGAAAAAAAGAGAAATGACCCCTGTTCAAAAGTTTGCATACCCATATTTCTTAATACTCTGTATTGCCCCCTTTAGCATCAATGACAGTGTGCAGTCTTTTGTAATAGTTGTCTATGAGGCCCCAAATTCTTGCAGGTGGTATAGCTGCATATTTGTCTTGGCAAAATGCCTCCAGGTCATGCAAAATCTTTGGTCGTCTTGCATGAACCACACGTTTGAGAACTCCCCAGAGTGGTTCGATGATATTAAGGTCAGGAGACTGTGATGGCCACTCCAGAACCTTCACCTTTTTCTGCTGTAACCACCGGAGGGTCAACTTGGCCTTGTGCTTAGTGTCATTGTCATGCTGGAAAGCCCAAGAGCATCCCATGCGCAGCTTTTGTGCAGAAGAATAGATAATATGCTGCATTCATCTTGCCATAAATTTTCACAAGATTCCCTGTGCCTCTAGAGCTCACACACCCCCAAAACATCAGTGAGCCACCACCATGCTTCACAGTGGGGATGGTATTCTTTTCACTATAGGCCTTGTTGACCCCTCTCCAAACATAGCGCTTATGGTTGTGGCCATGAAGCTCTATTTTGGTCTCGTCACTCCAAATTACAGTGTGCCAGAAGCTGTGAGGTATGTCAAGGTGCGTTTTTGTGGCATTGGCGCAGTGAAGGCTTCTTTCTGGTAACTCGACCATGCAGCTAATTTTTGTTCAAGTATCGTCGTGTTGTGCTCCTTGAAACAACCACACCATCTTTTTCCAGAGCAGCCTGTAATTCTTCTGAGGTTACCTGTGGGTTTTTCTTTTATCCAGAACAATTCTTCTGGCATTTGTGGCTGAAATCTTTCTTGGTCTACCTGACCTTGGCTTGGTATCAAGAGATCCTGAATTTTCCACTTCTTAATAAGTGACTGAACAGTACTAACTGGCATTTTCAAGGCTTTGGATATCTTTTTATATCCTTTTCCATCTATATAAAGTTCCATTACCTTGTTACACAGGTCTTTTGACAGTTCTTTTCTGCTCCCCATGGCTCAGTATCTAGCCTGCTCAGTGCATCCACGTGAGAGCTAACAAACTCATTGACTATTTATACACAGACACTATTTGCAATTTAAAAAGCCACAGGTGTGGGAAATTAACCTTTAATTGCCATTTAAACCTGTGTGTGTCACCTTGTGTGTCTGTAACAAGGCCAAACATTCAAGGGTATGTAAACTTTTGATAAGGCCAATTGGGTGATTTCTGTTATCATTATGATTTAAAAAGGAGCCAAACAACTATGTGATAATAAATGGCTTCATATGATCACTATCCTTAAATAAAAGATTTTGCATGATCAGTCATATTTTCAAAATCAATGCCAAAATTTCACAATTTCTGCCAGTGTATGCAAACTTTTGAGCACAACTGTATGTAGATGCAAGTACCTTTAAACACCAGCTCCTTCTCTCTAGCAAGATGGAGGATTCTAATCTTGTCCTAAAAATTGAGAAGTGTAATCAGGATAGGCCTTGGACCAGCTCT
The DNA here is from genome assembly GCF_019703515.2 of Myxocyprinus asiaticus. Classification (NCBI taxonomy): domain Eukaryota; kingdom Metazoa; phylum Chordata; class Actinopteri; order Cypriniformes; family Catostomidae; genus Myxocyprinus; species Myxocyprinus asiaticus. The sequence goes on along the minus strand of NC_059384.1, from coordinate 35,330,175 downwards.
ATCATTGTGTAAAAACATAGGAGTGCAGTGAGCCCTCTCGATAACGGGAGGACTGGGGAAGTTTTCTCGTCCAAGGAGCTGTGGAATTAATTGGGACATAAAACCAAGAATATTGTGGCCTTCAGAGGATTCAGGAATCTTAACAAAGTGAAGATTAGAAGATCTGCTTCAGTTAAGATCAGTTAAGCCCTGTATACAAAAATAATTGATCTGCTTTGTTGTCAAGGCTGCTTAGACTGGGTAATGAATGTGGTTGGACTCTTAGACCAAACAGCACTGAACAAAGACTCTTTGAATCCTTATATAATTAGCTAACTATAATTAGATAATAAGACAACTCATTAAAGCTGAAGTATGTGATTTCAGCAACATTAGCACCACCAATTGAAATTGCAAAAATAAACTTTGTTTTAAAAACATTTTTCTGAATATGTCCCCCTTCTGCCATTGATCAAACAATCAGATTGTCCCGCACCCAACTCAAGCCATTGGTTGAGTCAATGTTGTTGTGTCTCATGAGACGGGTCTTTTAAATCTGAGGAATTTTCATAGCACCACAGAGACACAGTGTTTACAGGAAATGTACCTATGAATTGTTTATAGTTGTCTCTGCATATTAAAGGGGTCATGAAGTGCTTTTTTTATAATTTTATTATATTTCCTGAGGTCCAATGATAAAGTTATAAAAGTTTTTTTTGTACCAAAACAGTCACAATTTAGTAATATATGATCATTTTCCACCCTGTTTTTGGCCCTCTGTCTGAAACACTCTGTTTCGGCCTAAGCACCTCCTTAAAACTTCAACGTAAACGGCCACTGTTATGATTGGCTTACATCATGCAGCCCCTCAAATTCAGCAAACTCAATCAGATGAGAATGAGCCTCGACATTATAAAAAATGTTTTGCAGGGTTTACACATAATGCACATCCAACACATTGCATCTGAATATATTAAACTGTTCATCTCAAGCACAACTGTTAACACTCAGCACCATAAAAGATTTGAAATATTCATGAATGAAATGGTTTACTTACATTTTTGAAGTGTTTTTAACTGCACCATCCTTCAATAACAGTTCCTTTTCAAAGCTTGAACTTGTATTTTGACTGTTCACAAGCAATCCATGCTGACATGTGCCAAAAAACGAATACATCATAGTCCAAAGAATGATGAATTTATGCACACACGTACTGTAGGTGCACTGAGGTGCGCATTGCCAGAAACACACTGAAATGGTCAAAGACATCCATCGTCAAAGACGTCCATCATCAAAGACATCCTATGTTTACATACACCAATAATTAAAAATAGCGCAGATGGGTAAAAGAACGCGTCTGTTACACCGGCAGCGCCTGCTATCTCTTCTGAACGCCGCCAGAGGTCGCCATCTCCAGAGTACTAACCCTTCCTTCACGAACTACATTTCCCATAACCCTCCACTCAGACTGATTACTCACCCACCTGTTTCACATTATCTCTGTCTATTTAAGTTCCCTGTTTAAACGCATTCAGTGTGAAGTCTTGTTCTGTCTAGTCTGCAATTCTGAGCGTTAGTTACCATTACTGCTTTCCCTGTGTTTTGACTCCTGCCTGTTCATTGTATTTTCCAGCCTGCTTGTGTGTTTTTGGACCTATTGCCCGTTTACCGGATTACCCCTCTGTCTCTCAGATTTACTTGGTTTACCTTTCTTGGACTGTCTTCCTGTGTACCGAACCCTTTGTTTACCCTTTGATTTGCTACTGTAAGATTTGCATTGTAAGCTTTCTGGCAGAGGCAGCCAGGTTTAGATTTTTTTATCTGTTGGTATTTGATAGAATCAGTGATGCCATGTATCCGAACAAGATGAAAACAGCCCCACAACATTAAAGATCCAGCAGCACATTTAACCATGGGCATTGGGTTCTTCTTCATTTCTGTGTGCACCAAACCCATCTCTGGTGTTTGCTGCCAAAAATCTCTTTTTTTGTTTCATCTGACCATAGAACCCGGTCACATTTGAAGTTCCAGTAGTGTCTGGCACACTGAAGATGCTTGAGTTTGTTGTTGGATGAGAGCAGAGGCTTTTTTTCTTGAAACCCTCCCAAACAACTTGTGATGATGTAGGTGATGTCTGATATATATATACACTATATTGCCAAAAGTATTTGCTCACCCATCCAAATAATTGAATTCAAGTGTTCCAATCACTTCCATGGCCACAGGTGTATAAAATGAAGCACCTAGGCATGCAGACTGCTTCTACAAACATTTGTGAAAGAATGGGCCGCTCTCAGGAGCTCAGTGAATTCCAGCGTGGTACTGTGATAGGATGCCACCTGTGCAACAAGTCCAGTCGTGAAATTTCCTCGCTACTAAATATTCCACAGTCAACTGTCAGTGGTATTATAACAAAGTGAAAGCGATTGGGAATGACAGCAACTCAGCCACGAAGTGGTAGGCCACGTAAAATGACAGAGCGGGGTCAGCGGATGCTGAGGCGCATAGTGCGCAGAGGTCGCCAACTTTCTGCAGAGTCAATCGCTACAGACCTCCAAAGTTCATGTGGCCTTCAGATTAGCTCAAGAACAGTGCGTAGAGAGCTTCATGGAATGGGTTTCCATGGCCGAGCAGCTGCATCCAAGCCATACATCACCAAGTGCAATGCAAAGCGTCGGATGCAGTGGTGTAAAGCACGCCGCCACTGGACTCTAGAGCGGTGGAGACGCGTTCTCTGGAGTGACTAATCACGCTTCTCCATCTGGCAATCTGATGGACGAGTCTGGGTTTGGCGGTTGCCAGGAGAACGGTACTTGTCTGACTTCATTGTGCCAACTGTGAAGTTTGGTGGAGGGGGGATCATGGTGTGGGGTTGTTTTTCAGGAGCTGGGCTTGACCCCTTAGTTCCAGTGAAAGGAACTCTGAATGCTTCAGCATACCAAGAGATTTTGGACAGTTCCATGCTCCCAACTTTGTGGGAACAGTTTGGGGATGGCCCCTTCCTGTTCCAACATGACTGCACACCAGTGCACAAAGCAAGGTCCATAAGGACACGGATGAGCGAGTTTGGTGTGGAAGAACTTGACTGGCCTGCACAGAGTCCTGACCTCAACCCGACAGAGCACCTTTGGGATGAATTAGAGCGAAGACTGCGAGCCAGGCATTCTCGTCCAACATCAGTGTCTGACCTCACAAATGCGCTTCTGGAAGAATGGTCAAAAATTCCCATAAACACACTCCTAAACCTTTTGGAAAGCCTTCCCAGAAGAGTTGAAGCTGTTATAGCTGCAAAGGGTGGGCTGATGTCATATTAAACCCTGTGGATTAAGAATGGGATGTCACTTAAGTTCATATGCGTCTAAAGGCAGATGAGCGAATACTTTTGGCAATATAGTGTGTATATATATATATATATATATATATATATGTGTATATATATATTTTTTTTTTATTTTATTTATTTATTTTTTTTTAGACTTTCTGATCCCAAGACCCAACTAATTTCTGCAATTCTCCAGGTGTGATCCTTGGAGAATCTTTGACCACTTGAACCATCCTCCCTGCGCATGACAATACAGACACACGTCCTTTTCCAGGCCGATTCTTAAGATCTCTAGTTGATTGGAACATGTTAATTCTCGTCCTGATGGTGGAAATGGGCATTTTCAATGCTTTGGCTATTTTCTTATAGCCACTTCTCATTGTGTGAGCCTCAATAACCTTTTGCCACACATCAGAACTGTATTCTTTAGTCTAACCCACTGTGATTGATGATTTATGGAATTTGGTCTGTGTGTTACCTCATATTTATACCCCTGTGAAACAGGAAGTCATGGCTGAATAATTGCATGTTCCTAGTCACCCAGGTACACTAAAAATGTAAAATATTAATGGAAATATACTTCAGATATATTTTAATCATAAGAATTTCTAGGGGTGCCAATAATTGTGGCCGACGTATTTTGGAGAAAAATATTTAATAATGAGATATTTCCACTCTTTCAATAGTTTTACTTCAATTAAAGGTTAGATTTTTGTGACTTTTTTGAATTAAAGTTAAAAAAATAAACAATGCAGAATTTTTTCACAGCCTTCTTTGCTCATGTTTACCAATGATGCCAATATTTTTGGCCACCACTGTATATGCTTCTGCTGAAGCCATTAGTCCACATTATTTCTAAAAAATAATTTTTGATAGCAGAATTTCTGGTGAAGAACTACACCACCCATGATCCTTACGGGAAATCATCCACCAAATGGAGAATCACAGACAACAAAGTGTGGTGAAAGAGCTCTGCAGCGACCGCCCACTTCCATGATGCTCTGTGAATCGAGTCGGTCTCCCTACACTCTCCAACTACTTGTATATTTGTGTATATCTGAATATTTTGCAATCACATCCAAATGTACTGTTTCTATACTGATATTCAAAAGCTTTAAATCAATAGTTTTGTTATATTTTTCCAAAGCCATGCAAAATGCTTCATGGGATTGTAGTTCATTCCCTCATGAAAGATGTTAAGTACACAGTCTTGTACCTCTGTCTTTCTGTCTGATTTTCAAATACTTTATTGCTAAAAACCAAAGTTTTTAATGTTATTAATAACCTTGGTGCTGGTTGGTTTGATTCATGGCAAAGAAGTATTTTATGAAGGATTTTATGCAATCCCTATGGAAGAAATGAATGGGAAAAATACTGGAAACAAGATGGCTAAAAAAGTGGGTGGGCACTGCTGCACACTATTAAGAGTCTAGCTACACCCTTGCAGGCTGATTTTATAAAGTAGCGTACCTCTGATTGGTCTGCCTACCACAAGGGCCTGTAGTGAGACTGGTGTCTTTGCCAGATAAGTTGGAGAAGTCTGACTTTCGCTGTCATCACTCACATACACCGACAGACTGGCCACATTCAGATATTCCAGTACATCCATAGTTACAGCTAATGGATAGCTCACCGAGTCTTCAAAGACAGGGTCCGCACAGCATTGAATGATGGGTGTGGAATGGGTAGGCATGTCATAAAGGTGGTGAGTTAAGTAAGCATCAGGAAGTAGTCTTGGCCAGCGTGTACTGAGGCCCACACAGCACTCCAATACAACCTCAAGCTCATTGGGTATCTCTCCAGCATAATTAAACATCACCTGAAACACAGACAACACAGAGCACTTTGTTCTAATTTATGCGGCCAAATTGAACAAACTTCTGTTACAGACACCAACACACACTGATCTTCTGTTACAGGAGACTAGTTCCTAAAATTAGCTTCATTTGTACAGGTAGAGAAAATGGGCATTTAAATGTAATCAGTGTCTTCAGCCTGATCTTTTGAAAATGATGTGACTTTGGTGACATAAACCTTAAACCTGAACTTAACCGATAATGTGATTTGTCCCCTTTACTGTGTGGACTTAGTAGTTCTTAAAGAGTACAGCTGTTATGGTGGCATTTACCTGTGGTTCCCAATGAGCCCATTCTGAACCTCTGCTTTGTCTTACAGCTGTTCTGCTTATAGCTCTTTCCATCTATGGTTCTGGGTCCACCTGAGGGTGTAAGCACAGCCAGAACTCAAGGATTTCTATAACATCCCCTTCAACAGAGGAGGACAACATAGACCATGATCCTATAGTTGAAATAAACAGTATCCTTATATTTAGTGTTGGGAACTACGATTCATTTTAGTGAGTCAGTTCTGTCGGATGGTTAATGTAAATAAACTAGTTCACATAAATGATTCACTGATTCACTTGAGCCCCACGCAACCTTAAAGGGACTTTGCCATAAATAAAAAATGTTTTTAGCTAAATATTTAAGTCAATTGCTGCTGTTTACCACCATATTTAGATTCAGTCATATAACATTGGGTGTTTTCTAGTTTTATTAGTGTATATTAAGCAGGCGCACAACTACACATTTTCGAGTATTTATGCGACACCAACTTTCACACCCCTTATAAACATTGAACGGTTGTGCCCCATTTATTGAGCCACCGGTGCCTCCCTTTATATGGCGCACATATGCATTGCATACATTGCATATACACAGATCAGCCACAACACTAAAGCCACCTGCTTGGGCCTGGGTAGCTCAGCGAGTAAAGATGCTGAGTACCACCCCTGGAGTCACAAGTTCAAATCCAGGGCATGCTGAGTAACTCCAGCCAGGTCTCCTAAGCAACCAAATTGGCCCTGTTACTAGAGAGGGTAGAGTCACATGGGTTAACCTCCTCGTGGTCGCTATAATGTGGTTCTCGCTCTCGGTGGGGCGTGTGGAGTGTTGTGCGTGGATGCCACGGAGAATTGCATGAAGCTTCCACACACACTATGTCTCCGTGGTAATGCGCTCAACAAGCCATGTGATAAAATGCACGGATTGATGTCTCAGACACGGAGGCAACTGAGATTCGTCCTCCGCCACCTGGATTGAGGCGAGTCACTACGCCACCATGAGGACCTAGAGCGCATTGGGAATTGGGCATACCAAATTGACACCTGCCTAATATTGTGTAGGTCAACCTCATGCTGCCAAACAGCGGCAACCCGCATATGAGAATAGCATTCTGAGATGTTATTCTTCTCGACAATTGTACAGAGCGGTTATCTGAGTTACCATAGACTTTGTCAGTTCGAACCAGTCTGGCCATTCTCTGTTGACCTCTCTCATCAACAAGGCATTTCTATCCACAGAAATGCTCAATTGATGCCGCTCAATTGATGTTTTTTGTTTTTCACACCATTCTTTTTACACTCTAGAGACTGTTGTGTGTGAAAATCCCAGGAGATCAGCAGTTAGAGAAATACTCAAACCAGCCCGTCTGCACCAACAATCATCCATGCGATTATCTAATCAGCCAATCATGTGGCAGAAGTGCAGTTCATAAAATCAGGCAGATACGGGTCAGGAGCTTCAGTTAATGTTCACATCAACCATCAGAATGGGGAAAAAATATGGACCATGGCATGAGTGTTGGTGCCAGATGGGCTAGTTTGAGTATTTCTGTAACTGCTGATCTCCTGGGATTTTCATACACACACAACAGTCTCTAAAGTGTACAGTGGTAAAAGGATAGTTTGTCATACAATGCCTTCATTTAACACCAAGACAAGCAGATATTTCAGGATTAAAATTTAAGCTCCAATTTATGGCAGCACTGAGTCTGAGGTAAGTTGTGGGTAAGTAATGATAACGCAGGCTTTTCTGTGTCATGGTGATGGTCAATTTCAGGGTGATTCTGTAACTGGGCTTCATGACATCAGTTTTTAAGTTTACATTTTTAAATCAATGCAGCAATATATCAGTGCACTTTGTCCCGTATGCCATGAGCAGTATTTACGCATTTACCCCGTGCTCTCGGGGGGATACTGGAAACTAATCACAGATACTTCAGGCTGATTAACTGGATAAATCCACGTAAACATCCAAGTTAAGTGTACATGCTTTTTGCTCTGCCGTTCGTATGATTGACAACTGGAGCGCAAATGGACAGCATTTCTGCACGTGCTGAAGAGGTCCATCCAGCTGAACTGGTGGTATGTTCTGACTTATACTCAGCTCTATCAAGTTTAAAAAGTGGAAAATCATCTTCAAGGCAGGATATTTTATTAGATATACTTCAAAGTCTGAATAGGATACATCAGTTAAGAACAGTCATTTCCTTTTTATGGATACCTGCTCATGTGGGGGTACAAGGAAATGAGGAAGTTGATCAGATAGCTAAACAAGCTGTAAGACATCATGATATAGATTTTAGTGTATCATTGAGTAAAATGGAAGTAAAAGGAATAATCAAAACAGCTGTAATAAGGATGTTTCACCCCACGCTTGCCATAGATGTGGCTGTCTTGTCGGGCACTTCTCATGCTCTTTACAATCCAGCTGATCCCACAAAAGCTCAATGGGGTTAAAATCCATAACACTCTTTTCCAATTATCTGTTATCCAATGTCTGTGTTTCTTTGGCCAATCTAACCTTTTCTTTTTATTTTTCTGTTTCAAAAGTTGCTTTTTCACAGCGAGGTACGCGGGGCGCATGTGTGAGAGATGTGCGCTGCGGGTGCGAGGTGATCGTATGGTGAAGAGAGTGGTTGTGTTCGAAATCGTTCACTCATTCACTATTTCCTATATAGTGAATGGCAGTGAGTGCACTATATCTCAACAGTGAGTGAATGAAATGAGTGAGTGAATTCAGCGCTGATGTATACACTGAGCATCAGAGCTCTGGGGCTGTTGCAGAAACATCACCACATATGAACTTTTAAAATACTTGGGCCTTACTTGTTATTCTTATTAAATAATATATTAATACAATAAATCTTCATTCTGTTTATCGTTTTAATATATATATGTTAGTATAAAGAGTAAACACATTTGATCAAATGTACATTATTGTATTTATTTGTTATAATTTAGTATCTTTAAACACAAAGGCACAAAGTTATCATAACCTACACTGGTGGCTGTTACAACCCCTGAGCTGTAGAGGTTGTTGGATTGGGGTGCTTCTGCATTTGACTTGGTTACAGAAGACTACAACACCCACATATCTGACAACAACTCCCATGGTGCCTTGTGAACCAATCACAAGGCTCCAACTCAACAGTTCTTCTTTGTTTTAAAAGAAGCCAGTTGATGTCCTTATGGTGTCCCAAACATTGAGAATTTGCTGTGTTGCATTTAAAACATCCCCAATATCAGCAATACAAGTGGAAATGGGTGAGATGCCATTCAAAATTCAAAGAATCAAGCCGGAAATGGCATATTGGATTTCTATGAAAGGACAGTTAAAAAGTCAAGAGTTCTTGAGAACTGTTGGGAATATGAATATATGAACCTGAATAGCTTTGGATGGAAAGCAAATAAGGTGGCCTAACAAATAGGAATTAAGTAATATCAAAATTAGCCCAACTGTGGCTTTTCCAAATGCCAACAACTGACTTTCAGTTGCTAGACAGAATAAATGACAAAAACAGACGAGTTTCAAAAGATACAATAGTGTGTTAGTATTTGGACCAGAAATTTTTCTCAACAATTCAAATATCCATAGATGGATCTAAAGATCATGATTCAGGCAATACAGCTGCAGCAGTGTACATACCATATTTCAAGTACCAAACAGCAAAAAGGACATCAAATCATCTATCAGTTTACACTATGGAAATGCTTGCTATCATAATGGCTCTTCATTGGGTTGAAGAGGTCCATCCAGCTGAAGTGGTGGTATTTTCTGACTCATACTCAGCTCTATCAAGTTTAAAAAGTGGAAAATCATCTTCAAGGCAGGATATTTTATTAGATATACTTCAAAGTCTGAATAGGATACATCAGTTAAGAACAGTCATTTCCTTTTTATGGGTACCTGCTCACGTGGGGGTACAAGGAAATGAGGAAGTTGATCAGATAGCTAAACAAGCTATAAGACATCATGATATAGATTTTAGTGTATCATTGCGTAAAATGGAAGTAAAAGGAATAATCAAAACAGCTGTAATAAGGATATGGCAAGGTCAATGGGATTGAGAGATAAAGGGGCATCATTTATATAATATCCAAAGAGCTGTTGGAGTTGGGAGGAATAGTTATGGAAACAGAAGAGAAGATACCATAATATCTCGACTCAGAATTGGGCATTCCTCAACAAATCATTCACTTTTCAGTATTGGCAAACATGAATCCGGTCGTTGCATAAGATGTGGTCTTCCTGAAACAGTTGAACATGTTCTAATAAAATGTCATATAAAAATGAAAGTTCACAGCTTATAGAAGCAATGAAATCTATAGATATTACTCAGCTTTCACTGAAAAGCCTACTAAATAAGGATGGAAGAGTATATACATTTTTACTAATATATTTGAAGGACACAAATTTGAAAAACATGATTTAAGCATAGTTAAAAAAAAAAAAAAGACTTTTTCTATTTTTTTTTTATTTACCATAACATCAATGCTCCACACTCCATACCAGTAGGTGGCCGAAAATGCACCAATTGCTGGTTTGCCAACCGCCATAAAACAGTAAAGACGATGGCCTTATGGTGTGTGCTTTCTCCCTGTAGGTTGAATAGGGGTGTTTAGCCATTGACAGTTAAAATGAGATTGTGGTGAAATGTGATTTTGTATATTTTCTTAGTTTGTATAAGTTTTGGGTTTTTAATTATTCTGGGATTGTGTTTGTTTGGATTTTGCCTTTTGTTGTAGGGGTGAGTTGCCTTTTCTCCTGGTTTGCTAGTCAGGGAAGGTTAGAAGGTTATTTTTGTTTGTTTTGGTTAGGTAAGAGTTTTTTGTTGTTGTTGTTGTTGTTGGTAGTTAGAATTGTTTATTTATTATTTTGGCCTGGACTCACCCTGAAGCTATTTACCCCTTTTCATCTATTCAGTGTGGCATTTAACTGTTGGCCTCACTATAAATAAAGAAACGAAGCCTACATGAGTGGGACCTTAAAACATCTGGTTACCACCTCATTTTATTTACATCTACACATTTTTGTAACAGTGACCAAAAGTTTGGAATAATGTACAGATTTTTCTTTTTTTGTTTTGAATTAATTTTTTCAGAACTTCTTAAACTACTTCAAAGTCTCATAAAAAATCCTCCATATGCAGCAATGACAGCTTTGCAGATCCTTGCCATTCTAGCTGTCAGTTTGTCCAGATACTCAGGTGACATTTCACCCCACACTTCCTGTAGCACTTGCCATAGAAGTGACTGTCTTGTCACTTCTCACACACCTTACAGTCTAGCTGATCCCACAAAACCTCAATGGGGTTAAGATCCATAACACTCTTTTCCAATTATCTGTTGTCCAATGTCTGTGTTTCTTTGCCCACTCTAAGCTTTTCTTTTTGTTTTTCTGTTTCAAAAGTTTCTTTTTCTTTGCAATTCTTCCCATAAAGCCTGCACCCCTGAGTCTTCTGTTTACTGTTGTACATTGTGCCATGGGAGCGTGGTCATGTGTCGGTCGTAATTGTCTCTAATTATAGTGATGGTGGAGGGAGTCCTGAAAAGGCACACCAGAGCATCAGTGGGAGAGAGAGACCAGAGCCTGTTCCTGTAGTTGTGTTTGTTACTATTGACCTGTTTGTGTGTTTGGCCACCAAGAGCCCTTTTTGTTTTAGTTTCTGTGTGACACTGAAAGAGAGAATAAATATTCACCCCAACTATTTGCTGTCTCCTGACTCCTCCATCGCCCACGAACTCAATCTTATCACATACATGAAACTGGTGTTGAGCGGGTAGAATTCAATGAAGCTGTCAGCTAAGGACATGTGAGGTGTCTATTTCTCAAACTAGAGACTCTGATGTACTTATCCTCTTGTTTAGTTGTACATCTGGTCTTCCACATCTCTTTCTGTCCTTGTTAGAACCAGTTGTCCTTTGTCTTTGAAGACTGTAGTGTACACCTTTGTATGAAATCTTCAGTTTTTTGGCAATTTCAGCCTTCATTCCTCAAAACAATGATTGACTGATGAGTTTCTAGAGAAAGCCGTTTCTTTTTTGCCATTTTTGACCTAATATTGACCTTAAGACATGCCAGTCTATTGTGTACTGTGGCAACTCAAAAACACACACAACGACAATGTTAAGCTTCATTTAATGAACCAAATAGCTTTCAACTGTGTTTGATATAATGGCAAGTGATTTTCTAGTATTTAAATCATCCACAGAATTATCATTTCCACTGTGTGCAGTCTCCTGAGTTAAAATAATATCACCTCAGTGAATTTAGTAAATAAAGAATTATTCAGCTTAATGGCAAAATTCTGTATAAATATAGAGTACATTATAAAATATATCAGTATGTTTTGGCTCACTATATGTTATTTTGTTATTTTAATCAAGTAATGATTTGTCAAAAAGTAATGTAATACATTCAGCATAAAAAAAATAAAAAAAAAAAAAAAAAGAGTGAAGGAAGCAGTAAACTCCCAGCTCATACGTCTTCCCCGCAGTGGATTATGGGCAATTAACCATCGTTGAGTATACATCAAATGTACACTCTAAATTAGAGTGCATTGTGGGTAAGAATGAGTGAACAAAAGTAGGGAATGAGTGGCTCACTCAGAATTTAGACACTCTTACAAAATGGCGTACACCTGAAACAGTGGACTATATAGTGGATAGAGGGTGGTTTCAGACACAGCGAGGGTTCCGTGACAGGGGTTGAAATGTTTCCAAACCTCTCTTCTTATTGACAAATTCATCCAGATCTGACAAGAGCCCTTAAAAGGGTAGTTCACCCCAAAATGCAAATTCTCTCATCATTTACTCACCCTTGTGCCAGATGTGTGACTTTCTTTCATCTGCTGAACTCAAATGAAGATTTATAGAAGAATTTCTCAGCTCTTTTGGGCCATACAATGCAAGTGAATGGGTGCCAACATTACATAAATCAGCATAAAATTAATCCATAAGACTCCAGTGGTTAAATCTATATCTTCAGAAGTGATATGATATGTGTGGATGAGAAACGGATCACTTTCACATTCTTCTTCTTGTGTTTTTGGTGATTCACAAAAAACATTCTCTGCATATCGGCCCCTGCTGGGCAGGGCGAAGAATGTCTAGCAAAAAATGACAAATATTGATCTGTTTTTCACCCACACCTATCAAATCACTTCTGAAGATATGGATTTAACTACTGGAGTCTTATGGATTACTTTGATGATTCCTTTATGCTTTTTGGAGCATCACAATTTTGGCACCCATTCACTTGCATTGTACTGACCAAAATTGCTGAGAAATTCTTCTAAAAATCATAATTTGTGTTCTGCAGAAGAAGTCATACATATCTGGGATGGCATGAGGGTGAGTAAATTATGAGAATTTTCATCTTTGGTTGAACTATCCCTTTAAGGGCTCTTGTCAGATCTTGATGAATTTGTCAATAAGAAGAGAGGTTTTGAAACCTTTCTAGGAATTATTACAGTGAAAATGTGAACAGTGTCCCATAGGGACATTATATAATGCTGAAATATAAACCAAAGCAAGATCATGTATTATTAATTCCTACTTTCGCTATTTCATAGCTTTTTTTTGTTAGTTGTTAGTTCAGTGTAGTATACATTTTCAGTGTTGAAAGAATTTAGATAATTAGTTCTGTACACAGTACCGTCGCTCCCTAAATGCAGAGTATGCAGCTTGCGTAGGGCACCACACGCAGAAATACTGTCTGTTCGCGTTCCAGTTGTCAATTACACATTTAGTAGAGCAAAAGGCATTTACATGGATGTTTACATGGATTTATTCAGTTAATCAGCCCGAAGTAGCTGTGATAGTTTCCAGTACACCTGCGAGGGTGCAAGGTAAATGCATAAATACTGCTCATGACATGCGGGATGCGGGACAAAGCGCACTGATATATTGCAGCACTGATTTAAAAATGTACACTTTAAAACTGATGTCATAAGAGCCCATATTTACAGAATCACCCTGAAATTGACCATCACCATGACACAGAAAAGCCCACGTTATCATTAGAGCCATAACTTACCTCAGACTCAGTGCTGCCTTAAGCTGGAGCTGCAGTTTTAATCTTGAAATATCCTCTTGTCTTGGTGTTAGTGAAGGCATTATATGACAATACTATTCTTTATTTTACTGTGCGGAGCGAAGAAAGTGTTTCACTTTGAAGTGCATGATGCTGCAGCAGTGACGGACTCGGCTTGAGTGACAGTCTGTGACAGTGCGCGCAGCTGTGTGAACTTCCGCTGTCGTAAAAGTCCCATTCAGTAATCTTGCAATAAATTATGCATTAATTAAAATTAAACCCAGTAATGTAACGACAGGACACCGCCCATTGTAACGAAATAAAAGTACATTTTTTTCATTAGAAATTTACTTAAGTGAGAGTAAAAAGTACCCAGTTTTAAACCAACTCTAAAAGTAATTTTTTTTTCCAAAAAGTTACTCAAGTAAATGTAACGTAGTAAATGTAGCACGTTACTACCCACCGCTGTTGATAGCGCAAGAGGGTTTGAGTTAGAGACTCCAAATTTGCCACGAGAAATAGTCAGACTGTCCTCTGTCAGTGTGCCAAATTTCACAACTTTTCACCACACGGATCTAAAGACTTCAATTGATATAAAGGCACTAAAAAATAAATAAATAAAAAATAAAAAATGCATGTTGTCACATGATATGGGGCAAGTTTTCACATTGGAAACCTGCTGTTTATAAATAGAGATTCCAGAGGTACTGTATATATAGCTTTTTTGAAAAATATAATTACTAAAGTAAAAAAATATTGTTATAAAATATTCCAAAGCAAATTTTGATTTAAAGTATTTAATGCGTACTACTGTGTAATAATACAGTAAAGTTAAAGTTGAAAGTTTATTTAAAGATAAAGGTTATTTAATGACTTATCAGCATAATTTAAACAGCAGTCCAAAATTATTACAGTATGAATCTCAACACAATTCATGAAACAGCAAAAATGGTCGAGTTGACAGGCAAAAATATTAACCCATTGTTTTGCTTGATGTAAAAAAATGTAATAATGAATTGTATAAAATTACACAAATTTGCACATATTGCTACCTTCATTATATAGTTGACTCTCGCCCGAATATATGCCAGTGTGGTTTTGCTGTGTTCACGCGTTTACCCAAGAGCTATAAAAAAAATATGATGATATTGTAATTTTAGTTTGGAGGACAGAATCCACAAAAATGATTTTATCTTAAGAAAGTTTTGTGCTAGGTGTTTGATATCAAAACCCACAGAAACACACATATGTGTAATTGGACTTTTTAAAACCTTATAGTTCTTGTGACAACTTCCCCATGTGACAAGCCCTAGTCTCCAACTTATAGTATAAATGCTGTAATACTTGCTCCTCTAACCTTGTAAATTGCTGATTTGAAGGTTTCTGCTCTTCAACAATTTGTCTTTCTCACCAGTCCTCCATCAGATTTATCTGTAACTGTCTTCATCTTGTTCTGTAAAAGAAAGTGGGAGTAGCAGTTGTTTTGGTGCATGAAAGACTACCAGTCATTTTAAACGTAATGTAGTAGTTTTAATATACCACCTTCTTTTTTAGTGTTTGTCCCTGGAGGTCAGCATTAAGGCGATGCTGTAGTAACAATTAGTCTCTAGTTTGAGTCCTAGAACAGTCTCTGCATATGAGGCCTGAACAGCAGTCAAGTCCCGAGATGTGTCTTCTAACTTTCCATCAGTGTTCAAGAAGCGCATCACTTCTTGAGTCTCACGTTGCATTCTGAAGGCCTAAGAGAACAGGAATGGAGGGAGAAACAAAAAGATTGAATGGCAAAATGTAATTTAAATAATTGTTTGCTTGTCTCAGTATCTAAAAACTAAATTACTAAACATTCAGTCATCATTTATTTACTCAACCTCATGTCATTCCAAAACCTTATACTTAATTTTCTTCCATTAAACACAAAAGGAGAAATTTTGATGAATGTTCACGTAGCTCTTTTCCATAGTTTACCAAGACAATAGCTGTCAGTGGACAGCTTGTTGTGTGGGCTATTCATACGATAGTTTTGTGTGAGGAACAGACCCAAATTTAAGTCATCATCCACTGATAATCTTCCCATCTGCTGTAGCTCTCAAATCTCATTCCAGTTTGCATATTTAAAAATTGCACAATGATACTTAAGGCCAGGTTTGATTGATGGCAAACAGCATCTTATGTGTGCCATAACCAAATGTAAATATGTCAACTGGAGAATGAGATTTGTGGGCTACAGCGAAGAGGACGATTTTAAATTAATAAAGATTAGGGATGGGATGATCAAAATGAAATATGTTGCAAACCAAAAAAAATGGCAAACCATATCGTGGCATAACTCTATATTTTTACATTTGCAACATTTTCTGTCTATGGGATCACAAATGAAATGACCTGTCAAACATCATAATCTCTCTATCACTTGATTTTTACCACTACTGTGCTTTTTTCTACACTGTTTACAGGGTTCACACAAGGTCCTTAAAGTGCTTGAATTTAGCTTTTAGAAATGTTAATATTTGAATACCTGGAAAATCTCCTTGTTTTGATGAAAAGTGCTTGAAATTAAAAACTAATCGTTTCCTCTATGTAATGTGTGTCCATCAAAGATGAGGCGACTCCACTTTCATTGAATAATGTGTCTTAATATCCTTTCTGTTCTCTACAGTCAGATAAAAATAGTAAAAATATAAATTTCTCTCACACAGCATGGATGCGCTAAAGAAACGGAGAGATTCTCGTTGATTTTTGCTGAACTGGAACATTGTGACGCTCTTTTTGAATCCTTAAAGTGACAGTAACCTTTTTAGCATTTCTTATACAAATAAATGTAAACTCATTACTTGTAAATTGCATACATTATTTCAAACAGTGATAGCTCATATCATTATACTGTACAGGTGCATCTCAAATTAGAATGTCGTGGAAAAGTTCATTTCAGTAATTCAACTCAAATTGTGAAACTCGTGTATTAAATAAATTCAATGCACACAGACTGAAGTAGTTTAAGTCTTTGGTTCTTTTAATTGTGATGATTTTGGCTCACATTTAACAAAAACCCACCAATTCACTATCTCAAAAAATTAGAATACATCATAAGACCAATAAAAAAAAAACATTTTTAGTGAATTGTTGGCCTTCTGGAAAGTATGTTCATTTACTGTATATGTACTCAATACTTGGTAGGGGCTCCTTTTGCTTTAATTACTGCCTCAATTCGGCATGGAGGTGATCAGTTTGTGGCACTGCTGAGGTGGTATGGAAGCCCAGGTTTCTTTGACAGTGGCCTTCAGCTCATCTGCATTTTTTGGTCTCTTGTTTCTCATTTTCCTCTTGACAATACCCCATAGATTCTCTATGGGGTTCAGGTCTGGTGAGTTTGCTGGCCAGTCAAGCACACCAACACCATGGTCATTTAACCAACTTTTGGTGCTTTTGGCAGTGTGGGCAGGTGCCAAATCCTGCTGGAAAATGAAATCAGCATCTTTAAAAAGCTGGTCAGCAGAAGGAAGCATGAAGTGCTCCAAAATTTCTTGGTAAACGGGTGCAGTGACTTTGGTTTTCAAAAAACACAATGGACCAACACCAGCAGATGACATTGCACCCCAAATCATCACAGACTGTGGAAACTTAACACTGGACTTCAAGCAACTTGGGCTATGAGCTTCTCCACCCTTCCTCCAGACTCTAGGACCTTGGTTTCCATATGAAATACAAATCTTGCTCTCATCTGAAAAGAGGACTTTGAACCACTGGGCAACAGTCCAGTTCTTCTCCTTAGCCCAGGTAAGACGCCTCTGACATTGTCTGTGGTTCAGGAGTGGCTTAACAAGAGGAATACGACAACTGTAGCCAAATTCCTTGACATGTCTGTGTGTGGTGGCTCTTGATGCCTTGACCCCAGCCTCAGTCCATTCCTTGTGAAGTTCACCCAAATTCTTGAATCGATTTTGCTTGACAATCCTCATAAGGCTGCGGTTCTCTCGGTTGGTTGTGCATCTTTTTCTTCCACACTTTTTCCTTCACTCAACTTTGTTAACATGCTTGGATACAGCACTCTGTGAACAGCCAGCTTCTTTGGCAATGAATGTTTGTGGCTTACATAATTGTCTTCTGGACAACTGTCAGATCAGCAGTCTTCCCCATGATTGTGTAGCCTAGTGAACCAAACTGAGAGACCATTTTGAAGGCTCAGGAAACCTTTGCAGGTGTTTTGAGTTGATTAGCTGATTGGCATGTCACCATATTCTAATTTGAGATAGTGAATTGGTGGGTTTTTGTTAAATGTGAGCCAAAATCATCACAATTAAAAGAACCAAAGACTTAAACTACTTCAGTCTGTGTGCATTGAATTTATTTAATACACGAGTTTCACAATTTGAGTTGAATTACTGAAATAAATGAACTTTTCCACGACATTCTAATTTATTGAGATGCACCTGTATATACAATTTCATGATATGATAATGTAGATTTTTTTTTTTTTACAAAGTTACATTTTGATTATAATAATCATACACTTTCACATACTTTTTCAGAACAGGTTCTGTTCGTTTCTATTCCTTGTTCTGCACCTGATCAGCCTGAACGTACCCCACTATTTTTGAAAGCTTGTGATCTTTTGTTATAGAGAAAGGTATATGAGCAACTCTCATTAAACTTTGAGCATTTATATAGTGTATTAAAGAACTATATTTTGATGAGAAATGAGCATTTTGCTCATTTCAGAAAATAATTTGTAATATTTTGTCATTTAAGTGTTAATTTGAAATTGGATTAAAATCGTGAACCTCATATTGTATTGTTACATCCCACATGAGTCGAAAGGTAAAAGCAGATGCAACACAGATAAAAAGAGCATTAGTCTGAGCCCTGCCACAGCACCACAAGCAAGCAGATTACTGTCAAGGTCATTATTTATAGCTCATGAAACAAAGACAAGGTATTGTAAATAAACAAAGACTAAAAAGGGAAGCAATGGCTTCAGGAGAGAGCAAAGCCAAAATAACAAACAAAAAGCAAACTAAAGTAAACCTCTTACTAAACTACCAAAGAAAAGAAAAACACAATTATACCCTAGCTCTCTTCCTGGCCCCAAAACAGGAGAAAACAGAGTTCAACAAAAATGGCACCCACCTCCCTACAGCTTCCAAATAAACATCAAATAAGCAACCAATAAAAGGTAACTTATAAACTTGATTTTAACAATAACAGCAATAACACGAAGACAAACTTACAAATATATAATGATAACCTCCACACAAATTGCAAGGGTAAATGTTGGAGATACAAAAATCAAATAGGGATAATAATACAATACCACAGAGTAGAAAGTTAAGCAGTCATCACATTCAACAACAAGATTATAAACTACTACTGCTGCTGCAACAAACTGGGCAGGCCAAAGACACTGGGCAGGCCAAAGCTCTTGTGGGACTGTTTCCGCATGTCTCTGCTTTTATGCTGCCTCACGCTGGACTGGTAAGCAGGCACAGCTGAAGGCAATCAGCTACCTGCTAGATAGATTGAGGAGGAGCCAAAGGGAAAACAGAGGAAGAAACACAGAAAAAAAACACATTAAAGAAAGCACAGTTCTTATGATGGACCAACCATAAAGAATACGTCTCTGGACGTAACACCCCCACCCGTAGTTACAAACTATGAACTTGCCAAAAAATCCTAGTTTGTAAAAAAAAAAAAAAAAAAAAAAACATTTTTACACAAGTGGGTTAGAGTCATCACTATGGGCTCTTGACAAAGCATCTGCTACTACACTGTCCACTCCTTTTTTATACCTTATATCAAGAACAAACTCTTACAGAATCAGTGACCATCTCATTTGTCTCTGGTTTGAGTTTGCCATACAGGACAGGAAGTCTTGAGGGTTGTGGTCAATTGTATACAATAATAGGAGCCATATTATCGTTACACAGGTAGACCTCAATTTTGCAGTGCCAACAACAAGGCTAGGGCTTCTTTTTCGATGGTACTATAATTTATTTGACACCTGGTGAACTTCTTTGAAAAGTAGCATACTGGGCGTCAAAGGAACTTGCCAGTATCTTTTTAATAGATCTAACTTGGTAACAAAACTAGCTGATCCCACCCAGTCAACACAGTCCTCAATTCGGGGAAGAGGAAAGGAATCAGGCTTAGTTATAGCATTCACCTTACGGAAATCAGTACAAAATCGCCACGAGCCATCAAGTTTAGGTACAAGCAAGCACGGTGAGCTCCACGGACTCTGACTTGACACTGCAAAGCCGTGACTCAACAAGTACTCTGCCATGATTTTCGTAACCTGACGCTTATGGGGATTTACATGGTATGGATGCTATTTGATAGGCTTGCATTCACCAGCATCAATGTCATGAGTGACCACAGTAGTTTGTGATGGTACATCATTAAACAGCATACAATATTCTTCAATTAATTTGACCACACAATCACACTGGACTGCAGGCAAATAAGATAGATGTGACTCTAAGATTAGACAAGGTGGCAGAGTTGGACAGCGTACCACATGAAGCAATGGCATCCTTACTCCAAAGACCATCTAACTCAGGAGAGTACACAGAAGACAAGGTAACAGCATTGTTAGCAGCAATAGGAAGAGGGTCAACAGGATCAAGTTGAGACTTAACACTGTCTCTACTAATGTAAGCCTTAAGCATGTTGATGTGACACACACACGAGACTTATGCTTACGATCAGGAGTAGAAACTGCATAATTAGTATCGTTCAGCTTTTTCTTGATCTCATAAGTTCCAGAAAAGCTTGCCTGCATGGGTGAACCAGAGACAGAAAGTAGTACCAAGACCTTATCACCAAACTGGAAATTACGCTGAAGACTACCCTTGTCATAGCGAAGCTTCATTTTGGATTGGGCTTAAACAAGATGAACTCGAGCTAACTCCCACGCTTTGTGAAGATGCCCTTGCACAGTACTCACATAGTCTAACACAGATTTACGAGGGGGTTCCTTAGGTAGGAACTGCTCACTTAGGAGTTTTAGCGGGCCGCGAACCGAATGACCAAAAACCAGCTCAGCAGGGCTAAATCCTAGAGATTTTTGCACGGTTCCTCTCACTGCAAACATCAGAAATGGCAAACCTTCCACCCAGTCTTTACCAGTCTCAGAAATTAGACCCCTGGTCACTTTGAATGACTCTCGGTAAGCCAAAAACTGAACAGAACTTAATAAGTTCACGGGCTATCGTTTTAGCTTGAATAGATCGTAAAGGAACAGCTTCAGGGTACCGACTACTAGCACACATAATCTTTCAAATGTATTGGTGCCCAGTTTTAGCTTTAGGCAATGGGCCTACACAGTCAATAATGAGCCTCTCAAATGGTTCTCCAAAAACTGGAATGGGCTGTAGTGGGGCAAGTGGAATTATTTGATTGGGCTTTCCACCTAACTGACAGAAGTGACATGAACGTACAAACCTAGACACAGCGGTTTTCATTCCCGGCCAAAAGAAGTGTCTGGCAATTCGATGATACGTCTTGTACACCCAAATGTCCTGAACACACATGTCCGTGAGCCAATTTCATAATCTGATTACGGTAAGCATCAGGTAATACAAATTGAAACACAGTTAAAAATTCTGCATCTGCGGCACGTGGTCTCCACCAACGCAGGAGAACATCATCATCCCAAAAATATCCCACCATCATTTGAGGGATTAGAGACTTGTCTACAGTACCACCAATACATGTAGCAAGGGACAAATTGGAATGTTGTGCAGCAGCTAACTGTATTCTATTGACTTTTAAAGAGAGTTTACCTTTACTGCTCGTGCCATTTGATTCTGACAATACAGGACTGATGTAAAGTTCACTCTCTACAGTCTGTGGGGAAAACAGAAAGGAATCAGAAAGATCAATCACATTTTCAAATTTCTGTGATTGAGCACGAGTTACAGCACACGCTGGGAAAGTAGCAGAAAACTGCATGACGAAATCATTTTGAGCAGACCAATCAGGTTCTTCAGACACAATTGGAGAAGGAAAGACTTTGCCACCCGCTAAATCATTTCTTAAAATCATGCTTACCCCTTCAACAGGCAGTTGCGAACACACGCCAATGTTCGAGACCCGAAACAAGATCAGACTTTAGATGAATTCTATGCAGCGGAATTGAGACACTGCCCAATTCGATCCCGCGGACTGGTGTGTTAGAACCAGTGTACGAGTCAGCAGAGAACGGAAGCGCGCTGTCCAAAATTAGAGACTGCGCTGCTCCAGTATCTCTAAGCATTAGGATTGACTTAAAGTCAGAGTCCTTGGAGAGAGCTACCGAGCTTCTCATTACAAACGGACTGAAAGTACTCGGACCAGATTTTAAACTTACGGCATTACTCTCAGGAACAGCATTAACAAACGATTAGACTTAACAGCAGAGTTTTTCTGTTTCCAAACTTTACAATTTGAAATGAAATGCCCTGGATCAAGACAATAAAAACATACCCACTTATCCTCGTTTTTCTTTGATCCTTGTTAGCCATTGACAAATTCTTAGCTGTTTTCTCTTCTGATGAGGAAGATTTAACAGAACACACAGAAGGGAAGCCAGTTCTGTGTGTAAGCACATACTCGTCTGCCAAAACTGCTGCCTCAGCAAGTTTACTTTTTGTTTATTTAAATGAACTATGACACCTTCAGGAATACAACTTTTTAAATCCTCCAGCAACAAAAGTTCCTGAAGTTCTTCAAAAGCTGTAACCCTGCTTGCGAAGCACCACTTCTCAAACAGTACCTGCTTTATTCTCGCGAACTCTGTGTAAGTTTGGCTAGATAACTTCGAACATAACCTAAACTTTTGCCTATACGCTTCAGGGACCAATTCGTATGCATGGAGCACCGCAGACTTAACAGTGTCATAATCTAACGAGCTCTCAACTGACAACACCGCACACGCCTCTTGAGCTTTGCCAGTAATATTGCTCTGCACCAAAAGAGCCCACAAATCCCTTGGCTAGTTTAATCTTTTGGCAATATGCTCAAATGCAATAAAGTACGCGTCCACTTCACCTTCACGAAAGGGGACCAATTTTACATACTTCCCCACATCAAAAACTGTCTCTACCGTTGCAAGAACACTGGAAGAGGGAGGACGAGACCTAAGCAATGGAACCGGCCTACTATTAAATGTCTGGACTTCGAGGTCCAGCTTTCAGAGCTTAATATCTCGATCCGCCTCAATTTCCAGAGCTCTCAATTTTAACAGCTGAGTTTCATGCTTCTGTTTCTTAAGTTCGAGATCTAATTCTTTTAGATGAAGTGCAGTCAAAGGATCATAAATCAAATCACCTATTTTATTAGAAACAGAAATTGATTCTTCCGACGCAACTTCCCCACCCATGTTAGAATCTGCTGGCAAAAAACCTGCTTCAACAAGCTTCTGGTACAACTCATCTTTGATACATTGTTACGTATTGAATATGCCTCTGGACGTAACAGTATATCGAACCGAATCATAAGATAACCATATCGTCCCATCTCTAATAAATATGTGTAATTTTTGGAACACTGAACTGTCGTCATAAGGAAAAAAGCTGTGTAAAGACTTTGCAAAAATTATAATTTTATGTTCTATGGATAATTGAAATATACATAAAACATACTTAATTTAATTGTGGTCATTGGTTCAATACAATGAAAATGTATTTCCTTGATATGAAATTAAAATGTATGCTTTCCTGAAATACTTAGTGTAGGGAAAGCCTAAATTAATTGAGTTAACTGCACTGAAATTTGATTCTTTCCATAAAACTCAATTGAATCTAGCAGTTCCACAATCGGCCATTATACTGATAATCCCTCAGTATTTACTTTATGAGAAAAACAATACATACTGATTTTTCAGTTGTAATGAACCCAACCTCCAACCTAACCATGAACTCCACTCTTCTCCACAATGGTAACCTCCAAAAAAATTTAACATGACTGAAACTCATCTAAATTTCAACATAAAAAGAACATTAAAGAGCCCATATTATGACAATTTACAGGTTCATGATTTTATTTTGGGGGTCTACTAGAATAGGTTTACATGCTTTAATGTTCAAAAAACAAATTTTTCTCATACTGTACATTTCTGCTAAACCTATTTTCATCCTGTGGCTCAAACGCTCTGATTTAGGTCCTGTCTCTTTAAAGCCCCCTTTACCCGAAAAGCCCAGTCTGCTCTGATTGGTCAGCTGGCCTTGTCTGTTGTGATTGGTCAACCACCTAGAGCTTGTCGGAAATGTAACACCTCTTACCATAACCCAGTTGCAGGCTTCCTTAAAGGAATAGTTCGCCTAAAAATGAAAATTTGCTGATAATTGACTTACCCTCAGGCCATCCAAAATGTATCTGAGTTTCTTTTTTCATCAAAACAGAATTTAAGATTTTTAGGATCTCATTTCAGGCTTCCTCCTTTAAAGTGCACCTATTATGGTTTTTAAACGTGCCTAATTTTGTTTTAAAGGTCTCCTACAATACACATGCATCCAAGGTAAAAAAAAAAAAAAAAAAAAACACTTTAATTTGCTCATAATTTAAATTGCAGCATTATCTTTTTTCCCAGTGTCAAAAATGACTTCTTCAATGATCCGTTCTAAAGGATTCATTCTAAACTCCTCCTTTCAGAGAGGCTACTCTGCTCTGATTGGTCAGATGTCCCAGTCTGTTGTGATTAGTCTACCGCTTACAGCGCGTGTCGGAAAGGAAACGGCCACTACCATATCCGAGTTTCAGCTCCATCTGAAAAAAATTCTGTTTTGTCTTAACAATTTGAGCACAAGTATGATAGTGATACATTGGAAGATCAACCCGAACCACCATCGCAAGCATGACAAGAACAGGACATTTCTCAGTGGTAAGTTTAGATGTAGTTTGACAATAATGTGAGTTAGCCAGTTAGCAGAGGCTAACAGGCTAACAGCATGTATTGGCTGTACCCGTAAACAGACCAGAGGCTTTTTGTTACCAAATTATGTAGGTTAGTACAGGAAGTAAGTTTGGAATTACTAATGACTTGTTTCAGGTGTTCAGAATCAGTTCTTAATAACAAATGGAGTAAATAACTCCATTTGTCGTGCACTTTGATTTTTGAAACTTTGCAGACTTTTTTAGTCGCAAACAACTATATAACACACTACATGAAAGGTAATATTTGAAAAACCATAATATGTGCTCTTTAAACAATGCAAGTGAATGTACTTCATTTTTTTGACATTCCAAAATGCATATTTAGGGTGCATCAAAATAATCCACATTACTCCAGTTGACAAATAAAGTTCTTCTGAACCCAAACGATTGATTATTTTTAGAAGCAAAACAATACTTATATACTTTTTAACTACAAATGTTCGCTTCCGTACATCTCTGTGACGTGCACTCATGACAGGGATGATGTAAGCTCGTTGATAAGGTCACGCGTCACATGGAGGAGGCGGCAGTAAGCGCGTCATTGTTTACAAGAGAAGGAGCACTGTACAAAAGATTAATTGTCTTTGCTGTAGATTTGTATTTGTGTAAGTGTATTGTTCAGAATGGTTGTTTGGTGTGTGTATCCTGGATGCTTCAACCTTCAGAAACCCCAAAGAAAATGCCGTGTGGATAATTTTGATGCACCATAAATATGTATTTTGGACTGTCAAAAAATGGAGTACATTCACTTGCATTGTTTAGAGGAGGAGGCCTGAAATGAAATCCTAAAAATCTGAAATTCTGTTTTGATGAAGAAAGAAACTCAGATACATATCGGATGGCCTGAGGTGAGTAAATTATCAGCAAATTTAAATTTTTTGGGTGAACTATTCCTTTAATGTGTTGCTTAAAGTGCAAGTAAAAATAAGACATTTCTTGTCGTGTGGCTCCCTCTGGTGGACAAACAGTAAAACAGCCTGTTTTTCTCTATATTTCTAACTGCTTAAAAATCCAGTTGTAAACATGGCTATTTCTTCTGTAATAGCTCTGCCAAATTGATGTCATTTTGCAAGTGACCTCAGAATGTTCTTTTTTGCGGCTTTGAGTTGAACCCTGCTAGTGTATTGTAATTTCCATAATCCTCTGCTATTCCCAATATGAGTTATAAGGTGCTGAAAACTGATTGGCCTTTGGCGGCCATTTTTGTTAATTTGTCAAATTGATTTTTTAAGAATATTTTACCATTTGAACCAAAGAAGATGCTTATTTAATTTGAACTTTGTCGCTCAAAATGCTGCAAAGTTATGACAGTTTTTTAGTTGTAGCGCCCCCTAACTTCAACAACGTCGATCATTGGGTGTTGTATGCACTCATATGATATGATTCTGAGGTTAACCTGTGTAATGTAACTGGTTGTAGTTATAGTAGGGTGACCATATTCTGGTTTTCCAAAAAGAGGACATCTCTATTTTTTTTTTTTTTTGTTGGGGTGGGGTGGAATAATAGGGTTCAAAACAGTGTTACTATGAATGCAAACTTTAATACAGTGAACACTCTATTAGCATAACATATATATATATATATATATAAATAAATAAACTTTTCCAACATTCTTTTGAATGTCCATGTATTAAAATAAAATATTTGTTGCCATGAGTGTACCTTCATTTACTATTACTATTATTTTGAATGGCCATGGAAAATGAAGCAATGTGATAACAATTTTACCTGGTCGCAAAAAGTAATCCATTAATTTACCTAATGAACTTTCACCTTTTGCTGACCCTTTATGCTTCCAGAGCTAATGTGTGCTTCTAAATCACTTGCACCTTTATTAGCAACTGACACATAAGTGCCAGATTTACATGTCATACATTCTCCTTCCCACGGATCTCGACCTGGACAAAAGCATGGGAATTTTTTGTGTAAATGTTCTGTAAATTTGCACTTTCGTTTGGGCATTGTTTCCACTCAGCTGTCATTTGCTGCTACTGTCAAGCAACTGTTTGATGCTGAACACAACAGGGCTTCGCGCGTTCGCGGAGAGATTGACAGGCAGGAATTTAGCCAATAGTTGCTGCAATCCTCTTATAATCGACCAATTGGTGTGCGAGAATGCGGGACTTACAAAGAGGGGTTAAAGTAATGCAAATATGCGCGCACACACATTTAAGTATTAGACCAGATGCACATCAAAATGCAACTAAAGCCGAATCCTGGACATTTTCGCAAATTTAGAAATCCCGGCCCGACGCTTTTTTAAGGTCCGAAAAAGAGGACATGTCCAGGAAAAAGAGGACGTACACTACCTTTCAAAAGTTTGGGGTCACTTGACTGAAATGTTTCTCATGATCTTAAAAATCTTTTGGTCTGAAGGCGTATGCTTAAATGTTTGAAATTAGTTTTGTAGACAAAAATATAATTGTGCCAACATATTTCATTACAAAACTAAAATTTTATTAAAAAAAATAAATAAAAAACAGTTTTTGAAATTGATGACTTGGACTAAATAATAAAGAAAAGCAGCCAATAAGTGCCCAACATAGATGGGAACTCCTTCAATACTGTTTAAAAAGCATCCCAGGGTGATACCTCAAGAAGTTGGTTGAGAAAATGTCAAGAGTACATGTCTGCAAATTCTAGGCAAAGGGTGACTACTTTGAAGATGCTCAAATATAACACAGTTTTGATTTATTTTGGATTTGTTTAGTCACAACATAATTCCTATATTTCCATATCTATTATTCCATAGTTTTGATGACTTTACTATTATTCTAAAATGTGAAAAAATAAATAAATAATGAGTAAGTGACCCTAAACTTTTGAATGGTAGTGTATGGTCACCCTAAGTTATAGTAACCTATCTCATAGTCTGATTTGATTGTCATTGTAGTAAAGAAAGAAAAAAAAGGAAAAAACAGGAGGACTGTGGAGTAAATCAGATTACGAGACTGGGATGAAAGGAAGATTTAAATGAAAATTTTATGCATTTTGGCTGTTCGTTTACACGACAACACCGTTTTGGGGCCTGAAAACGCAAACTTTTGAAAACGGGTTTCAAAGTGCAAGTTTTTAAAAACGATGCCATTATAGTCTCCATGTAAACATACAAAAACGTGAATTTGTGAAAACTATGACGTCATGCGCACGCGTATTACGTGTTCAGTCTATAGGCATGCACGCGAGTACTTCAAAACAACGCACGAGACATTCAAAATTACAATGGCGGACTACAGGACTGTGTTTGTGCTGCTCAAGACTGAGTTTATTGACACTTCTCCAGCAAAGTGTAGATTTACTGCATCACTACTACGACCAGCGATCGCCACCTGCATTGTTTGTATTCACCAATCTGTGGAAGAATGCTTAAGTGCGCAGGCGCGTAGTGTTTCTTTACAAAGTGACATCGCCATCTACTGGCCTGGCATGCATAATACAGCCTTTTTAGTCGTTTTCGCGGATCCGTGTGAACGGGGATCGTTTTAACAACGTTGTCGTCTGTACGCAAAACTTTTCAAAAACGCAAAGGGAAAACTTTTCCATATTTAGTACATCGTTGTCATGTAAACGTACCCTTAGTGTGTGTGTGTGTGGGTGGTGGGGGTGCCATTCAATAAATAAAGTAAATAATCAATCAATCAATCAGTTCCATATAAAGTTTTTAATATTCTGCAAAAAGTTTAAAAGTGTATGAATAACACAAGTACAATTGTGTGTGTGGCACTAGCAGTAAAAATTAAAATTTTATTAAAAAGTATCTATCTATGAAAAATCTGGGATAATGTACGCTGTGTTTTTTATATATAGTATTATTAAGACACTGGTGTTACACTTCCATTTTATCAATCAACAATTAAGAAGCATATTTTCTCTAATTAACACTTCATTACTCTGTTGTTTCTTTCATTTGACATGATTTGAAATTGTTTTTCCAGTGTTGGTAAAGCTACTTTAAAACTGTAGCTTCTCAAGCTACAAGCTACCCATAAATTAGAGTAGTTCAACTAATTTTTAAGAAGTAGTTAGCTACACTACAAACTACTAACAAAAAGCAGCTCACTACTTTGAAGCTATTTGAAGAAGAAAATATTTTAAATATGCAACAACTGGATGATATTAATTCTACAATCAGGAGTTCTAATGGCAAAATTCAGTAATATCACCTGGTAGATATACTTTGAATTAGGGTGACATTCCCTTCCATAGGGAGGCCAGCAGGGGGTCCTAATGCCCCAGTATAGTGACAGGGACACTATACTGTAAAAAGGCACTGTCCTTCGGATGAGACCTTAAACCGTGGTCCTGACTCTCTGTGGTCATTAAAAATCCTAGAGCACTTCTCAAAAAGAGTAGGGGTGTAACCCCGGTGTCCTGGCTAAATTCCCCCCATTGGCCCATCTCAGTCATGGCCTCCTAATAATCCCCATCCACTAATTGGCTCTATAACTCTACTCTCTCCTCTCCACTAATAGCTGGTGTGTGGTGAGTGTACTGATGCACTATGGCTGCCATCGCATCATCCAGGTGGATGCTGCACACTGCTGATGGTTGAGGAGATTCCCCTGTTCACTGTGTAAAGCGCTTTGAGTATAGTGTCAGAAAAGTGCTATATAAATGTAATGTTCATTCATTCATTCATTCATTCATAAATTAAACATGGTTTTCTTAAAGAATCCATAACCATGGTATTTGTAGTAAAACCACAGTTACCACAAAATTAACCATGGTTATGGTAACTACAATATTTTGTTTTTAAATTAAATCTATGGTTAATTTTCACAAGGGTCAAACAAATAGGGTGGCTAACCCTAACCCTATCTAAATATATACGAATAAAAATAGAAAACACCTTGTTTCATATAACTGTATCGAAATATAGGAATAAACAGCAGCAATTAACTAAATATTTCCCTTCGATAAATAAATAGGCAAAGTCCCTTTAAGGCTGTGTGGTGCTCAGGTAAATCATTTATGTGAACTAGTTCATGTACATGAACCGTCCAGAAGAACCAACTCGCTAAAATGAACCAGTGTTCCCAACGCTAAATATAAGGGAATCATTTATTTTAACCAGTTCATTACTTGAACTGTCTGAAAGAACCGATTCAATTAAATGATTCAGTTTTCCCAGTGCTACATGAGTAGAGAGAGAGAGAGAGAGAGAGAGGACGGTTCAGGTAAGTGTGTTTTATTACTCCCTCGGCTCCATTGCTGCATTCACAATACATTTTGTGATGCTACAGCGCTACTCGTTGAAAAATGTAGCTCATTACTGGAAATACTTCACTATAGTGAAAATAGCTCAGCTACTGACACACTACTGAAAAGTGTAGTTAAGTGTAGCGTTGCTACTTTTAGTTAACTACTCCCCAACACTGCTGTTTTATCATTCCTTTGCCTTCTTCATATTGTGACAGTATCATTAGTTGCCCCATTGGCTAGATAAACAGGTTGTATAACCAATGGGGCTTTGTTATTTCCTGCATCATTCATGTCTGGGTTGAGGTAGGCCAGTAAGTTCTCTTTAAAGCTGTGTCCAGTGAAGGAACAGATATAAGCACAAGCACTGGGATCATAAAACGACACCCATCCTTCTTCATAATCCACATATATCCCTATTCTCTGTGGCTGTGTTTGCAGTGGCAGAAAAACTGACTGGTCACAGGCCCTGTACTCACTGCCTCCTCTCAGACACACCACCCAGTACCCGTCCTCTGGGCTCAGAGTCACCAAACCCTTACGGTTCACTGACTGTTTGGCCACACCCAGATCCCATGCTGTTTTACTGGCCACGCCCACTTCCCAATAGCTCCTTTCTCTTGAGACAGGCTCTCTAGACAGGACGCAGGGTGCCGTGTCGAAACGTTGAATGTTGTTTGGGATGTTACGCTCCACGTTGCCATCGCTCACACACTTCCTGTCTGCAGACACCACCAGCCAGGGGTTTGCCGTGTCAGGGTCAAGGGTCATATCCACTGTAAGAAAGCATATAAAGTCCATCAAGTCCAAGATAATTGTGAGAGAATGCAAAGCTATTGCAAGGGAACGCAAAACTATTTCATAAAACAAATTCCTTCCCTGTCCTATTAGTGTACCACTGTTCTGTTAGCTGCCCTTTTTTCTTTTCCTTGTTTGTTTTTCAGCTGGGACTTGAAAGATTCAAGTAAAGATTCAAGATTGTTCAAAGTAAATATTGAAGATCAATCAAAAATTTAAATGAAGATTTCACTGGTTCTAGAGATAAGGGACAACAGATTTTTTATTTTTTTATAATAAATGTATTTGAAATGGATATATTTGTAGACTAAGTTCTCAGCTAACGAACCATGTTGGGGAACAGGTTTTTATAACAATGCTTGTTTTTCTGAAAATTGACATTTATTCACATTTGTACACTGGATCCATTTAGTTTTTTTCCTCAGTTGAAGCTGTCTCTATTATTCCACAAGCCTAACCCTAACAGAAATGATCACAATGGGGTGAAGGTGTTGACATGTTGAAGCTGTGACCTTATTTAAAGACTTAAATATTGTTTGTTTGAAATGTATAAAAATATATAGTAAAATATCCAGACCATGTGTCTTACCGTTGCATCTACCATCAGCAGGAAGTGGGAAAGGGATAGTTAAAGTTATAGCTGACCATGGCATTGTCTGATTTATTCAGGATTATAAAAATCCTTAGATCCCTACCTTTCATTTGAAATTTATATTTACGAATTTGTTTGCAGTTTTAAACACTTTGTTTGGCAGTTTAATATTGTGACCTCCAGAGGCGAACCTAGAGGATGTGGGGGCGCCTGGTAAAATAATGCATGGGGCCTTACTGACAGATTTTTAAGTTGCTATTATGCCTTCATGTACATAGTATATATGATCAAATACAGATACAGTATATGATTTTCAATCTTTTACAAACCTATTTATCAAAATTAAAATATGCCTCTAATTTTGATCAACTAAAGGATAGCCATTACATTATATTATATTATATAATATGATATTAGGCTAAGTTATATTTCGCAATAGTAAAATATTTCTTACCTAAATTATTTACTTTCACACTTTATTTTAAGGCTCTCCCATTAAACTCACGAGCCCTTGTTTCTCATTAAGGAAGAGATTGTGTTGAAAATATATTTCTTCATTCTTTCGTCTTCATGAAAATAGAGTGAGCAGGTTTCTCCTCTGTGTCACTGTGTGTCATCAATGCTGCGTGTATGAACCCGCGACGACCAAATTACACTATAATTACAACAACATTTGCGATTACATGATCGTTCAATTAAAGTGAAACCGGAGTGCTTTTCGTTCACTATCAAAATCCACATTTATATTTTCACGGGAGTTTGGTGCGAACCTCCGCAGACATTGGTGTATCAGAGCGGATAAGAAGCGTTTAATCTTCACACGCTCGTCTTGTAGTGTTCACATGCAATAACATTGGAAAATGAGACATACAAACGAGTCGTTTATGGTATATGGCTTAAAATTACCGTATTTGGACAGTAAAATTAGACCAAATAACTGCAATCAGATGATTATTTAATAATCGTGACAGACCTGTTATCATTAAAAATTTTTTAGTACATATTGAAATGAACATTAACCAATGTTAATAAATGCTGTAAAAGTATATTGTCATTGTTAGTTAATGTTAACTAAATTAGTATTTCGCAGAAGGCAGCGCAAGACACAGTACAGGAACTTGCTAAGCATAGGTGGCGGTGTTGTGCCCATCATTCCCGGTACCACCTGTTGTGTTTCAGCCCACGTTGAAAACTGCTTTACACTCCTCAAAAAGCTAACCCCGTCCCTAGCTTACAAATGTCTTGCAAATAATGAAGTGAAATAAAACTGAAATTGGACAAGAAGTCGTGAGTTTGTCTTTAACCATCCTTAATTAATTCATCATTATCTCCATCACTTACCACTGTCCTGTTTCCTCTTTTCCTCATCTTCTTGTTTTTTCTTGCACTTCTGGCTGTGAGACAGATATGTCCTCTTCATTTTCAGGATTTTTGTAATGCATGTTTGTCAGGATAGCATGAGAGCGCCGGCGTAACTTACCTGTAAATTTTGAGTCACGCAAATTCAAACGAGATGGGGCCCTGCAGTTGCTGAGCTGTTGCTGCGCATTATTATGAGATGATAATTCCTGGTGATTTACGTGATCAGCCCTCAGGGGCCCCCTCAAAATGCGGGGCCCCAGGAAATTGCTTGCCTTGCTGTCCTTTAGGTTACTAAGTTACATGTGCTTCCAAGTATAAAGCATGCTTTGAAAAAAATTATCTAATACAATTTCTATAAAAATATAAATAATAAATGCCCTGAGTATACACATTGTCTTTAGATTTAACTTTTACAATATTTTTATTATTATTAATTTCTTGATTTTTAACATAAAGAGGACTTTTGTATGTAGGACATGTTTTGTCCCTTTTCTCAAGAATCAGTGATTTACAGATTTTCACATAAGAACAACAAAATTAAAATGTGTTGAATTAAATGTTCAATAAATACAGTATATTTTATAGTCAGAGTCTATGGAAAGACTACACATTTCACAGAATTGTAGGTAACAAAACCTGCATATTGGGATACTGCATCAAGTTCTGTGAGAAAAGAAAGAAAAGTTGTCTTTGTAATCAGAATATGAACATTTAAGTTTTATTAATATCAAGAATTAATTAATATCAAGCATCATTAAACAAAAGCATTATTTTAATAATAACGTGAAGAATTAATTTAATTGAATTGTCATTCTCATAGAATCACGTTACTATACCTACATTTGTCCTAAATTATTTTTATGTGGCTTGTTGTACGTATCGTGGCAGCTTCCTGGTGAAATGAACACTAGAAGTGCTAGAGAAACAATTACTTTTATTCACTTTCACACAAATCCAGAATAAAACAGCAGATTACCAATTCATAAACACTTTTCACCCTGTTCCTCACACCTTATTCATTGCTTGTTCATTTTGTTATCAAATTGTGCAGTAGCTCAACTGATAGAGCGTTGTAAAGGACCGGGGTATGAGTCCTGAAGAGTATGCGAGTCAACATATGAGCTGTAAGTGTCATAGAAGCACCACAAAATGACGTAGTTGCGTTTTTCGTCTCACATTTGCTTTTATGAAACTTTATGTTAGCATTAGGTTTAAGGTTTAGGGTAGGGAGGTAGGTTTTGTTGATATAAAAATTGTTAAAATTAAAAAAAAAAAAAAAAATCGCTTTTAGCGCCACACAGTGGACATTTCACATCGGAACTGCCACAATACGTGTAAGGAACCAAGTACTATCATTTTGAAAAAAAATTTCATATAAAAAAAGATGACAAAGCAGCAGTAACCTCTCTGTGTGGCAGTGTATATTTGAGTCCTCAGTAGTTGTTCTGTAGCCATCAATGTTTCTCTCAGTAACTCCAGACCCTGAGCAGTATGCACACTGACCTGAGACCAGCTCTTACACTGAGGCACCACATATGAGTTAGGGTAGACCTGGCGAGAGTCATATACAAATTGTAGGCTACAATAATAGTTATTAACATTGAGTAACAGCCTTCAGTATTTCAATCTATTTCACTAAACATGTAAACAGAATATCTTCTTAATTTATTTGAATCATGAAATATGCATAGTGAAATCGATACAGTACATTTATCTTTGTTGTGATTGCATGCTAACAAGAATAAAAGTATAAGCAACCTGCACATAATGAGCTTGAAAAAAATGTTTAAGCACAGGAGAGTCACCTGTATGAGGTTGAAGTGATCTTCAGAGTGTGAAAGCTTTTCCAGCTCCAAGTTTTTAGCATTTAGTTTCATGATCTCCACCTCCAGTTCTTTAATGAGTGTCTCCACGTGTCTCTCTGCAGTTTTCTGCTTGTGTTTCATGTTTCTGAGCCGTTCAGACTGGCTCCTCTCTATAAACTGCTGCAGTGCAGTGAAGACCTCCACACTGTGTGCCATCTCTCTGTCAGAGTTCTCCTTACACACAGATAACACATGATGGTGAAAGTTATGAAGAACTGCATTTCTCTACAAACACTAAACTGTAGGTGGCATTTTGGACCATTTTAACATCATATTTCACCTTCAATAGACATACTTTGGGCTGTGCAAAAAGGTGACTGAAATATTTCTAAATTAATTTATAATAGATACTAGTAATTGAACCATATTTCCTCTGCAGTTGTGAATAGCTTCATGTGTAAGTTGCTTTGGATCAGTAAGTATCTGCTCAATAATAATAATAATAATAATAATAAGTAAATGTAAAATACAGTTTGCAGGCTCTTACTTTGCTTAGTTTTATACAGCGTTTGGCTCCTCAACTTTATTCCATCTCTCCTTAATCATCCGCTTCAAATCAGACTGTGTCTTCAATAACTGAGTCTATGAAACAAACAGAGGAAAAATGAGGAGGAGAGAGAAAAGGTAAAAAGGGCAGTTAACAGAACAAAGAGGACAGTGAAGGAATGTATTTTCTGAAATAGTTTTGCATCTCTCACAATTATACATTTTTTTGTTCCCTCACAATATTTTTTATCTATCCCTTACAAAAAAGTAACCAAGGTTTTACTACAGAAACCAAAGCTGAACTATAATATTTGCAGTAAAACCATAGTAACCACAAAATTTACCATAGTTTCACTACAGTAACCATATTTTAAACATGATATTTAAAAAATCATGGTTAACCCTTATGAAAATTAAATATGGTTTTACTACGGTAACCATAGATTAACCATGGTATTTTCAATAAAACTACAGTAATCATAAATTTCACCATAGTTTTACTGTAATAATCATATTTTAACCATGATATTCATAGTGAAATACAGGAAAATGAAAACTACGGTACTGAAATTAATATTTTGTTGTTAGTATGATTTTACTACAAAAAACATAGTTCAGCTATGGTTCCTGTAGTAAAACCATGGTTAATCGTTATGAAAATAAACACTATTTTACTAAAGTAACCATAGTTAATCATGGTATTTGCAGTAAAACTGTAGTAACCACAAGATTAACCATGGTTACTACAGACATGGTTAGTACAATATTATTAATGTAAAACCATAGTTCATTTATTGGAACCTGAATTAATTGTGAGGAAATGCAAAACTTTTTTTGTAAGGTTATGCAAAACTAATTAAGAAAATAAAGTCCCTCCCTTTCCTCTACAGGGCTCTGTATATTGACATTTGTTTATGCTGTTTTTAAAATAGTTTTTCTATGTAAACATATGCTAGATAGACATCTTTGAACATTGTGCCTGGATGTGGTTGCTTCAACAGTTGCGTTTTATGACACTATCGGTGAGGTTTAATGTTTAGGGTAGGGAGGTGGTTTTCTTCATTTAAAACTCAATAGAGCATTAAACTTAAAAATCTGTTTGGGAGAACATTTAACTTACCTTTAATGCCACACAGTGGACATTTCACCTCAGAGTGCCGCAATACGTGTAATGAACAACATAATACCATTTAGCAAAAATATTGCCACATTCAGCTGTAAATTTTGGTCTGTTCCTAACACAAATCTGTGTTCATTTTTGTGTGTACCTGCATATTTTGAAATTCATGCTTTAATTAACAGTTTTGACATTTCATAACAGCTTTGGGCAAACCTTTCTCTCTGCCCATTCTCTCTCCACAGGTATAGTGTGGTGTGTGTGGTGTTCTGCATTCGTGCACAGCACACACACACATGTTTGTTCGTATCTGCAGTAAAGCTCCAACGGTCTTTCATGTTTACTGCAAATTCTCTCGTCCATTCTGTGCTGTGGCTGCACCAGTGCATGTGTGGAGAACCTGGGGGTGTGCAAATTCACATGTTCCTCACAGTACGATGCTACACACGCCAGGCATGATTTTACTGCAGGTGAGGCTTTCTTTAATGGACACATATCACATAAAATGTTGCCCGAGGTCACCGGGCGATGCTCCGATACCCTCTGACCCCTCTGCCTGCGGATCTGCTCTGTCATCTCACAGGCAAAATTATTTTCACACAGCTCCGGAGATTCCTGGAAAACTGTTGAGCATTTTGGGCAGTGCGAGGAGCCAGATGCTGTCCACTGAGCAAGAATACATGACAGACAAAACGTATGACCACACGGGAGGGAAACAGGATGGGTGAACACATCCAGACACACTGAACACTGGAACAACTCAGACAGGAGGGGAGTGGAGGATGACATCACTGAGGAAAAACACAGTGACATCATGAATTAATAGATGACATCATGGCAACCAGGACTAATAAAAGAAAAGAGAAATGCATACATGCATGAGGTGGAAAATGTTAAATAAAACTGCCGATATAACACCTAACAGTAATTCTTCACATTAACGTCCTGTTTGTTAGAGGTTTATACAGGGATTCAATAATGACTTTGAGTCATTTACAAATGCATTATAAATCACTGACATGCGGTTACAGCAACATAATTAAAAAGAGTCTTGCGAAATAGTGAGCATTTTAACTTGCATTAATAAATACATTTAGATTAATCAAATACATAAAATGGCATAATTAATGATTTATGTCACAATGCAGCAAAAAACACTATTATAGTGAGATGAAAAAGAGGGATTGTCTTTTTTTTTTTTTTTTTTAAATGCATCACTGTAATGTCTTGACTCACTTGTGTTGTCACATTCCTTGTCAAATTGATGTCAAAAGAATGGTGCTTCTTACCTAGTCCTAGTTACCTAAAGTCCTCTTCAAAAAACACGTTAAAGCTCTTCATGCTCATTTACAGCATATATCATAAAATATGCCTGATGACCATTAAACCGTTCTGGAGTTATTATACATAGGTTTCTAATGTTGACAACTCCTTAATAAATGCTTCATAGCTGTCCATGTACATCCATGGTACATTTTCATAAGTTACTAATGTTGAATAAGTGTTATTAAGCATCTATATTGTGAGGTAAAATGGCTTACTATTTGGAGTTGAAATGAAACTCTTCATTTTTATTCATGTTGTTATAACTGCGTATCAAAGCAATTTATAATGCATTTGTAAATGGCTTATTAGTCATCAATGAACCTCTTTATAAACCCTAAACAAACCCTAAAAAAAAAGTGTTATCCTCCTAATTAGCAAGGACTACACCTAATAGCATTGGTTCAGAATTCAGTTTCTGAGCCTTAATCAAACAAACAAACAAACAAAAAAACAATAATTTAATTTTAACAAGATCTTTCACAATTTCAGTCTAAACAGTTTGAGCTGCATATTTCAATGTTTAGACTAACATTATTACTGACCTCCAGAAAGAACATAACATTCTAAAAGAAATTACCCCTAAATTACCCTTTTAAAAGGGGTATTTTTGTATATTTTTTGTTTACTCATTTTCCAGTTGCATACAAAAAAAAAAACAAAAACAAAGTACACATACAAAGAATTGTCTGCATGAATACACAAAACAAACCGCATAAAAAGCCTTTGAGTCTGGTTCATGATTTGGGTGTGTGTGTGCTGTCTTTTTTCATTGTTTATATCATAATGTACTTATAATGGAAAAAGTATTTTAAAATGTCTAAAGTTTCCAGTTGCTGTCATTATTGTGTCATGTTCACAGTTTGGTCTTGTTGCCTTATCACTAAACATTCACCTAGAGTTCAAAGTCTAGTAGTCAGGTGTGCTATTCTCAGCTTGTGTAGTGAACCAAGAAAGTACAAAAGTACTGCAGAGGAAGTCCCCACACACACAATATTTATAACATGATCAATGGAAACATGTAAATTCTTCACACTGATTCTTGGTGAAAATACTTTCTGTGCTCTCACACGTAATCCATTTTGATCTACCCTTCTCAGTAGCTTCAATGGAAACCACAGGTTAAGAGACAAAACAGCGCTGAAATGGGGAGGGGCTGAATCAGGTCTATGCATTCAATTTTCAGAGAGTGTAGTCCATTCAATGAGCAAAATGATGCAAGCAGAGGTCAGTGTGTAGCTCTCTGGTTTACTGATGGTCAACTCTTTTACTGATGATACACAAATCCTTTATTATTCACAGATCACTGTTTTCAAATCACTGTTCGTGTATCTCCGTAAGAGCTGTATGACACACACACACACACACACACACACACACACAAAAACATACAATAAAGAATTCAATAAAGCACAATAAGTACAAATTAATGTATGTATATATATATATATATATATATATATATATATATATATATATATATATATATATATACAGGTGCATCTCAATAAATTAGAATGTCGTGGAAAAGTTCATTTATTTCAGTAATTCAACTCAAATTGTGAAACTCGTGTATTAAATAAATTCAATGCACACAGACTGAAGTAGTTTAAGTCTTTGGTTCTTTTAACTGTGATGATTTTGGCTCACATTTAACAAAAACCCACCAATTCACTATCTCAAAAAATTAGAATACATCATAAGACCAATAAAAAAAACATTTTTAGTGAATTGTTGGCCTTCTGGAAAGTATGTTCATTTACTGTATATGTACTCAATACTTGGTAGGGGCTACTTTTTTCTTTAATTACTGCCTCAATTCGGCGTGGCATGGAGGTGATCAGTTTGTGGCACTGCTGAGGTGGTATGAAAGCCCAGGTTTCTTTGACAGTGGCCTTCA
Organism: Myxocyprinus asiaticus; assembly: GCF_019703515.2. Lineage (NCBI taxonomy): Eukaryota > Metazoa > Chordata > Actinopteri > Cypriniformes > Catostomidae > Myxocyprinus > Myxocyprinus asiaticus. The sequence continues at coordinate 35,291,167 of NC_059384.1, read as the reverse complement.
GCTCATCTGCATTTTTTGGTCTCTTGTTTCTCATTTTCCTCTTGACAATACCCCATAGATTCTCTATGGGGTTCAGGTCTGGTGAGTTTGCTGGCCAGTCAAGCACACCAACACCATGGTCATTTAACCAACTTTTGGTGCTTTTGGCAGTGTGGGCAGGTGCCAAATCCTGCTGGAAAATGAAATCAGCATCTTTAAAAAGCTGGTCAGCAGAAGGAAGCATGAAGTGCTCCAAAATTTCTTGGTAAAAGGGTGCAGTGACTTTGGTTTTCAAAAAACACAATGGACCAACACCAGCAGATGACATTGCACCCCAAATCATCACAGACTGTGGAAAATTAACACTGGACTTCAAGCAACTTGGGCTATGAGCTTCTCCACCCTTCCTCCAGACTCTAGGACCTTGGTTTCCAAATGAAATACAAAACTTGCTCTCATCTGAAAAGAGGACTTTGGACCACTGGGCAACAGTCCAGTTCTTCTTCTCCTTAGCCCAGGTAAGACGCCTCTGACGTTGTCTGTGGTTCAGGAGTGGCTTAACAAGAGGAATACGACAACTGTAGCCAAATTCCTTGACATGCCTTGACCCCAGCCACAGTCCATTCCTTGTGAAGTTCACCCAAATTCTTGAATCGATTTTGCTTGACAATCCTCATAAGGCTGCGGTTCTCTTGGTTGGTTGTGCATCTTTTTCTTCAACACTTTTTCCTTCCACTCAACTTTGTTAACATGCTTGGATACAGCACTCTGTGAACAGCCAGCTTCTTTGGCAATGAATGTTTGTGGCTTACCCTCCTTGTGAAGGGTGTCAATGATTGTCTTCTGGACAACTGTCAGATCAGCAGTCTTCCCCATGATTGTGTAGCCTAGTGAACCAAACTGAGAGACCATTTTGAAGGCTCAGGAAACCTTTGCAGTTGTTTTGAGTTGATTAGCTGATTGGCATGTCAAAATATTCTAATTTTTTGAGATAGTTATTGGTGGGTTTTTGTTAAATGTGAGCCAAAATCATCACAATTAAAAGAACCAAAGACTTAAACTACTTCAGTCTGTGTGCATTGAATTTATTTAATACACGAGTTTCACAATTTGAGTTGAACTACTGAAATAAATGAACTTTTCCACGACATTCTAATTTATTGAGATGCACCTGTATATATATATATTTAAAAAAAAACAGAATTACATTTAGCACAAAACAATTTCACTGTTGTAAAATGAAATGTCTATTGAATACTTTTTTCCACAAGGTGGCTAGTTTTAACACTTTTAACGACATTAACCGGTGAGATTCGATACACTCTGTTCCATAACTGTTCTAGGAGGACAGTATGTCAAAGAATTCAAAATGCTCGGGCTCTGGAGTCATTAAAAGACACTTACGTGCTCAAGCTGACGTCCCTGAGCAGGTCGTGAGCCTGGGAGTCGATTTAGTCGGGGAAGTGCAAGAAATGAACATGAACATGTTGGCAATGCTGACAAAGGTCATTGCTGACTTGGAGGATCTTGCTGTTATACGTCGATCGATAACTGCCATGGAGGCGACGTTCACTGAGGTGGTTACAAGAGTTGGGGATGTCGAGAAACGGATCGATTATCTGGAGTCATCGGAGAGGGAATTATCTACTAACAACCAAGGTGGATTTGGAGCATGTCTGGGAGAAGTTGGAGGACATGGAGAACCATAGCCAGTGGAATAATGTCCGTATCGTCGGAATTCCAGAGGGCGAAGAGGGACAGGATATGGTGAAATTCCTGGATTGGCTCCTTCCGAATCTGCTCGACATAGCAGGCCATAAGCTGAAAATTGAGTGAGCTCACAGGGTTCCTGTTTGGCGATCTGTGGAGGGAGGCAGGCCCCGATCAATTCTGGCCAAATTTCTGAGATCATCCGATAAACATCTTATGTTACGTGAGGCGAGGAGTAAAGGAAGGCTTTATTGGAAAAACCACAGCATTTTCTTATTCCCAAACTTTGCAAATTCAACGAGAGAAACGTTATCGATTCAAGGAATTCAAGAAACTTTTATATCAACGGAAGGTCGCTTTTGCACTTATATTCCTCTGGCCAAATTGAGAATAGATGCTAAGGATGGCCGTAAAACATTCACACGCCCACATCAAGTGATGTCCTTCATAAAGTGTTTGAAAAAATGTTGCAGTCGAGTGGACTGGTTCACTGAACATTCACTTGACTATTTTGAGAAACTTAGTGTTTTTTTGTTGTTGTGCTGGTTCCTCCTAGTGGCTGGAGTTTATTTTGTAGGGTAACACATTTTCAGGACAGTTCTATAGATGAATCTACACACTCTTTGTACTTATTCCTCCTTTTGGCTGGAGTTTGTTTTGTGGAGTATTTCTTGCAAAGACATTGGAGTGATTAAGTCATTTGTTTGCACTCACATTGCAGCCGAGTGGACCGGCTCACTGAACAATCGTTTGACTGTTTGACGAATCTGCACGCTTTTTTTGTGCTGGTTCCACCTAGTGGCTGGAGTTTATTTTGTAGAGTAACACAACTTCAGGACAGTTTTATGGATGAATCTACACGCTCTTTGTGCTGGAGTTTGTTTTATAGATTATCTTTTGCCTTGTAATTCCGTCTCACAAAATTTGTACAGAAACACCGGACTTGAGTAATCCGATGGCAAAGTTGTCGCGGGGGTTCTCGTAGGCATGTATGGACTGTTTGAGTTCGGAGGGAAGGATGCCAGTTGATACTGTCATGCATGGGGTTAATGTGCACATTTGTCTTTTTTCTGTTTGTTTGGTTCTGGGGTATGTTCGGGTTCTAATGGTTGCACTAATGTTAGAATGTGGTCTTTATAATCTTGTTTTTGACACACAACCTATTTTTTCTTATATGTCAAAATGTCAAATGTTAATATAAGTGGATTGCCTCTCTCCACGTGGAATGTTAATGGGTTGGGGCACCCCATAAAAAGAAGGAAGGTTCTCTTCTTAAGCGTAAGAAATATGATATAGTGTTTCTTCAAGAAACGCACCTTTCTTAAAGTTATGAAGTTAAACTCGTCAGGTTCTCTTCTTAAGCGTAAGAAATATGATATAGTGTTTCTTCAAGAAACGCACCTTTCTTAAAGTTATAGGGTGGGCATGTTTTTTATAGTGCTGGCTCGAGTAAGAGCAAGGGAGTCATTAAACTGATAAGTAAACATCTACAATTCAAATGTCTCAAACAGAGTAAAGATAAATTAGGAAGAGTCATTATGGTTTTAGCTGAAATTCAGGGACAAAGTCTTATTCTGGCTAATATTTATGCACCTATTGTTGATGATATGGGCTTATTTATAGATCTTGAAGGGATGTTGCTAGCCCCTCATGATATAATATTGGGTGGAGACTTTAATCTTTTGATGGACTCAGTCCTTGATCATAGTGAAGCAAAAGTGTGCAAGCCCCCTAGAGCAACATTGATGCTTCACAGGATGTGTAAAAATCTTAGTCTTACATATATTTGGAGACTTTTGAACCCATCTGGTGGGGACTGTACATTTTTTTCATCAGTCCATAAGATTTACTCTAGAATAGTCCCTCATTTAATCTGTTGTTGATTGCTCAATTGGAAACATTTTAGTCTCCGATCATGCCCTGGTGTGTTTAGAGGATGTGAGACAACTCAACAGCAGGAAGGAAGTAGACACAGGGAAGCAGGGTTTCTTCTGGCACAGGTAAGATTTTTATTCGGCCACTTCAAGGTTTTTCAAGTTCACAAACTCGTCAGATTCACAGCAGGTAGTCAAACAAACACATCAGCTTCACAGGAACATAATAACCTCAACACATCAGCTTCACACACATAACAGATTAAACTGCTTCAGCTTCGGGCACACCATGGCCTTTCTTGTGCCAGACACTCTCACTCTGCTGCTGGTGGCGTGGCTGGTTATATGCCGTTCTCCTCATGCTCATTGGAATTAGAGACAGGTGTTAAACATAATTTAGCTCAGGTGCAAGCACACTTACCACTTTCTCTCTCTCTGGACGGACGCTTGACCATTCCCCCACTGCCACAGAGGTGTTGCCACATATGGAGAAAAAGAAGTCATATAGTTGCCGCTTTAATGTATCCCTTTTGCAAAATCCTGAATTCCAACAAATGCTAAAGGCTGAAATCAATGTCTATATTGAGAGCAACTGGTCCTCATTATACTCTGTGGGTGTGGCTTGGGAGGCACTTAAGGCAGTTCTTAGAGGCCGGATCATACAGTATGCTGCATTCACCAAAAAATCCAAAGCACAAGAACTTGTGGAAATGGAAGGGAATATTAAAAGTGCCAAGGCAGAGCTGAAGCACCGAATGTCGTCTAATGGCCTCAGAGAATTGACCCAATTGAGACACAGATGTAATACTATTTTGTCACGGAAGGTGGAGTTTTGGCTATTCAGGGAAAGACACTCATACTTTGAGTCGGGGGAAAAGGCAGGAAAACTTCTGGCTAGATATATAAAACAGAGAGAGTCTTTTTCTACCATTCCCTCAGTGAAATCTGCTGGTGGTGAAATATTTACCTCGGCCATTGATATTAACAATGCTTTTAAAGAATACTATCTTGATCTTTATAGTTCCACATCTTTGTCTACTGAAGAGGATATTAGAAACTTTGTGGAACCATTAGAACTTCCTAAACTGACGGCTGAGCAACAAAATTTTCTTGTTTCTGAGATAAACTTGGAGGAGCATGGCGAGGTAATTAAGGCCTTGCCTACAGGCAAGACTCCAGGGCCAGACGGCTTTGCCGCTGAATTTTTTAGATCTTATGCTACAGAACTGGCTCCACTTTTGCTAGAAGTTTATACAGAATCATTAAAGAATGGAAAGCTTTTGCCAACCATGACACAAGTCTGGATCAGTCTGATTCTTAAAAAGCACAAAGATCCAAGCGCGAGTCTAAAATACTGTCAAAATTTTTGACTAACCGATAAAGTTATGACATCTCTTATACATATAGATCAGGTGGGGTTTATTTGGGGCCGTAACTCTTCTGATAACATTAATGTCATGTGGTCAGTGGTGAATGATCAGCCTCCGGTCGCTGCCATCTCGCTTGATGCCGAAAAGGCATTTGATATGGTAGAATGGGATTATCTTTATAGGATTTTGGAAATGTATGGGTTCGGGAATACTTTTATTGGGTGGATTAAGTTACTTTATAGACACCTGGTAGTGGCGGTTCAAATTAATAGATTAATTTCAGATTACTTTACTCTGGTTAGGGGCACCCGGCAGGGTTGCCCTCTTTCCCCTTATTGTTCTGTCTTGCCCTGGAACCATTAGCAGCCATGATAAGAAAGGAGGATGATTTTCCAGGGGTGGTGGCAAGAGTTGTGGCACATAAGCTTTTGCTTTACACAGATTATATTTTATTATTTGTCTCTGACCCTACTAGATATATGCCTTGCCTCTACAGAATTATTCATTCCTTTTCTAAGTTCTCAGAATACAAAGTGAATTGGTCTAAATCTGAAGCTTTGGCTCTGACAGCATACTGCCCAGTAACGGCTTTTCAAATGGGCCTTCCAGTGGCCCAAACACAGCATTAAGTATTTGGGTATTTTATTCCCAGCAAATTTGTATGATTTAGTTAGAGTTAATTTTGACCCTTTAATAAAAAGGTTTTCGAGAGATGTGAGCAGGTGGGCTTCATTACATTTATCTATGACTGGGAAGGTTAATGTTATTAAAATGAATTGTATTCCAAAATTCAACTCCCTGCTACAATCTCTCCCTATAGATGTCCCCCTCTCTTATTTCAAGCAATTTGTAAGCAAAACGAAGTCTTTCATTTGGAATGGTAAATGTCCCAGATTACACTTCAATAAGTTACATAAGCCGATTGACAAAGGTGGGCTAGCCCTACCCAAGATTTTGTTTATTATTATGCATTCGGTCTCAGATATTTGGTTCATTGGTCACATCCACCTGAGAGAGCCCCTGCCTGGTTTTGTATTGAACAGGAAGTTCTTGCCCCTATTTTGCCATCGCAAAGCCGTTCTATCAAACTAACCGGAGAAGTTAAGTTGCACCCCATTATCTTGCTTTTGCACGCGATATGGACAAAAGTGTCCAGAGTGTTTAATTCAGACATTTATTTAAATGTAGCTTCAAGCATATGGCTGAACCTAAAATTACGCATTAATAAGTCCCCTTTCTATTAGTCAGAGTGGATTGTGAGGGGGTTAATACACTCGGTGACCTATATGAGAGTGGAGTGTTGAGATTTTTTGAAAATATGGTTCAAAATTTTGGGATTCCCAGGTCTCAATTCTTCAGGTACTTACAGCTGCGTCACCTGCTTTGTACTATTTTTGGGAGTAGTATACACCCCCCAGAGTGGCAGATACTCTGGGAGTGGTGATTACCGCTTTTGGAAAAGGTCATGAGGCATCAGTGTATTACTCCCTGCTAATTCAGAGTCTGGGGGATGGAGCATCAACTTCTCTCAAGAGATTATGGGAGAAAGATTTAAACTTGGTATTGGAGGAGGGAGTGTGTTCTAAAAAAATATCAAGTCTACATCTAGAGATGCAAGGGTGCGCCTTATGCAATTTAAGATTTTACATTGATTTTATTGGACCCCCTCTAGATTCTATAGGCTTGGTCTTACAGACAGACCCACCTGCTGGTGATGCTGATCAGAAGATGGGGACACAACCCATGTTTTTTGGTGTGTTAAGATCCAAGAATTTTGGTTGAGGGTTCAGAGTTTTATATGTGACGTATTGGGCACTCAAATTTCATTTTGCCCCAGACTCTGTATTTTAGGCGATAGGGTGGTCATTAATATAGGGGATAAATCGGGGAGGATCAGTGGAGAGAGAAGTGCAATTTTAAATGTGTGTGATTATTTTATATATGTATATATATATATATATATATATATATATATATATATACACACACACATTTAAAATTGCACTTCTCTCTCCACTGATCCTCCCCGATTTATCCCCTATATTAATGACTGCCCCATCGCCTAAATATATATATATATATATATATATATATATATATATATATATATATATATATATATATATATATATATATATATATATATATATATATATATATATATAATATATCATTTTATTTTTTTTGTCTGTAACTAAAGTTGTGACCACAGGAATATTTGTTGAGGGTCAGGGTGGGACTGGGATGGGGGAAAGGAAATAACGGGGGTTATAGTTGATTCTATGAATATATGTTTTGCTTTTCTGTTTCAAATGTGTGAATTAATAAAAAGTGTCAATCGGAAAAAAAGAACATGCAAAATCGCTCAAAATAAAAATATACAACAACAAAGAAGAACGAAATTACCAAGAATAATTACTAGGTCATTTACACTCCCACCAAATCATGATTGCATTTCAACCATATACTTTGGCACAAATGATTTCCTTTATAGAAATTACCTTGACCATGAAAAGAAACATTAAAGAACAAGATAACATTCAATTTCTGAAATCATGACCCTGTATTCACTCTGTTGTATCATGAGAAGAAGAGAAAGATACAAGGACATCCTAACTGGTCTCCATCAGCAAGTCTAACTTTTGAACTGGACGTTCAATCACAGAGGGCTTATTAAGACGCTCACCCTTTACATTAAGCTTCGACTCTCCTTACAAGACTATCCTTACTAGCAGTTGTATCCATCACTCTACCAAGTCTCCATTCATTTCTTGGTCATCATCCTTTATCATTACTCTGTCACCCACTTGTAGGTTTCTCTTTGTGATATGCCATTTTTTTCTTGCAGCTACATTAGCTAAATATTCTTTGCACCTGCAACTCCAGAATTGCTTCGCCAGGTACTGCACATGTTGCCATCATTTTCTTGCATATACATCCTCTTTGACAAAGTTCCCTGGTGGAGGCAAAGCCACAGTGGACTTCAACATCAGCAAATGATTTGGGGTAAGTGGCTCTAATCTCTTGGGATCAGTTAATGTGTCAACTGTAAGTGGTCTACTATTCACTATTGCCATTGCTTCATACTATAGGAAAGTCCGTAGGGAATAGTCAACCAATCTCCCTGGATGAAGTGCAAAAGTGTAGAGTTTAAAACAGCCCTTACTGTTCTGATCTGATGTTCCCACACTCCACCAGCATGACTTGTATGTGGTGCATTCATGATGAAGTCACACTGCTTCTTTGACAAGAAGGTAGTCACTCTTTCTGTTTCATTTTCCTTGAGTGCTTCTTTCAAATTGTTTTTTGCTCCTACAAAATTGCTTCCTTGATCAGATTTAATCTGACACACAGTACCTCATATAGCAATAAAACATTTATGAAGGAGTTTATAGACATGTCAGTGAGCAGCTCAATGTGGATTGCCCAAGAACAAAAGCAAGTGAAAAGAAGGCCGTTTTCACTTGCAAGAAGACTCATCCACGTGAAACTGATGATACATTTTTTCCACATCATACATAAGCGCAATGGGGTGTTGTTGGAATTGAATTAAGATACCATTTAGATTGTTTATCAAGTCAGGGCCTTGAAGTAGATGATCATTTAATGAGTAACCTTCATACCTTGCAGAGCAATCAAAGACAACCATGGCAAGTACCATGTTTCTCATTTTTTCCATCGCCATGGACTTCACTCATGAACTCATTATAATGCTTCCTGTACATCTCATCCTTTGACATCTTTCTTTTGAGATGGTTGAGTCTAGCCATGGCACGTTGTATGTTGTTTGGTAGAGTTGGTCTCTACTTAAAAGGTAATGGCATTCGATAGTGACCATGAATGTTTTTCTTTATACCTTCCTTTACCCTTTTGAGAAAGAGAATGTCATCCTGGGAAACCTTTATGCTGTCTTCTTTAGTATCTTTGAAATCATTCTCAAGAACACAAATCACATCTGATAAAGTGACAGAAGGAAGCTCCTTGACTGCAAGGTGGTGACACAGACTGCTGACTTTAGGTACATCATAACGTGGTGAAGAACGACCTACTATACTCCATCCCAAATCCATCCGAATGGCGTAAGGTTCATCATCTCTTCCAACAATTACATCTCTTGGAGCCATTGTCCTTGAACAGTTGTAACCTATCAACAGGCTGACATCACAATCCTGTATTGGAGGTACCTTGTCTGCAATGACTGCAAGATGGCTCCAGTTCTTAGCAATTTCACTGGTAGGGATGTGGCTATGATTTACTGGTATGTAGTCTTTGGTATAAGCAGGGGGAAGGTCAATATAACTGTCAGTTTCAAATGCTCTCACTTGAAGACCTGATAACTTTTACTTTGTAGGACTGTGTCTTTTCCAAGCATAGTAGTCAGTTTCAGTCTCACTGGACATGCTTCTGCCTTAAGAGCATCACTCAATCCTTGATCAACAAACGTAGTATCACTCTGAGAATCCAACAGAGCATAAATAAGTTTCTCACAGCTTGGGTTTTGCTTTGCTGATATCCACACAGGTACAATCATTGAAGTGTTTGTAGTCTGTCCTTTAGCACCCACACTCAGAGCCACTGTGTTTGTTGTGTCATTAGTAATGTTTTGTGGTTGAACTGTAGAAGATGAAGACTTCAACACTCTTACATAGTTATTGTCATGAAGACCAGTGGGGTACTTCCCTTTGCAAGTATTGCAGGTGAGCTGATATTGGCAGTCCTTAGCATTATGCCCAGACTTCAAACATCCATAGCAAAGCTTTTTCTCTTGAACAAATTTTTGACATTCCTCTAATGTCTTGATATGGAAATTGGAGCAGTTATGAAGTTGATGGTTGCCAACCTGACAGAAAAACATGGAGTTCTGGTCACTGACTTTGCTGACTTTTGATTCTCACAGTTTGCTTGAGGATTAAAAACTGTAACTCTGTTTCTCTAAGTCTCTTTCTGGGTTGGTTTCTCAGTAGCAGATTTTGAGGTGTGAAGAGCATGAAAAGAGGTAACTGGATTACAGGCAATTTCTGCTTCAGCCGACATTTTGAAGGTTGGGAACTCATGTTTTCACGGAGAGCTTGTGTGACTTGCGATTCCATCTGCTAGCTACCTAGTGTGGTAATTTCTGCACAAGTTTCTGGTTCTCTTGATAATCATTCAAGATCTGGAGACCTTTGACATGAGGTATTGCATCCTGGCATGCACTCAGAAAATCAGAGAAATTTTAAAGTCCTATGGCATCTTTTGAATGTATTTTTGGCCAATTTGCCAGTCTTTTTCTAAATGCCTTTTGTATTATAAAATTTTGATCGTAACGACTATTAAATTTACGCCATGCATCCTAATAGGCCTCATCGTCTGTTCTAAAGAAAGTTTCTTCCAACATCTTCCTAGCAGGACCACTCACATACTTCTTAAGATAGAACAGCTTATCACCAGAAGAAACACCCTTTCTCTGAGTAAGTGCCATGAAAGAAGATTCCCCCTCAACAAACTGAATGGGATCACCACTGAAAATAGGATGCTCTCCTACTGGTAGTCTACTCATAGCAAGGCCATCTTGAAAGACTTAAGCCAGGAGGGTTATGTCCTTAATTGATGCTGTAGCTGTCTCACATGTGCTTTCATGAAATTTATTTTGAAAAATGTCTTGCTCTTTTTTGATGTTAGTTTGAGAGACGTCTTGTTCCTATTTTACACAACTACAGTCTTTGGAAGCTTCTTGATTGTAAACCTCCAGCTTAGATTGACCTGCTTTTAGGTCCTTTTGTGCCTGTATTCGCTTTAGTTCATTTAGCTCAGCTCCAAGAGCCCTTTTGTGCTGTTCTTCTAACTGCTGTATCTTTTCTTTTTGCTTTGTTTTTTTTTTTTTAACAGGGCATTGCATGTGTTTTGCTTGGCTGCCACATCTGCTGCAGCATCTACTCGCTTGACTGCTAGACATGACGCATCAGAGTGATGGCTAGAATGAATGCTAGTCTCATGGCTAACTCGTGAGACAGTAGATCCATAAATTGAGTGTGCATATTGACAATCAAGCAAGGTACGAAGGCAGCCTTTCTCCCTATCAGCATCAAACTCTCCATTGACACCTGCTATCCTTTCAAGGATGATTTTGATAATGTCAGTTGTGACTGCTTTACATGCATCAACTTTCCTCCTAATTTCAGTAGTGGGTGAGACACAATGACTAAGATCATCATAGGCACTCAAGACACTGTTTTTTGCTGCCACCAAAGTATCAATTAGAATGGCCAACTGGGTGTCTGAGATGTCTGTCTTAAGACGCTTGTGTGCAGAGCATGCCTCAACTTTCCACTGGTTATAAGAGACAATCTTTCTGTCTCTTTTTTCTGTTTCTTCATTTTGAAACATTTGCATCTTTCCAGTAGGAACGTGTGCATCGAGAACGATGTAGACCTTCGCTTTCCTGACCTTGAAGACTGCTTGTTATTTGATGCTCAGACTGCATCTCACTTTCTAGACACTGTCTTTTTGAAGAATCAATATCATCCACTGCTTCAAGGTTTTCAGTTTCTACATGAAGACTTTCTATCTGCCTCTCTGACTCCCTTACATTTGTATTTGGCTTTGACATTTTCCTATATATATGCAACTAAACACGTGAAGACACTGCATATCAATGTTCACCATTTAACAATACAAAAAAGAGGAAGTTCACCAACTGAAACACAAACTTTAAGTTCAACACAGAAATACAAGGTTCACTGAAACAAAATGAAATGAGAAATGTTCACTAAAGGTGAGATTTGTTGCTCAGATAGATTTAGTCAATTATCAAAAGATGTTCCTTGGCTACAATGTCTGTTATATATATCAAACTTGAAACAGACACAACAATGTTCTTTGTAGATGTAAAAATGTTCCTTTCAAAAAACAATAATCTTTACTGATTGTTTCTACATTTGTAGGACTCACTGTGTTCACTTAAAACTGTGTGTAATTATACCCTTTTTTATTACCATTCCATCAAGTCTATCCAGCTCCTGCCTTTAGATTCACACGACCATGCTATGGATATCTTCCTTTAACCTTGATCCACAAAGGAGATGACTGCACTGTCGCTTTATTCCCGCTCAGCGCGCATTGCCTCTCTCCCCGCTATAGACATGAGTCACCGCATGAAGCCAAATTTACTGTACATATGAGATGCAGATGTGGTTATTTTAACATCAGAAACATTAACGCCTTTAGACTATAACGTTTTTTTCCCTGTCTAACTTTAGCTTTATTAATCAGCATGTTACGAGCCTTTCATAATAAACAAACAGATTTTTGATTCATCATGGCAAGGAAAGCCTATTTATACTTATTATGAAAAAAGTATTTTAATGCTTCACTGTTGTTATGTAAATTGTTTATTTGTTGTTAATAGATTCTCACTTTAAGGAAAATATAAAAATGGTCCATTCAGACTTTTACATTTTTATAAATGTTCTCTTAGGGGATATCCCTGAACCCCCATACAGTGTATTTATCTGTCAAAAGGCCTCCTGTGTCCCATACATATATATAAATATTTAAACACAAAAACTGCACTGCTGTCATTCAGCTTCAAAATGAACTGTTGATCGGAACTTTTAATATTCATGTCCAAGTGCCCTCGACTGATGAAGTCTTGATGAAATAGTTTTATCTTTTGGTAGAAAAGATCTCTCAGACCCCACTTCTTTAGCTGTCTCTGGGCCCCCAATGTCCTCATCCCTGCCCAGTTCTGAAGAGACTATTTCGACTGTTTAGGAAAGGAATCAAAAGTAACAGTCAGTATCTGGTGTGGCCACCAGCTGCATTAAGTACTGCAGTATATCTCCTCTTCATGGACTGCACCAAATTTGCCAGTTCTTGCTGTGAGATGTTACCCCACTCTTCCACCAAGGCACTTGCAAGTTCCCAGACATTTCTGGGGGGAATGGCCCTAGCCCTCACCCTCCAATCCAACAGGTCCCAGACATGCTCAGTGGGATTGAGATACAGGCTCTTTGCTGGCCATGGCAGAACACTGACATTCCTGTCTTGCAGGAAATCATGCACAAAATGAGCAGTATGGCTGGTGGCATTGTCATGCTGGAGGGTCATATCAGGATGAGCCTGCAGGAAGAGTACCACATGAGGGAGGAGGATGTCTTCCCTGTAATGCACAGCATTGAGATCGCCTGCAATGTCAACAAGCTCAGTCTGATGATGCTGTGATACACCGCCCCAGACCATGACGGACCCTCCACCTCCAAATCGATCCCGCTCCAGAGTACAGGCCCTGGTGTAACGCTCATTCCTTCGACGATTCCGATCGTCACCCCTGGTGAGACAAAACTGCGACTCGTCAGTGAAGATCACTTTTTTCCAGTTCTGTCTGGAAGGCGACGTTGTTGCCGGTGGTCTGGTAAGGACCTGCCTTACAAAATTATATTTAAAATTTACATATTATTATCCGGACCTTTGCTGGAACTTTAATTGAGTACCCCTGAACTAAAATATTCCTTTGTGGAAAACCTACTTATGTAGCAAATATTTTGAGTAATATTTGCAGAGTGTGTTCACGGTGCCCTTTCCTTCACTTCCCTTCCGTGCAATGACTTTACAGGCTCAGATGTCTGATTCAGTAGGTCACATGCCTTTCAAAATAAAAGTCCTTACACTACTTCCTTCTCTTTCTCAACACAGAACAGGCAAAGAACATGCAAAATCACTCAAAAAAACAACAAAAAAAAACATATATATATATATATATATATATATATATATATATATATATATATATATATATACAACAACAAAGAAAGAAATGACGAAGAATAATTACTGGGTAATTTACACAGTGAGATGTGCCTCGCAGTCTGGCTGGAAGCTTGTAACAGTTCATTTCCGATGGAGTTCATCCTAAGTCTGAGTTGCAGGCAGTGGCCAGTGAAGTACCCCTTGATGTACGTTAGGAGATGGCAGCAGTTCATCCTCTGTGTAGTCCATCGTAATAGATTGAAGAGATGCAGATAGTGATCTTCGAAGCACCCCTCGCGACACATAGCGATGGGCAGGGTTGGGAGGGTTACTTTTCAAATGTATTCCACTACAGATTACAGAATACATGTTGTAAAATTTAATTTGTAATGTATTCCGTTAGATTACTCAAGGTCAGTAATGTAATCTAAATCCTAGATTTTTTCACTTGTTTTGACGAGAAAATCTGCCAGTACATTAAGACAAAATGCACGTTTAAAATACATTCTCTGAAAAACCTAAATATCTTATGCAGTTTCTTATAAAAGCAAACTGATCTTGTTTGAAGGATTTTTTTTATATTTTTACAGAAAAGCCATACAAAAATTCTCATCAAGAATAAGATTTTTGCACTAATGTCATTACTAAAGAAAACAAAATTACAATCTAACATGGATATTCTTGTTAAAAAATATGATTGTGCCAGTTAACAAGTGCATGTAAAATGACTAGGAATAGCATTTTAGCTTAGCAAAAAACTAAATGTTTACATGACAATTTACACAAGGTTTATTTCTATTTCTGCTGCACCAAACTTAATTTATACTTATTTCTCTGTCTGCTCGTATGAATGTAACATATCATAAGAAAGTGTTTCACCGCTGTTCAAATGCACTTTGGATCGCATCATTTATATGTATAAATGTTTTCCATCTGAAAGGACTAAATATTAAATGAAACAAATGACAATAAAATGTAAAGTAATCTCTTCAGTAATCAAAATACTTTTTGAATGTAACTGTATTCTGATTACCAACGATTTAAACTGTAACTGAAATGGAATACAATTACTAATATTTTGTATTTTAAATACGTAATCCCGTTACATGTATTGCGTTACTCCCCAACCCTGGCAATGGGAGTGGGACATCTGGCTGGACCGGAGCTAGATGAGACAGGGAAACACATAGAATAATATTAACATAGATGCCATTTACTTTAACCCTTTCACACGTGCGATCAAACTGGTGTGATTACACTAGGCTGGGCTCAGGTGCGTAAAATCAAACTGGTGTGGTCTGCATTCATGCTCCTGATTACCAGCAAAAGAGGGACTGAAGTGGTTGTCATAATGAACCAGCTGCTAAAACATCACAATATATTTATTTTTATATGTTACAGACATTCAAACAATCACTAAATAAAAGTTTGAAGCTGTTACCATTGGAGTGCACTATTTTTATGCAGCAATGCGGCCATGTTTTTTGACATCAAACAAAGAATATACAAACTAGTCAGTACACTTGAGCCTTCTCCCATTCTGTCCGTCACTCATTCTAACCACTTCCGGTGCTGGGAAAGTGGAAGGGCTAGGTTTCTACAGTATGTTTCTATCACAAACTCAGAATCCCATGTTGCATTGCATGTAGACAATATGGTGGCATGTATAGCCAGCAACTACATTCACAATCGCATCTTATCTATCATAATCAATCATTTTAATAATCTAAAAGCCACATTATATGTTTGATAATATATAATCTGACCTTTAGAGCACCTGCTGTGATATACATTATTCTGTCCTTCAGTGCACCTGCTGTGAAGTGTAAGGTAAGATTTATTTATTTTTTAAATTACAGCGCGTATTAAAGAACTCATGCTGGGGGGTCCGTCAGTACAGGAGAAACTCACATGTGAAAAGGTTAAAGCAGTTATAGAGTATGAGAAGTTTTTACGGTTCCGGCTGACCTAACTAATGCAGCATAACAATGAGTTGATGGTTAAATTAGGTGTATGCCTGGCTGAATAGATGAGTCTTTAGACTAGACTTAAACTGAGAGAGTGTGTCTGAGTCCTGAACAATATTAGAAAGGCTATTCCATAGCTTAGGAGACAAATAGTGAAAGGAGGATCTACCTCCTTTTGTTGATTTTGATATTCTAGGTACTATC
The DNA here is from genome assembly GCF_019703515.2 of Myxocyprinus asiaticus. Taxonomy (NCBI): domain Eukaryota; kingdom Metazoa; phylum Chordata; class Actinopteri; order Cypriniformes; family Catostomidae; genus Myxocyprinus; species Myxocyprinus asiaticus. Next base: position 35,275,336 of record NC_059384.1, on the reverse strand, counting down.
AACAGGCCAAATTTTATATGCGATCATAGTGAATATGATGGATTATAGCGCTATAGAATGTCACTTAAGTACTGAGGAGCTAGGCAATTCAAAGATTTGTTTGTAATTAGCACATTTGTTTGAATTGATACAAAACTTAATAGGTAAAAATGGGCTGTTATGATCACATTTCTTGGTTCTAGTCAGCGCTCTAGCTGCTGCATTTTGAACTAACTGAAGCTTAATTACTGAACTTGCAGGACATCTACCCAGTAATACATTCCAATAATCTAGTCTTGAGGTCATGAACAGAAACATTAGCTTTTTGACATCAGAAACAGAATGCATGTGTTGTAACTTAGCAATATTTCTGAGGTGGAAGAATGCTGTTCTAAAAATATTTAAAAATGTGATATCCAAAATAAAGATTGCTATCAAACATAACACCCAAGTTCTTAACTGTAGAAGATGACGTAACAGTACAGTAAATTATATTCTGACATCTTATTTTTAGAGGTTTTTGGTCCAATAATTAACACTTCTCTTTTGTCAGAACTGTTTGAAGCACATGGCCAGCCGAATACTACTAGCTTAATCTTAGTAACCGCCCAGTTATTGGACACTTTCACTCATTAAATAATCTTGGCTGACTGTGAATAGTGAATTTTTACATTGGCATCTGTAACTGAAAAAAAAATTGCATTTCTATGATTTATCCATGCCCCTAGGTGTCAGTGTAAGTCCAAGTTGACATATTAAAAAAATTACTGAGTGCTTCTTTAAGTGATGACAATCCTGGGCACCTGAAACATTTACGAATAAAGCAATATGGGGGGCATTTTTACCATTCAAAATTAAATATATTGTACAATAATATAATATTTTAAATAGGATTTTATTCATTTAACTGGCTATTTTACTTTATTTTAATGTATCAATTTTTATTTCATTATGTGCAGGGTTGGAAGGGTTACTTTTAAAATGTAATCCGTAACAAATACAGATTACTTAGTAAAAATGTATTCAGTAACTTCATCCAGTTACCTCAATAAGAAAGTAATGTAATCAGATTACTTTGTTACATTTTTGATTACCTCAAGATCGCATATGTGAATAAAGTCAAGAGAAAAGTAATATTTTGTCAAAGACTTTTAATCATGCCTTCTGATTGCAAAGAAACTGATTTGAATATTGTTATGAGTGATCAGAGGTGGAAAGAGTTCAAAACTATTCCACTTAAGTAAAAGTACTATTACTTTGATGAACTTTTACTTAAGTACATGTAAAATTACCGGTGTAAAAATCTACTCAAGTAAAAGTAAAAAGTAGCTCATTTAAAAATTACTCAGAGTAAAAGTTACTTAGTTACTTTTTTAAATTTCAGGGGTTCAGTTTCAGATGGACTTAGCCTGTATGACATAAAGCAAATGTATACAACTTTTAGCAAATTTCCTGCAGGAATAGGTGTGAAATGTGTAGCCAAGTATGGAAATGTTTTTTTTTTTTTTTTGACAATTTTATAGAAGTATGGAAAAACAAAGAAATAAGCAAGGTAGCTGTTTTTCAATTGTGTCATTCACATTTCATACTTAAGAAATGAGAATTAAAACTCACATTTTCACTTTGAATTCTTCACAGACATTCCTGATAGCATCCTCCCCCTTCTCTTGTATGATCCGTATGATTCTCTCCACAGCTATGTATGTCGAGTTCCACTGAGTTTTATTTGGCCGGATGAGCTGGAACTTGCATTTATCTTCCACAGTTTCTGCTGCCATGTATGACCGACCTGACTTGTTCCAGATTGCTTGGCATTTCCCAACGGCTGCACGTGATAGCCATTTGTATGTGTCATTCTTCTCTTCTGCCATGGCAGCATCTGTTGTGGCGACTAAGTTTAACAGGTGGCATGCACACCTTTGATGTGGAGGAAGCTGGTACTCAAGACCGCTATCTTGTTCCAGGATGCCAAATGTGTCCAAGTCTTGGTCTGACTCTGACTCTGCTTCCTCAGGCTGGCTTTGCTCACCAAACACACTGAATGCTTTAATGAAGTTTGAGCCGCTGTCTGGTTCTTACCACTTTCCCCCTTATTCTGTATTGACAATGAATGTCATCAAGAGCACCTGCTAGGACATCAAAGGTGTGGGCCCTTTCAACCTCTGGCAAGCAAGTGCAGCAGATCTCCTCTGCAAGGTTTCCTATTCTATCCAATGAGTTGTGACCCCTATGTAACTTCGCTGGTGGGCTGCCCAGCAATTCATAGTGGTGGCAACATAGCTGACTTTACTGAGGTGCGACATCAAAGTCTTATTAAACTGATTGGCAGCTCCTTCTATTCTGGTCCGGAGAGTGGGTCTGGAAATGACCTTGCACTGAGGATTCAGTGTCAGTAAAAGTTCTTTAAAAGCAGGTTGTTCAACCACAGAAAATGGATGAAGACCCTCACAAATGAAGTTAATCATGAGCTTGTCAACCTTCGCCTGTGGCACACGTCTGTTTGCACCCACTGCCATCATGCCACTTATATTTGCTTGCTTGCTTAGGATTTCTGGTGGTTCAAGGGTTCACTTCCGTGTTGCCACAAAGTTAATGAAGGCCTTCAGCTTTGATGGATGTTTCCTCTGTGAACAAAATGTTTTCATCAGTATGTAAATCAATGTCGTGTTCATTAAACACACTGAATTTTAAATATTTACATTCATATATAAAAGTTTTTCTACACACATCACATTTTGTCTTTTACATTTCATAATGCACAATTCTTGCTCACAGAGATGCCTGAAGATATGAACATGACTATGAAAAATAGTGGAAGGTATGCCTATATTATAGTCAATGTCATATTCCTATTAAAGGGATAGTTCAGTTGTTTTGAAGTGGGGTTGTATGAGGTACTTATGCAGTAGACAGCACTCAGCACTCTCCCTGTTTGGAGGAGCAGAGAGATACACTGCTGAGCATGGGGACAGCAACACAGCAACAAAAAACATATTTTATCCTCCTAAAAAAACTTATTTATACTTATTAAATATCTTATTTATACTTATTTTACTTATTTAATTAAATCACAGTCTTTTGCGATTTGATAAGGGCACAAAGCCATGCTGAAAGTGTAATCCATGATCAAACAGATTAAGCGGAAATGCTATTTTCATCCACAACGCGTCCCAGATGGGAACAATGATGTCGAGCATGAGGTTTTATGTGGATTAGTTTAAGGGCAGTTGATGCTGTGCAGTCCGCATATAAATAAGAGCTCTCGCAGGAAATGAGCACAAGATAAACGCGTATTCATCATTGGCGAAAAAACAAAACAAAAACAGAAAAACAGATGATAGTTATGTTGCTTAAAATAAAGCCAAACAGAAATCTGGTTTATGACTGTTGAATTTCTGAAGAAACATTGTACAATTGCAGCAACAGATGTGATGGGGAGGGGGAGAGATTAGTCGTGCTTTAATGATTTGAAAGCACTTGAGCTTAAAGCTGATGGGGAGGGGGTTTAAATACATCAGCAATTGTGACATTATGAGGATACAGATGACTAAACCTAATACAAAACGTTTTGTGAAAGAATGTGAGGTGATGTGAATTAGGGTGACCAGACGTCCCTGTTTTCCAGGGACAGTTCTGGTTTTTGGTGGTCTGTCCCCGCCTGGAGCTGTCCCCATTTTTCTTGAGCGTTCAAAACAGCCTGCATAGTGAATTATATTACATGGCAAGAAACTTACCCCAAGCAGCAAAGCCTTTTTTGACCAACAGAGGGGGCTGCTCGCTGTAGCAGCTTCACTTCATTCATCTTCATTCACTGATTATTTGGGTGGGCCAGTTTTACCATTAAGAACTGGACCAGGGAATTGAAGAGAATTATCATCATTGTTATAAACGTCAAGGTAAGGCAGATACTAGCTATTTATGTTATAAAGTTATATTGTTATGAATTTTATAACAGGTTCTGAATTTGGCTCGGGATTGTATTGAAAGACTGGCCTTCATAATGCTGGAATTCCTGCACAAACTATAACATGCTGGTTAAAAGTAGTCAATAAATCCCTGCAGATGAACAAATAAAATTGATAATTTTATCTTTAATCAGTGTGTGTTGTGTATATCAGCGCTATCGGCCCACCACCCCCTCTCCCTCCCTCCCGCACTAGTAATATCACAGACAAAAGAAAGCACCTTCTCACATATTTACTCATTTGTTGTTTTAACATATACCCAAAATAAATTTCAAAGAAGATTAATAACATGGATAAATAAATAAAAATGTATAATAAAATATCTGCAAAGAAATGTACAGTTAGTCAGTACATCACAGCATAGATTTGCACCTTGCAGGGAAACAAGTGACTGAAAAGGAGCACCATAATACATAAGACATGATCAAAATAAAAGGTGGCAATTAAGAAAAACAAGTCCATATGAAATAGTAATATAATAATAATAATTTTTATTATTAGACCACTAAAATGATCAACTTTACCTCCGTGTTTGAATTTCATTAAGACAAAGGCTACATTATTCAATAGAGCATGATACACCGCGCCTTCAAAATTATTTCCATGATTTGTTAACTTTATATTTGTTGCCAAATCAACTTCGATAACATAAGAATTTGTATTTTTATTGAGAAAACTATTAGCACAATGGCAATGCACTGATATAATGTAAAAACAGAAATAATTTATAATTCCACTAATTGTTATTTACTATACATTTTTATTCACATTATTATTTATTTTATTTTATTATCAAATTTTATTTTAAATAAACTCCAAGGCAACCAGGTTAGTTATTTTTTTTTAAGTTAAACCAAACTCATTTCTTACAATGAATAGTTACATTAATCATCACCTTACCACATTCATCATGGTCAAAACACATAAAATCCAGTTTGTCCCCTTTTTTAATAAGTAACATGAAATTTCAATGACCTGTTGACCACTGAACTTGAAATGTCCCCATTTTTCATTTCAGAAATATGGTCACCTTAATGTGAATATAAATCTGTGCATCACCATCGTAATCTGTTGCTGAAGATCAGCGCAAATGATGCGCGCATTCCAACGCATGGCGTGTGAGCGCATGAGACATGCTCACCTTTACTAACGTAGTAATAATTAGCTTTATTTTAATACTTGTATTAATAATAACATACTTATATTTATTATAGTGTATTTGTATTTTATGTGTTTTATATTAATATATTTATATAAATAATAATATAAAATATTCACAGAACACTCTTTAGTGACTCTGTACACATACATAGCATACACACATACACATAGGTATTGAATTCATGCTTATATAAAATTCTTGCACTTACATTGGCGAAAACACCTGCCATATCACATTTACATACACTTATAAATACTTGCAAATCGGCCCTGCACATATGCATTCCCATTAATTTCTAACAATCATTTATATTTGTTTACATTTCATGAACTCTGTCACATTCACTTTCATTACTTATCTTTTTTCCACACAATGAAAGTGAATAGTCTGCCTAGCATCTTTTGTTACCATAGAAGAAAGAAATGCAAATAGGTTTGGAATAACATGAGGGCAAGTAAATGACAAAATACAGTTTCATTATTGGGTGATTATGTGTTTTATTGAGTAAATAACTGCATGTACATTCTCTACGGTATATACACAGACATATTAACTGTTAATGAACATTATTGCTAAAAGAGGTCCCCTGTTTATCTGAGATTTAGTTCTGGTCTTTTACATTTATTTAGTCCATAATCTTGTTACACATGAGAGAGAGAGAGAGAGAGAGAGCGAGCAGAAGACAGAGAGGGGGTTGATGGTGGATGAATGGTACAGTATTGCAGAGGAGGTTAAATACATCACGGATTACATTCAGCCATGTTTGTCATCTGGCTTTGGGGTACGCACACACACACACACTTCTATTGACATACAGTTTTGTGCAAACTATAGCTTTGTACATGTTCACTCTCACATAAACATTATTTGTAAATGTACGCACAATGCAGCACATACGTTCTCCATTCCCGTATATCTCTGAAGTTATGATGTCTGGAGGCATTAGATAAATATTCAAAGTGTAAAACAAATATGAGTGCTCAGCTTTGACTAATGAATTTGTGAACAGAGACTGTATTCAGTGTATAGTATGAATTATTAGACATATGTGTGTACTGTAAGACCATTTGTGCTTATGGTTTTAGCTTGACTTTGAACTCTTGTTCTGACATGTTTGTCTTTGCCAAGTGAAAATGAAGAGTACATGTGTAATACACTCGAATAATGACAAGGACTTCTGAGTCTGATGAAGATCAAGGTTCTTTACTGAGACTCAAACTGAAACACGCAGACATATGGTCTCATACTGAGTGAAACAAGCATTTAACAGCGATTCAAGATAACATTCCACTCTATTTGTGGTTAACTCCAAAAGCATTCAAAAATACAGATTGCACTCTAACACACCTCCGTTTGACCTAAAGCAAAGACATAAACTCATATTACAGACACATTTGTGCATACGCTTAAACATCGCACGATTCATTTGATTGTGATCCTTATACTCAGTGATTCACAGCTCGTAACTGAATGTATTTGACTCCTATATAACTTATACAACAGTTCTTGTATGTATTTGAAATTATCACAATTATCGCTTATGCATTTACCTACTCATTGTCCCACATATGTAATAGTTGTTGTATCCTTTCAGAGCTGTGGTGCAGTGAGTAGTGGCACATATTATGCTTTCATAAAGACCTGTTGTGCCCACAGGCATGTAGGTTTGAATCCAGTCTGTCTCATCTTCAGACCACATGATATTTCAAATCACAATTTTTATCTTAATGAGTACGAGGAATGTTTTGTTTTGTGATTCTTTATAATTTTTTCATTTAAAAAAATAAAATAAAAAGTAGAATCTCAATTTGAGCTCTCTGTAAGAAATGTCTTTGTCTCATTGTTTTTATTGCCTCATTAAGATTTGTATACTTCAAAATTTCTAATTTTGTGTAAATATTACCAATATGAGAAGCTATGTAAGGGATAATGTACAGTTAGCTGATCGTTATCACAAAATAAACCCTGACAGGGAGCATCACCCTGAAGGGGTTTATTTTGCGATAATAACCAGGGCTGCATCCCAAAAGCATCATAAGCCAGTGGTTTCTATGATCTACTTAGGTTTATGATGCTTTTGGAAAACACTGTCCTGGTTGAGTTTACACTATACCACTTATTACATGGCTACCAAATAAATGAATACATAATAACTGAATTTATTTATCACACATATACAGTGAAACTCTTTTTTTTTCACATATCCCAGCCAAGCTGGGATCAGAGCACAGGTTCAGCCATGATATGGCACCCCTGGAGCAGATAGGGTCAAGGGCCTTGCTCAAGGACCCAACAATGGCATCTTGACAGTGCTGGGGTTTGAACCCCTAACCTTCTGATCAGTAACCCAAAGCCTTAACTGCTGAGCCACCACTGCCCCAAGTACATTGTACATGAACTATTGATCTGAGCTGAAATTATTGTATTAGCTAACTTGAGATCACTGCAGGACAGAACATGAGCAGTGTATGAAACATAGATTGCCTGGATGAGTGGTCATATATGGTGTAATACGGTGTTACCATGGACAACATTCTTTATTCAGAAATACATATTTAACCCGCTGCATGCTGCTATTGCTATAAAGTATTTCAGAGAGCCAAGCAATAAATTACAAAATGAATTATTTGTTAACATGACATCTTATGTATGATAGTTCATGATAGTGTGATTCTTGACAGGCAGCTGGCATGAGGTTTGTACATACTGGTGTCCGTGTTCGGCGGACTGCTGAACCAGCAGAACCAGAGCCAAAAACAGAACATGAGAAAAATCTTGCCCCCCAACACATCACAACTATGAAAAAATGAAGAACAAGTTCATGAATGAGCTGGAACATCTTCCACGTGAGTACCTACCCTTACTCCTAGCATTAAATAATGAGAAATAAAAAATCTAAAGGTTGAAGTCAAAGGCGAGTTTACTTTGTAGGATCATAATTATTTGTGGCATTAAACTGTGATTTTTATGAAACACTCTTACAGAATTGTTTGGTCTGGTGCAATTTGATTGGACAAGCGGCATTCAAAGAGTGCTGATATTTTCAGTGAGGTTTATAATATTTGTTGAGAGCTATCCATTTGCATTCCCATTCATCTCAATGGCAGTTGGTCAGCTGGCACATGAACCACTGGAAGTACATGATCTGCTTGCTGCCAACTTTGTTCATGTGCACTCAGTTCTGGACCAGACCAGCGCTGGTCCTTGCCTTATGGGGGCCCTAAGCAAAACTTTGAGTTCACAGTACCAGGATTTATACTTGGGTACCGGCAGGTCTCATAAACTGTCAGTACTCATTCATTCTCTGCTTGATAAGACAATCTGCCCATTCCCTCTCTAATGACAAAGACTGTTAAGCCCTAAGTATAGTTCGTTTTGACGTGAACGCTAGGTGTCTGCGTTCAGGAAAATTTTGTGATCAGCAGAGTGTTCAAGCACTGTATGCGTGCGGCCCAATTTTTCTAACTGCGCACACTCTGAACGTGCAGTATGCGCATATGCCTGGAAATATTTGCAGTAATTAGTGGGTCCACAAGAGGGCAACAATCACAGTTGAGCCATTTCTGTCAGGAAGAAGTGCTAGAAGAAGATGTAATCACCATTAAACAACAGGAGATTAAGGTAGAAACAACAACAATGGCAAGAGCGCATGTGCGAGGAGGTCAGGAGACACCTGCTTTTGTATAACTTGAGTCTGAAGGAATATTAAGACATTTCATGGGTCTAAACTCCTGAAGAGAAGTAGTCCAGTATCTCATTGCAGTCGTAGTGCACATGCGCCAACCACCTGTGTGTGCACGTTTGGCTGTATGCAGACGCTAAGCATTCATGTCAAAACTGAAGTACACTTTGGGCTTCAGTCTCACAAGCCAAAGTTTTGATTATCAGCATGAAATATGGTGCATACTGTAGCTTAGTCTTGCCAAGGACTGTCTATTAATAATTGACATGACGATACCATTTTTTTCCAATTTGAGCACTGGTTCTCATATAAAGAGTGGATGTCCATTTGTATCATTAAAGCTGTATTGAGAACATGTACAGTACACTGTACTGAACAATAGAGTAAAACTTAATGTTTGCGCAGACAAATTATGAAGATGTGACTGTTTCACCTTTTGTCCAGGAGAAGTGAGAAAGATGGTGAGAAGAATAATTTGAATTGTGAATAAAACTACACAATGAAGGAGAGTTTGATAAATACAAGATGGTGCATGTTTTTTTTTCCTTGTTTTTTTTTCTATTCAGTTCCACATCTAACAGCACACAGTATCATTAAAACATAGGATGTGCTGATTTTGTTTGTGATAGTGTTTTCATTCATGTTTTTCATTTATTCCCTGTACCATTACCTGTATTTATTAAGAAGTGAAATTACATCAATGGGGCACTTTGCTTTGTATTTTATCATCTTTACAGGTAATCATTGAAAAAAAATTTAGCACATTGAGTTAATCTGATAAGACAACTCAAAAAGCGAACATTGCCTTTGTGATGTCCTGTACCTGTTTCCATGGAGAATGACCAGCTGTTTGCTCTCTATAGTGCCGATGTGGGCTGTGGGAGCCATAGTGCTGGTGGTTCTCACTCTGGTGGCATGTTTTACATACTGTATGTTCAAGAAATGCTTCGGCAAGAAGAAGAAATCCAAGAAAACTCATGAGAGGAAGACAGCGGGACGGAGACGAACAGAAGGGGCCGTAGGAGAGGGGGAAGGAGAACAAAAGGTGAAAAACAAACAAAAAAGTTGATTAAACATTCTGAGTTGTAATTTTGCCAACACTAAGGGGCAGATAAACAGTTGCGCCATGGTGGTATTTCAGCGCAAATACCTGCATCTTATTCACTTACCACCTGCAATCATGTTTAGCGGGCGCAATCAGCGCTAAAATTGCGGTGCATCTTCAATATTTAAATGAAGTCAATGTCATTCCCTTCCACGCAAATACACCTCCTTTCTATGTAGATTAGGTTTATTAAAAATTGCGCTTCATTCACAAAACTCCGTGCAATTTGCACTGCACAATTTACATCATATCCAGATGCATGGTGTCATCAAGCGCACATTCTGCATGTTTAAGAGATGATCCAGGTGTCTGTAACAAAGTGATGCTGTTCAATCCCGGCGGGGTGGGTCAAATATGGTGGTCTGCGGAATCCTCACTATACTGCACTTAGAATTGGACCGCAAGATCAGAATTGCGTGTGCAAATTGTGTTCAGCAGCTATTTTGTGGCCGTGTCTGACTGGAGACAACACTTATTATAATTCACAATAAAAGAAGAAAACGGCACACTACATTTAATAAGTTTCGACCTCTTAGGTCTTTTTTTCAGGCATTAAGAACTATATTGTTGAAGAACTATAGTACTATACAGTATATACTGTAGAACTATAACTACTAAATGATGCAAATTCAGTGTCTCCCTTTAATTTCAAAAGACTACACACCAACACAAAGACTACACACAATGGCAAAGACTATGATTTTGACCACAAACTACTTACCCTTCTAAAGATTTCTCCTTTTTTGTTTGTTTGATTATTTCCTTTATTGCAGTCTTTTCAGATCTGAGGCCTTAGACCCACAGTCCTTTGTACCTAGCAAATGGGGAAGCAGAATCACCTGTAGGTTGGGCTGCCTTAGAAATTGAATTACATGGGAATTTTGTCAACTCACCTGTGGCTGTGCTTCCATCCAAAGCTCTTGCATATGAAATTGCCCTGTGGCTTGACTTTGTTTTCTGCAGCCAACAGCAAATGATTTTAACAGACCAGGTATATGGGTTCAAATAGAGGTGCATCTCAATAAATTAGAATGTCGTGGAAAAGTTCATTTATTTCAGTAATTCAACTCAAATTGTGAAACTCGTGTATTAAATAAATTCAGTGCACACAGACTGAAGTAGTTTAAGTCTTTGGTTCTTTTAATTGTGATGATTTTGGCTCACATTTAACAAAAACCCACCAATTCACTATCTCAAAAAATTAGAATATGGTGACATGCCAATCAGCTAATCAACTCAAAACACCTGCAAAGGTTTCCTGAGCCTTCAAAATGGTCTCTCAGTTTGGTTCACTAGGCTACACAATCATGGGGAAGACTGCTGATCTGACAGTTGTCCAGAAGAAAATCACTGACACCCTTCACAAGGAGGGTAAGCCACAAACATTCATTGCCAAAGAAGCTGGCTGTTCACAGAGTGCTGTATCCAAGCATGTTAACAGAAAGTTGAGTGGAAGGAAAAAGTGTGGAAGAAAAAGATGCACAACCAACCGAGAGAACCGCAGCCTTATGAGGATTGTCAAGCAAAATCGATTCAAGAATTTGGGTGAACTTCACAAGGAATGGACTGAGGCTGGGGTCAAGGCATCAAGAGCCACCACACACAGACATGTCAAGGAATTTGGCTACAGTTGTCGTATTTCTCTTGTTAAGCCACTCCTGAACCACAGACAACGTCAGAGGCGTCTTACCTGGGCTAAGGAGAAGAAGAACTGGACTGTTGCCCAGTGTTCCAAAGTCCTCTTTTCAGATGAGAGCAAGTTTTGTATTTCATTTGGAAACCAAGGTCCTAGAGTCTGGAGGAAGGGTGGAGAAGCTTATAGCCCAAGTTGCTTGAAGTCCAGTGTTAAGTTTCCACAGTCTGTGATGATTTGGGGTGCAATGTCATCTGCTGGTGTTGGTCCATTGTGTTTTTTGAAAACCAAAGTCACTGCACCCGTTTACCAAGAAATTTTGGAGAACTTCAGGCTTCCTTCTGCTGACCAGCTTTTTAAAGATGCTGATTTCATTTTCCAGCAGGATTTGGCACCTGCCCACACTGCCAAAAGCACCAAAAGTTGGTTAAATGACCATGGTGTTGGTGTGCTTGACTGGCCAGCAAACTCACCAGACCTGAACCCCATAGAGAATCTATGGGGTATTGTCAAGAGGAAAATGAGAAACAAGAGACCAAAAAATGCAGATGAGCTGAAGGCCACTGTCAAAGAAACCTGGGCTTCCATACCACCTCAGCAGTGCCACAAACTGATCACCTCCATGCCTTGCCGAATTGAGGCAGTAATTAAAGCAAAAGGAGCCCCTACCAAGTATTGAGTACATGTACAGTAAATGAACATACTTTCCAGAAGGCCAACAATTCACTAAAAATGTTTTTTTTATTGGTCTTATGATGTATTCTAATTTTTTGAGATAGTGAATTGGTGGGTTTTTGTTAAATGTGAGCCAAAATCATCACAATTAAAAGAACCAAAGACTTAAACTACTTCAGTCTGTGTGCACTGAATTTATTTAATACACGAGTTTCACAATTTGAGTTGAATTACTGAAATAAATGAACTTTTCCACGACATTTTAATTTATTGAGATGCACCTGTATATGCCTCCTGTTGTCTATCCTTTTCAACTTGACAGTGCTCTTGTGTCTGGATGGAAAGGACATGAAAAAAAAAAAAAAAAAAAAAACAGCACTTGTTTTGGGTTATGACCCAAAACATGTTTTCTCTGGAGATGGTTCAATTGATAGTCCAAGATTACATAAATCCTCAGGTATGCACACATCAAACTAGGAGAACCAATGTATTACAGCATTACTTATAAAAAATAAATCAATGTTCCTATAAAACAACACAATACTGTATGGCCACAGTAAAAGAACAACTCGAGGAGATTCTGTTGCTGGTATTATCAAACCATTGCAATGACAGGCCTTTAATTGTGGTGTTGGTTGCTAAAAAAGATGGTGGACATAGTGTGGATTATAGAAAACTCAATTCACTTACCGAAAATGATGCCTAACCTCTTCCGTCCATTTCAGAGATTCTAGGGTCCTTCACTGGTTTAGACATTTTTCCCACTATTGATTTAAACAACAGGTACTGGCCAGTAGCAATAGCTCCAGAGGAAACTACAGTAGATACTCAACCAGAATAGGCTTAGTACCATCGTAATCACTGCATGGATTAGTCATTAGCAGCTCGAAACCACTAAGGGGATGCTATAACCATAGAATTTCAACAGGCCAGAGCTGAATGCCTCAAAGCTCTTAATAGCAACATCACAATCATTTAGCTGAAGGTGGTAAGGCACGTTAAGCTTGTTTTGCCAACCGCCATAAAAGAGAAGAAGAAGAACAACAACAAACTCAAGAAACAAACGCAAGAACAACACCACAACATTGATTTTCTGGTTGGATATTGCAATGGAGATACGTGTTAAACACTTTCCTGCAACATTCAGCATTCACGAGGATGCCCACGCATCAGAGGCTTATTTGTTTCCTTTTATTTATTCACATTTCATTAGAGAGAACTATCATTTGTGAGTATTTTTAGTACATATGCACAGATGTTATGAGCGAGCATCATTAGGCAGCATATTCAAACAATTGTAACTTCCAAAAACTGTCAAGACTCTAAACCCGAGATTTCTTTAAATGTGCCGATAGGCTAGCCCATATTTTCAAAACATTTTTTTTTTCCTGATTAACATTTTTTATTGATTTATACAGATAACAAAGAAAAGCAAAGCATATATACACAGAATCAACATTTAACCCCCACTATTACCCCTCCCCCTCCACAATCCCCAACCCCACCCTGACCCTCAACAAACATCCCTGTGGTCACATATAAGTATACACACACAACCCCCCACTGTATATATATATATATATATATATATATATATATATATATATATATATATGTATAATCCTTATTAACTTTCATGATATAATATATAATTCGTGAGAGCGCTAATTCTAAGTGCAATTTTCGTGCCAGCACAAAGCGTAAATGGGCATGGATGGGAGTGTTTGTGCTACTGTGGGTGTAGGTGTACAAGCTGTGTGTGTATTGTATGTAAATGAAGTGGCGCTAAGTGTAATTTGCTAGTTTCCTAAGAATTTGGTCATTGTGCTAAGACGTTTCAATACCACCTCTTAACTCAGTGCAAAGTCCAAATACAGTTCCTGAATTTTCAGTTTGGAGATTTCACCAGCAGGTGGTAATAAAGTTAATGTCCAAATTCTGAAAGTACAGAACACAAAATAATGTTCTTGACAATTGCTGTTGAAGCCATTTGATGAATTAAAAAATATGAGATTTGTGTTACATTTTATTTTATTTTTAGGTGCCAAGCACTGAAGGTGAAGCCCCTATTGTATCCATTAGTATTATTAGGGAACAAGCATCTAAGGTGTGTAGCCACTATTGTATCTGTTAGTATTATTAGGGGCCAAACACCGAAGGTGCATAGCCCTTATTGTATCCATTAGTATTACTGCTGTGGCACCTATTGTTTTCGTTAGTATTATTATTATTAGGAGCCAGGCACCGAAGGTGCTGTGGCACCTATTGTTTTCATTAGTATAATTATTATTAGGGGCCAAGCACCGAAGATGCATAGGCAACTATTGTATCCATTAGTATTATTAGGGCCCAAGCACTGAAAGTACGGAGCCCCTATTGTTCCTGTAAGGATTATTATTAGGCCCAAGCAATGAAAGTGAGGAGGCCCTATTGTTCTTCTAAGGATTATTAGGGCCCAAGCACTGAAAGTGCAGAGGTCCTATTGTTCTTCTAAGGATTCTTCTCATCAAGAGAAGATCTCAACAAGCAGGACAACTTTCGCGCCGACAGTCATAAGCTCCGCCCAAAAGGAAGTTGGCCATTTTGGATTGAATGTGCATTTTTTGAAAATTGCAGGCCCTGAACTTTTGAATACTCCATCTAGGGGATTCATGTGATTGTCACCAAATATAGGCAATATTATGCCAAGACACTGAAGATGCTAAATTGCAAACAGATTTTTGATATATCGAATGGTGTTGCCATGGCGATGCAATAAATTAATGTCAAAAAATGGGACACAGGTAGTGTCTCATATATTCTGCGTGCATCGTTTACATCATAATTGAGCCGTATGCTTGGCCTTGCAGGCTGATCACATTGATGTGGCTATTATGGGTCACGATCATAGCGCCACCAACTGGCAACAGGAAGTAAGGCAATTTTAACAGACTTTGAAATAGCCCTCTTATGTTTACATGAATTGCTCCAAAATTCTTTAGAATAATGTCAAGACACTGCTGATGTAAACTTGTAAAGGGATATTTGATATCTTAAATACTGTTGCCATGGCAGTGCAAGTGAATTTGTGCAAGTGAAAGCAGTTTTAAAAGTGAAATAAAAAAAGCTTTAGAAGTTTAAGTTTATTGAAATGAAAATCTACTGCACAAGCTTTTTAATTTTTATATAAATAAAATACAATAAAAATATAAACTGAAATGTAAAAATACTAGAAAATCAAAACCATATGTCTAACCCAGTTCTGTTCCAAATTTTAGGTCGATATATAAAAAAATTACCTTTAGGTGGCAATTTGTTCAGACGCAGTACCAGAAATGTCCAATAGACGACAGCCTAGCTCCATTGGTGAATGATTCCTAAAAGACCACATCTGCATAATTATCTGAGTAAACTCAGCAGGAATTGGCATAAAACCACAAAGGAACCAAAGCCACTTTTTTTCATTTTTTTTTTTCATAAAAAGCCATAAAGGTGGGACAGTAAGATATAAAGTAGGGGTGGGCGATATACCAGTAGACATGATAAACCAGTAGACATTTGCCAACCGGTATACATTTTGGATTGTCTTCTTTATTGCAGTAACACAAAATTGCCACACGAGAAATGTGTATAGCACATAACATGTATGCACTCTGTCGGATAAATGGAGCGAGGCAGTGAGATTGCTTATTCCTCAAATTCATTTGAATGAGAAGATGGGAGGAGATTATGAAGGAAAAAGTGCGTCTTCTGTGGTGTGGAATTGGTTTGGCTTTAGAAAATGCTATACCGAGCAGAAAACAGCGATTTGCAAGATTTATACATTGTGTATGTCGACATACAGTATGTAAATAACCATTTGCATGTGTTTATCAGTGGTCAGGGCTTAACGTGAGACTGAGAGAAACTATGAAACATATGGGTTTTCACAGACAGCTGCACGTGTCATTAGATGAAAAGCATGTCTAGAACGCAAGAAAATGTCACTGAATCTGCTTCTGAGGCCCGAAATTTCACTTGAGCAATCAGCAAGGCAAATTCAACAAGGTTCATCCCACGCTCCAAACATGCCTCCCATCCAAACATGCGCAGCTGTATTCTGTGCGAGTGTTGCATGGACCCACAATCTGAAACACGCAAGTGTGTGCGAGTATTGAAATCTTCCCAGTCCTGATTGCTAAAAAAACTAAGAGCATATTTAAGTGTTTATTTATGGATAATTTTTATTTATATGTTATTTTCTTTGTTGCATTGCTTTGAGAAGAAGTTTCTTGAGGAAAGTTAATAAAAATAATTAATAATAATAATAATAATAATAATAATAATAATAATTATAATAATAAAAATAAAAAGAAGAAGATTAGTGCACATCATCAGACTGAAATGTGGCCTTTTTTTAACTTTAACTATGTTTTTCAACTTGCAAATAAAGAGAAAATTATATAAGAAGTAGTTTTCATTTATAAAGTATTTAATTCACTGACTGGAATACTTGACATTACACATTGCTACATAATATGTAATTACAGCTTAATATCTAATACAATTTTATTGATTTTTCAGAAAAAAACATGTAAGTATATCGTGATATATATCGCTATCGTGATATAAAATTACTCATATTGTGATAAGATTTTGTTAATTTCGCCCACACCTAATATAAACTTTGGGATCTAAACAATCTAAGGTTAGAAACACCTCTCAAACCACATGTGAGTGACAACATTTTATTTATTGCACAACATTATATATGATTTATAAGATTAGAAATATTATAATAACTTCTAAAATAACTGGTTACAATGTAAGTGCTGTTATCAGTTGGAGCCAGCAACTATTTCATTTTCAACACATATTGTTTCTGCTATAAATTAAACAAGAGTTGGTTTATGCTACTAGATGATGCAATAAAGTAATAAAATGCTCAGGTGTGCTTTTGCATGAACATTAGATGAACGCTGGTGTGTAATAGCCTTTAGCCCGTTAGCTGCTCTGAGCGCCCGGGCAGATCATGTGCTCTCGCCCATACATCGCATATTCCTCATCAAAATTGTATGTAACTTCTACCAAATACATTAATTTATCCAAAGCATTGTATGTTTGCATAGATCCATCCAAAAAGGAGTGAGAACATTTTATTTCGGGTCCGATCAGTCATGCACACACAGCAGCAGTGTGAGACGTTATGCCTCCAGGCAGCATGGTTGTCAGAGCCCCTCCGCTGGATCGCTCCAAATGATCACGTGGTTGATGTAACCATGGAAACCTCACACTATTGCCTACATGACCTGCCAGTCAAACCATTACTAGAGATCTATTGGCCTGATTGATCCAGGAAAATAACCAATGCGCATTTGGTAATACCACGGTGTGTCTGATATGTGTTGAATGAGAGCTCTGGCTGTGAACACAGATCAAGGTGTGGGTGGTCTCAAAATACGCGGAATAGTCCACAGAATACGGGAGACATTGATTTTGATAGCATAAAAATTAATTAGTATCAATATTTTATTGAAATTAGACATTTTTGATTACATGATAACATAAAAATAGAGTATCAATCTGTTTTTTTCCCCATTTTATCCCCTATTTTCAATGTTTTGTATAAATGGTTGAGTCCATATTCATCAGTGGACCCTCACAATGAAATGCTTGCTGTTTTTTCTTCATTCAATGGATCGGATCATAAGCAGAGAACATGAAACATAAGAACTGTCGCTCACATGTCGCATGTTTTAAAAATGCACTGTTATGGGAATTTATGCTCATTCCACATATGTCTTACAATTTTACAGTTTATTCTTCTGTGTTACTCGTTGCTTTTATAGTCAAGTCATTTTTATTTGTAAAGCGATTTATATTCACAACACATCTTTCAAAGCAGCATTAACAGAAAATGAAACTGTAATATCTATAATTTCTTAGTCGTCATTGTGTAGTTTGATAAAATATGATTGTGAATTGTGTTTAAAAATAAGTAATTAAATAATAATTGTATTTATGACCCCAGTGGTCAAGCCGAAGGCGACTGTGGAAAGGAACACAAAACTCCACAAGATGTTGGTTAATGGAGAAAAATAACTTGGAAGAAAACAGGCTCACTGTGGGGGCCAGTTCCCCTCTTGCTAACATCATGAATATAATGGCAATATTACTTATGTATAGTGCAAGTCATGGTTTAAAATTATTAAACTAAGTAAGTGTTAAGGGTCAGTGTTTAAACAAAGATTTTATATGAACTGTAAGATTAATGATAAATGTCTTTGAAGTCCATCCTGGATTAACTGCAGAAGTTCACATAGATGCAATTATCCTTGTTAGTTGGCTGATGAAGGGTTTTGTTGGCAAATAATTGATAGTCTATGTATTCCATTTCAAGAGTGTAGTCCATCATTAGACCGAGGTGATGTAGGCAGAGATCAGTTGGGTGCATCGCAGTTCAACCTGGCTGGTAATTTCGGTGAGGTCTATCCTAATTCCAAGGTTCAGGCAATGGCATATGAACTATCCCATGTCTTATGGTTCGAGTTGGCATCAGTTCATCCTCTGAAGTCACAAACACTGAAATATACATTTTATGTGTTCAATAAAACTCACACTATTTAATTTGAACATTAGAATTACACACGAATTACACAGCAAAACATACAAAATCAAACTTTCAAACTGTCTACAGTAAATACATTTTTAATAAAGAGTGCAGGAACAGAATATATATATACTCAACAACTGCAATACCTGTGGAGAGAAGAGAGGGAGAAAAGAGGGGAGGGGGAGGACAACACCAGTAAACACAGCCCAACCTAGGCCTCTTCGTGAAACTGGTCACACTCAGCTAAGTGCCAAGACTGAAAACAGTTCCTATCGCGAACCAAGCAAAGTCTTTTGCCATTACATTCTGGCATGCAACAAGCGACTTTAGTTTTATTTTCAGTCCTACTTTTCCGATAGCATAGCCAATATCTCTTATAGGACTCTTCAAATTTAGGGACATGGGCTGTGTGGAGTGATGACGAAGGAGGGACTACAGGCTTTAGTGTATGCAAAGGGAAACTTGCATGAATATTGATACCTCCCAGCTGACAAGCCAGGTTTTCTCTGAAATCTATCTGGGTTAAGTTCACCAGTCTACGCTCATCCCCTGGTGCCACATGAATGTGTTGCCATTCCTTAAACAATATATAATTCGGTTGAGCCATTCAGTGTGGAAATTGGAGAGGCATGTAACTGCACATGTGTCCTTCCACTGAATTACAAGTATATTCCCCTCCATCCTACACCACCTCATATCCCCACGAGCTGTCTTGTGTTCTCATCTTTTGATGTCTTTAAATTCTGCAGGAACCGTTTACGATTCACCCTGCATGTCCCACAGGCATTAGTTCCCATTTCTAACAACTTAACCATAAGAGCTGGGGATGTGTAAAAGTTGTCAAACCAAACATTGTGGCCCTGGTCTTTGAATGGCTGCAATAATGATTCAACTACTTTGGTGGCCAAGTCAGTGACACACCCATCATGACTACCTGTGTAAACATTAAAGTCGAGAGTATACCCCGAGTCTGATGTTGCAATTACCCATCATTTAAAACCCCACAGAGTGGGCTTGCCCTTCATGTATTGTTTAAATCCTGACCGAGCTTTAGACTTGACCATATGTTCATCTATTGTGAGATTTTGGTTAGGCTGAAAGAGCTGCTGGCATTTTTGTTTCAGGTGGTCCATAAGATAACGCAACTTCCTAAGGCGATTCTGATTATCCTCTGTGGTAGGGTCTACAACATGTAGAACTTCTAAAAGAGCCTTGTAGCAGTCACGCGACATAAATCCCCTCGCCCACGAGCCCTGAAGTGACTTGGTTCCCCAATGACGATGGGAATCAGGGAAAATTGAAAACCCCATGTAAATGAGCAACCCAAGAAATTTGTAAAATTAATCGGGGGTCACCTCCATCCAAACTCCTTAGTAGCTGGAATATGATGTACAGTTTAGGACGAGCTCCCACCCCTGACGGTTTGTAAAGCTGCATATCTCAGCAACTACAGCCTGAGTAAAAAACAGACAGCCCTCTCACATTTTCCTTGTGAACAGGAAGCTACACACAATCTAAAATCATGTCTGTGTGATGGATTGGTAAGGCTATCTGCTAAATTATAGAAAGATATCTACCATATTTTTTATTACATGGGGAAATCAATAAGCTAGATAACTTATCTAACTAGCAGGCAAGTTTCCAGGCAGGTCTGAACAGCATCAAAAAAAAAAAGAAGGTCTGAACAGTGTCTGCTCTCTGCCTCACATTACTTCTGGTGGATTTTTCACAAGCGACAAAACTGGCAAAAAAAGTTATTGATATTTAGTTAAAAATGTACATAGTATTGCTAGTTAATGTTTATTTAGCAAGTTTCACAGAAACTGCCAAAAAAAACTTTTATATAAAAAGAAGAGGCTCGCCAATGAAGGTCACATTTTTTTCCAGAAAAAATGGGAATTAAATTTAGCGTATGATTATGGCGATGAGTTGGTCCTGTTACATTTTGACTCCAAGAGAGTTGAGAATATCGATAAATGCTATTCCCAATGTGTCATTTTCATTATCTATGTGAATGCTGAAGTCACCAACAATTAAAGCTCTGTCTACAGTAACTACAAGTTCTGATTAAAAATGTGCAAATTCACCAAGGAAATCAGAATAAGGCCCGGGTGATCTATATAATGTAGCTAGGGTAAAAGACGACTTATTTATATCTGACAGTGTCACATTAAGCATTATTAGTTCAAAAGACTTAAATTTATATCCTTTCCTCTGAGTAACACCAAAAACTTCACTGTAAATTGTAGCAACACCTCCTCCTCGACCCTTCAGATGAGGCTCATGTTTATAACAATAACATGGGGGAGTAGATTCATTTAAACTATTATATTCATCCGGTTTAAGCCAGGTTTCAGTCAAACAGAGCACATCCAAACTATGATCTGAAATAATTGAATTTACAATTAGTGCTTTGGTAGAAAGAGATCTAATGTTTAGTAGCCCCACCTTCATATGATGTTTATCTTTAATTTTTTTGTTTTGTTCAAGTTTGACCTTAATACATTTTTTTCTAAATGATTTAGTGAGAGTTTTGTGTTTGGTAGTTCGAGGAACAGACACAGTCTCTATGTGATATCTAGGTGATACAGTCTCTATGTGTTGTAGTTTATGAGACCTGTGTGACGTCTCAAGGCAGCTTGCAGATGTTTGGATTAACCAGTTTGTCTGCTTCCTGACCTGTGGCCAGGTTAGTCAAATATTATCATTAATAAGACTATGAGCCAAATTACTAGAGAGGAGAGTGGCCCCTTCCCTGGAGGGATGGAGTCCGTCTCTCTTTAGCAGGTCAGATCTACCCCAAAAACTCTTCCAATTTTTTATAAATCCTATTCTATTCTCCAGACACCACTCAGACATCCAGCCATTCAGTGACACTAATCTACTATAAACCTCGTCACCATGACAAGCAGGGAGGGGGCCAGAGCATATTACAGTGTCTGACAAATTCACACACCTCTTTACCATCATCTCTAGTGATTTCCGACTGGTGAAGCTGGACATCATTAGTGCCGACATGAATAACAATTTTAGAAAATCTACGTTAGCATTAGCCAGCACTTGTAAGTTTGATCTGATGTCAGATGCTATGGCACCCAAAATGCATTTAACAATAGTGGCTGGAGTCTCTATTTCCACATTCCTTACAATAGAATCACCAATAACAAGGGCTCTTTCAACATGATTCTCAGTGGGCGCATCACTGAGTGGGGAGAATTGATTGGAAACCCTAACAGGAACAGGAGAGTGGTATCACTTTGCTGAGCGAGTATGCCACCGAGATGTCACCCAAACGCCCTGCTGCGGGGGCTCTACATACGGAAGATAAGTGTGTGTGTTGCTCTCTGTACTGCCCGAATCTGAAACAGTATCTACCAGCTTCTCTTTCTCACTGACCTCCACTAGCATTCGGATGCGTGTCTCTAACTCATTAACCTTCTCCGTGTAGCCTGACTAATTCCTTACATTTATCACATGTGAATCCCTCACTGTTGACAGAAGAAGCTCTTGTAAACGTGTGACATGCAATGCAGGAAGAAATAACATGAACGTATGCCATGACTTACCGCAATTGATTGTTGTTGTTGTTGTAGTTTGTTGTTGCTCAGCAGTGAGGGTTTGAGATCAATGAGAATCCCTCACACAATTGTTTGTTGTTATGGTTGTTCTTGATAAGTGGTGCTTTGAGATCGATGCAATAATCCGTGTAACACAGAGGAGAAAAACAGGTGCATGCTGTAAAATGCACGCAGTTTAATCGCAATAAAAATAGAAAGCGGATGCATGTGGAAAATGCACGCAGTTGAATCGTGATAAGAGAATAATGCAGGGGAAAACCTGATGCTTGCTGAAAAATGGCAGATGTTAAGGATTAAAAGCTGAAAACAGATAGATAAGCAATGCTAAAAAGCTAACAGGCTACAAACACAGACTCAAGCTAGGCGCCAGCAGCAACGGGTAAAATACACACAGATGAAACAGTAGAAAAGCGGAAAAACCCGAAACATAATGACAAAGGATAAAATGACGAACATATGAGAATAAGAATAAGCAATGCTAAACAGGCTAGCAGGCTACAAACACTCGTGCAGTGTGCCGTCAGCAACAGGAACCAGAAGAGGAAGTCCAGTCAGTTAACAATAGCCACAATAGAATTCATTCCATTATACTGTCCTCTGTTTAACCATGCTGTCCTCTATTTGAACTAATGTTCTGTGTATTGAAGATGTTTATTTTTACTCTTGTGTGGGTGTTAAGATAACAGCAATGTTATCAACTTGAGACAATTAACAGCCGTAACTCTCAGAGATGAAAGCAGGAGCAGCTGTGTTGTGGAGTTTGCGAAGGTGGAGGCTGCACTCCACAGATACTGATAAATAACCAATCAACAGAAGGTTCTGGGTTCATTCATCAAGAGGAAGCTTTGGTATTCCAAATGGTGACTGTGAAACATTTCTTGCAAGAAATTAAACTTACAGAAAGACAGTCCTTTGCTTCTGAGTCTATTATTTCAGAATTTCCACGACAGCACTCTTTACATTTTAAAATATGTTTTTCACTGTAATGTTCTAATTGCAAAATAGACTGCAGAAGATGAAAGTTGAGCTTTTAAGCATTAATTTGATACCAAGTTTGTGAACTTTTATGAAGTTTTTGAAATAAAACAAAAGCATTTATTTTATGGCCACACTAAAATGGCCCACCTGTTGGCCAGTGACAGTTAACAGGTTTAAAATGGGCATGTAAGCCTCTGTAGCACCCCCATTTTCACCTACAGTCACCAAAATGTGTACATATCTCATCAAGCCGGACAACTTTCATAATTAATTATTAACTCTGCCCAAAAGGCAGAGTTAATGAATATTGCAGTCTCTGAACTTTTAAATACTCCTCCTAGGGGATTCATGAGACTTTCACCACATTATGCCAATATATTGAAGATGCTAAATTGTGAACAGATTTTTGATATATCGAACGGTGTTACCATGGCAAGGCATTAAATTAATGGTGAAAATTAGGAAACAGGAAATGTATTATATCTTCTGTGTGCTATGTGTGATTTAGATCAAAATTGAGATGTATGTTTAATCTTGGGGGCTAATCACATGGATGTAGCTATTTTGGGTCACGGTCATAGCACCACCACCTGGCAGCAGGAAGTGTGGCTCTTACAAAAGACTTTAAAATAGTCCTCTTATATTTACCCAAATTGCTTCAAAATTGTTTAGAATATTGTCAAATTCCAAATGCATGTGTCCACCTTGCATTGTTTTCCGAAAGCCACCGGGTGGAAATGGACCAGCTGTGCTTGGGCCATCATCACTGCTTGCAGCTATATTTATTATTAGTATTATTATTGTTCTGGCTGGGAGTCTATGGCAGCCCTATGAACCGTACATAGGACAATGATGAAAATTGGCACACTGATAGTGGTGTTCTTCAACAGCCCCCGTATCAAATTTGGGTTCACTCAGACATACTCTAGCACCACCTCCATGTCAAAATTTCACTTTTCATTGTGCTTATCTTTTGAACCATTTGCTCAATAAACAAAATTATTTTTGCATCTGATTACTCTCTTCCTGATGATTTGAATGTACCCTACACATTAAAACTCCTCTCATTACAGTAGCTGCCATCTTGGATTATGATGTTTATTGTTTTTTCACTACTATTCCTTCAAACATTACCCAACTCTGCCAAGCAAGGTCTCAAAAAGATTCCCAGACTGAGCCACACATATTGAATATGTAAACATTCAGATTTTTGCCTTTTTTAAGTTACACTATTGCAAAATGAATGAGATAGATGAAAAATTGGATATGAGGCAATATCTCGGCAATGGTTTGTCGTATCGAATCCAAACTTGGTATGCTTCATGAGGACCATGATCTGAGGCACATGCAAAGTTAAGAGACAGCACCACCTATGGTTCAAAATTCTTTTTGCTATTTTTGCCTGTAACTTTTGAACCGTATGTCCTAAAATCATGGGGTTGGTGTCTTTTGATTCTTTAGGTCATGCTTATTTCAACGCTACCATTTTTCTCATGTCAGCCATATGGTCCCTCTGCCACATTGAATTTTATTAAAAAATTATAAATCATTAAAAAATTATAAATCTTTTAAAAGTATTGTCAGATTCAAAAGAAAATTTGTATGCATCATAAACATCATGCTCTGTGGTGCAGTGGACTGTGCAGTAACCCATTGAACTGAAAGTTGTAGGTTCAAATCCATCCTGAGGCAATGTGTAATGTTGTGTGTGTTTGTGCTTTATGTCATATTTGATCTTTGGGTTGTGGTTAGTGCTGTATAATGCTTTCTCCTGCGAGGCAGACCGGCATCCTGGAAAATCATTGTATTGTTAACTGAGAAATGGCATAATCAGTAGAGCCAGTAGAGTTGGTCAGTGGTGTTGGTTCTGCTTGTGATGCAAGTTTGATTTAATCTTTTCCCAAACCCCCTTTTCTTTCCATCTCATGTCAGAAGCAAAGACAGACATCTTTTAATAAACATTAGCATAAAATTAATTTGGCAGACGCTTTTATTCAAAGCAACCTACAAAAGAGGATTAATACAAAATAAGCAATTCATCTTAAGGAGACAGTAGTATGAAAATTGGTTCATTACAATGTTTCAATTGCATCAGTATAATACTATACAAGACGGATTAGAGTGCAACAAGAATAATATCTATATAATTTTTTTATGAGTGTATGGTCAAGTGCTCAAGGAAAAGATGTTTATAGCTGTTTTTTGAAGAGAGTGAGTTTGTTTCACGGATGGAGTTGGAAAGCTTGTTCCACCAACGAGGTACAGTTAAGCCGAAAGTCAGAGAAAGTGATTTGGTGCCTCTTTGTGTTGGTACAACAAGGCACCACTCATTAGCCAACCAGAGGCTTCTGGTGGGAACGTAGCTCTGCAGGAATGATTTTAGGTAAGCTGGAGCAGATCCAGTGACTGTTCTGTATGCCAGCATCAGAGCCTTGAACTTGATTCGTGCAGCAATGACGTTGTGCTCAACAGCAGGGTTGGCTGGAAAGCCGAGGAGCTCAGTTTTCACTAGGTTGAGTTGCAGGTGGTGATACTTCTTCCTGGCCGAGATGTCTGCCAAACAGGCCAAGATTCGAGCCATCACCGTGGGGTCACTGGGCTGGAAAGACAAGTAGAGATGTGTATCATCGGCATAGCAGTGGTAAGAGAACCCATGTGCTTGAATGTTGGGTCCCAGTGATGTTGTGTATATAGAGAAGAGAAGTGGTCCAAGCACTGAGCCCTGAGGTACCCTAGTAAGTAGCTGATGTGATTTGGACACCCCACCTCTCCAGGATACCTTGAAAAACCTACCTGAGAAATAGGTCTGGAACCAGCCAAGCACAGTTTCTGTGATGCCCAGAGTAGAGAGGGTGGACAGGAGGATCTGATGGTTGACTGTGTCAAATGCTGCAGATAGGTCCAGTAGAATAAGGACGGATGATCTGGATCCAGCTCTCACCTGTCTCAGTGACTCAGTGACAAACAGCAGGGCAGTCTCGGTGGAATGTCCACTTCTGAAGCCTAACTAATTGTCATCTAGCAGCTTGTTCTATGAGAGATAGGTAGAGATCTGATTGAAAACTACTCTTTCAAGTGTTCACCTAGAATGGGAATTTTCTACTTGTGTGGGGACAGGTTTCTAAAGCAGAGGAGTTACTTGAGCCTGCTTAAATGTATTAGGAAAAGTGCCTGTTAGTAGAGATGTGTTAATTATGTTGAGTGTGTGAGTGCAGTTAATATGGACAGAGATATGGCTTGGAGAAGGTGGAAAGGAATAGGGTCAAGGGGGCAGGTATTGGGGTGGTTGGAGAGGAGGAGTTTAGAGTCCTCAGTGTCAGTCAGAGGAGAGAACATAGAGATAGAAGAGCTGCATACAGGAGATGGGTGTTTGAGAGGGTGTGGTGCTGAGAATGTACTGCTGATGGCTGTAACCTTATCAGTAAAAAAAAGTGGTGAAGACATCTGCTGTCAGTGAGGTGTCAGGTAGTGGAGGGGGAGGACAGAGCCTGGGGCTTTATCTAGGTAGACACGTGTGAAACATAAAAGTATAAGACCAAATACCATGTAAGTGTAATACCAAATATTACAGGACATGGTCATGGCGCAAACTGGATTTTTTCAAAAGATATGCAAATAAAAACATTCCAATGCTGAACAAATATGTTTTAGCATTTGTTTTGAATGTTTGAATTGACTTTTAAGTCATCTATATCAAATAAATTAATGTGTATATATGCAATAAAGGCATGTCGCACATCTGTTGGGTACATTTTACTTTTTGATATGTATAAAAACAAAAACAAAAAAATCACGGATAACAAATGCCTTGTAATAATCCCGGATGACTGTTTTCTAGTGGGCCAATGTGCAACAACGCCTCGTAGGCCAATCCCTTTTTATTTGGACCACCATCTAGAGATTTTGAGGTCCTGGGATCAGTCATTCTCGGCTAGGATTACCAATCATGCGGCCTCTGATTTTGATAATGTGTGTCGAGTGGCAGAGCACAGAAATACTTTGGAATGGAGATTTTGGCAGCCAATCTCTCATTTATCATTCTGTTTGAACTTGCTTTGGCACCATGCATGTTCACCAAATACATGGATGTGGCTCTGGGTCCTCTGAGCCTCGAATCTTGAAGATTTGTTGGAGAGTTTGGCTGCTCAACACTGAGATGTCGTTTTCAGCTATTTGGAGAGTTTAGGGCTGAGTGTCAATCTGGACAAGAGCGTTCTGTTGCAAAACCAACAGACTCTGTTTCTAGGTGTTGAACTGGACTCACTGGCGATGCAGGCATGCGTGTCTGCAACTCGCATCCACTCACTATGCCAGTGTCTCCCTGCAATGTTCTCCCTGCGAGAATGTTTCACAGGCTGTTGGGGCTTATGATCGCAGCATCCACTATCATTCCTCTGGGCATGTTTCATGCAAGACCATTCCAGTGTTAGATTAAATCCACAAAGGGACTTCAATCACTGAAGCATGTGCATCATCCGTTCAAATTGACAGCTACCAAGTTCCGTTGCCCACTTTCTGATATCAGGCATTCTTTTGGGATAGCTGTATCACCGCAAGGTGGTGACAACAGATGCCTCCTCTGTAGGATGGGGCGCTGTGTACTAGGGAGGGAGGGATGCACTCTCGTAGTAGAGTTTGGTATGTCTTCTTCTACATGTCCCAGGATGCCTGAATTTGGGGCCGGACCTCTTGTCTAGGCAGGATCCAAATCTTGGAGAATGAACATTACATCCTCAGACTGTGAAGCAAATCTAGAGGAGGTTTGGCAGACCAGACATGGACCTGTTTGCTTCGCGTGAGATATAATACTGTCCCCTGATCCCCGGCTCCGCTAGCTGACAGCTGACAGCACGTCTGTATGTGTTTCTGCCTATCAATCTACTGCATGTAGTTCTGCAGAGGGTTTGGGGGATCAAGTTCAGCTCCTGTTATTAGCACCGAATTGGCTCTCTTACACTTGGTTCTCGACTCTGTTCTCCCTCCTGGAAGAGGCTCCTTGAGAGATTCCCATCAGAGCAGATCTGTTGTCTTAGGTGTGGGGTAGCATTTGGCACCCTCTGCCTGACTTATGGAATTGTCAGGGCATCCTTTTGCATGATGGTTTATCCCCTGCTGTGGTTGATAACATTTTGAATGCTAGAGCCCCATTGATGAGAAGGCTATATTTTTAAGTGGTGCACTTTTGCCTCCTGTGGTTTGCCGCAAAATGAGGACCCAGATCACTGCCCTAAATGCTCAGTACTGGAGTTCTTACAAGAGCACTAGCCAGTGGCATAAGTCAGAACAGCTGTTTGTATGCTTTGGTGCCCACAATAGGGTTTTTTTAGTCTCTAAGCAGAATCTGTCTCATTGGCTTGTTGATGCAATTTTGAGTGTTTATGAGGCACGCGGTTTGCCTTCAACTTTTGGCATTCAGGCCCATTCTACGTGGAGCGTGGCATCTTCGTGGGCTTTGGCTAGAGATGTGTCCTTGGAGGACATTTGTATGGTGGCAGGCTTGTCACCTTAGCATACTTTTGCAAGATTTTATAATCTGGACGAACATTTAACCCCTGCTTCCCTTGTTCTCTGTTGGAACAGAGAGTAGAGGGGGCTCTGGCCTGAGTGATCATGCTTACCACCGCTGGTGGAAGACCCGCTAGGACTTCCGTGTCCTGTCCAGGAGCCAGATGTGGAGATTCCAGAGGTCCGGCCATGGGTGCTGGAGCATGCCCTGCCCCTGAGTGAGAAGGTCCTGTCTCAGGGGAATGCGTCAGGGAGGTGCTACTACCTGGAGCATCAGATTCGAGAACCAAGTCCAGTTGGGCAAGTAGGGTGCAATGAACAGGAATTTCTGCATGTACAGGCAGAAAAAGGTGCCTTCCACGACTTTGTTAGCTCCTCGTGCACTTCCGGGAAGAAAGGCACCAGGGCCCAGAAACCAATCATCCAGCTGCGAACGCTCAGGGCAGGGTGGAGGGTTCCACTTCAGCCCGATGTTCACAGCCGCCCGGGCAAGCATGGCTGCCATCTCAGCATCTGCCTCATCCTGTGCTCTACCACCCGTGGGTGGGCGCTCAGAAGATTCTTCCACTTCCGACAGCAGAAGCCCACCCTCCGATGCTGCGAACAAAAGCTCATCCTTGTCGTGAGCCACGAACGACACATTAAATCTGCCCTGAGGTGGACCGCCTGTATCGCTCGACAGCTCTTCCGGACAGAATGAGCGTGCTGGGGGATGGGAGGTCCATGGGGGTTGAGCTGGCGAAAACGCTCACATAACCACATCCAGATTGCCTGCGGTGCTTGCCGACCTGGCCAGCTGAGCATCAGCCCAGGACAGAGCGGGTTGGGGAGCAGCCGCGGTGGCTCCTTGCTTCATGAATAAGGAAGTGAGCCGCGACCACAACATTCTGATGGGCATGTTCTCGCAATGAGAACATAACCCTTCCACGAAAGCTACCTCGGCGTGCTGGCGCCCCAAGCACTCGAGACAGATTTCATGGCTGTCCAGAGGGGAGAGATAACGGCCACATCCAGTAGCGCAAAAGCGGAAGGACATCTTTAAAAAGACGGCAAGCGTTTGCGCGAGCTCTTTTAGAAGGAAATATACTCTTTTGAATATGCTCTTTTAGCACCTGTGGACTCAACCGCTGAAGCGCCCAGGGGAAGCACAACACTCGATCGTGTGAGGGTGACTGCTGATATGTGGCTTAAAATCCAGCAGCGTAAGCGAAATGTGAGAGGATGAACACAAGCATGCATTCGGCTCCGAAGAAAAAATCTGAATGAGTGGTGCACGCCATCTCCTTTTATACCCGTATGTCCGGGGGCGGAGAGTGGCATGCAAATTCCACTCGTCAATTCTCATTGGCCTTTTCTATTTTAAGCTAAGGTGATTGGGGCTCTCAAGATCGAACCCCTAGTGTCACTACATCAACACAACGTCGAGTGAGTGACAGACAGGGCATGCCATATGCATGAATTTCTGAAAATGGATCTTTGAATCATGCTGACAAATGGTAGCCAGGCAAGTTTATTTTTCCACACTCCCGGCAATAAAGACAACATGCACAGATACAAGAAGAAATAGAGTTGCAAAGTGAGCATCTCAGTTGTTTCCAAGTATTCACTAAATTAGTAGATTTTGAACAGTAGACCTGTAATTGAAATTATCCGTACAGTTTATTTTTATTTAGACATCAAGGCAAAGTCATATTTACTTTCGCACGGAAAATTCCACAGGTGAAATACAGTCAATTCAATGACAATCGGGAATTTTGCATGATGGACTGCTAGAGGATTGCCAGTTGTGAAGAATTTCCTCTCGCAAATTTTGTGTGGAGTTCAGGTTTGATGAACTTTGACAAGCGAATTCGCCACATTGACCAATAGGAAGTTGCTTGGTTTGGCAGTGACCTTTTTGTGGCCGTTTCTTCATACACAACTACACTGAATATTCACAATGGGCAAGGATATAATTTTAGCAGCGAGATTATTTTTATCATAACTCTCCCAGAGTATAAAGTGCAGCATTAAAACAAGGCTGTTTGGTAATTTGTTTTTGCTGGTTTCACACGCTTGTAACTTCTGCCCATGCCTTCTTCACCCACGGAATTTCGCCATGCAAAGGTAAAAGTATCTTTTACCTTTTCTGTCAATGTTTGCTTCAGCCCCAGCCCTTTTAAGAGATCTGAGCTGCGACCAAAACCGTGCACTGCCATGGTATATACTGTATTTGATGAAGTATGCACTTATCTGCTGGCAAATCAGTATATTCTTTTAGGTATGCATGCAAGTAGTATGAATAGATTTTGGACAAACTATATCCGGGGACGTGGGCATTGTCTCGTGACATGGATATATGATTAAGAACAACATCTGCTGAAACTATCAAAACTATTTGATCTGGTTTTGTTGAACAAGAACCATTTAAGCACAAGGAACAATTGTCTTGGTATATATAGCACTTACAGTTGAGAAGAGCCGCCCGACTCGCAGTTCACTGTCATTCCTTTATACACAGTGTTTTGAACATGACGTCATCTCAGCTCCCTAGGGATTATGGGATCATAAAGTGTCCAGTCAATCCGCACTTCAAAATCTTGCCGGAAACAGTAGGTCATACGGATATTTCTGCTTATGACTTCTGTCTTCAATTTTATGGCACTCCACAACATTCAGATCTTTTGGATTTATGAATAAAGCACTCCTGTTTCAAAAGTTTCACCCTCTTCTCCCAGCTGTCATGGCATCCAATAAAAGAACACATTAATATTAGATAGCCTCCAAGAACCTAAAACCAAATCAATATTAACTTGAATAAATTTAAAAGTGCAATAGAATAAAATATACTTACATAAAGTAACATCAAAGATCAATGTAATAATGATTGCTTTATGGACTTTTTATTTTCTTTTATCATGGACTGTAAAATTTCTTAAAAGACTTTAAACCTTTTCTTTCATTGTACTTGCCCTTGTCAAAGTTTACCATAGTTCTTGGTTTAACAGTGGGATTTAATAAGCCTAACCCTAACCTATTGTCATTACTATGGTTAGACCAGCTGGTCATTCTAAAAAATAAAAGTTATATTTTTTTATGAGAAAACTATGAGTCTAAATCAGTTTAAACCGCTGTTTACTATGGTGGCCGTGAAGTGCATGTTATCATCCACAGTTTATCATATTATTTGTAATAGCTATTGTATATTAAAATCAGACACAATAAAACCACACTGGCACACATCCACGTAAGGTTCAAATTAATTATGTTTGATTACCTTCACCTAAAATGGCTGGTGGGAAGTGGTTGCGTTTCCTCACAAAGCCACATGAGGGCAGCAGACATCTTTTGAAATCTGTCCTCTTTATAATGCAACAGACTTTTCCATAAAAAATAATTAATATTATTATTATTATTATTTTATTTTTTAAGAAATAGTGTCCAAAAGCAATACACATTGGCTTTATGTAAGACTAGGAGTGCCACTTAAAAATAAAATGAAAGAATCAATTATACATATTAATAATAATACATTAATTCAAAAATAAAAATGCACTTTTAAATGTCACTTTAAAAAAATTATGACAATGAATTATGGTTAAAACTAAATGATACTGACTAAATTGTAAGATTAACGATTAAGTGTCTTTGAAGCAGGACCAGATGTCTTAGGAAATTAGCCAAAACCATCTGTCATAGGACAGATTAAAAGGGACTGGATTTTTGTCATAAATAAATGTTGCGTTTTGCCTTTGCAGGGTGTATAATAGTTAATTACATTTCCATTTAAACAGTTAACCAGAAAAGTGAAAGAGAAAGAATCATCATCATCATTTAATAATATATAATTACTTCTTTAAGAAGTTCCCATCTTTGTTCAAATTTTAGGTTCTTAATCTTTTGTTATTGATCTCCCCATCTAACATATTTCCTTCCACTCCATCCTCGTATTCATCCTTGATATTATTTCTCTCCACTCCATCCTTGCATTCGTGGGGACTCTGATTTGTCTTTTGCTTTAAAGGTGCAATATGTAAAAAAAATTATGTAATATTTGCCTTTTTTTGCCAGTGTGTGAACAGCTTGTAACGCAACTTAAAAAATGAGCCCTTCCCAGACTTCCTAGGTGGCCTATTAAAGCCTGTAGGCTGATTTTCATGCGAAGGGAGCGGGTCACTTTTGCCTGGAAAATCCAAAGGATGTGACGTTTATGCGCGCTCCCGAGAGCTTCAGACAGTAATCGCTTCTCTTCCGCTATTCAACAAACTGCAACACTAGGTAACGTTATCTTAGAGATGGAATCCAGCAAATGTCCGACTCCCAGCACAACACTGACTCCTACACAAACTCAAGAGTAAGCAAAAAAAAAAAAAAAAAAAAAAACATTTATCTACTGCATCCCATCTGGCTAAGCGGAAACGTGACCGTGGTCGAGCGAAAACTAGAGTGAACATCGGCAGGGCATTTGATTCCTGGAGGGAAATTCATTTGGTTTTGGGGATCAAAAACCGACTCTGAATTGGCGTTCTTCTTATTGGACAGGTAAGCTTACATAACTGCAAAGCATGTGAAATATAGTGCCATAAGGATTGATCTGTGTAATTTTAGCTAACTTGATCTTGCCTGCTAACGCTGACGAATTGCAAGCTACCTTGCTTCATAACTTTCAAATAATTGCAACTATCTTCTCTTTATACTAAAAGTCAGGTATGCTGATCACAGTAACTAACATAATGTTAATCTGTAATTATTCAGCAAGGTAAACTACAATAACACATGAAATGAATGCTAGACAATGTTCAAGATAATGCAAAAAGCTCCATTCATTAGTGTAACATAACTTGGTTATACAGAAAATATATACAATGTATAATTATAAAACAATAGCGCATCGATATATCAAAATGTCAGTTGTGATTGAATCACATCAATACTGAATTGTGTCAACATATTTATAATGTACAGTCTATTTTATAAACAGCTACTGTCATCATCCACCAAATTTAGCTAACAGCTATTGATAAAGCTGGCTAGCTAGCTAATGTCATCATAGGCTATCGTATAAATGCAGTCAATGTATCATGCAAAGAAAAGTGATACTTCAATCTACAGTCTCGTATAGTCAGACCTATATCCACACTTTGTTTAGCCCTGTTCCAGCACTGGAGAGTCAAATTAAATATACAGTCTCAAAGTTTGTAGTAAAACAATTATAACTGTGTAATTTTAGTTATGCTACCTCATCTGTCATCATGATGCCGGTGAATCACGTTCAGTCTCTTTGTACTTTACGTCATTGTTTTGGTCAATGCTCTCTCGCTCGCGTCCCTATGGAGTGTGTGCATGAGCACGAGCACGAGCAACAGGTAGCTGGCTGCAGTTCACTTAACGGCCACAGGTGTCATTAACAGGGTTGGGGAGTAACGGAATACATGTAACGGGATTATGTATTTAAAATATAAGTAACTGTATACCACTACAGTTACAATTTAAATCATTGGTAATTAGAATACAGTTACATTCAAATAGTATTTTGATTACATGTTTCCAGGCACAATTATTTTTTTTATCAAGAAAATTCATGACTAAAGAACTGTGGAGCTCCACACCAAGGCACTGGAAGCTCCTGTCACCAAGACAAATTCCTTGTATGTGTTAGCATACTTGGCAATAAAGCTGATTCAGATTCTGATTCTGATTCCGGTTAGATCATAATTTCTTTTTTTCTAGTAAGTCCTTTGATATTAGAGCAAAAATCGTATTCTTGATAAAAAAAAAATGTTTTATTGTTTTCCTGTAAACATATCTAAAAATCCTTAAAACAAACTCAGTTAGATTGATCTTGTTTTAGAATCAACACTGCATAAGATATTTAGGTTTTCAGAGAATGTATTTTTAACACGTGTATTTGTCTAACTGTCCTGGCAGAGTTTTTATGGTCAAAACAAGTAAAAAAATCTACCAGTGCTGCAGAAGTAATCCAAAGTATTTAGAATACGTTACTGACCTTGAGTAATCTAACGGAATACATTACAAATTACATTTTACAGCATGTATTCTGTAATCTGTAGTAGAATACATTTCAAAAGTAACCCTCCCAACCCTGGTCATTAATAACAAAGGTTTCAAAATCTTACATACTGCACCTTTAAGGCTGTAATTCTAGTAACTCTGAAAGTGTATTGCTGTATTATATTTCTTAGTAATGGAGGTAGTATAGCCTACCAAGAATATGGTTGTCAGGGCCCAGTTCAAACTTATGATTATATGCAATATCTTTCTGTTGATATATTTCAATATATATTTAACGTGGGGAAATATTATGCAAAATATAGGTATAATAGTCCTTGTGATCTTAACAATTACCCAATATTACACCAATTACAGACATGAAAATAATTACTTTAATATATATATATATATATATATATATATATATATATATATATATATATATATATATATATAACGGTTGACAAATGTTTTATATAGTAATTGCTGATCTTTATCCTCATGCAGTTGTCAAAGAGGCTCTGGTTGGTAGAGTGACATTTCAAGTTTTGCTACAGTTGCCAGGGTGTCTAGGTCTTAGCACAGTTTATTTATTTTTTATGTTGAGATTTTGCTTTGAGTTAGATGAGGAAGCTAACATACTGTCTTACTGGTATCGCGCATTATATCGATATTTGACTGCCTCAAAATGCATGAGGTTCTGCTTAACTTGTATTGAGCACAAGATATTCCTATTCTGTCTATCCAACTGTAAAAAAGGGGAACAGAAAAGCAAGCAGAAATCTGTATCAAACAATTAATTATTTTATTTTCATGACATTTCATTACCAGTGCTAAAAAATGTTGATGATACAGCGTAGCCAGGCTCGACACGATAAAGTGACAAACGATAAAAGCTTTCTCTTTATAAAAGCTGTTAATCTGAGTTTTTGTCCTAAACAGACATGGCCGCAACAAACGACAGCTGCGAATAGTTCGTTGATCGCTTGGTTCCTATTTCTGCAGCTTTGCGCTAAGGTAGCCCCATCCACTCTGAAATCTCATTGGTACAAAATTCTGCATCACATAAATGCATATTACACATGATTTACAGTATGTTCTGACTGGCTGGGGCTGTGCCGCATCATGCATCATACTTGCTTTTTTTGTGGACAGACAAAAAAATCCCTTGCGGTAAACTTGTTGTGTAGCGCCTGGTTAGGAAATGGTGTTATATTTTTAGTATATAACCTAACTGGACATGTAAGAAAAAACATATTTACACATATTTAGTTTAGAGGTGTAATACAAACATCTTGAACAACAGTAAAAGTATGTCACATCCAGAACTTTTCACACCAAAAAACTTTGGTTATTTATTATTGGAATGAGGCTGCCAAAGTTAATTAGCTATATCTCTTTTCAAGTTCATGGTTGACTGCGCTTTTTCTGCATGGCTGACATCAGTTCTGACATTAAGTCGCCACCAGAGGGCGTTGATAGTTGTGCTGTACTTCTCCTTGGTGGAGGTGGAGCCACTTTCCTGATGGAGCCAGGGGGATGGTTGGCAGCAGGTGATGCAGGAGCCGGTGGTGGAGGTGGAGGTGGAGGTGGAGGTCCTCCTCCCACTGATGCAAAGTTTTGGAGGGGTGGAGGTGGGGGTGCAAGGTAGGACAAAGGGTCTGGAGGAGGTGGAGGGAGAGATCCTCCACCACAAGATACAAAACTAGGTGGTGGAGGAGGCAGAAAGTTAGGGGGGAGCTCAACGTCTTCTGGAGGAGGTGGTGGAGGGGGCAAGTCATCCATGGGTGGAGGAGGGAAGGAGGACTGTGGAAACTGAGGTGGAGGAGGGAACTTGTTACCTTTGGTTGTGGTGGGAAGAGTAGGAGGGGGTGGAGGAAGAAACACAGGGTCTGGGGGCGGAGGCGGCAGGTTTTCCATTGAAGCTGGAGGTGGTGGAAACAATGTTTGGTTGCCTGAACCCTTCAAAAACAAATCAAGGGTGTCATTCTAACATGCTCCAAATAAATGATGATTTTAGAAGTAATTGAAAACAACTTTCTGAATTGTTCCACAATTCAGTACAGCAGCTCCAAAAGTATTTGAAGACTTAAAAATATATTTAGTAAATGATGACTCATTTTTATTTTTGGGTGATCTTTTCCTTTAAGCTATGCTTGTCTAAATGCCATTGCATTAGAAAACCAAATATAAAAGCATGCATCATTTATTAGAAAGAAATGTAGCACAAGCACACATTCAAACAAATAATGTAAGGAAGTTTGTTTGGCTGGAATTTATAAAATGTCTTGGTTACTTTTGTAACCTCTGTTCCCTGATGGAGGGAACAAGATGTTGTGTCGATGTAGTGACGCTAGGGGTCACTCTTGGGAGCCCCAAACACCTCTGATCTTTGAGAAAAGGCCAATGGGAATTGGCGAGTGAAATTTGCATACCACTCCCCCGGACATACGGGTATAAAAGGAGCTGGATCGCAACCTCTCATTCAGGTTTTTTTGCTGAGGAGCCGAGACAAGGTCCTGGCTATGTCAGTGGGTAGTTCAGTGTTGTGGCAAGAGGGACACAACGTCTCATTCCCTCCATCAGGGAACGGAGGTTACGAAAGTAACCAAGATGTTCCCTATCTGTCACTCACTTGACATTGTGTCGATGTAGTGACACTAGGGGTCCCTATACGAAACTCCACAAGGACTGAACTATGTTACATTCACTGGCAGTGCGAGATGGGCAGACCGCTGTGTGCCTCGTAGCCAGCACACCAGGCCATCACGTAACCTCCCCCATTGCTCCTACGAGCATCGAACTGTCCCCTGTACCTCGGAAACAAGTCGACTGCCCAAAAAATGGGGACAGTCTAGCCCAGCCGTGGCCTCTTCTCCTTTTTCTCCCCAAAAAGAGTGGAAATCATTAACCGACTGGGGGCCATAAGTGTCAGTGTCGGGGGGTGTCACTCCCAAGGGGAAGACACTGCAGAGACCACACCCCGCCCGAAGGGGGGGGGGGGGGTAATTTGAGATGAAATACGTCACATGGTCTTACCGAGTTTTGTCGGAAGTATGTCATGTGGAGAAATCCCGTGGTAGGTCCTACCAGGAGGAGCTCTACAGACACGGTGACCAGGTGACAAGGAAGACACAGTTTACCAACAGGGAAACCATTTAGCGGAAGATACATCACACGGGGTTACCTACGGGGAACCAGTGCATGTGGAGCACCTACCCCAGTACAGGGTCTAGTTAGCACACGTACTGTGCTGGCAGCGAGTTTCTCCACAAACCCACCTGCCACAGGAATAAGGAGGAAGTCATCCAGGGTCCACAACTTTGTGAATACGACTGGGAGTTAAAGCGCACGTCTTCACCTCGGGGAGGGGAAAGGCACTATGCGCAAGCGGTACACCCGGCCAGCTGTCCTGGAACTTACCTGCTCGTACCTGACAACACACGGGACAAGACTGCCTCAACCCGGAGATTGTAAAACCTTGCAAAGGTGTTGCCCAGCCTGCTGCTCTGCAGATGTCTGCTAAAGAGGCGTCATTGGTCAGGGCCCAGGAGGCCGCCACACTCCTAGTAGAGTGGGCTCGCAGCCCCAAGGGGGAAGGCACGTCCTGGGCGTGATATGCCATTGCGATGGCGTCAATGACCCAGTGGGCAATCCTCTGTTTGGAGACAGCGCTCCCTTTCCGTTGTCCGCCAAAGCAGACAAAGAGCTGCTCGGAGCTTCTAAAGCTCTGCGTGCGATCCAAATAGATGTGCAAAGCATGCACCAGACACAGCAATGCCAAGGCTGGGTCTGCCTCCTCCTGGGGCAGCGCTTGCAGGTTCACCACCTGATCCCTAAATGGGGTTGTGGGAACCTTGGGCACATAGCCCGGTCGGGGTCTCAGGATCACGTGAAAGTAGCTCGGACCGAATTCCAGGCATGTTTCACTGACAGAGAAGGCCTACAGGTCCCCTACCCTCTTGATGAATGTGAGCACAGTCAGGAGGGCAGTCTTCAAGGAGAGTGCTTTTAGTTCAACTGACTCCAGGGGCCCACGAGGGGATGAGGCACGGCCTGGGGGGATTCAACCTCTTAGCACCTCTCAGGAACCTTATGATCAAGTTGTGCTTCCCCAAATACTTACCGTCTACTGCATCATGATGTGCCAATATAGCGGCTACATACACCTTCAAGGTGGAGGGGGACAGCCGCCCCTCTAGCCTCTCCTGCAGGAAGGAAAGCACCAATCCAACTGCGCATCTCTGGGGGTCCTCACGTCGGTAAGAACACCACTTAGCGAACAGATGCCACTTCAAGGCATACAGGTGCCTCGTAGAGAGGGCCCTAGCCTGAGTAATTGTGTCTACCACTGCGGGTGGTAGGCCACTTAGGTTTTCCACGTCCCATCCAGGGGCCATACGTGGAGATTCCAGAGGTCTGGTCACTGGTGCTAGATGGTGCCCTGTCCCTGAGAAAGAAGGTCCTTCCTCAGGGGAATTCCCCTGGGGGGGGGGGCTGTCGCGAGGAGCGTGAGGTCCGAGAACCAAGTATAGGTGGGCCAGTAGGATTCTACTAGGACGACCTGCTCCTCATCCTTCCCCTCACTGGGGGAAACGCATACTTGCGTAGTCCCAGGGGCCAGCTGTGTGCCAGCGCATCTGTACTGAGGGGGGCCTCAGTCAGGGCTTACCATAGCGGGCAGTGGGAGGATTCCTGGGAAGTGATCAGGTCTACCTGCGCTTGAACGAATCAGCTCCAAATCAGCTGGACCACCTGGGAGATGGGGGCGTCAAGGAACCGTGCCTTGTCAGCCTCCCTCATCTCGACCAGGTTGAGCCAAAGGTGGTGCTCCTGGACCACCAGGGTGGACATCGCCTGCCCGAGAGACCGTGCCGGGACCTTCGTCGCCCGGAGAGCGAGGTCGGTTGCCGAGTGCAGCTCCTGCATCAATCCCGGGTCAGAACTACCCTCGTGCAGTTCTTTTAGCGCCTTGGCTTGGTGTACTTGCAGGATAGCCATGGCGTGTAGGGTGGAGGCGGCGCTCTGCAGGCACAGGTGCACCGCAATCGCCTTATCCACCTGGGGAATCACCGAATACCCCCTGGCAGCCCCACTATCGAGAGTAGTGAGAGCGGGGGAGCTGAAAGACTGGGATCGGGCAGTGAAAGGTGCCCTCCATGACCTCGTCAGCTCCTCATGCACCTCCAGGAAGAAAGGGACCGGGGCGAGGCGTGGCCGTGAGCGGCGCTCTGGGCCCAGGAACCAATCATCGAGCCACAAGGGTTCAGGGGAGAGTGGAGGATTCCGCTCCAGCCCGACGCTAGCAGCTGCCTGGGCAAGCTTGTCCATCAGCTCCGCGTCGGCCTGCAACTGGGCAACCATACCTGAAGGTGGAAGATCAGCTGAAGCCTCAGCGTTGGACTGGACATCGCTCTCCGATGCTGCGATCGACAGCTCATCCTCTTCACGAGCTCCGAATGAGAGCGCAAACTCTCCCTGAGATGAGCCGGCAGTCTCATCCCAGAACCTGACTGGGGTAGAGCGTGCTGGGGAATAGGATGTCCGTGGGGGGTTTCCCGGCGGAGGTGCTCCCATTGAGGTCCCCAAATCACCCCCAGTGCTAGCTGATGCGGACTCATACCCGTAGGTAGAAGGACCGAAGCGGGGAGCCGCTGGGGTGGCTTTCCC
Organism: Myxocyprinus asiaticus; assembly: GCF_019703515.2. Taxonomy (NCBI): domain Eukaryota; kingdom Metazoa; phylum Chordata; class Actinopteri; order Cypriniformes; family Catostomidae; genus Myxocyprinus; species Myxocyprinus asiaticus. Next base: position 35,234,842 of record NC_059384.1, on the reverse strand, counting down.
TCTTACGAAAGAAAGCCACGACGGCAACGTTGCCATAGTCATGTTCTTGCGTTTTTGGCAGCGCCCAAACACGTCAGGCAGCGATCGTGGCCGTCAGAAGCGGAGAGGTAACGACCACAACCAGGAATTATACATAAACGGAAAGGCATCTTTAAAAAGATGCTCCTGTAAGTGCCACTCTTTTAGTAGAAGAAAATGAGGTGAATGAAGTGGTTGTGGAAGATGAGTGGTTGCGAGCCAGGTCCTTTTATACCCGTATGTCCAGGGGAGTGGCATGCAAATTCCACTCTCCAATTCCCATTGGTCTTTTCTCAAAGATCAGAGGTGTGTGGGGCTCCCAAGAGTGACCCCTAGTGTCACTACATTGACACAACGTTGAGTGAGTGACAGATAGGGAACTATAGATTTAGCCTAATGTTTGAAAATAAGACAAAAGATTTTGGACACTTTCTGATTGTTGAATGTTAGTGGAACATGCCCATAGTTAATGCAATGAACCTGTGAACTGACTTCATACAGCCATTAAACATCACCTTGACACCGGCTGGTTAAAAGTCATTGCATAAAATGGCTCAGAAATGTGAAGTTAGTTTTGATAAAAGCTCTAGCAGCATTTCATGCCACTTGCTTTGATATTTTGTTATGCAATAAATTACTTTCCTACATTTTTTTAGTGTGACTTAACCACTTCAACTCTGGAGCATTTTTGGGCTGCCGCCAGCAATTTTTCAAACTCAAATTTAAAAGCTCACCATTTACACATAATGTGGACTAATTGGTCTTTTTTTTTTTTTTTTTTTTTGAATAATAAAAAAAAAATGTGTTGTCCTAATTTTGTAAGCATGAACATAGACATTCAGTCTAATTTTCAGTTCACGCACTACCCCATTTATTCTGAGTAGACAAGAAGCTCAATCTAGGTGTCATTAGAAAGCTGAGATTCTCCCCTTTGCGATTATGTACAACATTTAATCATTAATAGTCGTTAATTTATATTTCTGATTATTTGTTTAGCATGCTTTTCCAGCAGGACTTACAAATATCATATTTCACTTTGTGATTCTTTTGAAAATGTTTTTAGCTGTGTATTACAGCAACAAAAATAAACTGTACAGTCATGTTCCACCAAAACACGCAGAAATAATTTAAAGGTTCACTCAGTAACTTTTGTCTTTATGTCATCTTTTACTTACACTGACACCTAGTGGCTTGGATGCAGCATCATTTAAAATCAATAGTTTTCAGTTTCAGATTCCATTACTAAATTTCTACATTCACAGTCAGCCATGATTACTTTAATCAATGAGTGAAAGTATCAAATAACAGGATGGTTAATGAGATTAAGCGTGTAGTATTCTGCTGGTCATGTGATTCTAACATAGCAGCCTCCATGTGCGGACCCTCTCCATGTAGAATAAAAGAGCTTTTATAAGGTTACTGAAATGACTGGTGTCTTCATTTGAATGTGTGTTCATGATTTCCTACATATATTGCAAAATTACAATTCATGTCTTTAGGAGTTAAGCTTTTTTAATAAGGAAAAAAATACTAAGTTTAAAGACCTAAAATTTTGGAAGCAAATGAAAACAACTCTAGAAATACATAAAGCTAGAGTTTAGGTATTTGCCTATGCAAAAGTTGCATGAGTGGTTTTTATCACGTTGTGATACGGTTGCTAAGGTGTTCTGGGTGCTTGTTAGGGTGTTGCTAGGTGGTTGCTAAGGTGTTTTGGATGTATTTAAGTGTGTTGCTTTGCGGTTGCTGTGGTATTCTGAGTAGTTGCTAGGTGGTTGCTTAATGGCCCCAGATTGTGTTCTGTGTGAGGTGATAATTTAAGGTGGTTTTCATACTGGATGTGTTTGCTGCAGTCTGAATTGAAGTGTGACAACCGGTATCATCACAAACGCACATTATTTCCAATGATGGATAACAAAACATTGCTGTATTTGTGTGTTTTTTTATTAATTTTATGCCATTATGCACACCAGAGTAAACAACACTCATGTGCATGTCCAGGAGAAGGTAACAACTGTAAATCTGCTGTTCACAAACACTCTTTTTTTGTGGAGAAAGCTGGTTGCGAGCAATGTAATAGCAGCCCTGCTTACGTTTCCCTGTTACTCATGGTGCACGTTTGCCTGTATGTGTTTTTGTGCAGATAATGATGCCGTTATTCTAAAATCGGCAAAACTGCATGCGCAACTTCCTGAACAAGCGCAAACCCAAGTATAGGTTGTGCTACCACTCATGCGAACCGTGCCACAGTTCCATTACAACCAAACTCAGACCACCTTCTACAGGTAGTTTGGTACCATGGTCTGCTCCCCGGTCCGCAAAACAGCTTTCATATTACACATTTTTCATGCAAACCATACTCTGATTGTACTAAACTGCCAGTGTGAAAGGCCTCTAAGACAGCTGATAGATTCAGAGGTTTTGTACCTTGGTCTCCATTGGGGGCTGAGAAACGTGTCCATTTGCAGCTTTAGCTGTAAAATAAACACAACCTTTTCTAAATTTCCTCAAATTTATCTACTATGTTGTTATAACAAAGATGCAAGTTACAACTTTATGATATACTAATATTTATCGATCTCCATTGACTTTACCTTTAGGTGTGGGGGATGGTGTTGATGCATTGGATATGGATGGACTTCCCTGGATGGTGCGATTAGTCCAGGTTGCAGAACCCGCGGCTTTCCTCACAGCGGCCTTGTAGTTATCATATAACTGCTTACCATACTAAATAAGCAATAATTTTTTTTTTTTTTATTAAAACAAAACAAACAAAAGAGTAAAGAGCTCATAACAGAATCCAACACAACACAGCTCAAATTAACCACAGTAAATTACAAATTTTGGTGCATAATTTTGCTTCTTCAGACTTTGTAATGTGCTATCAGTGTTTTTATTATAGAATCAACATCTACTTCATAAATATCACCCATATTTTGCAAAAGAAGTAGGGTTTGTAAATTATTGCTTGGTTTTGGCTCACCTTTGCGACACGTATCCCAGTTACCCAAAGGGTCATGGACCACTCGTCATCACAACACAGATACTTGATGTATTGTGATTCTTTTTGGATTTGAGGATGCTGAAAACATATCACAATAAGCATAAAGCAACTTGTGTAAACCTTTACTGCTATAAATGTATTAACAGATGAGAAAGCCAATACACCTAGAACAGTAAAAATTCAGTATTTTTCATTATTTAATCGCTAAGTATTGTTCTATAGTTTTATGCATATCACCATGACACTGTTTTGTTGACTTAAGTTTAAGAGACATGTAGAGACAAGCTTTTTACTGATGTTGTTTAACTGCATAAACAACAACATTTAACATAGTAGAGACAGAAGATGGCACACAAAAATCACAAATTTGTCTTCAAACTCACTTCTATTGGCATTTATTTTATTTATTTTTTCTTTCAAACTGAATATTGCACTTGAATATGATAGACGAAAAAATATGGCATATTGCAATATTTTCAATTTATGCAATATACACTTATTGCCATAATCATACATTGGATCTGATTGTGTATAAGGGGGTTGATATTAGTAATATAGCTATAATAAAACTGATAGTTCAGACTCTAAATTCTGACTGGATGAGCTGCGTATGAAAATAATTATAAGAGCACACCTGTGACTGCACATTCTATGTAATGTGCCAAGTTTCTGTGTTGGTGGAAACTGCAAACAGACTAGAGTTGAACAATACTACTTGGCAGAAGAATTGTTTATTTTTATTATATTTATTACATGGAACATGGTCCACTAATCTGATTGGACAATTTGCGTCCAAGAGTGCTAATATTATTAAAACAGTAATGAGATGTTTCACTGTTTATATCACTTAACATGTCTGTGTTCCCTTGAAGGTCATGCTCTAAAAAGACCAAAAACATAAAAGTACGTAATTGGTACCATAAAAAGTACCATTGTGTTCGATTGTGAAGCACCATGGAATGTTCTATGGAAGAAAAAATAAATAAAAAATCATATGGGTTTCAAATGACATAAGGCTGAGTAAAGAATGACAGAGTTTTCACTTTTCCATAAACTAATTCTTTAACTGAACTAATATAATTAAATAGAAGTGTACACTGAAAATATGAAAGTTTGAGGTATTTCAAATTCTGTGGAAATACTTTAATTCTAGACAGGTTCTAACAACTGCATAGTCTGCACATTTTAAAAGACTTGAAAACAACCAGAATAATCCCTGGGTTTTGTTTAGTACAGTGACTTGTCTGACCAGGAACAATGCATTGGCACAAATACAAATTCCATTAAAGTATATTAGTTATGACTTAAGTGAAAAAAATTGAGATCACTAGAAATAAAATGTGTTAAAAACAAAAAGTTCCAGACTTTCTATGATTGTTGTACTAGACCTTAGCACTGTGTTAAACACTATAGATTGTAAAATAACTTTAAGAAAGGCTTGAATAACATGTTAGCATTTTTAGACTGGCTCTAGCCTGGTTTAGTTATCTTTGCCAGACTGCTAGCACCTTATGTTTAAAAAGGAACTGACCTAATACAGATAAAGTGGCAGTGGAGTGCCACAAGGCTCACTCTTAGGTCCTCTGTCAATCTCCTTTATGTGCCCATACTAGGTAGAATATTTAAGTAGCATGCAATTCACTTTCATTGTTATGCTAAAGACACACAGCTTTATATTTCCAGATGGATATTAAGGATATGACTGGATGACATGTAATGTTCTTGTGCTTAGCTGTTACAAACAAACAAATGTCTTTGTCATGGCTAGCTATAAGTAAGCTGCTTGAATACAGTGTTTGTCTAGATGGCTATGTTACATTACACACTACAGTTAAGAACCTGGGTTTAAAACCTCATGATTGACAGTCATATTTCCAGCCAAGTTACAAATTTAATTTATGAGAAAATATGAATATCACAGTTTGTGAATAAAACAATATTTCCTCCCCACTTTCCTGTGTTTACTTCTGGGGAAATTGCAGAAGCCACTATGGCTCTTTTATTAAATGTAATGAATTACTTATGGTATAGAGTGCGCAGACAAAACATTCTGATGAACTTCATGTTTATTAGCATTCAGTGGTAAATGCCTTTAAGTATACAGTACTGCGCAAATAGTTTTGCCACTTGTGAAAAATTTTGCATAGTGAGGATATCTTCAAAGATAATGCCATAAATAGTTTTCATTTATCAATTAATGTCATACTAAGTCAAGTAAACATAAAAAAGCTAAATTAATATTTGCTGTGACCACCTTTAACTTCAAAACAGCACCAATTCCCCTAGGTACACCTGGACACAGTTTTTCTTGGTTGTTGGCAGATAGGATGTTCCAAGCTTCTTGGAGAATTCACCACAGTTTTTCTATCTATTTAGGCTGTCTCAGTTGATTCTGTCTCTTCATGTAATCCCACACTGACTCGATGTTCAGTTGAGGGCTCCGTTGGGGTCATGCCATCTGCTGCAGGGCTCCCTGTTCGTCTATTCTATTCTATTCTATTTGCAAAAGGAATGTTTGGGAGTCTAAAATGTATATTTCCTATTGACACACTAAAGCTGAAGATATAAATAACCATCTTAAGACAAAAGGATTTGAGAAACATCTTAAGTGCCTAAAACTTTTGCATAGTCCTGCATCTGGGAGCGAAAGCATGTCAGACAGTTCTGGGAGGTAATAGTAGCCAATCATTTTGATGACAGACTTTGTGTCCAGCATTTCAGAATAACCAGAGCAATCTTTCAGATGCTGTGCAGTGATACTGATTATATTCTCTGAGCAAATTATGTATACAAATGGCAAAGTCACATTTCTTTTTTGATATGCATCTACAGTATATATAAATCCTATAGGAATATATTTGGTATATGTGTTTTCATCAAAGTTTATGCACATTTCTTCCTACTGAATAAAAAAATATCCACCTCAAGCGAGTGTATAAGTGTATTATGCACATTTTTGAGATTTTAGTCACATCTTGGTGTTTCCATACAGCATTTTTAATGTGATATCCCAAAACATTAAACATTCACATTAAAATGCATGGATGGAAACCCTGTTAATGACTTGGCATTTGATGACATAGCAATGTTTCCTAAATAGATTTTTTTGCCCCTTAATAATATTGCAAGTTAAGACACATGTTAATCCTCTCCACTCATGAGCATGAATTCATGCAGGTCATGCATTCAACATTTCAATAATAAATAAATTAACGCCATTGTGTTATTTGGCTGAATCCTCTGCTGTCTCCATAGACAAGCTTTACTTCACTTTGTCTGAAATTAAGCAGCCAGAGTCCTGTAGCAGAATTTGAGCAAGTTTATAAACTCTTCACATGCTACCTGTTCTGAACCGGTGTTGCTAACATATGAATCTCTCTAAACAATGTAGCCCATTGCTACCCAAGAAATCTTCACCTTCTATGTCGACCCTCATCTCTGCAAGCTAAACAGGAAAAGCTTTCCCATCCACTTCCTGCATTCTGGAAGTTCAAATGCTTTTATATTTGAGGGTAGTCATTTGGGTAATTATGATATATTAACATGACAGGCATAGAGGAGGCTCACACCTTGAAATAATCATTGTACAATTTGTTTAACAACCAAGGATTTAGGGGTTACACCTACCAGCTTGAGTAATGGTCTTTGAGTGGACACATATGAAAGGGAACAGAGTAGATTTATGGTACATTGATATCAGATAAATGCCCTACTGCCTACAGTCCTTAAAGATCCCTTGTTATTATGCTAAATTACTTGAAAAGCTAAGATTTCCCCATAACGCTGGTCTGAGACTAGTCTTGCCATTTTTGCTACAATAGTAATTAAATAGGAGTTTAGTTTGGGGGTGTAGTCTTGGACCAATGGAACATATTGAAGGGTTGAAGAAACGTCATCTCCAGGCCTCTGGCCCGGTCACAACACTGCCCCACCCCTACTTGCTATCTCAAGGGAAAATGTAGCTTTTGGTGCTCTAAGCTTCATGTCCATTATGTCTGCTTTCAAGTCTATGACTACTCCTAATAGAAGAACATTTTTCTGCTAATGGTATTTGCATTACCTGCTATAGTAATGATGTGATTTACTTAACCCCAGATTGCGTTTATATACAGTTCAATGTCAAAGACAAAACCAAAAGTTTCAGAATAGCAGAAAGTGGTGGTCAAAGTCATTTTGTTTCATGTTTTGTTTGGATGGTATATGAGAATGAGAGTGGTTTACCATAATGAAAAACTATACCTTGAGAATAAAGCAGTGGTCTGTCGGTGCTTTGTATTTAATTTTATATTCTTTGCAGTAGTACACGTTCACATTGTCAAACTGCACCAAGCACACAAGGTCCCGTGATGCCTGAGAGAGAGAGAGAGAAAACCACAAGTGACTCAAATTCAGTATGTTAATTCATACAATGAAACACTAATATGCAAATACTTCAAATAAAATGAATGATATATTACTTTGACCATACAGTACTGCCTAGTGATGGCTAAATGGAGCAGAGATTAAATGTAGAGATAAGGGTAAATCACAAAAATCTAACACTTTTGTACTATTTGGGTTTACTCTTGAAATTTGGTTCAATAGGTGTCTATGACAGATACCTGTACCATTCAAATCAATGGTACAAAAGATCAATGTTGATTGGACAAAAGACTCCAAACACGTCATTTTAGGTCCTTGCCCGGATGCCGTGCATCTCTGGAAGTTTATAGGAGCTTCATGAGTGCTATTTGCATTGGAAAAATTGTCTAATTGTTTATTGGACATTGAACTTTCAATGTTTTTTTTTTTCCCACCTGGAAGACAGGCTTCTCTATATGATGATTGGGCGAGCTATCAAATGGATGAGACTTCACAGCAAACAACCAATAATTGAAACGGTGATGTACGTGATTAATAACATTTGAAATGTTAAGGCTCTGGGCTGTTGAACACAGAGTGCTCACCTCGGTCGGTTGGAGAATCAGATCCTGGAGCAGTTATTTGCAATCTGTTGTAACACATTCATTTTAGCTTTCATAACTCTATCTTTTGGCTATTGACATTTTTTCAGCCTGACCTCATGAAATGTACGTAAGAATGGGAAAATTTTTGCAAACCAAATTTACGTGCTTCATTACACGTTTAGCTGCATTTTCCCAGTGAAATGTCTGCAGGGGCACCAAAAGCAAGTGAAATTATGGTTTAATCAGATAAGGTTTTTAATGTAAATATTAAATGGCAGTTTTAATGAGTAAAATGTCCCTACCTAACCTAAAACTCTAGCCTAAACCTAACCAATATTGTCCTTAAAGTTAAATGAGAAATGAACAAAACAGACATCCTTACCCTTAACCAACGCCTAAACCAAACTGATAGTGTTTTAAAAGCAAATTCGACATGAAAGGCACATTTACTGAAGCAACCATGTCAATTCGTGTCACTTTTATGGCACTTTTGCTTTACTTTCACTCCAAACATCCTGGGCCTTGCTCGGTCTCTGAGTCCAAACTCCAACACTCTATCAGGTGAGCTACAGAGGAAGTTCATTACACCGTAATAAGTGTGTAAATATAAGTGTGTCTGTAATACAAGCATTACAATTTATAGTTATGTGTTATAGTAAAAGTGTTTCGATATTATAACATAGCAAGGTGTAAGAAAAATGAGTGTGTATAAACTTATAAACATCCATAGTACTTCTGATTTGTGTGAAAGTGAATAAAACACAGTTGTTGTAGTGCCTTGTTGTATTGTTAATTTCACCAGGAAACTAAAGAAAAACGGCACGTTACACTCTAGTAACGTTTAGTTACTGTATAGTAACATTCATTCTATGTGACTGGGTTGACTTTTTTAATTATTGCAAAAACAGCTCAGAAGTTGGACAATTATTTTTGTTAGGAATTTTTAGTTTGAGTAATAGTTTGAGAAACAGTCTTTGGGAGCAATATTGCAGGCACCAAAACAACAATGATAATAAATATATCTGAAAGCAGCAATTACAGGGCCAAGCACACCAATGGCAAACATTTAGATTGAATATAGAATTTCGGTGATCATTTAAAGCAGAGTGGTGAAAAAAGACATGGCGCTGTCACCAAATTGATGTGGTATTGTAAGGTCTTGGTCACAATGCCATATATGAATTTTCATGTCAGTACACCAAAGCATTCAAGAGATACAGCCTCATTTTTGCATGCTCGCAGTCAAGTGTCTCTAGATGATATATGCCAAATGTTGTGCGAATCGAAATTACGGTCTAGGAGTAGTTAGAAAAAGTAGGTTTTCAATGTAATTAAATGGCGAATAGGAAGTATGGCCGACCATGGAAAATTTGGTATCAACGTACTCGGCAAGACCCAAGCAAGCTAACAACACAAGTCTCATGATAATAGGCTAAATTAATCAAAAGTTATAAGCATATCATTGTATCTTTGGCCACTAGGTGGCACTGTCCCAAAATGTTTTGAGTACCTTCAGGACATGGCACCAATGACACATATCAAATTTTGTAATGATACGCCAATGCATTTACAATACACAGCAATTTAAGACAAAATTCAAAATGGCCGACGCCCAATATTTCTATGTCAAAGTAAAATTGCGTTTTTTTCGACTTAGTTTAACCCAAGGAATCTAAAGAGACCAGTCTCATGATTTTAGGCCAAACTATTCAGAATTTATAAGCACAAATAGCCATTTTTAATTTTTCTTGTGCTTGTGATGACATTTACCATGTTTTGTGTCAATACACTAAAGTGTTGTGAACAGAGATGTTCATGAGTCTTTCATTTGTAGTCCAAGTCAAGTCTGGAGTCTTTAACCTGGGGTCCGAGTCAAGTCTTGAGTCTTTTGTCACGAGTCCGAGTCGAGTCTCAAGTCACTAAATGTTTCATTTTTTAAAAATATATGTAAAAATGCTCTACTTAAAAGTTATAAATGTAAAATCTTTGAAAAATCTGGGATAGTAATAGGATTCTACCTGAACTTGTCTACCTGACTTAATTAACTTATCCTGTGTTTTTATTTATTTATTTTTTGTAATAAAGGTGCTGCAGTTTTTCTCACAGTCAGTTCAACAAGGCTCAGAATGCGCACACAAGCAATGCAATATGACATATGCAATGCAATGGAATGCGATATCATTAGGTAGGGCTGGGCGATTTGGCAAAAAACAAAAAAAAACAAAAAAAAAAAAAATTATCACAATATTTTTTTCATATCGTCTGATATCAGTATTTATCACGATACTGTACATTTCATAATAATGGGGGCAGAACTGCATTCCACATGTTTGTTAGACCTCAAGAATGAATTAAACATAACTTGTTTGTTTACAAGTAAATTATCATACCACAGGGTAAGCTATCTTTAAAGTACACTCAATTTAGGATTTAATCCTACATAAGGTGTGTGACCTCTTTTTGATGAAATTTAGCCAATTTCATCATATTCAGCTGATGTTTGACTCCACTGAAAGACTTTCGTTTGACGTTTCACTGTCCAGCTCAGTAGGTGGCGATAATGCACCATAAACTGGATTGTCAACCGGCAATAAACATCACCAGAAGAAAACTTTCTTAACTGTGACAGAGCTAAGGATCATGAAAAAAAAAAAAAAGGTTTAACTAATAGTACATAAATAAACTGCAATGGTGATGTCGGAGTTGTTGTGTTCAGTCGACAGCTGTTGTATTGCATTGTCAGTGCTGTCTTGTTCGGTACAAAATTATATTAAATTAGCCGGAAAGCTAGCTAATGGCTAATGGCTACTGGGCCTGATTGGTTTCCATGACATCAGGCAGCTATACTCCCTAACAGGCTGATTTCATGTCTGTGATTCAGTTAACTAGTTGTGTGTATTACTTTGCCAAACTGCGTGTATTTTTAGCGACACGTACCTGTTTCGATCAGCTATTCTAGATGTAGAACATAGGCTAAATATAGAAAATTACTCAAAAGTTTATCATCGATATCAATTTTTTAAAAATGTTTTTATAAATATAAATATCATTTTATCGCCCAGCCATATCATTAGGTATAATTTTGACAAAAACTTGCCAGCTGTTTTAAGTCCACAAAAAACTGTATGTGCTGCTGATTGCAAGATGCTAGAATACGGGACAAATCTCTCTCTCTCTCTCTCTCACACACACACACACACACACATACAGAGAGAAGGGGGGGGGGGGGGGGGGGGGGGGGGGTTGAGCGGCATATATAATACAAAAACATTAATAAAAGCATCGGCGATCGTAATGAGCTATGTAGCTACACTGCCCAATGTTTGCAACAGTAAAATATTAGCTAGCTTTGTGTGTTAATTAATGTGACTAACCTTTGAGAATGTGTTCTTCCTGAAGTTTCTGCTTCTGAGGGCACAACCAAATGTGAGCACAAATGGCACGGCGGGTGCCATCACATTTAATGGGACTCTTATCACATTTTGGTATTTACGCAGAAATATATAAACAAATTCTACCATCGATCATGACACACGGGGAAATGTGAAGCAGATGTAATAAAACCATACAAATAAAACACAAATTCTTCCTTTAAGATATTAATAGTTAAAAGACTCAAGTCGTTTTTGAAACATTCATGAGTCCTTTGTGTTGACCCGAGTCAAGTCTGAAGTCATTTTAGGTTGATTCTGGAGTCGAGTCTGAAATCTATTAAAATGCGACTCGAGTGCGAATCGAGTCCGAGTCTCTATCTCGAGTCCCCATCTCTGGTTGCAAAGATACAGCCTCACATCCATTTTGGCATGCTCGCCACTGAATGCATTGATGTGGTATACGAGAACTGTTTGGTTTATCATCATGAATTCATCATGATCTTTTTGTCATTAGGGTCTCTAGAAGATACGTGCATAATTTGAGTAAATTGGACATACAGCCTAGCAGGAGTCTGAAAAAGTTATTTCTTCAGAAAATTCTAAATGACTACTAATCAAATGGGCAGAGCTGAAAAAACTATAACATTTCCATGTGAGGCATGGCCTAAGGAACCAGAGGAAAAAAATACATTTGTTTCTAGGACTTTCATTTTTAAAGTTATAGGCCGAAATGTAAGTGAAACTTTGAAGTGTTGGTGGCACTAGAGGGTTTGAGTGAGAGACGCCAAATATGGGTCAGTTACATTTGAGAGTGTCCTGTATCAATGTGCTAAATTTCATATGTTTCCTATATACAATTCAGTGGGCTGCAAGAGACTTTCGGCAGAATAATAATAAGAAGAAGAACACTAACAAATACAACAGGGGCTTCAAACCTTCAGTGCTTGGCCCCTAATAAGAACACTAATGATTACAATAGGTGCCTACACACCTTTATAATAATAATAATAAACATTATTTTATATAGCACCTTTAAAGAGGCCTCTCAAGGTGCTTTACATAGAAAGGAAAAATAAAAATAAAATCTCAAAACAACTATTGATAAAACACAGTAAATAAAGTTATAGTATTAAATTAATTGAATACAATAGTATCAATTAAAAGCCTCCCGGAAAAAATAAGTTTTAAGATATGATTTAAATTCACTAAAAGACTGAACTTCTCTAAGTTCTGAGGGTAGAGAGTTCCATAGTTTCGGAGCATAAGAAGAGAATGCCCTGTCACCCACAGAGTGTAAACAAGTCTGAGGAACAGTTAAAAAAACAGATTTAGAGGAGCGGAGATTGCGCTTTGGGGTGTACGGGGTTAAAAGCTCAGACAAATATTGGGGAATCAAACCATGCAAGGCTTTGTAGGTAAGCACAAGAATTTTAAAATCAACACGAAACCTGACCCAAGCCAGTGCAAGGATTTCAAGATAGGAGTGATGTGATCACTTGCCCTGGCCTTAGTCAGGATTCTGGCAGCCGAGTTTTGCACGTATCGCAATTTATTTAATGTAGATTTTGAGACTCCAGCAAGGAGAGCATTGCAATAATCAATGTGAGACAAAACTAAAGTACTGATCAGCTTTTCAGCCACAGAGAATGATAACATAGGGCGCAGCCTTGCAATGTTTCTGAGATGATAAAATTATGTTTTAACAGTATTTTGTACATGTTGATCAAATGACAAATTTGCGTCAAATATAACACCCAGATTTTCATTTTTGTTTGAAGCTCCAAAACTGAGCCCTCAATGGACAGAGTTATGGAGCCAGCCTTCTGAAGCTGGTAAGGAGATCCAATATGCATAACCTCTGTCTTATTACTGTTAAGACAAATTTTTTTTGAGCCATCCAAGTTTTTATCTCAGAAATGCAGTTTGAAAAAAAAGGCACCTGCCAGATTTTCACCAGGTTTACAATGAATGTATTTCTGTGTGTCATCTGCCTAGAAATGATAATTAAGACCCAGTGATCTTAAAAGCTGACCAAGAAGAAAAATATAAGTACTAAAAAGTAAAGGGCCCAAAATTGAACCCTTTGGAACACCAGAGTGGACTGAACCAATCTCAGACCAGTAACCACCTAGAGAGGCAAACTGTCTATGATCAGAGAGAAAGGACCTGAACCAGTTTAATGCAGTACTGGAGACACCAAAGACAGATTCAAGACGTGTGAGTAAAACAGTGTGATCAACAGTGTCGAAAGCAGCACTGAGATCAAGAAGGATGAGAATAGAAAAAGAGCCTGAGTCTGAAGCCATTAACAAGTCATTAGTGACCTTGACTAGAGCGTTTCTGTACTATGAAATTTCCGAAAACCAGACTGAAATGGCTCAAAGAGATCATTGACAGTGAGGTGATTGTGTAATTTAGAGGAAACAGCTCACTCTAAGATTTTTGCAAGGTAGGGAAGATATGAAATGGGATGGAAGTTGCTCAAATTGTCCAAATCCATATTAGACTTTTTTGAAACTGGAGTTACAGCAGCCATTTTAAATGCTGCAGGCACAACACCAGTACACAAGGAGTCATTTATTATGTCCAAAACAATGGGACACAGAGAGGCAAAACAGGATTTGAATAGACTATTCGGTAGAGAATCAACTATGCTAGTGGTAGCTTTCATACATGATACCTCATTACTTAGAGTAAAATGGTCGAGTTGAGAGAAATTTGAGAGAAGTGTGCTGGAGAAACAAGACAGGCTGAGAAATGAAACCGAAAAAAACAGATGTGGTAGCAAGAATATTTTTCCAAACAGTGTCTATCTTAGTGCTAAAAAAGTCTAAAAACATGTTACACAGTGGAGGTGATGCAGGCAAGGTGGTAGTACAATTACATTTGAGCAATCTATTAATAATATTGAATAGATTTCTCAGATTATTTTGATTATTTAAAATTATTTCAGAAAAATAACAGGTTCTGACTGATCTGATTTCTTCTTTATAATCATGTACGTTGTCTTTCCAAGCCTGGTAATATACATTCAGACCAGAAAGTCTCCACATTCGCTCCATTTAATGACAAGCAACCTTCATTGAGCGCAGATTGTCATTATACCAGTGAGCAGAATGCAAAGAAGAGATAGTCCGTGATTTCAGTGGAGCAAAACCATCTAAGCCAGATGAGAGAACAGTGTTTAACAGAGAAATCGAAAAACAAATAAAGAAGAAACAACAGAGTTAGTAAAAGCTGACAAATCAATAGATTTCCATGTACAATATTTTACAGTGTGAGAAGAATTAATGTTTGGTAGTTCCATGTTAAAAAAGATGGCTAAATGGTAGAAAGACCTAGATCAACAGAGGAAAACTCAGACATAAATATGTCACTAAATGTTTGGTCCATTTTCCCGGAAGAGAAAGACTGAACATTTTTAATTATGGAAGTGAATAAAATGTGTATCTGTTCATTTTGTCAGGTTTAGGATTACACTAGCATGTTGATGTCCTCAAAGCTAACATCGACTAAATTACCTATTTTCATTTCATAGTCTCTTTAATGCTTGAGTACCGGTATTTGTCTGTATCTGGTAAAACTAAATGCAGTGTATGTTGTAATGTCTGGGCTGCCTATGCTGACCTTGGTCTTGCCTTTGGGAGAGTAATACAATCCAGAGGCCCGCAGCAGGAAGTAACGCTGTTTCCAGGATTTCTTCCCGTCCTCCTTCAGATGCAGAACCCCCTCCAGGTCAGGCACAATGACGGAGGGTCCACAGAAGTTCTCCTACACCCATGAATGAAGACTTAAGACGTTTCATATTTTGGAACCAGGTGATCTACACTGAAATGTTAAATTTCTCATAATTGTTTAGGCCTCTGCATCTGCTTGATCAAGAATCTTAAAATCCAGATGATTTTACATCTGGCATTAGATTATATATATATTTTGATACATCCTGAAAAATGTCTTCATCTCTAACAATCCATGACTCCTCTTGATCATATCAAAGTCAAAGCCAGACCCACCTCCAGCAGTTGCTCTTTATCTTTTTCTTTCATGTCCTTAAGAGATTTCTTATCCTTTTTCCATAAATAAAAAACCTGTAAAAGAAAGGAAATTGAGTGCATCAGCATACAACAGCATTTCTTGATCAGACTGTTCATCAAAACTATCTTTGGAAGCTTGCTTCAACTTTGTTAACAATTAAAACATAATTTTCAACATCGTCATCATAATCATAAGGCCACAGATTGGGATGATTCAATGTCAGCACTTATTATTATAAACAGAACTCTCTAAATCAGCAAACAAACCCTTCTACCATTTTAGAATAAAGTGCTGAGTTCTACTTTTTTCTTTGATTTCTGTTCCATTTTCGGTGAGCTTACAGACTGTATACAAGAAAACAGAAGTTCTCATTATATATATCTGGAATTGACAGGAACCACATAGTGCAATTTACTGTATTTTATGTTGTCATAAGCAGTAATTAAATTTGTATTGGTAAAAAAGAGCACAGATATTGTAGCTGTCCAAAGCACTTGCCTGAGGGTTTTTGAAGACTTCATACTTGTCATTTTTCTCCTGAAAAAGCAGTTTGTTTTCACTGTCTCTCTGCCATGTAGACAGAGGTTCCACCAGGTTTTCATGGTCCTCAAAACCTCGTTCTATGGAAAGTTCAAATTCACATTCTCAATCGCAATAAGACTGTTTTTGATTGTTCTGGTGGCCCTAAAAAAATCCTTACTAAATACTGACAATCAATATCAGACCACAGATTGTGGGAAGACTGATATCTTTCTTTATAAAAACAATGTTTAACTTTAATTGCAAATAAACAATATAAACAGATATTTTTATATTGCTGATTGATAATACAATTGTTTGAAAAAATGTGAAATATAACAATGTATCCCTCATATATGAAAAAAGGACCCTCAGTAAAACTGTAGTCATATATACAGCTTTTAGAAAAATAAAAATCACTTGAAAAATACTTGCAAGGAAACAAGTTTATTTTCATTTTATTAATTTTATTTATCCCCTTTTCTCCACAATTTGGAATGCCCAATTCCCACTGCTTACTAGGTCCTCGTGGTGGCGTGGTTACTCACCTCAATCCGGATGGCGGAGAACAAGTCTCAGTTGCCTCCGCTTCTGAGCCCGTCAATCCGCGCATCTTATCACGTGACTCGCTGTGCATGACACCGTGGAGACTCACAGCATGTGGAGGCTCATGCTACTCTCCGCGATCCATGCACAACTTACCATGCGCCCCATTGAGAGCGAGAACCACTAATTGAGACCACAATGAGGTTACCCCATGTGACTGTACCCTCCCTAGCAACCGGGCCAATTTGGTTGCTTAGGAGACCTGGCTGGAGTCACTCAGCACACCCTGGATTTTAACTCGCGACTCCAGGGGTGGTAGTCAGCATCAATACTCGCTGAGCTACCCAGGCCCCAAGGCAACAAGTTTTTAAAATATTTCACTACAACTGCAAGCTTACAGTAGAAGTCAGTTTTATTATGTTGTTATCAGTGTTATCAGTGTTACCTGTAATGTAGATTACGTAATCAGATCTTTAGGACTTTAAACAAGATTGCATTTTAAAATGTGCATAATCAGATTAAAGTTACTTTTAATGGCTGATTTGTTTTTGTTTTTTTAATCAGCCAACCAATGGCAATAACTAATGCATAATTTATTATATTCCTACATTTTTAAAAAGCGGTCTAAGTAAGAGGCTGATATACATGTGATAGGCCAATGAGCATTGAAAATAATGCGGCCCGATTCCTCATTTGCAATCAGTTCTCCAATAATTAGATTCGAATACAAATTTTTTTTAGTCATGTCATTGTAAATAATTATTGGATTCCATTTAATAAGTAATCTCCCCTACACTGGTTGTTGTTATGTCTACTAAAACTTGTTAGTCTTTTAATGTCTGAACTTCCCATTGTGCTAGTGCCCACCCAGAGACTGTGGTTGAGAGTCTCTTCTATGTACTATGTTGGCTGCCATATCTCAGGTTCTCAATTAAAGACCACATATACTAATTAAATACTGGAATGAAAAAAGATGATGGGTGGTCGTCATTTTATTTGGTTACAGGCATAGTGTGAGTCTGCCTTTGAGACAGAAAATGGAAACTATTTTCACTATAAGCATATGCAAGATTTACTGTGTCCCTCAACTCATGTGAGCAGATGGTGGTGATGAACTATTTATCCGTACAGGAGGAAACAACGCATGAGCATGTGAGCAGACAGTATTTGTTTCTTTGTCAGGACTATGAAGATCATACTTCATCAGCCTTTTTCTCATGATTATAAGTCACTCACAGTAGGAAACATCATAATGTGAGTAAGATTTTGTATAATCTTAGCAGGAAACTCACCATGCTTCTCTTAAATTAACTTGGGTGTAACAAATTTCCAAAGCTTTATCAGTAACTCTGTTCCAAACACTATTAAGCTAATTTAAGTAGTTTAATTCTTATTTCATTATTCTTTGTTCTTATTTTATTATTCTTTAAGCAAGGTTACAGTCTTTCTCCTTGCAATCCCTAAGTAACAAATGGAAAAACACAAGATAAAACCAGTCTCTTTGAGCCTATTATTCTAAAATGTGGCAGCCATAAAGCAAACAGATGGAACTGGCTGAAGAAGAAGTCTCAGAACAGATGGAGAAAGTGAAATGGGGGATTTAGATCATAAGGACTGCATTTCTGTAATGAATGGGGCAGTAAATTAAACCTGCCTGTCATTTGGTGTGTGAGACTGAATATATATGGAATGTGGTACATCAGCGCTGTACTGTAAGCTCACTGATGCTTGGCTGTCATCACGCCAATAAAAGCACACTTCATCATCTGTGAGAAATCCAGTCCTATAAACCTGATGAAAACTAAATGGATGATACACACCGGTCTGTAAGTCAGGGTTGGTTTCACACACACTCCAGTCCACTTTGCAGTCACAGTGTGTCTTCTCAAACAGGTTGTCAATCACATCTCTGACTGTTTGTCTCTCATCCACCATCAGAGTTTTTGAGCTTCCATCTGTAATCTCCACCTTCACAACCAACTGTCACAAATGATAAATAGGTATAATTAGGATAGCCACACATTTTTGGTGTTTTGCTTCTGAGAGAAATGGATCTATGGGAATTGTGTTGTGATTAAAAGAAATGCATAAAAAATCAAAACTGTGTTATATTTAAGCATCTTCAAAGTAGCCACCCTATGCCTGGAATTTGCAGAAATATACTCTTGGCATTTTCTCAACCAACTTCTTGAGGTATCACCCTGGGATGATTTTTAAACCATATTGAAGGAGTTCCCATCTGTGCTGGGCACTTATTGGATGCTTTTCTTTATTATTCGGTTTTAAATAAAATTTTAGCTTTGTAATGAAATAATTTTATTTTTGTCAACAAAACTTTTATGCATACGCCTTCAGATCAAAAGGTTTTTAAGATCATGAGAAACACTTTAGTCAAGTGACCCCAAACTTTTGAATGGCAGTTCCTGAGGTGCAACTGGCTGTCAAACACATATTGAGCTATGCATAACACATAAACTACACATTAGACACACATAGGTATTTTCTAAATAGACGTACAACTTACAGAATTTCAGTAGTACACACAAATGGCATTAGGCAAACTGTATTATACTGTTCAAGTGATGTACTTGCTATAGTTTACTTTAAAGTTGCTTCTTCGACAAATGAAAATGTAAAATATAAGTAAATCCCTGAAACAACAGCGCCAACTTGAGTAACACATAACATGTGTAATATGTAAGTGTACACGCAAACTTTATGGGATACTGATCATTTATCTTGTCGGGCAGAAAAGCGACACACTACAGTAATTATTTGTATTAATAAAGTACTCATGTTTTGTAATAAAGTAATAGATATCCTGTGATAATAAACTTAATACATATATAATACAGATATGAAATAATCATAAGAATATGATTTATGGAAGTACAAAGATACATTTGCAGCACTATTACTTGTCTTGTGTCACTAACGACTCTATGCACTTTTGGTAATTAAACAATAAGAGAAATATATATATATATATATTTGCAAACATTTGGTATATATCAGACAGTTTTTGACTTACTGTAAAATTTAGAGTAAAGAGTGGTTAAATTTATATATAGCATAGCTCAAATAAAATGGTCATTAATTAAACATTTAAGAGTTCATTTTGAAATATCTCACTTTTGATTCCAGGCTTTGGTATCTTGGCAAATTTGGTATCTTAGTTTGAGACATTTTTTAGATATTTTCTGAAACTCTTTTTATCAGGAGGGACATCTGAAAAGTAGACTTAAGAACAAGTCTTGATTTTCTCTCCATGTAATCATCTCAGAGATATACTGTAGAAGAGATATTAGAGAAAAATTAAAGAGATCTTTGTTTCCTATAGAATGTTCTACAGAAGGCCTCTTTTGGCTTCCACAAAGTTGTGCATAAACACATTTCTTACTCTGCAGAAGGGTGCAGGTATGCTTATGAAGGACAAGAAACGGTGTTATGAAAAATGCCTTTTATTCAATGATTCACAATTTTTGATAAATCAAGTTTAGGAAAGCACTTAAGCTGCAGATTCAGGGGCAGCCAAAGCTAGCATGAATTATTTCGAGGAATTTCTGAGCCCAGTGAATAATATTCATTAAAATCATATAAAATCATTGACAATATTTTATTCAATTGACTGCATCACTCACCTTTTTTACTTTGGCTTCCTTCAGCTTCTCCAAGGCGAGTTTGATTTTATCTGCTTTGATCTGTTCCTCTAGTTCTTCCTGAGGGCATGAACAATTGCTGTTTTATTGTATTTGAACAGACTTAATGAAGTCTTCATTGAGTCAACTCTTCATACAACACTTTTAACATCAAGTGCACAGCAGACAAGACTCACATTTGATTCCAAAAGAGTTAGACTTTACTGCGTTGCTAAGCTAACAATGTGATACTCTATAAGCACAAAACAAATATAAAGCCCAATCAAATATTGGGTAAAACAGTCGGTCCCACTTTATATAAGGTGTCTTTAACTACTATGTACTAACATTAAAACACATACAATACAGTGTACTTTTGTGTAACTACATGTTGTTCTGCAAAATACCTACAAGATTCACATTTGCTGCTACTGAGGTTAAGGTACGGGTAGGTTTAGGGTTTAGATTAGGGTGTAGTATAAGGGTTGGGATAGGGTTAGGTTTAGGTTTAGGATTAAGGTTAACAGCGTAACTACAGGTGTAATTAAATGCAGGTACATTAAATGTAAGTACAATGCAACAACACGTATGTATAGAATACATACATCGTATCAAATGCTTAAGTACATAGTAGTTAAAGACACCTAATATAAAGTGGGTCCTAACAGTCATTTTTTTATTAGACTGAACAATTTTTTATAAATATTTTTCAGTATTTAATGAAATTTCATTAATATTATAAGTATATTAGTAATTACTATTACCATTTATCTCTCACCTAATCCACAATATTTTTTTGAACTGAGCTCATCACCATGCATTCTCCACAAAATATACATAAGATGCTGCTTTAGAATAATTTCATGAATTATTCCAATGAACAAAACTTGTTTCATTGGCATCTCTCTATGGGGGTAAATTAAAACATAATTTTCTCACATTTTCTTCAATGCTAATCTCTAACATCCTTTACTGTAGGGATGTTTCTAAAATAAAGAAATAGACAAGATAGGCTACCTTATTTTCTAGCTGTCAAAAGACAGATGGCGTTTTGAATTATTTGTCAATGTTTTTGGAATTCTGTAAATGACAAAAACATTCGGTTCCGATGGAAAAAATAAATATAAATATGCTACAAAAAGTTCCAACTAGAATGGACTATCAAGTACTTGTTCACACAAGGGACAACAACTAGTTCTTAACCAATATATATATTTTTTTTTTATGTTACTGTTATCTGTATATAGTATCTTGGTTCCGGCCTGTATGCTGCTTCCATTTGGCCACTTGCTGAAGAAGCTGAATAGCTCTGTGCTAGACAGACCTCTTGAAACCTCTTTTGGTATGTTACACAACACACTGGGCCAGACATAAGACAATAAATGAATATCCAGCTGAGCTAAAGATTAAACTCAAAATGATTTGTTGGTGAAACGGACATCAGTATCGCTGATTTGCATGCTGTTTATACTGTATTTGCAGCTGTGTTATTTTTTGTGGTGTGTTACGAATTAATGAACATGTTTGGAAAAAAGTATTGGAGTAAAAGCGTTAATTTTCTCTTCAAAATTCAGTGAATTAAAAGTGAAAGTCATCTTAAATGTTTATAATCGAGTAAAGTACAAAAATGTAATAAATTTACTTGAAGTACTTGTATTTTGTTACAATAGTACATTTCTGGAGCTAACATTGCAATCATGAGGATAATTACATTTTATTGTCAGGCATTTCTACATGCCAAGCAGATTAGAAATGAATATTAGACATTCATCAGGCTATTTAATTTATTTTATAATGTTGCCTGCACTAAAATTGCATTATGTTCATTAAACATCCGTTGTTCGACCTGGTTTGAGTTCATTAGAATTCTGTAACACTTCAGAGGATGAGGTGTTAACCACAAGAGGCCTGTGGGTGTGTGGACCACTCAAAATGATTCTTACTTTTGATGGTTTGGCAGTGGGTGGTGGAGGTGGAGCTGAAATGGAGGTGGAGGAAGTTGCAGGTCTGGGAGCATCAGTGGATGCAGGGAGGAAAATGTTACTCTGAGGCTGTACGGGTGGTGGGGCAAAATCAGTAGGCCCCTTTGAGCTTTCTTTTTCTGTGGCAAACTTTTCCTCTGTGGCACTTATATCTGCCACCAGGTCAGCCATCAGGGCATCTAAATCATTGTCCTCCAGATCATTCAGGGACTCTTTAGGGGAATATAGAGTCAAAATATGTAAATAACATACATATTTGGTAATACAGAGGAAATGAAGAGCAGGGGTTTTCAATATATATAGTATATACTGTATATACACTACCGGTCAAAAGTTTTGAAACACTTACTCATTCTTTATTATAATTTTTTCTCTTCACATTTTAGAATAATAGTAAAGTCATCAAAACTATTGAATAACATAAATGGAACTATGGGAATTATGTTGTGACTATAAAAATCCAAAATAAATCAAAACTGTGTTATATTTTAGCATCTTCAAAGTAGTCACCCTTTGCCTAGAATTTGCAGACATGTACTCTTGACATTTTCTCAACCAACTTCTTGAGGTATCACCCTGGGATGCTTTTTAAACAGTATTGAAGGAGTTCCCATCTATGTTGGGCACTTATTGGTCATCCAAGTCATCAATTTCAAAAATGTTTTTTTTTTTTTTTTTTTTTCATAATGAAATAAATTAATATGGTAGCACAATTATATTTTTGTTTACAAAACTAATTTCAAACATTTAAGCATACGCCTTCAGATCAAAAGATTTTTAAGATCATGAGAAACATTCAGTCAAGTGTTTCAAAACGTTTCTGCATTAAAATAACACACTTCAAAATGTTCTCAAACAGTTTAAACTGGTCTTTATACATAAATATACAGTATGTAAATATAATATATAATGACTATTATATATTTTAGAAGGGGGATCATCATATTTAAGGGTCCTTGGAAGTTTGAAAACCTTTGGTGTATAACTCCTCCAAAATAACTCCTGAGTCATTCTTAAGAAATGGTGCCATTTCTGCTATGCAAATTGATACTACTACTAATACTATTATAAAATATAACAATATAATATATAATATATAACATCTAACAATAACAATTATATTTTATTTATTATATTATTTATATTATATTATATTTGAACAAATATAACATTATACAAACAGATTTTTAATTATAAAATTATTATTATTATTATGATTATATCAATTCACTTGAACTGAACTTTTTAAGAAATCATATTTTCCCACCATTGGGCCCAGTGTACCAGGGCTGGAATTGCCATAGACATTGGGGGACCATCATAGATGGATCCGTTGGGCCGTTTGGTCTGGCCTTAGTCATAATTTCAAGCAATTTTATGGCTAATTAAAAACACATTTTCTCCAAAAGGCAACATACATGATGAATAGGACCTCTCAGCAGAGATGAAATACCTTAGAAGAATAACATCATATGAAATAGCAGACATTGGTGAAAAAATCATAGGTTTAAAGTATTATTTACCATTAAAATCTGCAAAACCAATGGAGAAGTTCATTTCCTGAGTTACAGGAATGGAGGGAGGTTTAGGCAAAGTCTCTGACTCTTCCCCCAAACTCTGCAAAAAAATAAATGAAGAACAAGCCGATTAAATGATAACGTATCTAGAAGCTATATATAAGAAGAAATACAGAATTAACATTAACAGTGAAGAAACTACAAATATTTAACTGCATTTAATATACAGATACGATATGTATTACTATTTGCTTTCTGTTTATATGAAATATTGTGCTCATATAGCTGCCAGCTCAACTAGAACTTGAGTAACATACAAAATTGGACCATTACCAACTAACATTACTAATTGAGTGTGCACAAAAAAAAAAAAAAAACAACAACAACAACAACACCACACATTTAGAACCAACAGAGACAATCCCTGTATGACATCTATATCTCATTACTTGGATCAAATGAAATTTGACTTTGTGTTTGTTTGATTGTAAGATAACAGTTCTGTTCTTCTGTTAAAGTAGCATGTAACTTCATAGCAGATCTTTCAGTCTACAAAACCATTTATTTAGGCTTTTATGTAGAGTCTTGCAGCATGTGTGGTTGATGGCTATATACTCTGTCCACTACCAAGGACACAACAAAGATTAGAAAAGAAAGGCACATCGCTATTGTATTTATACAGTGGATTACTCAAAAGTGAATCACTTCTTAGTAAAAACATTGATAAGCTGGGAAGCACAACTTAACCCTGACCATGTTTTATATATTTAATATTCATTTTTTTTATAAAGGGACATGTTAAAATAACAGTAATTCTTAAAATTTTGTATATAAAATAAAAGCATTTACTTTCTCAGATGTTGTCAACCCTAATTTAAAGCAGTTATTAAAGTTGTTAAAGACTGTCTGGTTTTTTTTTTTTTTTTTTTTTTTTTTTTTTTACAAGACAAAGTATAAAACATACCTGTGTCAGGAGATCCATCTCCTGTAGCATATCGCTGAACATGGCATCAATGTCATCCATCTACAACAGGAAAAGACAACCCTTTATGACAAATTAACTTTGTGACATGCAGCACAGAAACTAAACCCCAGGTGTGGACACAGCCCTTATTTAAGCAAACATACCTTTCAATTTATTTTCATTTATCCTCTTTCAGGCAATATGCATGAAGCTGCTTAATAAAGTGCTGGTTACTTGGGTGCCGTAATATTTTCTTCCTGTCATTTTGGTTGGTACAGCTTCATTCAAGTGATTTTGATTGGTAATATAACATAGAAACAGAGCAGCGTGTGCAATGTGAAAATAATAATAGTAATAATAATAATAAAAACATAACCCAGGGCTAGGAATTGCACAATATCCATCCAGAGGCTAGAGATAAAAGCATGGTTTGCATAACTCTCACACAGTCATTCTTTGCCAAGACATGCAGAATCCTGCAGATGCTTAGAACAGACTGAGTGTAGGGTATTAAAGAAGGCATGAGTTAAATGCAAAATCACTTAGCAAAGAGATAATTCTGAAATGTACCTCATTCTATTGTAACCAGTATAACATCATAAGTCAATTAATATTTTTGACTAAACTATGCACAGCAGTGGTTCTTAAATGGTGGGTCATGACCCACTACTGGGTTGCAGGCCTGTTCTGATAGGGTCTCGCACAGGGGCGTAGATTCCAGGGGGGATGGGGGGAGGTAACCCCATATATACATATACTAAATGCAGCTAACCATACAATCATGCTTAAAAAGTACAGCAAAATAAACAGTAGAGTTGGGGTACTCAAGTTTGTACTTGGACTCGAGTCCGAGTCATGAGTCCAATTTTAACGGACTTGGACTTGTCACGGACTCGGATGCATTTTTCCTCGGACTTGACTCGGACTCGAGCCTTTGGGACTCAGGATTTTTTTCCGAGTCCAGCCGAGTCCATGACATTTAATTTGTGATGCAATGAACAACATAAATAAATAAAAATAATGAAACAGAAATAAATAGACACTCTGTCTGCAATCAGTTGTAGCACCCCCTGATGTCGTGGCACACTCAGTCAACCAATAAGCTTGAATGTTACTACAGAGACTGCTACAGTATATAACAGTGATTACTGAGGTGGCTGGCACGACGAACACATAAAGACGGGTATGTAGTCGATGTAATAGAAACTAAACAAGGCAGTTTCACACGACACGGTACCTGACAACTGGAAAAATCGCACGCAGCATTTGTGCCGCCAAGACGGTGCTCACATCGGTTGCACATTGGTTTCGTCATGGTTAAGAACTTCATTAAGTCAAGTCACCCACATCATGTCTCTCACAGTTTATTAAAACAACATATAAAAATTCTGAAAAATATGATTAATATTGGGCTATTAAGTCTTTTTAGGCGTATCAACACATGTAGGCATCTGTAGTCTCTTGTGGTCCACGCAGTGTTGTCAACTTAAACTGGTCCTTGATGAATTAACTGTAACTTTTTAAACAGTCGGGGAAAATGTTTTATTGCTAAAGCAGACTGCAACTTTAAACAGATAAACAGCTGCTATTTATTGTTTTTCTATATTAAAACATTGACGAGCTGCTTAAAATAGGTTCTTTTACAGTTTTTTCCACAATAAAATGCACAAAGAAACATGAAGTTATTTTGGGCAGCGAAATGTTTTGTTTATAATTTAATTATAGATTGGGTGACCAGATGTCCTGGTTTATTACACAGGATAATCCCGGTTTTTGGTAGGTTCACTGATTTTTTTCTTCTTAAATTAAATCTCATTCTCCGTCTCGCTATTGTCTCTGGTATTGTTTGCAGAGAAGAAAATTAATTTTGTTGTGTCACACGTTGATTTGACGATAAATTCATTCTAGTCATCAGCAAATCAGCTGAACTGTGTCTGGTTGCCATGGCAATGACGTCATGTGCTTAGCGCTCAAACTCTATGTCATCCTGTCAGTCAGCGCAAATGCCCAAAATAATGCAAAAATGCATTTTCAACAACGAGCTGAAAGAAGCCGATCCATTTGCGCAACATGTGAAAATGTAATCGGGGTGTTTTCTGAAAGTTCAATTTCCCCACGAGCACGGAGGCAAATCAGACAAGTGTCACATTCAGACAGACACACTGCACTTTTTACATAGTACAAGTACTTAAAGGAATATTCTGGGTTCAATACAAGTTAAGCTCAATCGACAGCATTTGTGGCATAATGTTGATTACTACAAAAGTACATTTGGACTCGTCACTCCTTTTCTTTAAAAAAAAGCAAAAATCGAATGGAAGTGAATAGGGCCAATTTTTTTGTTAAAATACTCACTGTTTCAAAAGTATAACCACAAGTCATAAAGAATATGCATGTTAACATGATTTTAGTGTGATAAAATCACTTACTAACCGCATCTGTGTAAAGTTATAGCAATGTTACAACTTTGCCATGACAATGTAATGTCAACAAACCCTAAAACCCTAAAATCACTGTAAAAATAACTATTTAAACAACTTTAAAGCTCAAATAATACATGAGTTTTAACAGAAGAATTAATGCAAGTGCTTTTATCAAATTATAAGCTTCACATTTCTTTGTTTAAATCCTCCAAAAATTGTCCACATTCACTTCCATTTCCCCCATTCACTTCCATTGTAAGCCTCACTGTAACTGCCTTTTTTTAAGAAAAGGAGAGATGTTGAAATTATTTTTTGTGATAATCAATATTATGCCACAAATGATGTTGATTGAGCTTAACTTGTATTGAACCCGGAATATTCCTTTAATTGTTGAGATGTGGGGATTGTATTTTGAATTTTAGGTTCCAGTGTTGTGAATTTTGTGTTAAAATGTGTACCTGACATGACAGGTCTACTCATAATTACACATGCAATATGAAATTATATTGATAGAATAGGCTGCGTGGAATTAGTAAAAAGAGCTCAAATGTGGTTAAATAGTGAAAAACAAAATATAAAATAAAATATACATTTTCATAAACTATATATTTCAGAAGTTTTTTTTTTTTTTTTTTTTAGGCCTATAAGTTTTCACACCCCTTTCAGAATGTATGCAAATATAAGATATACAAGATTAGATATTTTATGTAGTACTTCCCTTCAAAAGCTACATTACACAAAATGTACTGTAATTTACACAAATCATCCTGTTCAAAAGTTTGCATCCCCTTGGCTCTTGAGCATCAGTGAATGTTTGCACCTTTTGTAATAGCTGTGTATGTGTCCATCAGTTGTCCTAAGTGTCAAATGCTGGATGTCTATATCATTTAGCCACTGTTGGGAAGAACTTAAATGTGCAGAAGATGCTGGGAAACCAAAGAATGTACAGTATTTTTCTTAAGAAAAGTGGGCAGCTTCACAGCTCAGGAGAAAGCAGGGACTCATGAACAATTATTACACAAACAGTCATTAATCATAAAGAAAGCAACACACCATATTAAAGGGTTTGCTCTCGTGTCAGCAGCTCTAAAGCTCACGTGAAGTCTGTCTCATGAACGTGCACAGGAGCTCAATGGTCAGTGAAGAGTTTCATTTAATCATTCTCACCAAACCTTATCGTATTCCTTCAGAACAAGACACGAGTCACATACAATAATTTATTAAACTTCTGAATTACACTTTTGCATTCTTTTGCAGCTTGAAGAGGTGGTCACTATAAACTGCCATTGTGTGACCACTGAGCACAATTTTTTTTTTTTTCAACAATTTCTCCCTTTGTGTTAAGAAAAAATCATATGGAGTTATAACAACACAGGGGTGAGTAAACTTTTGGGTGAACTAATCCTGTTAGAACCAAGGGGAAGTAAACTTTTGAACTGGATCATTTGTTTAAATTCAGTTTGTAATGTTGTCTTGTGGGATATATGTGAATATCTGTTGTCAGATAGCTTCTTCAAGGTAGTACTAAATACATTTTTATGATCCCTCTTATTTTTTTTAAAGCGATAACACACGGACGCATCAGGGTTTTAGGTGCACAAGCAATGTGTAGAACTGCCCCAAGTTTTCCACGAATTAACAATCATGTCCATGTTAAATGGCACTAATATTAGCAGTGGGCTTTATCAGTGTTTTCAGATGTAGCATTTGCAGTCAAGTCGTGAGATGTAACTTCTCAGAGAGTGCTAATTGCTGCTGTGTTGAATCATTATTTTCCCAAAACCAGTCGGCAGATAGAGACAAAAAAAAAAAAAGAAATCTCAGTATATATTATTTCTTTAGATAGGGATCATTTTAGATAAAAATAAACTAATTTGAAAGGACGAACTGAAAACTAAAATTCGAAACAATAATAACGTCATGGTTACTTGTGTAACCTCCGTTCCCTGATGGAGGGAACGAGATGTTGTGTCGATGTAGTGACACTAGGGGTCACTCTTGGGAGCCCGAGACACCTCTGGTCTTTGATAAAAGGCCAATGAAAATTGGCGAGTGGTATTTGCATGCCACTCCCCCGGACATACAGGTATAAAAAGAGCTGGTATGCATTCAGGTTTTATGCTGAGGAGCCGATATAAGGTCTGGCCATTTCAGCGGGTAGTTCAGCATTGTGGCAGGAGGGACAAGTAACCATGACGTTCCCTATCTGTCACTCACTCAACGTTGTGTCGATGTAGTGACACTAGGGGTCCCTATACGAAACGGCACAATTGGCTGAACTGTGTTACGTGAACTGGCGGTGTGTGGTAGGCAGACTACTGTGTGCCTCGTAACCAGCACACCAGGTCGACACGTAACCTCCCCCAACATAGTTATGAGTGTCGAACGGCCCTTTGGGTACAAGTCGACTACCCAAGAGATAGAGACAGGCTTAACCCAGTCGTGGCCTCTTTTCCCCTCCTCTTTTTTCCACTCCCTAAAAAAGAAGGGGGATTATCCGACTGGGCCGCCAGGTCTAGTCGGGGGGTGTCCCTCCCAAGGGGAAGACACCGTGGAGACCACACCTCACCCAAAGAGAGGGGGGGATATTTAAGTGGAAGAATATGTCACATGGTCTTTCCAACCATGTGGAGAGTCTTCAAGGTAGATCCTGCCCAATGGGGGAGGAGTTACTACAAACATGGAGACTGGGGCAGAGGGGCTCTGCCCAAGGAAGACGCAGTTTGCCAACAGGGAAATGAATTAGCAGAAGATATATATCGCATGGGGTTAGCCTTACAGGGAACCGCCACATGCGGAGCACCTACCCCAGAACAGGACTCTTAGTTAGCACGTGTACTGGGCCAGCAGCGAGTCTCTCCGAAAGCTCGACTGCCACAGGGCTCGGAGGAAGTCAACCAGGGAACAAAACTTGTGAACACTACTGGGAATTAATGGTGCACGTCTTCAGCCCAAAAGGAGGTGGAAGGCGCTATGTGCAAGCGATACACCCGGCCGGCTATCCCGGGCTTATCCGCTTGTGTTGCATGCCACTACCTGGGAAGAAACCGTTTCCACCCGGAGGTTGTAGAACCTTGCAAAGGTGTTGGGTGTTGCCCAGCCTGCTGCTCTGCAAATGTCTGTTAGAGAGGCACCCCTGGCCAGGGCCCAGGAAGCCGCTACACCCCTGGTAGAATGGGCTCGTAGCCCTACCGGGGGCGGCATGTCCTGGGTGTGATATGCCATAGTTATGGCGTCATTGAGCCAGTGGGCGATCCTCTGCTTGGAGACAGCGCTTCCTTTCCGCTGTGCACCAAAGCAGACAAAGAGCTGCTCAGAGATTCTAAAGATCTGCATGCGATCCAAATAGATGCGTAAAGCACGCACCGGACACAGCAATGACAGGACTGGGTCTGCCTCCTCCCGAGGCAGCACTTGCAGGTTCACCACCTGGTCCCTAAAAGGGGTGGTGAGAACCTTGGGCACATAGCCCGGTCTGGGTCTCAGGATCACGTGAGAGTAACCCGGACTGAACTCCAGGCACGTTTCGCTGAAAGAGAACACTTGCAGGTCTCCTACCAGAACACAGTAAGAAGTGTGTTGAAGGACAGTTTTGTCTTCATACACCTAAAGCATATGCTTTCATTCTGAAAACACTTTGAAGTTTGTTCAGCAGGAAACTAATCATAAAATATAGAGGTGTTTTTGTTACATTTATATTGGCAATTGTGTTTTCTTAGTTGTGAAAGTTAAAATAAGCTTAAAATATTGATGTTGAGTTTACGGTTACAGTTTTAATTCAGATTCATGAACAGATTCATTCAGACTCGACTCAGACTCGGCCTGTTATGGACTCGGTCTTGAGTCCGACTCACCCCCTTTTGGACTTGGACTCGACTCGGTTGTTTAAGGACTCAGACTTGACTCGGACTCGACTAAGGTGGACTCGAACCCAACACTAATAATTTGTCTAATCAACTTTTAAAAGGGAGGAGAAAACGATTTCCAAATCTTTTATTGTTGACATTTAAAATGCTTTGCGTCCAGTCAAACTCTGGTATTTTGGCACAAATTCATCTGTCACTTTGTAGAAGCTAGCCAAATTTTTCAGATGTCATCATGAACAGGTTGCGCGACTCTCATCCAGGGAAACCGTGAACTATAATATGCAAGGTAAAAGAAAATATGAGTCAGACTTCATTAAAATGGGTTGACATGCAGCATGGATAAACATAGTTTGTTCTGACCACAGTGTGTTTTGTTTTGGTGAATTATGGCTGCCAAGAGCATGGAACTGACATTCAGAAAACTATATATATATATATATATATATATATATATATATATATATATATATATATATATATTTATATGTCTTGTTAATAATTTTTCATATTATTGGGCATATGCAGTTCATGTTAATAATAATACACTTCAATGTTTGATTTTAAGGACATTTTTATTTACAGATATGATTAACAATCGTTTTACTTGTCTGGTTGCTACTTGATGTCCAATGTAAAATCTGGGACCTGAAGCAAAGCCAGTTGTTCTGTTCATCAGAACCACTGATTAATAGTACTTTAATCTTACCAGTATGAACTAATTTGTCCTTTACCTTGCTCATATTATATAATACATATTATTCTTGGATTCATATACTTCACCATTTCCTACTTCACCAAAAGAGTCATTCCTGTCATCCAGTACATTTAGAGCTCCGTAACTTAAAAAATAATATAATAATAATAATAATAATAATAATAATAATAATATGCTTGTGTTGTAATTTAAGGGTTTTTATAAAAGGATACATTCATAAATATGACCTGGTCAAACTCACTTAAACTTTATTAATTATAACTTGATTGTGAACAGAAGAAAATTAACAATGAAATGACAACCACAAAAACATGATAGAAATTGATAAACATCGAATGCTAGTCCTTACTTATGTTTTTTTTTTTTTTTTTTTTTTCAAGAATGTCAATAGATAAAAAGACAATGAGTCAATAAAAAGACCTGCTCATATTTGTGCTTTTTTTCCCTACCAAACGTAGTGTCACTTCCTGGAGGATGGAATATTTCACCCAAGAATGAAAATTCTCTCATATTTTACTCACCCTTATGCCATCCCAGATGCAGGGCTCCAGACTAAAAAATTACTTAAGAGACACTGGCTCCTAAACTGAAACATTAAGGAGCCAAATGGCTGTTTTTAGTTGCCAAATCACAGATTTTCTCAATTTAGATTGCTGTTCAGAAGCAAGAAACAAAGCTGCAGAAAAGGAAGTCAGCTGATAACTCATTCATCAAAGGTTTAATAAACAGTATATATAGTTGAGAAAATACATTTGCATTCCCTTTTGTCTCATAAATGTTCACACCCCTTTCATAATTTATACAAATATAAGAGATAAACGATTTGTATTTATTTAGTACTGCTCTTCAGAAACTACATTACATATATTTACATAAAGTATAGTATGTATATAGTAGGGTGTTCTTGAGCATCAGTGAATGTTTGCACCTTGTGTAATAGTTGTGTATGAGTCCCTCAATTGTCCTAAGTGTCAAAAGCTTGATTATATATGTATACTGTATATAAGTGCCAACATTTTGAAGGTCCAAAAAGCACATAAAGGCAGCATAAAAGTAATCCATAAGATTCCAGTTGTTAAATCAATGTCTTCAGAAGTGAAATGATAGGTGTGGGTGAGAAACAGATCAATATTTAAGTCCTTTTTTGCAAGAAATTCCTCTCCCTGCCCAGTAGGGGGCATATGAATGAAGAGTGTGAATCACCAAAATCAAAAGAAGAAGAATGTGAAAGTGGAGTTTGACTGAGCATGGATGAGAATTTATAGTAAAAATTTACTTAAATATTGATTTGTTTCTCACCCACATTTATCATATCGCTTCTGAAGACATGGATTTAACCACTGGAGTCATATGGATTACTTTTATGCAGGCATATGTGATTTTTGGAGCTTAAACATTTTGGCACTCATTCACATGCATTGCATGTACCAAAAGAGCTGAGAAATTCTTCTAAAAATCTTCACATTATACACATCTGGGATGGCATAAGGGTGAATAAATGAGATAATTTTCATTTTTGGGTGAACTATCCCTTTAAGGAACTGGCTTTTGTTATTTAAAGGGATCTAAAAAAAAGACTAACATGATGGAGAGTGATGTTGGGAACACAACAATTAAATAAACCAATTAAACAATATTCCCAAGAAAACATGTTTTGTTAGAAAAAGGTAAAAAATGAAGAAACACCTGGGATATTTCTCAATAAAATGCCAGTTTTTCATATTGGATGTTAATGAAATGTTAGTGAGCAAAAATTACATTATCTGTTCAAAACAATAGTAAAAATATTCCTAATCATATTCAGTGAATCATATTCACTGAATTATGATAAAAGAATACTTACTAATGTGAGTTTTTTATTTTATTT
This sequence comes from Myxocyprinus asiaticus, assembly GCF_019703515.2. Lineage (NCBI taxonomy): Eukaryota > Metazoa > Chordata > Actinopteri > Cypriniformes > Catostomidae > Myxocyprinus > Myxocyprinus asiaticus. The sequence goes on along the minus strand of NC_059384.1, from coordinate 35,201,431 downwards.
TATCCCATATATTAAAACAGGATTAGGGTTTGGGTTACAGTATATGTACACATATGATGTGGACATGAAAATGTACTCCATAACAGGAATGATCCATATAACATCTCACACAATATCTCTAAATCTGGCCCAAAAAACCCCAACTCACCAACTTCCCACTTTAGTCTCTCGCATTCAGCAAATCTTTTGTGCAACAGATTTGAATTTATGCACATGTTGTCACTTTTTCTGTTTGTTTAAAGTGAACTGAACTTTATGCAGCAGGGTTTTCTAATCCGTCCTGTATGTGTCTTGGCAGCAGTGAAGTGCCACCCCTCACCTGTCAGTCAAGTGCTGCGCTAAAACAAGAGTTTAAATTTAGCTGTTTACGAGCTGATTTAAAAGGAAATAACTGTCTGATCGGACAATTTAAAAAAAGCAGAAACATACACAATCACAAGAGCTTCACCGATCTTCTTTAGTGTGTCTGATATCAACACAGATGACAAGCACGAACACCTGAAGCTCCTTTAATACAGGTAATCCATGAAAATATTGGACAATTCTGCTTGACATGTTGCATTTGTACTTACATTAAATTTCAACCTCATCTGGGAGAAACAGTGCACCATTATTTTTCGCGCTTTCTTTGTCTTTTCTTACTTTGTTGTAACACACTGGCATAGTGATTGATGTATGTAGTCATGAAACAAAAACCGTCCCCTCCAAATCCGAACACAAGTGGTCACAGGAGATGCTTTTAAGTGACCAGGTGTAAACAGCCATGTGTCTCACCTGACCACATATGATCAGATCACCCGAAACGCATCTTAATACCAGGTGGAAATGGAGCCTTAGCATAGCAACATGCTAAAACCAGACACCTTTGCAACACCTTTACAATCTCATAGCAATGCCCTGGCAACCACCCAACGACAAAGCAAAATGCTAAAATCATTCAAACTTCTTAGCAACCACCAAGCAACGCCCTGGTAACTACCCACAAAATCCTATAACTGTATAACAACAGGCTAAAATCATTAAAACACCTTAGCTGCATAGCAATGCACTGACAACCACCCACAGCTAAAGGTAAACCGATATATCAGTTTTACCTGATAATCAGCGCTGATAGTCGCTCGTCTATCGGAAAAAAATCAATGGCAATAGTTTTGGATAGTTTTATTTTTTTAAAGTTATAATTGTTTATGCCTCCGTGGCCGGTGCTGGAGGGTTCTACAGTTGGAACTCCTTGGTTTTACAGTATAACATCGCCCTCTAAAGGTTAATTAAAAACATTTACTGACTCAGCGTGGAGTTTGCTGTGCCACCTGACTAGGCTATGCAGAGTGACGGACACTTCAGAACAAATTTAAAACATCAACAGAGAAAAGCCAATGTATGTATACAGTACAAGTTATTATTACATATAGTCATGGTACAATATATAATTAAAGAAAACAAAATGTGGTTTGAGAATTAATAGAATTTATAGCTAATTGCTGCACTGATTGCAGACAAGGTGGATAGGATGCTAACATTAGCTTTTTAAAATCTAATGGTTAGAACAATGTTACAAAATCAAGGATGGAATCTGCTTACCTTTTGTCTTAATTCACCGTTTTGAAAAGAAACAAAAAAATGTCACAGGTGGCAGATCCGATGATTTGTTATAGTCAGATTGTAAACATGAGCAGTTTTGTTGCTGAGTAGATTAATAAGTTAATCATCAGTAGTAAATCAATTTCATGTTAGTGCCAAAACCTTATGTAAAAATGCTGCCTGATTTTTGCTTTTGCTCGGCCGACACCTTAGCAACCGCAGAGCAAAGCACTGACAACCACCCACAACACCATATATACACATGGCAACACGCCAAAATCATTCAAACACCGTAGCAACCGCAAAGCAATGAATGCCCTAGCAAACACCCGGAACACCCTGTAACCACATAGCAACATTCTTCAAACACCTTAGCAACACCCTACCAACGGCAATGCAACATGCTAAAACTAGTCAAACACCTAAGCAACCTCATAGCAATGCCCTGGCAAGAATCACAACACCTTAGCAACTGCATAGCAAGGCCTTTGTAACCACCCACAACACCTTAGCAACTGCATATAGCAACATGCTAAAACCATTCAAATACCTTAACAACTGCATAGCAATGCCCTGACAACCACCCACAACACATTGTGACAAGCATTGTAACAGTGAGTTGTGCATGGGCAAGCACACTAATGTTTTCTTCAGAAATCTGTTTTTAGTATCTATCCATCTCTTCGTCCTCAACTTGTCATTATGTGTTTGCAGCATTATGTAAAATCATTTTTTTTTAACTCTCTAAATTATAAATTAGCATGTGGACTTTAAATCAAAGAAAATTTCAACAAGCATTTCTTCACAAACAGACAATAACACGAGCATTGCAGCAATACTACAACAAAAATAAACTAAAGTTATCTTTTGATACTATGTCAAGTCAAACTGTCTGGGTCTCCACCAGCAGCACCTGTGAGTACAAACAATACTGCGTCCTCTTGTTTAAATTAAGCACTACTGTACAGCCAATCAGAAGGCTGTGTGTGTGCGCTACACATGGAGAAGTGGTTGCAGCAACTTCCTCTCACTCGATGTTGAAGTTTCCAACAGGAAACAGATGACATACTATCTCTCTGCAGCTATCACAACACTTTTTTCTTAAATGTCTTTTTTTTCACACCAACCGACAACTATATGTATCAAGCTCATTAATAAATGTAAACACCATACAGAAATCTGATATATGGCAATATATGTTAAACACATATATTAAATATGCGTTCATAAACGGTTTTCTTTTATATGAAAAGTCACATACTTGAATATATACACCGATGAACAAAAACATTATGAACACTCAAAGGTAAAGTGAATAACGTTGATCATTTCCTAACAAGGCCACATGTCAAGGTTTGGGTAGATTAGATGGTTAGTGAACAATCAGTTCTCACTGTCAACATTTTGAATGCGGGATAAATGGGCAGGAGTAAAGACCTGAACAACTTTGACAAGGGCCAAATTGTTATGCACAGACAACTGGGTCAGAGCATCTCTGAAACAGCAAGTCTTGTGACAGGGTGTTGGGCGCATAAGGCTCATTGATGCGCGAGGGCAACGAAGGCTATCCCATCTGGTCTGAACCGACAGAACATCTACTTTGGCACAAGTCAAAAATTTTTATGATTTAAAATTTGTATGATGGTTACAGGAGGAATGTGTCACAACACACAATGCATCGCACCCTGGTACATATGGGGCTGAGTAGCTGCAGACCGGTCAGTGTGCCCATGATGACTCCTGTCCACCGTCGAAAGCGCCTACAATTGGTACGCGAGCATCAGAACTGGACCTTGGAGCAGTAGAAGAAGGTCGCCTGGTCTGATGAGTCCCGTTTTCTTTTACATCACGTGGACGGCTGTGTACGTGTGCGCCGTTTACCTGGGGAAGTGATGGCACACATGCAGTGTGGGAAGATGACAGAGGGAGCTGTGTCAGCCAAGGGAATGTGATGCTCTGTGAAATGCTACACTAGAAAACCCTGGGTCCGACCATTCATGTGGATGTCAATTTGACACTTGCCACCTACCGAAACATTGTTGCAAACCAGGTACACCCCTTAATGGCAATGGCATTCCCTGATGGCAGTGGCCTCTTTCAGCATGATAATGTGTCCTGTCACACCATACACATTGTTCGGGAATGGTTTGAGGAACGTGATGAAGAGTTCAAGGTGTTGCCCTGGCCTCCAAATTCCCCAGATCTCAATCCGATTGAGCATTTGTTGGGATGTGCTGAACCAACAAGTCTGATCCATGGCGGCTCCACCTCACAACTTGCTGCTAATGTCTTGGTGTCAGATACCACAGGACACCTTCAAGGCTCCTGTAGAGTCCATGCCTCGGTGGGTCGGCACAGTTTTGGTGGCACGCAGAGGACAAACAGCATATTAGGCAGGTGGTCATATTGTTTATCTTATCATCAGTATATATGGAACATATATTTCAAAATACTACAAGAATGCATTTTGTATATTCATTCATGCATTCATTCATTCTTTACATTTATATACAGTAGTGCTCTTCGAGCCACTCAAAGCACTTAACATAGTGATGGGGGAGTCTAATCAACCACCACTAGTGTGCACCAGCTATCTGGATGATGCGACCAGATGCAACCATAGTGCGCCAGGACACCCACCACACACCAGCTATTGGTGGAGTGTAGATTACATGTAAGTGTTACAGTCAAGTCAAGTCATTTTTATTTGTATAGCGGTATATGCTACTGTATATGTAACGTGTTTTCCCAAATACTAGTGGAATTTGAATATGTACAAATATGCTCAAATGTATGAACTACAGTTTTATATATAATATATAAACAGTGTATGTTCATTTTTGTGTGCTTTATCAAAAATAAATAAATAAAAAATAGTGTAGTGCTAGATGTATGCTGCATAGATGTATCACCAAAGAAATGTATAAGTGGGTTTCATGTTGACACCTTGTATCAGAGCAACTCTTTGAATATCTGACACATTTTAGGTGATAAGGTCAGAGACACAGACAAAGGAAAACATACTCTGTCTGTAGTCTGCAATATTCTTCTATTTCCTTCTTCAAGAATGATTTATTTTTTGTTTTGGTAAGTTTTATGTCAACTACAATTTTCTATATTAAGGGCATTTCTGAGGGATTTTATGTCTGGAAAAGAGATTAGTTCAATGTTTCCATTTGGTTCACAATATGCACGTGTTCTGAATTAAATATTGAGGAAGTAATTTAGTCACACTGTAACAAGGCCAGTTTTCTTGAATGTTTGAGCTAACTCTAACATTGTGACTCTGAAAGTTCTGAATTGTCTTAATGAAAGCATTTATTTTCATAAAAGTTTTCTCTTACATATGAAAGCCGACAAGAATTAGAGTCAAATAAGACTCTTGGCCATTCTTAATTATACTCAATTTAAACAGACTAAATATGTGTCATTGTAAATGACTTTTTGGCTTTTAAATGTCATTTGTAATGGTACAGACGCTAGTATTGACCACAGGACTGAACACAATGGCATTTCAACAACTTTAACAAATGTGGGTCAAAACAGAAGAAAAAACTAAATTGCAAACAAATCTCTCTGGATTTCGCAGCATTCCAAGACCCAGGAATATTTAAGTAGAAAATAGTTCTTTGCATTTCTAAAAAAAAAATGTGAAGTGGTTCTTGCCCGTCCAAAGCTCTCTGCCATTCTAGTGTATCCTGGATATTTGCCAAAACGTTGCTATGTGGTCGCTAAGGTGCACTGAATTTTTTTATTTTTTTTTATTGGTTTTACATAAATCAATTATGGACATCTGTTCCACATAATGAAAATGAGTTTCCATAATATGAAATGAAAATGTAGGCTCTACTTAAATGTTTTGTGTTGCATAAACCCAAAGGAAGTTAATCTCACTTAAATTAGATCTGTCCAAATTACTCCACTTAATTTAACAGCTTGCTGCTAGCTAGCATCAATATACATTAGCATATTATATATTTTTGTTTACTGTGACAAGAATGGTACTATTTATGGTCTACGAAGCCTCAGTCAGTCTGTATGCTGATGATCCTTCAGTCTTTGCTTCATGTCAAAAGCAATTTATGCATATTGTTCAGCAAGTACAGTGTTGTTAATCACACATCCTCGACCTAACCATTAGCTTTACTCTTCTCCACAATGGTAACCTCTGAAAAATATCCACCATGACAGAGACTTCTCTAAATCCCAGCATAACAGAACATTAAACACTAACAAGTTTCCTCCTCCCAATCCAGTCTCATGCAAAGCATGCTGGGAAATGTAAATCCCTTGTCCCGTTTCAGATATAGTTTGATGCAACAAATCTTTTTCACATAGTCCCAACACAATTTCATTAAGTAAACATAGTTGGATTGTACACAATAAAATTAAGTTGAGACCAAATACTAAAGAATTGTGTTGGATTAACTCAATTTAATTAAGTAAATTGCGAAAGCATTAAAAATCATGTTGAGTGAAAACTATCCGTTAGAAGTCTGAATCAATTTGATCATTTCATATCAATGTAATCCTATCACTTTTTTATGACTTTGTTAGTATATTCAATAGAGCTGCTTTCCATTTTTTCAGTGTGTTTTAAGTTTTTAGTGTGTTGCTATGCAGTTGCTAGTGCATTGCTAAGTGGTTGCTAGGGTGTTCTGGCTGTTTGGTATGTGGTTGCTAGAATGTTGTGGGTGGTTGCAAGGGCATTGATAGGTGGTTGCTTGCTGGCCCAAGTCTAAAGAGCCCACTTACAAGTTTCTATGATACTGTGGTCCCCTAGACATGGTTCGGGTCCCTCCTTCAATTTAATCTACAGTTGTGCTCAAAAGTTTGCATATCCTGGCAGAAATTGTGAAATTTTGGCATTGATTTTGGAAGTATGACTGATCATGCAAAAAAAATATTAATTATTTTATTTAAGGATAGTGATCATATTAAGCCATTTATTATCACATAGTTGTTTGGCTCCTTTTTAAATCATAATGATAACAGAAATCACCCAAATGGCCCTGATCAAAAGTTGACATACCCTTGAATGTTTGGCCTTGTTACAGACACACAAGGTGACACACACAGGTTTAAATGGCAATTAAAGGTTAATTTCCCACACCTGTGGCTTTTTAAATTCCAATTAGTGTCTGTGTATAAATAGTCAATGAGTTTGTTAGCTCTCACGTGGATGCACTGAGCAGGCTAGATACTGAGCCATGGGGAGCAGAAAAGAACTGTCAAAAGACCTGCGTAACAAGGTAATGGAACTTTATAAAGATGGAAAAGGATATGAAAAGATATCCAAAGCCTTGAAAATGCCAGTCAGTACTGTTCAATCACTTATTAAGAAGTGGAAAATTCAGGGATCTCTTGATACCAAGCCAAGGTCAGGTAGACCAAGAAAGATTTCAGCCACATCTGCCAGAAGAATTGTTCGGGATACAAAGAAAAACCTACAGGTAACCTCAGGAGAAATACAGGCTGCTCTGGAAAAAGACGGTGTGGTTGTTTCAAGGAGCACAATACGGTGATACTTGAACAAAAATGAGCTGCATGGTCGAGTTGCCAGAAAGAAGCCTTTACTGCGCCAATGCCACAAAAAAGCCCGGTTACAGTATGCCCGACAACACCTTGACATGCCTCACAGCTTCTGGCACACTGTAATTTGGAGTGACGACACCAAAATAGAGCTTTATGGTCACAACCATAAGCGCTATATTTGAAGAGGGGTCAACAAGGCCTATAGTGAAAAGAATACCATCCCCACTATGAAGCATGGTGGTGGCTCACTGATGTTTTGGGGGTGTGTGAGCTCTAAAGGCACAGGGAATCTTGTGAAAATTGATGGCAAGATGAATGCAGCATGTTATCAGAAAATACTGGCAGACAGTTTGCATTCTTCTGCACGAAAGCTGCGCATGGGATGCTCTTGGACTTTCCAGCACGACAATGACACTAAGCACAAGGCCAAGTTGACCCTCCAGTGGTTATAGCAGAAAAAGGTGAAGGTTCCGGAGTGGCCATCACAGTCTCCTGACCTTAATATCATCGAGCCACTCTGGGGAGATCTCAAACATGCGGTTCATGCAAGATGACCAAAGACTTTGCATGACCTGGAGGCATTTTGCCAAGACAAATGGGCAGCTATACCACCTGCAAGAATTTGGGGTCTCATAGACAACTATTACAAAAGACTGCACGCTGTCATTGATGCTAAAGGGGGCAATACACAGTATTAAGAACTAAGGGTATGCAGACATTTGAACAGGGGTCATTTCATTTTTTTCTTTGTTGCCATGTTTTGTTTTATGATTGTGCCATTCTGTTATAACCTACAGTTGAATATGAATCCCATAAGAAATAAAAAAATTTTGTTTTGCCTGCTCACTCATGTTTTCTTTAAAAATGGTACATATATTACCAATTCTCCAAGGGTATGCAAACTTTTGAGCACAACTGTATATTTTTATAGATTAAAGCACTGAGCAACCAACGCTCATGATGTTCTGCCAAGCCCATGCCAAGACAACCAGTGACCACTACACAAATTATTCTTATTTGTTATGTAAAGTATAACATAAAGTCATACGGTTGTTATTGTGAAATGGAGGGGTCTTGTATCCCCTGAACGGTTATTTTGTTATAATGACAGGTTAACTGTACATTAACCCACTTATTACATTGCTATTGCAAATAAATAAATGAATGGACATGAAATATTGATCTGAGTTTAAATAATTTCATTATGAAAGATGCAAAGCGGAGACTGATACATGAGACACGAAACTAGCACAGCAACATAAGAAAACAGTTGCCTGGGAGAATGGTCATTTATACAGTGTAGAGGTCATTATACAGAAATATTTGACAAGAAAATGCAACAACTGACCAATCAGAATCAAGTATTTCAGACAGCCATGTAATACGTTGTTTTTGTTTTTGTGTGCTTGTGTAAAAAAGTGTTCTGTGTAGTACATGGTTGATTTTTAATTCTCACAAAACCTGTCAAGAAAATGTCCTGGGACTATTTTACTCTCAAATCAAAAGAAAGAAATAAAAAGATCTTCCTATTTTTATCACCATTAAGAATGTTTTTTAAATTGTGACATTATTTTCAGGACATATATGTACATTTTACTCCCCAATTCTCATTATCATAATTTATTTTTATATTATTTAAACTGTAAAGTATTTTTTACATCACAGAAGTACTCACTTAATACTGCCTTTCATTTATGCTGAATTAAAAAAAAAAAATTACAATTACAATTACAACAGCATATTTCAACTGTAATACAGGAAAAAATGTCTGACACACTTCATATTAGGTGTCTTTAATTACTATGTATTTAAGCATTTAATACAATGTACTTATTATGTACATACATGTTGTTGCATTGTATGTACATTTAAAGTACCTGCATTTAATTACATTTGTAGTAACACTGTTGACCTTACCCCTAAACCTAAACATAACCCTACCCCAATCCTCACACTAAACTTAACCTGTAGCCCTAATCTAATCGCTAACACTAACCCTTAAACTTCCCGTACCTCTACCTCATTTGCTGCAAATGTGAATCTTGTGAGAATTTTTCAGAACAACATGTAGTTACACAATAAATACATTGTATTGTATGCATTTTAATAAGTATTTTAATTGTTAGTACATAGTAGTTAAAGACACCTAATATAAAGTGGGATCAATATGACTGTGTTGCAGTAATGTGCGTCACCATTTAAAATAATGGGAATAGATTTCAAAAATATGGTTTCATATTTTTGGCGTTAAATTTTACCAAGACATTTCCTTGACAGGTTTTGTGAGAATCACCCACATGTGTCTTTACCAAATGAGCCATAATTACCTACTTTCCTGTCAACACTCTACTCTCCTATAAATATAGGCAAAAGTCCACAAAATACAATTCAAAACTAATAAACAAATAAGCATATAAATAAAAAATTACTGTTAGAGAAAATGGACAGTTGATGTACAGTAGCCTAATAATTGCTTTTTTGACAAAACAACCTGAACATAAAATGTATTATTTGTTGTTAATCATAACTTTTAAGTATAACAATACTATTGTCAGCTTTCAAACTGGCCAACTAAGAGAGTCTAATTTAGTCTGTGTTAATATCGTGCTGATATGAGCTGGGTGTGGTGTCATATGTTGTGTTTGCTGTGCTTGCTTAATGATAGTGTATAGACACCATGATATCCGGCCAAGCAACACATTCAATCAACATTTCAGCATTTATGTAGTATGAAGGCAAAGGTTATTCATAATGCATTACAAATCAGTATTGATCTCCATTAAGACAACATCCACCACTAAATCTGTTCATCGCATATTCATGCCTCTTCATTTAAAAAAAAAAAAAAAACAATATACTGACACTGACATATCAGTACAGATGAAAACAACATCCTGACATGGTGTGTACATCTGTTTCTCATCAATCAATCAATAAAGTCATTCAAATGATGAATTAATGAAACTATTCAGTAGAATGCTGGATGTAGATCTCTTAGGCACAATGATATCAATAACTACTTATTTTCAAGACATATTTGAGCAAAATCAACAACACAGACTTAGTCCTAACAAAAGTTTTTAATCGCACTGTTTGTTTGAGGAAAAATATCACTTACCTTGTTATATCTGGCAGGTTTAATTACTAGGTGATCGGGTCATAAATAGGTTTATTAAAACCTCTTTCCTGTGTAACGGTGGACACCACTCAGCCCACATGTAACAGGGTGCTGCGCTGTAATGCTGTGTGTTAGTCACTGACTGTTCGCTTACTTCCTGCCAGATGCGGAAATTCAGGTCTCAACCTGTTTTGTGCATTCCAGCTGACACTGAAAACATGCAGCACTCAAGTGCACAACTGAGATTGAACGCAATATGAGATATGACACACAAACCCACACTAGTTTATTATTTCTCCTTTGAATAGATATTGGTCAATGATTAATACTCTCTGTCAATGTATAATCTATGGTACACATTTTAACTCAAAATGAAAGTAAAAGGTTAAAAGCATTTTATAAAGCTGGACTATTTTTAGGGCAGATTTTTGTGAAACTAATTATGAAAATCATTAATGCTGAAGTAACTTTGCATTGACAGATAGAGATGGGGAATAGAGAGTTTAATTTTTTTTTTTTTTTAATGTAGTATTCAGTAATCAGTCACTAATTTATTCATAACTCAAACATTTGAATGTGATTTATTGCAGTTTGGAGACAAACAGACACACGTCAAATGGACTCTTCTAGTTTGGTTTTTGGTTTACATTAAGAATGAATGAACCAAATAAAGAAGGTTATAACATTGGCTGATCCTTCAGCCCTCAGCAAGGCATCTATTCCAAAATACATTTTCCCCCCAAGCTACAACCCTAAAAAATGACTGAGGCTTTCAAACTTCATCATGTCTGGACAGTGAATAATTGATGAGTCTTTCTATTCATGTAGTAGCTATATAAACATGCTCGGGTCCATGCTATTGCTCATTTCAGTGCACTGGAAGGCAAATAGTGAAGCAGAGGGGGTTATTTTGTGATAATTACAGCCTAACTGTATATTATGCTGCTTTTTACATTGCAGTGTGAAACGTTTACCCATGTTTCCATTGATCAACCCCCCATCCCCCTGGAATCTATGCCCCTGAAACAGTTATTTTGTAATATTTTATTCACTAACCACCAGCAATCAGTTTTGCACGAAATTGTGCTGCATCTTAAGCATTCAAATGAAGTCATTGTCATTCCTTTCAAAAAATGCAAACTATTCTATTAATATACTAAAATATATTAATATACTAAACTTTTATATTTAAATTAGTCTTATTATAGACTGAGCTTCATTCACAAAAAATGCCTGCCACAATTTAGATCGCGCTATTACCTCCAGATGAAAGCAGGAGGTACAATAATTTGTATTTAAAAGAGATGTTAGTTTACATTTTCTGTCAATCATATCAGCAGTAATTTGTCAAATAATGATCAAATGATGGAAAAGAATGTTATAACCTGGCATATATCCAGATGCATGGTGTAGTCAAGCACACATTTTCGGCATGTTAAAAAGATGATTCAGGTGTATAGATCACAGTAGTCAGATAACGGTTTGCTGTAGAAATTGCTTTGGATAAAAGCGTCTCCAACAAAAAATGACTAGGTGCACCTTTAAAGTTAACATGGAATGATATTTGCAACCCATTTCACTTCCATCATGTTATGTATTTCTGAATGAAACAGGATATTCAAAGAAAAAAAGTAGGATGGGACTTGATTTTATCCAGAATTGATTGTATCATGAAAAGTGTGCATTCCATACCAGAATGTGAGAGATTGCAGTGGATTGTGAGGACTACTCCACAAGTTATTACAATTTGCTGAAAGATTACAAAAACAAACATTTGTTTTCTTTGGAATACTGTGCCACATGAGCCATTCACAATAACACCAGGAACGAGCACTATGAAAGTAAAGGGGTCAATTTAAATTTCACATTGACTTTAAAAAAAACAAACACTCTGATGGCAGTTCCAGTCGATGATCTAATATGGTGATCCAATGCAATTCAGCAAGTACTTTTATCTACATCTGATTTCTGTTCATTTCTGTAACATGTGGAATTGGTGGAGACATCTGTCAGCCACAGGCATGAACATTTTCAGCTGTCGAGCTCTGGCTTAAATCTCTGTTATTTCCTTTAGAATAAACTGTTTAATATCAGTGTGTTCTTATTGATTGTGTGACTCCAATCACGAAGGCACAAATGTTCATCTAACTGACAATATCCTCTCTACTACAATCATTAGATATGTTTATAAGCAGACTTTTACTAAAACAGCTTTAGAGGTGAGCACATTTGGCACAAAGTGATGGCTTAGCTCAAAACAGGGTCACAACCTAGTCTGATGATGAACAGGCATTCAGCTCTTTTCAAAGAAAGTACACTTTGTCTCTAATGACTCAGAAGCCCATGTGGTGAGGTGTGAGGGGATATGGTCTTTAAAAACCATTAGTGCACAGGTGACGCATTATTCTGGTGTTACAGGGGTCTGAACTACACAAGACTGTCAAACACTTTGGCCTTTCATGGCAGCCATTATAATGGGAAAGAAATAAACAGTTTTTCACAACTTAATCCATCATTTTAGCTTAATTAAATGTCTCAGCAAATCAAACTTGTTTAAAATCTGTTTACTGTGTGTGTGTGTGTGTGTGTGTGTGTGTGTGTGGGCGGGTTTAAGTGGTTTATGAGGACTTTTTTTTAGGTTACAAACTGGTAATTACAAGGGTATTATGCTATAAATGTGGTTTATGAGGACATTTCTAGTGTTCCCATAATTCAAATCACTTAAAAAAAACATACTAAATTATGTTTTATTGAAAATGTAAAAATGCAGAAAGTGTTTTGTGAGAATTAGGTTGAGGGTAGGTTAGGGTTAGGGGATAGAAACTATAGTTCATACAGTATAAAGAATCATTATGTCTGTGGAGATTGCTCATAAGGATAGCCGCACCAAAATATAAACTATATATAAGATAAACATATTATGCACTGTAAACCCTAATGCTCATAATAATTAATTGTTTTGAGTAGGGAAAAATTAAATCATACAAATTAGTTCAAATAAATGAACATTGATGTGTATTTAGAACTTTCTTTTGAGTTCACAAAACTTTTACACTTTTAACACCTTTTAAGTAACCTGAATTGGTTAATGTTTGTTTAATGAACTTGTCTCTTTGAATTTACAGGAACTTAAATTTAACTGAAACTGGGAAGGGGATTTATATTTCCACGCGTGCTTTACATGGCACTCGACAGGGAGAGTAAATGTTAAAATTAAGTGTTATATAGTGTGTCTTGTGCAAGATTAATGTAAAGGGAGATACTTGTTAGAGTTTAAGGTTTTGCTGTGTTATTTAGAAGAATTTCTGTCAAGTTAAAGCTTTTGGGGGTTACCATTATGGTGAATAGTGGAGCTTGAGATTAGCTTGAGGACAGGTACAATATTAGACTGTTCTACGGCATATTGATATACTTGTTGAGCAATTGCTATGCTAATCAAAGCATGGTTTATACATGCTAACGTTCACTGTACTAGTTTGTTCTAGCTAGCTAGGTTCCCTCTACTTGACATATTTAAGTTGAGCCTACATTGTTATTTTAAGTTCAGCCAAAGAATTAAATTTAAAGTACCATTAAAATGCATGAGTTAGCTTACTCAGTATTTCAAGTTAAGAAAAAGATCAACACACATGAGTAGTGCAAAATCTGACAGTTCTGCTTACTTAAACTTACATTTTACTTTTATGCATTTGGCAGACACTTTTATCCAAAGCAGCTTACAGTGCACTTATTACAGGGACAATCCCCCTGGAGCTAAGTGCCTTACTCAAGGACACAATGGTGATGGCTGTGGGGATTGAACCAGCAACCTTCTGATTACCAGTTATGTGCTTTAGCCCACTACGCAACCACCACTCCCTAAAACCTCAAAAAAACTTGTAATTTATTAACTTAAAAAATGTGATGTAACTGATTTGTGCTGACTTATTCAGGTTTACAGTGTGTGCTTGAAAAGACTCTTTGAGTAGCTGTTTGTTTGATGAATGACAACCGCTACTAATGTAAACAAATGGCAGCACACATCGGAGAAAGATCGCATTTGATGTATTGCCTGTGCGTATAAGAGCAGTAAACTTTTTATCATGGTACTTTGGTGACGAATTGGATGTATGTATATAAAATAAACTTATTCTGTGGTTAAAAGACTGTATGAGTAACTGTTTGAACAAATATAAATTACAGATGCTTGACCAGTGCAGCCTGTGTCGGCTCGAAAGCTGATTTGAATCTGGCAGCTTGTAACATAACTGGCTGTCGCAGAAACACATATGTGTGACGCTACTCTGCGGGGCCCAGTTATTAACCATCAGGTGTGACGGTATGTATGAAAGGGTTAAAGTACAAATTTTAGGTTTTATTATAAGTTAATACAGTATTATGAGTCTAAATAACAGATTGTCTAAATTGCTTGATGGATATGTATCACACATCATTATAATCAAGAAAAAATAAATAAAAAATACTCAGCTTTTCTTTAAAAATTTACGTTGATAAGCAAACAACCCACTGAGGATTGTAAAGCCATGCATCATGGTCATATAAAAGCTCCTCGATTACCAAACAAACTCTGGATTCCTCTCTTCAGAGGTCTCTGGATCAAATGTGCTTCTAGAATGGCCGAATTAACTCTAACAAATAAACTTTGACCCTTCAAGATTTTTTCTTCTGCGTGACAGCTTCTGAATGAGAGACAACAGCTGTTTAAATAATCAAAAGTCTGTCTGATTGTAGACAGAAACATTGCCAGAAACAATGGTGACACTGCTCAAAACAACCTTCCAACACCCATAAAGATGCCTCTATCAAAGAATTTCACTGCAACCACTGAAGTTTGTCTGTGTCCAAATCCTTATATTGGAGGATACCTTTGAATTCCCAGACGAGAAATCCCAGACATTTTTTTCTTTCTTTTAATTTTTAAAAAAAACTGCTCTTTTTAGTAATAGCTCCTTATGCGTTACTCAGTATGTTGGACAATTCTGGAAATACGCAAAATAAAAATGTCTGGCTCAACATTGCGCATTAAAAGGAAGAGGGGGAAATAAACATCAGAGGATGAACAACAGAGGAGAGGGGGGAAGTAAGGGGTTAAATCTCATGGAATGCCACATTCTGGCAGTGTCTCAAAACTTAATTAGTTCACTACCTAGTCCAGCATTTTTGGGCATCACAAGTGCTTGCAGATTTCTTTCTTTTTTTGGGGCATTATAGGCGCACAAGCAACCGTTTTGGTCATCGGGTGCAGCATTTCTGGCCATAAAAATTGTGCATCATTTGTGGGCTTCAATTGCATGATCAGCATTTTTGGGCATCATAGGTGCACATTTAACAGTTTTGGTCATCATAGGAATGCGTGTCGCATTTTTGGGCATCACAGGTGCACATGCAATTGTTTTGGGCATTATAGGTGAGTGCAGCAAATTTGTAGGCATCATAGGCATGCATGCAGCATTTTTGTGCATCATAGGTGTGTGTGAAACTTTTCTGGGCATCATAGGCCAACATGCAGCATTTTTTGGCATCATAGGCATCCATGCAGCATTTTGAGGCATTATAGGTGTGTAAGCAATCTTTTTGGGTATCAATTGTACGTTCAGCATTTTGAGCATCATAGGTGCACATACAACAGTTTTGGGCATCATAGGCATGCATTCAATATTTTTGTGCATCATAGGTGTGTATGTGCAACATTTTTGGGCATCACAGGCACACATGCAACAGTTCTTAGCATCATAGGTAAGTGCAGCGTTTTTAGTCATCGTAGACATGCATGCAACATTTTTGAGGCATTATAAGCATGTAAGAAACATTTTTGGGCATCAGTGGCTCGTTCAGCATTTTTGGGCATCATAGGTGTACTTGTGGGCATGATGTGCAGCATTTTTTGGGCATTAAAAGGATGCACAGCCTTTTTGGGCATCACAGGTGCATAAAGTATTTTTGGCATCATAAGCACATGCAGCATAAGTGCACATACAACATATTTGGGCATTATATCTGCAAGTGTCTGTGAAGCCCAAGAATATGTAGGCGGCTCACAAGGTTTTGAAACACCGCCCATGACATTCTCCTTCAGAAGTGTTCAGAGTTGCTCACACACATACACACACTCCTGGTGAGTAGAGATGCTCACCTCCTGCTGCTTTTATTTTCACTGACATTCCAACAGAAGAGAACTGCAGGTAAAATACTCACCATTTCAAGTATTTATCAGCGGATTTAAACAGAACAAGATCAAAGCATCTTCATATTCTGGATTTGGACTGATTGATGACGGACTTTCTTTTCAATCAATCAAATGGTTGGCAGGACCTTTAAACTGGTTGTCCGTGCAGTTGAGAGTATATAACTTACAGTAAATCACTTTAATCACATAGAGACTTGCGGCAATTTAATTTTGTGTTATCTTTTTGCATGTGTCGTAATTGGTTTTCTTTCATTATTTAGGTGGATAAATTATTAAACAATGCCTTCATCCATAAGGACGCTATTGTTGCTGATTTATGTTTTATGTGCGTTCATCTCCGCGTGCTCTGGCGACACTGGAGACGCCAGACCCTGCTCTGGATCACACTGCCCGGGGAGCAGAACTTCAAGGCCACCTCGGCAATACAACCCGACAACACAGAGCAGATCGATAAATCAGCATGCTCACTCCCGCTTTCATTCTGAACATCACGCAGCGCTTCCATCATCGCACCGCGGGCGGTCTGGAGACCAGGCGAGAGAAACGCTGCAGACGCGCGTCGCTGAAGTCTTTGGCTCTGTCTGCGCCGATTGCGTTACGCCTAAAAGAGCGGCTGAAGTTGTTAATGACACCAGAGAATGTAAAGGAATTGAGTGTCGTCTGCCTCTTAGGATACGACCGAAGCCCCGGCCGAGACCCTGTGCGGGAGACGGGTGTGTGCCCGGGACCAGCCAGCCTCCCCTCATGCATGTGGCAGACAGAGCCGCTCAGTTTCTGGGGGAATTTCCGGACATTGGATATCCTGCATCGGAGCTCGGGGCTCCTTTGGGAGTACAGCTCACATGTGACCTTAAACCAGGTGAATTGAAACAGTGTTTCCAGCTGTTCTGCACTTGAATGGGAGTATATTCTTTCAAAACGGGTGTAACTCTTCAGCAAACAGTGTACAGAGTAGGTTATATGACCAGAGTAAATTTTAAAAACAAATTATTTTATGACTTATTCCAATTATACAAAGTATTATGGTATTTTGGACATGGTACCATGCAATATCATGTTTTTTTAAATATACATGATGGTAATTGTATTTGTTGAAGTATGGTAAATTAAAGTAATCAGGAACATTGGGTAATGTGGGACACCTAAACTCTAATTTGTTACTCTAATATCTTGTTCCATCACACGCAAGTCTATGTTATTCCATATTCTTGCTTGATTGTCATGTGATAAAGTGTCATTTGTTGGTCTGAAGTGTTTAAAGAAGAGATGCCCAAACTAGGGCCTGCGGGCCAACTCAACTTTGATTTGGCCCGCCTTGAACTATATGACAAGAGTGAAAAAAAAAAAAAAAAAAAAAAAAACATGCTATTGACCCAGCTTTCATTGCATTCATTTAGCAGATTACAGAGTAATGTTTATTTTATTTTTATTTATTTATTTATTTATTTATTTTTGTATAATGAAATCATAAAGGAGGGGAACCAAGGCAACTTTAATATTTTAATATAATACAGGTTGCAGAGCCTGAAATTCAGCATGGGATTGCGGGTATTGCGCACAATTTTAATAATTCCCCTAATTTCCATGTTCATAATGTGGGAAATTCCCGCACTCTTTTATTCACTTTACAGTGCAGCTGCAAATTAGTAAACCAATAGATACAGATGAACAAATCAAATCAATACACTTGATTTTGTATCAAACTGTAATTCCAGAAGCTGCCCGAGTAAGAATCAGGATCAGAATCAGAATGAGCTTTATTGCCAAGTATGCTTACACATACAAGGAATTTGTCTTGGTGACAGAAGCTTCCAGTGCACAAACAATACATGACAAGAATAAAAAGTGAATAGAAAATATAAGTATATATAAAAATACACAATAAGACCACACACATACACACACACACACACACACACACACACACACACACACACACACACATATATATATATATATATATATATATATATATATATATATATATATATATATATATACAAATACAAATCTGCAAGGGAATGTATTGCAGAAGAGGTAGGATATGTTAGATGAATATAAATAGACTAAGCTGTGTATTGCACGTAATTATTGCTCAATGGGGAGGTTTTAACTGTTCATGAGATGGATAGCCTGAGGGAAAAAACTGTTTCTGTGCCTGACAGTTCTGGTGCTCAGTGCTCTGTAGTGCCATCCAGAAGGCAACAGTTCAAAAAGGAAGTGGGCTGGGTGAGTGGGGTCTAGAGTGATTATTTCCTGCCCTTTTCCTCACTCTGGAAGTGTACAGTTCTTGAAGGGAGGGCAGGGGGCAACCAATAATCCTCTCAGTAGTCTGAACTGTCCTTTGTAGTCTTCTGATGTCCGATTTCCTAGCTGAACCAAACCAGACAGTTATTGAAGTGCAGAGGACAGACTCAGTGACTGCTGAGTAGAACTGTGTCAGCAGCGCCTGTGGCAGGTTGAACTTCCTCAGCTTGCGAAGGAAGCACAACCTCTGCTGGGCCTTTTTCACAATGGTGTCAATGTGGGTGTCCTACTTCAGGTCCTGTCAGATGGTAGTGCCCAGGAACCTGAATGACTCCACTGCTGCCACAGTGCTGTTTAGAATGGTAAACAGGGTCAGTGCTGGGGTGTTCCTCCTAAAGTCCACTATCATCTCCACTGTTTTGAGCGTGTTCAGCTCCAGATTGTTTTGACTGCACCAGTGAGCCAGCCGTTCAACCTACCTTCTGTATACAGACTCATCGTCATCTTGGATGAGGCCGATGACAGTAATGTCAGGAGCTTGACAGAGGGGTCCTTGGTGATGCAGTTATTTGTGTACAGGGAGAAGAGTAGTGGGGAGAGCACACATCTCTGGGGGGCACTAGTGCTGATTGTACAGGTGCTGGAAGCTGGAAGTGAATTCCCCCAGTCTTACTAACTGCTGCCTGTCTGTCAGAAAGTTGGTGATCCACTGACAGATAGACGTGGGAACAGAGAGTTGGTGTAATTTAGTCTGGAGAATTGCTGGGATGATGGTGTTGAAAGCCGAACTGAAGTCCACAAAAAGGATCCTTTCATATGTCCCTCGTTTGTCCAGATGTTGCAGGATATGATGCAATCCCATGTTGACTGCATCATCCACAGACATGTTAGCTCGATAGGCAAATTGAAGGGGATCTAGAAAGGGTCTAATGATGTCCTTCACGTGGGCCAACAGACATCAGAGTGATGGATCTGTAGTCATTGTGTCCTGTGATTTGGGGTTTCTTTGGGACAGGAATGATGGTGGAGCATTTGAAACAGCAGGGAACTTCACACACTGCTCCAGTGATCTATTGAAGATCTGTATGAAGATGGGGGCCAGCTGGTCAGCAAAGGATTTTAGACAAGTGGGTGAAAAACCGTCTGATCCCTGTATTTCCTTGTCTTTTGTTTCCGGAAGACACGGCACACCTCCTCTTCTCAGATCTTAAGTGCAGGTTGAGTAGCAGGAGGGGGGAGGAGGGGGGTTGCAGGAGGTGTTGATGTTTGTGTGAAGTGAAGGTCTTTTTACAGTCTTTACTACAGGTTTAGCTGATTTTAGTTTATGCCTGTAGGTTGGAAGAAGATGAACCAGACAGTGATTAGAAAGTCCCAAAGCTGCTCTAGGGACAGAGCAATATGCATCCTTTATTGTTGTGTAGCAATGATCCAGTGTATTCCTGTCTCTGGTGGGGCATGTAATGTGCTGTCTGCATTTTGGCGGTTCACGGGTGAGGTTAGCTTCATTAAAATCTCCCAGAATAATAATAACTGAGTCCAGGTATTGTTGTTCCGTGTCTGTGATGTTATTAGCCAGCTGGTGCAGTGCTGTGTTCATGCACGCTTGTGGAGGAATATAAACACTCACCAGAATAAACAAGGAAAACTTCTGTGGCGAGTAGAAAGGCTTACAGTTGATGAAGAGTGCTTCCAAATTAGGACAGCACATCTTCTTTAACGCTGTTACATCTGTACACCAACTTCCATGGATGTAAAAGAATGTTCCACCGCCTCTCATTTTTCCCTGTTAACTCCGCAGTGCGATCCACTCTGAACAGCTGAAAGCCCGGCAGATGTAACGTGCTGTCCGGAATAGCTTCACTCAGCCAGGTTTCTGTGAAGCACAAGGCAGCGGAGATTGAAAAGTCCTTCTTTGTATGGGTGAGGAGATGTAGTTCATCCATTTTGTTAGGAAGAGAGCGTGTTTAAACAACACAGCTGCGCCTCTGACTAAAATGTCCAGCAAAACATCCGAATAGTCAAAAACCGGGAAAAGCTTTTCTGGTATGTGCTGCCAAATGTTCAGCAGTTCGTCCCTGGCAAAACTGATTGGAAAAAAATTACTAAACACAGGACAAACAAACAAAAACAACAAAAGAATTGGAGAGCTCCACACCGAGGCAGCCATCTGCAGTGCCATCTTGATCATAATCTGCTGTCTTTCTCTTTCTCTCTCGTGCAGCTGTCAGAAGTGTAATCGCGCTCAGTGAGAAAGTGCTTTGTCACGTAGTTACTGAACTTAAGATGTTACAGATGTATAAACCTTTCTAAATCTGTTAATTCGACATGCAAATGGCATTATACCACGTCTCCATAAGCAAGCGACACAATAATACTATATAGTTCCTGTTTAGAATCAACAAAGCTCATGCGCTTTTCATATCTTGGTGCTCCCTTATTATTCATAACTCAGCACATTTGCAAGAAAGGCAGAAATAGCCAAATCTCTAGTTCCATCCAGGGCAATTAATGGGGGCTCTGGGCAAAAAAAACAAAAAAAAAATCCCTTGCAATCTGATATTGTTCCAAATATATCCATTGCAATCTTCATTTGAATTTTTGCTGAACATTATTTATTTCGTGCCATCTGTTGTGCAGATGTTGCAGAGTCAGTGGTGGATGCTCGCGCTATAAACACGCACAGACGGTCACTCCACTTCTCACGCTGCGCACCAGTTCAGTGTCGTGCTCGCGCTAAAATTATCAAATGCTACAATGTAGTTAATAAGAATATAAACAAAGATAATATCTGGATGTGTTAAATTGCCTTGATGTTGAATAAAATTTTATTAATTATACAATAATCATTTTACAGATCATTAACCACGTTTGGTGTATGAATCATATCTCTGACTAATGTTCATTGTTTTATTAAACTGGCTTGGAGTTACTAAGGTGTTGCTAAGTTTTTTTTTTTTTTATAAGCTCTTCATTCCAAATCTGGAGAAATGCTGTCATCTACCCCTCTGTGTCAGTGCATTAGTTTTGTATGTTAATTTAATAGCCAAAATATTTGGAAATATGTGAATGAGAAGAAAACATTCCCTCCCTTGGGAAAAATTGGTCGCTGCTCAACCACATTATGCAATGTAGAGATCATGCAATTTTGTAATTATTGAAACATGCCATTTTAAAATTGAATTAATTGTTTAAATTAAAGTATTTGACATGAAAGGATGATCAAGTCAAAAGGCTAGAAAAAAATAACCTTTGTAAAGGTAAAAAAACAAAATAAAAATATTGGGGGTATTGGCAAATCAAAGCACAGTTTGGGACATTGTTGAGATCTCTTCAGAAACTCCAGAGCTGACAAACAAGTGTGATTCGTTTTCATTGAAAAACATCTGAGAATCAGGAGTCTTCATTTCTCATTTCTCCATTCTTAATTTCTAATTCATCTCATTTCTGTCTAAGGAAAGCAATTTAGATATTAAATAGATCACATTTTTCTATTGGTATGGGTCTTTTCACAGGAGAGAATGAGGTCCCTGCAGAGGATGCACTTATTCTACACCTACAGCTGACAAAGGGTCAAGAAATGCTGGTGGAGACTTTGAGAGCTCAACAGGTGGTGATCCGTGATCTGCAGCAGAGACTGGTGGAACAGCATGGTGCGCTCCTGTCCCAGCAGCGTGAGATACTCGATCAGCAGCGCCGCATGTATGAGCAGATGGATGTGGTGAAGGCTCAGTATGGTCTGCTTTCCGAGACCGTCAAGCAGGTGTCCTTCCAAGGCCTGCAGGGAGAGCTGCAGAGCTATTTTGAAAGCCATCTTGCTGGACTTCAAAACCAGGCACGTAGCCACCTGCAAAAGTCTTACGCTGTGCATAAGGTGGATGCCAAATTGATGGATGTAGTTGGTGATGCTGGGCACCCATTGCTAGGATGCCAGATTGCTTGTGGACCTGAACAATACTGTGACTTCCAGAAGGATCCACCACAGTGTGAGAGGTGCACCATGTGTCCCCCTGGATTCTTTCTTGTGTCACAGTGCTCCCCCACTGCTGATAGGATTTGCCAGGTGACAGTGTTGCATTTGCTCAGAATAACTGTTAAACTGAAGATAAAATATGTCACAACATGTACATTATACAATTCATGTGCAATGCTAGATATAACATCTGTAGTTTGTAATTTTAGTTTATTAAAATACATTCTCCTGTCCCAGTTTCATATGCAGATTCAACTGTCTGTATAAGTAAGCCATTTGTAGGTTGATTTCCCTGAAAAGCATGTAAACACTGTGGCTCTGTGGGCTATCAACACATTGCTCTATTTGTTTGAGTGTCCTGATCAGCCAGACCAATGGTGTGAGTTGTGCCGTGGCTATCTGTTTTTCCAACCAATTGAAGGCAAAGGGAATGTATTGGAAAAAGTCTTTGGCATCACTAAACAGAAATGCAAAACGTTCTCAATGGCAGAGCAAAAATTACACTCTTCACCTTTAACAAAGAGTAGACAAATTTATATTTCCCAGTGTTTAACATGCCACTGATATCTGTCAACAGGACAGGGATGAATGCCTGGAATTACCAAGCCTGTGTGGAGAGCGAGTAAAATGTCTCAATACCCCAGGTAAGCAAAATTCAAAAAGAAACTGAACACCTCTTAAAAATGTGGCCTCCAGACTCTGGATTCACCAAGCTTCTTTTTCTTTTATTAATCAGGAGGGTTTCGTTGTCTGGGTGTGACTGAGAGGAAGATTTCCACAGGGCTGTGTGGTCTTGAGTACTTTTACAATCAGGAACTTCAGGAGTGCCAGGCTTGTTCAGACTGTGATGGCGAACCTGTTGCCATTCCGTGCACTGCCGCCAGTGATGCTGTATGTGGAACTCTGTCTGATAATATGCTCTCGCAGTCTTGGGCTGCTTCGATTGCTGTTCCGCCAACAAAATCAAAGAGTACGTCCATCTACCCAGGTATACAGCTCAATATCCTTGGCAAAGAAGGGAGCAGCTTGCTGACCAACCATGATGGTTACCTCAACTTCCAACAACATGGGTTGCTCATGATAGACCTCAACTTTGCTCTGAAGCACAGCTGCAGGAACTTTCTCCAGGTTGAAATGCGGCTCAATGGCAGTGAAGAGGAGGGTCGTGACCTGAGCGGTGTTCGAATAGAGCAACCTGAGAGGAAGTTCTTTCAGGGTGTGACTGTTAGTGCTGCATTTGAGGTGGAGCCCAATCATACTCTGGCAATTGCTCTGAAGAGTCCCAACCAACACTGCAACCAGAGTAAAGATCTACAAGTATATGATTTTGGAGGGTCTTCCTTCAGCTTGCTCTGGCTGTCCCATGACACCGGTGCTGTGGCCATGACAGCTCAGATGTCCACAGTAGCCCACTACCAAAGTAACTATCGCCCGACCTTCCGTTTGGCCACTGTCTCTGACCCCTACATAGTGGCACTGACCCATGACAGCCGTGGGGTGCGTTTCATGGAGAACGGTGTGGTGAAGTTTGTGCTCCAGCAGGCCATCTATTCCATGGGCCACATCTGCGTTCGAGAGGGTTTCTCTCTGATTGCCTACATCAACCGAAACGGCACCAACCAAGAGGTGATGCGTTCCTTCAAGTCTGGTGTTAACTACAGGGACACTTCCATCACCCTTTCTGGGTCCACAAGTGTAGACAATGGAGACTGGCTCAATTTTGAGATTGTCGCCCCATCTCAGTGTAATGTCCGCTACTTTGGCGATAGTTCTGGGATTAGTATGCTGAGTTTGATTTGGATCCCTACCACTGTCTCCTCTACTCTCATGGCCACTGTTTCCAGGACAGGTCTACCCTCTGGGGCTGTAAAGAATAAACCCTTGCTCTTCAGGCAGATGAGTCCAAATGCAGACCAGATGCGGCTTGCTGGTTTAAGTGAGCCACATGCCCAGAGGAACTTTGTGTTTTCTGAGGCTGGGATGGCTAGTGTGGCCCTCAACCTAAAGCTGATACACTCCTGTAATGTGGTGAAGTTGACCCTTTACCGACAAGGTAAGGAGGGAGGTCATACTCTTGCCCAACAGGTGAGTGGACATATGCCTGAAGGAAGTGAGTGGGCTAGCGTGGGGCTGAGAACATCCTTTGGTGTCCAGAATGGCACTGCTATCTATGTTTCTCTGGACTGCATTCGTGGGCGAATCAATCAGATCACCCATGAGGGCGGCACCAACATCTCCATTCTCTGGGTGGCTTTATGATCCCAAATATATAGGGGCAATCTAACGTATAAGGTTTTGTAATGAACAGATACAGACTGCTTTAGAAGAATTAGTGCTTCCACAAGGTTCAGTCACACAAAGGAGAATACATTTTCCAGGCTTAGTACTGATCAACTTGGTTTCTTTTATAATGGCTGAAATTCACAAGTGCTATTAATAATCTTCTGGTGCTCAGATTCTGTGTTTATGGAATTATATGAAGGGGTGGGGGCTGTCGTATATCGTGTTGTAACAATCTAGTTATAGAAACAGAAATACATGTAATTTTTCTTGGCTGTAACAATGAACTGATATTTAAAAAGTACTTTTTAAGGACTTTGGCTGGTTGAGCAGCGACCAATTTTTCCCAAGGGAGGGAATGTTTTCTATATCTCTATACTTTGGAAACAATTCAAATGTGTGTAAACAGTATTTACATATGTGTGTGTGTGTGTGTGTGTGTATGTGTGTGTGTGTGCGTGTGTGCGCGCACGCATGTGAGTGTGTGTGTTTTTTAGAGTGAAAGATTGAGTGAGTATATTAGTTTTTCTCTGTGTATTGGCGTGCTGATGTAGTTTTTTCCCCCTGCACTTTATCACACTGAAGTGCAGAACATTGTACAGTGAATAATTAAGTTCATCTTATTAAAACAACTGGGATGAAAGATAGAAGGTACATGATTGAATTGCAATTTTGTTTAATACTTTATTATAGCAATCAAATAATTAAATCCTTATGCAGCTTTCAGGTTATAAATATTTATATTTAGTACCATTATGAATGAATACTGCTGACCATAATGTACTCTCAATTAAATGTTTATGGAAAAATGCATAGACCACATAAGACATGACATTTATCCATTTGTGGTAAGCTGTCTTAATGCAGCTTAATGTCTATGAAGTGTGGCATATGTCTTTTATTACTCTGAATACTGTTGCCATGTGAAAATGCTGCCTTTGCATACCATGTTTAATTGATTCTGTATGTGCTTGAACTACAAATTACAAACAGTGAAGAGAACAAACATATGGCAGCATTAATGTCATTCACAATCCTCTGCTATGTACTTTTGATACAATAAATGGTCATTCACTTACCCAAGTACTGTTGAAATAATACAGTGTAATATTTTATTAAATCATAAATAAAAGTCATACCTATTTTGCAAAATTGTTTTTAACAGTTTCAAAATAGCAACCTCTGAGACCAGGAAGTTATTCAGAGGTTGCATTTTAGGTTTAGGGTTGGGGTTTGGGTTAGGGGATAAAGTTAATAAAATATGCATTCCTGTTAAATGTGTTTCTTCATATACAACTAAAAATACAACTCTGTGGACATTTCACCTGGAAAGTGGAGCTCACGTGTGTCTATAAGTTCAACAACACTTCCAGCTTTTGCCACTGGATGCAGTAATTACAATTTTAGCAAGCACAGACTGATTTCTCCCCAAAAATGATATATAAATGTTAAAGGATTACTAGTATGACTTGGAACACCAATGTAATTGTAATGCATATCCCAGTCTATTTTTTTTCTTCTTCAATACAATGGCAGTGGACAGTGCCACAAGCCACATGGACTACTTTTATAATACAAGCACAGACTGATTTAAGCAGCAGAAAGTTCGACCTACTGTCACCTGATGTTCACACAGGATACGATCTTTCTTTCAAAACAGCTGGGCAGACAGCAGGGATCTCTCTTTGCGTTTTGCAAACTTGACACTTCATCTTTAAAACGCAGCTTTCAACAGCAAGAGGCGATGCAAAGGGCAAATACGGCCTATGGGACAAACAATATATATACATTTATACACATATATATATTTTTGGGTGTACTATTCCTTTAACATTTATATATACTTTTAGGGAGGAATGCAGGGAGGCATGTGCTTTCTATAAGAGGTATGACATCCTGCGGCTGCTACTATTCTAGCACTGATTACTTTGTAATTGCAACTAATTTTAATCTATTAACCACAAGAAAATATGTTTTGCTTACCCATACATTCCAGATCAACCCATAGAGGAGTCCACCCACAGCTGGTCCAGGTGGGTAGCAGACCACTTCCTATTGGTGTGTGTGTGTGTGTGTGTGTGTGTGTGAGTGTGTGTGTGTGTGTGTGTGTGTGTGTGTGTGTGTGTGTGTGTGAGTGTGCGTATGTGTGTGTCTGGTCCAGATGATTTATGTTCTTTTCCACATACAAGAAAATATCCATATAAAAACAAAAGATTAGAGAAAACAAAAACCTGGTCAGTGGTTACACTGTGAAATGTGTGCTATAGCCTTATTTAAAGGGCATATAACAAACATTTGATTTGATTTCCCTTAGGTTTCCGTGACTACTGTCAGGAGTTGGCAAACCTGGCATCCAGTTAATGAAACGAGATTGGAGGTGTGGGTTAGAGCTACTTTGACTAATAAAAAGCACTCAAAAATTTTGAGTTAAAGATCTAAAACAAAGGAGGGATTAACAGGAAAAAAAATAAATCTTTTGACAGCATGATTATTTTGAGATTTGTGATTTTTATATTGCATTTTCCCTCCAAGCATCTGGCTATTTACCAAAGAGTTCACATAAAGCAGAGCTTTATAACAAAATAAAGGGGAATGTCAAAAAATCTATTTGTCTTAAATCTAAAATGACAAAAGCACTAAAGAGCAGCTCCAGCAAAGAACTCATATGTAAACATGATACTGAAACTCACAGACATGATAAAGTTTGTTTTGATGTCAATGTTGCCGGTTTCTTCCAGTGGGCAAAATTGATCAACATTTTCTAGATTCAGTGGTTTGTACTAAGACTTCTCAAGAGTAAAACTAAGAGTTTCCATTCTGGTCGGAGGTGAGCTTACATTTGAAAGAAATATATTATATATATAACCTGTTAAGGTATTATGAAATACAATGTCAGTAGTACAGTGCTTTTTATAATTACTGTACAATTATTATTTTTAGAAGTCAGCATGCATTAAACGCAGGTCAAGAAATACATGATGTATGACTATTTACAATTTAAATAATATATATATAAAACAATTCTCACATTACAATAATGAGAATTGAAGGGTTAAATGTGCTCAACTGTCGTGCAACAACATGATCACACGGAAAGTCAGCATTTTGCTTCCGAGAGTTCCAGTACCCTTAGATCGGCCACATTATGCAGATTCACTGACTAGCGGCATCACTTATGAGACATTTTTTGCATCAGCTTCTGTGTATTTACCTTCCCTTGTGGTCCAACTGGAAACTTGTTGCATCAGCAGTGTGGGACATGGGTGTAGGTCCTGCATTGAAACCAGGAAGTAATCTAATTTGCATAATCATTGTTGAGCACAATTTGGTGGTTGCATTTTCCACTTTAACATTACATTTTTACTCCACTGATGGTTAGGTTTGGGATTTAGGTTGGGGGGACAGTTAATACTGTAAATACTGTACAGGATCATCCTATAGCTTTCTATGCAGCTAAGTGCATTCAATCCAAACTTCCTATCAAAACTTCAGTTTCAGGCTGCAGATGATGTTCAGATCACTCAACATGATTAACAGACATGGGACAATGGTAATCAGTACATAGATTCAGAATTTATAATGCTACATTTTATTTTAACATGGTTGGCAGTGATTGGATGATGCTGGCCATTACTTTGAATCAGAATTAATTATGCAAATTTCTGATGTAATGTCTGTAATGTCTCAAAAACATGAATAACCAACAGTCCTGGAAACATAATAAACAATTGGTGAAGAAGAAGAAGAAAAAATCGGACGTTCTATAGCTTGGTATTATTTCACAACTTAGTCCCACTGTCCACATATGTGGACATAAATTTTTAGGAAAACTATTTGCTCTAGAAATTATTATATATATATATATATATATATATATATATATATATATATATATATATATATATATATATATATTGGCTTGTTTTTTTAGGTGCTACTAGTTACATATCAAAAAGGGAAATAGAAAATGCACACAGCAGACACGCTCGTGTCTCGTGAGGTTAAAAGGAAAGCCATTTAATGAATGAAACTAGCATGGCATTGGTTGGTTCTCATGCATTTAATTTTGTGACAAAAAGGCCCAGATCAATAAATTAACAGATGAAATTTAGATTTATCTAGGAGCTCATAGATAGATGCCTCTGGATGAGAGTGTAAGAGAGACATATCCACTTTTCAGAAATATAATCTTTGCTTTGAGTTTTCTTGTCAGTGTTCTCTCTCTCTCTCTCTCTCTCTCTCTCTCTCTCTCTCTCTCTCTCTCTCTCTTTCTCACGTCTTTCTTTTCATCCTCAATTTCTCTCCTCCATCCCCTCTGTGTTTGCTCATTAAGCTGTTTACTGAGGCATGTTAATGAAGGCCATCAGGTCACCACACACAAACACAGAACTTCACAGTCTGCAGGTCATGAAAGCATTTTCAGTCTCACCAACCATAAAGACATTTTCCTTGCACTCAGCAACATTTCCCAATAAACTCACAGAGATGAACTTATCATGTTTCCTATGAAGCACCATGTGTTCACATGAAGTCTTATAATCACTTCCACCAAGATACTGTATACTGTAATGGCACGTCTTTCATGTCATGTTTATCCTACTTTTAGAACACTGGCAAAAGTTTATCCAATTGTGATTTTGACATGCTGCTTTTGAATGGACATCCAAGACTGTGACTCCACATTTCTAAGCTGATTTTTAGCAGTGTTTTCTAAGGCAAGAGTCAATATTACCAATGCCCAATCTAAGTGATTTGTTCTAACACATGTTCTAAGCCCTAACTTTAATAATGAAACTAATTATATTGTGCAACTTATCCTGCACTGTTTGCACCATTGAAATTAATGATACCTTGCATCATGTGGCTTGTTGAGGAGAGTTGTGCTAATATTTTTCTTAAGTGATCAGACTTATTACTTTTACCTGGTGGCTGGTGGCTGGTAAAACGAGTGAAAAAAATCCCATAGACTTACACTGAAGGAGGGATCCAAGACACCTATAGACCAGAATATCACAGAGACTAACGTAACGTACGTGATTTTTTTACTTGTGCTTGTAAGCAACCTGAACACCCAACCAACCGTATAGGAATGTGCTAAAACCACTCAGAACACCTTAGCAACACATAAATGGCCTCGACAACACATTCTCATTGAGAAATATTACTGGGGGGACCTTTTGCCTGCATCACAAAAACGTTGCTGTTGGTCTGTATGGTAGGTGTCACTCTGATTCCGTATTCACCTCATTTCAGAACATTCCATTAATTTACCGGTAACACTTTATGATAACTTTCATTAATAAATCATTAACAAACATTACCTAATGCTTAAGAGATCATTAGTTAAT
The DNA here is from genome assembly GCF_019703515.2 of Myxocyprinus asiaticus. Lineage (NCBI taxonomy): Eukaryota > Metazoa > Chordata > Actinopteri > Cypriniformes > Catostomidae > Myxocyprinus > Myxocyprinus asiaticus. Next base: position 35,171,165 of record NC_059384.1, on the reverse strand, counting down.
GCAAATTTAACCATTTAAGCTCTGATGGTGTTTTTAAAGATTTATTGTTTCAGTGGCATGCCCAAAATTAAAGGCTTACAACTCTACAAAAAAATCCAAACAGGGTCAATTGTTTGGTATCATTTTAAAGAAAACATTTAACCTTTTTTAATTATATAGATTGAAAAATAAAATAAAATAATGTTTGTGTTGATATGACAAAGCAATCATAAGTTATAGCATTGCAAAAATAATTTATCCTAGTGTCCAAAAACGTCTCCAAGTGTCCAAATGCCTCTCCAAACAAATAAAAAATTATAATTGTACATAAGAACTAATTACATATGCAAATACAACAATGACTAAAGGTATGCTCTCTCTTCAAAGCTTGCAGACAGTAATGAGATCTTATTCAATTCCATTATGTCATTTAAGGCATCACTGAGACTGTGTCATGTACTTGGCACCATCTCCTGGTGGCCATAAGTAACTACAGGGAACAATCCTCTGTGCCCATATTTGTATGACTTCCACCTCTGGTTGCAGTGATCTAAATCCTAATATGATTGGTTTAGCGTTTTTAGCCAGATAGCACATTATGTTCTGTGTGCACATTATGCTTCACGTGGATTATCTAATGATCTATGCATCAGATTATGTTGTATGATATTTTATCTTCTGTTTAATTTTCTTGAAATTATAAGCGAAAACACAGCTTATTAGCAACACCTGTTGACATGTAAAATGTATGTCAAAGACATGTACTTAACTATACCTCAATACATTTTTGTCTGTTAGTAAAACAATAGGCTGGTTGTATTCTACTCCTTGACAGCTTTCCAATGACATATGACATATGGCTATTTGATGAGTTTTATGTTTATACCGATAACAATAATATGTACAGTGCAGAATTATTAATAAATGGTCAAAATGGAACACTTTTGATTTGTCTGCAAATTTCAAAGCACTTGTTCAGTTTTGGTCATAATGCTTACATGCATTTTAAAGTACAGCTACTAAGCTTTAAAATGATGCCTATTTGTGTTGGGCAAGACTGTAGTTATTAATATTTTGATATTTGATATTATTAATATTTAGACAGGCCAATCTCAAGCTTTTCATATATTGCCTTGCACTTTTCAACATCCACAAATATGTTTTTTTATTTTTTATTTTTTTACAAATGTTACATAAGGATCATTTGTTGATATACAATTGAATGCTTACAAATGTCATTCAACTTTTTCCATAAATGAGCTCATGCACGTTTTTACATTTACAAATGTTTTCAGAAATTATTGTATATTTCACCACTTCACACATTATTCATGTTTACAATTTTTTCATTAATGTCCAGCTAATTAGAAACCAAGTTCTGTGAAAGCCATTTGTTCCATCTGTGAAAGCCAACCGTGAGTGTGTTGTTGTATTAAAGCATGTTTTTACTACTTTCACAACTCATCTAATAATTATTTGTTCATATTTTTGCAGTACCCAATCTAAAGTTGAAACTATTCATCCATTGTAAATGTTTATAAAGGTTTTAAATACTTATTTATTACCTTTATGAGCATTGTACTTTTAGCTACTGCAACAATGTTTTTGTAAGGGATGGTTTGTTAAATTTATAAAAATAGGAATGAAAACATTAACAAATGATCTGTTAATCATTATATAACGTGTTAACATTATTTGTATGTTAAAAAGTATTTGAATTAACATTTTATAATGCTTAACAGATCATTTGTTAATGTTAGTTAAATACATTAGTAAAGATTAACAAGTGCATTATCTCACATTTCGAACTATTTTGAATATACATTAGCTAATGATCTGTTAAGCAATTGTCAAAAAGTGTCAAAACAATGCTCAAAACATCTGTTCCCCTTCTGTCACTCACTCGACATTGTGTCAATGTAGTTACACTAGGGGTCACCCTTGAGAGCCCCGAACACCTCTATTCTTTTGAGAAAAGGCCAATGAGAATTGGCGAGTGGAATTTGCATGCCACTCCCCTGGACATATGGGTATAAAAGGAGAAGGAATGCCCACTCTCATTCAGATTTTTTCTTCGGAGCCGAGCGGTTGTACTATCAACGAGCTGAATACTACTGCTGTTCCATTCACCTCTTAAGAAACGTATGCTGCTGGATATACACAACGAGTCCAGATTTCTCCCCGGGTGCTTCGACAGTGCTAAAAGAGTGTATATTCCTGCTAAAGAGTATATTTACTCTGTTAGAGCACACGCATTGACGTTGAATATCTTTTTAAAGACGCGTCTTTATAAAGATGCCTTTCCGTCTTTGTGTGATTCCTGGATGCGGTTGTTATCTCTCCGCCTCCGATGGCCACGGGCGCTGCCTCACGTGTCTGGGCAGCGATCACACTGAGGCAGCGTTTGTGGATGGTTCATGTTCTCATTGCGAGAATATGACCATGGCAACGTTGCGGTCACGGCTTTCCTTCTTCCGAAGCTGACACAGAGCTGACCGCCATGCTTGCCCGGGCTGCTGCGAGTACCGGGTTGGACTGGAACCCTCCACCCTCCTCTGAGCACTCGCGGTTTGATGATTAGTTCCTGGGTTCGGGGCGCCATTCACGGCCATGTGAGACGTCTGCTACGGAGCTGGTATCCAGACCACTCCATCCCCTGGTGGAGGGCCGGGAGGTAAATTCTTTTTTTTGTTTGCCGCACCTCGAATGGGCTGCGGTACCCAAATTGCCAAAAAAAGAGCAGTTTCCTCACTCCTTGGGTCACATAATCGGTGTTCACGACCGCCATTGTCATGGCGACCAGACACTGAGCACTCGCAGCCAGGGCCCCGCAAATGCGGCCCCCCCGCTTTCGCGCACCCGGCTGCGCCATGCCTACAGCCAACCGGTTGTGACGGAGCATCCGACTCGGCTACGCGATTCAGTTCGCCAGGCGCCCACCCCGGTTCAGCGCCGTCCTCTTCATTTCAGTGCAGGGCGAGAACGCTGCCACCCTGCGTGCGGAGATCGCGACCCTTCTTCGCAAGGGCACGATAGAGCCTGTCCCTCCAGCCGAAATGGGGGAAGGGTTCTACAGCCCTTACTTCATCGTACTAAGAAAGACGGTGGGTTGCGGCCAATTTTGGACCTGTGAGTTCTGAACCGGGCCTTACACAGACTCCCGTTCAAGATGCTAATGCAGAAACACATTTTGACATGCGTCTGGCATCAAGATTGGTTCGTGGCGGTAGACCTGAAGGATGCGTACTTTCACGTCTCGGTTTTACCTTGACACAGACCCTTCCTATGGTTTGCTTTCGATGGCCGGACGTATCAGTACAAGGTCCTCCCCTTCGGCCTCTCCCTGTCCCCTTGCATCTTCATGAAAGTCACAGAGGCAGCTCTTGCCCCATTAAGGGAAGTGGGCATCCGCATACTCAACTACCTTGACAACAGGCTGATTCTAGCACACTTTTGAGAGTTGCTGTGTGTGCAAAGGGACCTGGTGCTCAGGCACCTCAGCCATCAAGGGCTTCGGGTCAACTGGGAAAAGAGCAAGCTCTCCCTGGTTCAGAGCATCTCTTTTCTTGGCATGGAGTTAGACTCGGTCTCAATGATAGTCAGTGCTGAACTGCCTGAAGTCATTCAGGCGGAGGACAGCGGTTCCACTGAAACACTTTCAGAGGCTCCTGGGGCATATGGCTTCCTCGGTGGTGGTCACGACGCTCGGGTTGATGCATATGAGACCGCTTCAGCACTGGCTTCAGACTTGAGTCCCAAAATGGGCATGGCGCCGCGGCACATATCGCGTAGCTATCATGCCGCTCTGCCACCACAGACCCTGTGCAAGGTCACGAGTCACCCTCGTGGCCCCATACTGTCCCACCCAGACTTGGTTCCCAGACCTCACGCTCCTCGTGACAGCATCTCCCTGGCAGATTCCCCTGTGGAAGGACCTTCTTTCTCAGGGACGGGACACCATTTGGCACCTGCGCCCAGACCTCTGGAACCTCCACGTCTGGCCCTTGGACGGGACACGGAAGACCTAAGTGGCCTACAACCAGCAGTGGTAGACACAATCACTCAGGCCAGAGCTCCCTCTACGAGGCAGCTTTATGCCCTGAAGTGGTGCTTGTTCGTGAACTGGTGTTCTTCCCGAGTCGAAGACCCCAGATATGCGAAGTCAGGTCAGTGCTTTCCTTCCTGCAGGAGAGGCTGGAGGGGCGGCTGTCCCCCTCCACCTTGAAGGTATATGTAGCCGCTATAGCGGCCCACCACGATGCAGTGGACAGTAAGTCCCTAGGGAAGCACAACCTGATCATCAGGTTCCTCAGAGGCTCCCAGAAGCTGAATCTTCCCAGGCCACGCCTCTTCCCCTCATGGGATCTCTCCGTGGTCCTCCTGGGCCTTCGCAGAGCCCATTTTGAGCCGCTAGAGTCATTCGAGTTGAAAGCCCTCACCTTGAAGACGGCCCTTCTGATTGCGCTCACCTCCATCAAGAAGGTTGGGGACCTGCAAGCGTTTTCTGTCAGCGACACTTGCCTGGAGTTCGGTCCGGCAGATTCTCATGTTATCCTGAGACCCCGGCTGGGCTATGTGCCCAAGGTTCCCACGACCCCCTTCAGGGATCAGTTGGTGAGCCTGCAAGTGCTGCCCTGGGAGGAGGCAGACCCAGCTCTGTCGTTGCTGTGTCCGATGCATGCTTTGCACACCTACTTGGATCGCACGCAGAGCTTTAGACACTATAAGCAGCTCTTTGTCTGCTTCGGCGGACAGCGGAAAGGGAACGCTGTCTCCAAACAGAGGCTTGCCTCGCTCTGGCATACCAGGCCCAGGCCCAGGCTGTGCCCGCCCCTTTGGGAATACTAGCACATTCTACTAGGAGTGTGGCATCCTCGTGGGTACTGGCCCATGGCACCTCTCTAGCAGACATCTGCAGAGCAGCAGGCTGGGCTATGCCCAATACCTTTGCGAGATTTTACAATCTCCGGGTTGAGCCGGTTTCGTCCCGTGTTTTGTCAGGTACGAACAGGTAGAGTTTGGTAATACGGAACAACTGGCCAGGTGTATCGCTTGCATATAGCGCCTTTCCCCTCCCCTGAGGTGAAAGCGTACGCTTTTACCCCCAGTCGAGTTCACGAAGTCGTGGACCCTGGATGTCCTTCCTCCCTAGCCCCGTGGCTCGCGAATTCAGTGGAGGAGTTCTCAGCCAGATCCACTACGTGTACTTATATGCACTGTACTGGGATAGGTGCTCCGATTACTCAGGTAACCCCCTGTGATGTATTTTCCGCGTTACAGTCTTCCTGTCGGCAGACCCGCGTCTCCCTTGGGCAGAGCCCTCTCTGCCCCTGGCCGCCGTGTTTGTAGAGCTCCTCCCCTTTGAGGCATGTGCGGCTGGTGAGCCCATGTGTCGTATTGTCACATGTTGACCTCCCCTTTGGGCAGGATGTGGTCTCCGTGGGGTATTTTCTCCCTGAAAGAACAGGAATGGAAAAGAACACCTTCCCCGATGCGTATAATAGCGTTAGATGGCACCAGCCAGATCTAATACTCTGTGGAGAGAAAACAGAGAGAAAAGGCCGTGGCTGGTGTGCCTGATCCCATGCTAGTTATGTTGCTTCCCCCCCTCAGGGATGTGGGGAACAACATGACGTCTTTTTTGGGCATTTGGGGAGGTTACGTGCAGACTGATGCACCTGCTATTGCGCACGCAGCAGCTTGCTTGCATCTGCATCAGCAGTTCAAGTAACACGGTTCAGCTGTTGTGCCGTTTTTCTATAGGGACCCCTAGTGTCACTACATCAACACAATGTCGAGTGAGTGACAGAAGGGGAACGTCTTGGTTACTGTCGTAACCTCCGTTCCCTGATGGAGGGAACAAGACGTTGTGTCCCTCTTGTCAAAATGCTGTACTAGCTGCTGAAATGGCCGGACATTGTCTCGGCTCCTCAGCACAAAATCTGAATTAGAGTGGGCATTCCTTCTCCTTTTATACCCATATGTCCGGGGGAGTGGCATGCAAATTCCACTCACCAATTCTCATTGGCCTTCTCTCAAAAAAATAGAGGTGTTTGGGGCTCTCAAGAGCGACCCCTAGTGTCACTAAATCGACACAAAGTCTCGTTCCCTCCATCAGGGAATGGAGGTTACGACAGTAACCAAGACATTTTTCTGTGTTATTGTCAAGCTTCTAGTTCTTGAATGATAATTACTTTGATTTTTTTTTTTTCATATCATGCTTCTTGTGCTATGTATTTATGTCTTTGTTTTGCTGTTTCTGTAAAGCGACCTTGGGTATTAGAAAGGCGCTATATAAATAAAATGTGAATTATTTTTATAATATGATTTTAAAACAGAATTGTCCTAAACGTTTGAATGTTTAAATTCAAAATTGCCTCAGGAAACGTAACAACAGCTTTAACATCAGTGATGTCAAGTGACATTGTCTCTCATGTGTCTTGTGGCCAACTGCGACATATGAATGTTTGGATATAATTTTTAAATGAGACGTGATTGCCTTCAAAAGAAGAAGTTTTAAATAATTTTATCTACATCTCTTTTTCCTAAAAGAAAAAGTGTTCCATGATTCAGAATGGAAGCCTGTTTTCTTTATCCGGTCTCCAGTGTTTTCACTCCCATTGGTGTATGTTTTTAACAGATAAGGTGATGTTTAGTGTATAACATTTTTAAAAATCTGCAAGAAACCCCCCCCCCCCCCAAAAAAAGTATAAAGCCAATACTTTACAGAGTCGTAATGGCTGTCTTTTGACAGTGCTTCACAAGTAGATACTGCAGATGACATAAAGCAATGGCCTGGGGTGAGTAACGTTGATATCATTAAACACTTTGAGTTGTTATGAAAGCCAACAACTGCACAAGTTGAGACTGGTTACTCATGATGGTTACTCAATACGTAACCACCGTAGTACGATGCATTATTGTAAAAATTAACTAGCAAGTCATGACTGTTTCCCGAAACCATAGTAACTATGGTGAATATCCATAGTTCGAACTATAGATATCTTCATATAGATATCCCAGTCGACCGCTCTGGACACATCAACTCATCCACCATCTTGGAATGGTCAACATTTCGGTGCCTTAGAACTCACAGCAGCCACAATAATGCTTTTTACTGAAAATGCCACAACATTGTGCTGCTTAAGGTTGTAAAAACTGCAGAGATGTAAATTCCAGACGAAATAAAACACATAAAAGCTGCATGTTAAAGCGCTTTCTCTTAACAGCCTTTAAAAGGCTGCACTCACCTTTACGTGACATTTCAGAATGCCACTTTCTGCAAAACCCTGGAATAAATTTTTTTCTTAAATGCATGTAAATGTGGTCAAAATCTTGACAGAATGAATGATATAGAAGTCTCAGCGATGTCAAATGATGTCCACACCGCAAACTAACAAGGAACTATGCTTCTAACCACAGGTAAAGAGCTGTAGTTCCAACCACACAATTTTGTGATGCTGTTTGTGAATATTCGCTGGAACTACGGTTTTGGGAAACACCAAATCATTGAACTATGTTGGTAAAGATGAAACTTGCGACCATAGTTGGCTTACGATGCTTTTGGGAAATGCACCCCAGATCACTGTAGCCATGGAATAGCAACATGCTAAAATAACACTCAGAACCCCTTACCGCAGAGTGGTAAGACAAACTGACAACCACTCAGAATCCCTAGCATCGTGGCAGCTAGTTTTGCACTGGCAAATCCCACTAACTTTTACATTAGAACATGCAAATATCTAGTTATGATTAGAAAACTATTCCAGTCTCTATAATATAATGACATTAATCAGTTTGTTTGTAGTTATAAAGAAGGAGCCAAATTCTCTGGCTTTGGTATGACAAAATATAAAAGAACAAAATAGAGAGAAAAAAATAAAACAATCATGGAATGTATCAGCATTGTTCCAAAACTTGTCAGTAAGAATGGCCTTGTGCTTATGAAACAATAGGCAGCTCAGACTCTGACAGGAGGAGAGATGTTCCCTGGTGTACTTTTAAAGAGCTCAGATTAAATCCATCCCCTCTTGAAAACTGAGGCTAATTGCTTTCTGCATCAGGCGTTCAGAGATTAAGCATTTGTAAACAGCTGCACTGTAAATAAATGACCCTACATTGGCAGGCTGGCTAATCAGGTTAATTTGCATTGCAGTAACAGTATTCTGTATATAAATATGATAAATATGAAAAATATATGTATAATACAGCTAGATTATTACATTTTCTGGAAAAAATGTGAGTGGTGCTTGTCCATGCAAAAGTTTCTGCCACAATGCCAGGGCATTGCTATGCAGTTACTTAGGTGTTCTGAGTAGTTTACAAAACATTGCTATGTAGTTGCTAGAGTGTTCTGGCTGGTTAAGGCATGTTAGGTGGTTGCTAGGGTGCACCAAGAAATAAAAAATAAAAAAATAAAAAAACTATTTTCTTACTGAGTATTTTTGTCTTGTTTTACAGTAAAAATATCTTATCATTCTTAAATCAAGATACATTTTCTCTATAAAAAAAAAAAAAAAAAAAAAAAAAAAATGACAAGATATTTTATCTTGTTATCAGGGAAATGTAACCAAATTTAGAACCATTTCTGATTATAACAAGAAAAACCCTATCTGCCAATTACTGTAGGTAAGAAAAAAAAAGAAAAGAGCTTGATTCAAAAGGAAAACTGTTTTTCTTACACTGAAAACCCTAATAAGTTCATTGCACTCATTTGATTGAGTAAACTCATTCCCTCAATTCCACTGAGTAATAGGGTCTCCCAAAACTCAAGTATTTAAGTTCAATTAACTTGGTTTTCAAGTAGAGTGAACTTAACTATTTAAGTTGAGTTAACTACATGCAAGTAGACTTAATTCAGATTTGAACTTAAATATTGTTGTTTCTACTGTTGTATATTTTAATTGAATTGATTCAATTTTAGATCAAACAACAGCACAGCTCAAATAAAGATGATAACTGTTTCTAGGGCAGTTATTAAATAATTATTTAGAGAAATGCATATATGCACTTCAGCTGCACATGCACAAAGAGAACTAAGATAGTGTGACCAGGGTCCAACTTGACCAAAGAGAAACAGATCACCCTAATGGTGACATTACACCAAACAACTATTTGCAACAAAGCATAAATAATACAACAAAAGAGCTAAAACCTCTATGAATTCTTAATAACAATTATTTAAATTCCCCAATCTGTTCCCTCTGACCAAGGAAACATAATTCAAGCAGCAAGGGATTATGGGTATTCCCCATAGCCTCAATTTTGTACTCAGTAATTTGACTTATTAACACTTCAAATCTTAAGTCTATGGATTTTTACGAAAAATAAGTTCAATGAACTTAAATATTTGAGTTATGAATCCAAAACTTGATATTTCATGTAATAATTAAGACAACTTGATTTTTATAGTAATGACAACTTATATAATACTGCTTCTCAAGTAATTTGTTCTTGTTTTAAGGATATTTCAATGTGATCTCATGAGAATGTGTGTATTCTTACATAAAATTTGGTTCTAGCAAACGTACATTCTCTTAAGTTTGCACAGACACCGTACAATATTACATACAATATTGACATATTTTCAGCATCTAAACGTCATCATTTTATGTATCAATACCCTTAGAAACGTACAAAAGTTTACGTGTACCGTTTGAATCGATTCATATCGAATTCCTGGAATTAATCAGTTAATTCCATTGCATTTATAATCAATTTGATTAGTTAACATTTATTTAACACAGCTGACATTATAATATGACATTTTAACAGTTTCATTCAGTTCTGTGTGATTTCTGCTGCCCTATCCACCTGATTTTTCAATGTAACTAGGGCGCTGACATTACAACATATAATGCGGACCACTTCCGGTATAAGCCGCTTCCAGCTATTTTGGCAATACAAAAATACTACATTATGCTGCTTTATATTACAGGAAGTCATAGACAATATATGTCATCATATTATTATCACTAATTACCGTTTTCATAAACGGTTTTACCGTTTATCGCATTTTACCATTGTTTTATCACACACTGTTGCTCAGGCAGAATGAATTAAATCAGGCGCTGACATGGACAGTCCTCCGTGCTAGTGATGGGGAGTTTACTCCAAAAGAGTTGATTCCTCGACACTGATACAGGAATCGATTCTTTTGTTGGACTCTGTAACTTTATGAAAAAGACGTTGTGATTGGCTCAAAATAATGAATTGCCATTCTTAAGAACCAGTCTCATCCTCTACAAACACCTGTTGGTTGGTGGGACACCACCTCATTCATCATGTGCGTTTGAGTGAGAGATAATGTGCATGTGTGCAAAAGAGAGAGAGAGAGAGAGAGAGAGAGAGGATGTGTGACAGATTGGAAAACTTTCAGATATTTGTGTAGTATTACATCAATGCAAGGGACAGTGGTTGGAGAAGTGGATTGTCCCAATTTATCTAGTTTCTATATGACAATTAAATTATTTCTGACCAAGCCTGTTTCTTGTTATTTTCCCTCTTAAAATTGGATATGAGCAGCAACTAGGGAATGACATTGTTACCAGTCATTTTAAGGTAAATTTATGCAATGTCTAATGCGATTAAAGACTGCAATCTTCACAGGGCCATCGCCAGAACATATGGAATAGGAAACACTATTAACTTACAGGTAAGCTAGAGATATTTTATCAAAGCAATAACCACACCAATATATCTTAATTAAACCCACTGCTATTTAATCCGTTGTGGTCGAGACTGTCGAGTATAAAAAGCTGCTGTTTTAACATTTTCACCATACTTTCCATAAAAAAGCGATTTCACGTACCATGCACATTCCATTTTAAAAACAATGGTCCAAATTAATATTTTTATTTTATTTTATTACATCTCCATAATATGCCTATTAATAGTTGAATTGAAGCGAATCGAGCAAGAAAATATGTGCGATTTGTTTTTCCATCGGCATGGAAGCCATCTAGACTAAACTAAGCTTCTCCGTCCCACTAACGTTAGTGTTTGGATTTGGGTTGGAGAAACTGACCAGCAGTTACAGGAAAAACTTCAACTTTATCACGGAGTGGCAATCGGATGCAGTAAACAGTGGATTGAGTGAGCTATATACGTGTGAAAACTAAACTATGATTTTTATAATTCCATTGATTTTCCGCTCAGGCCTGACAAGCAATTTTGAGGGGTCAAAATATGTCACATGGGAAGGCACTGCCCACTAATGGCCATCCCTGGTGATTGCCCTGAATTTTGAAACTATCCTGATTGAAAATAAATGGAGTCGAAGAGTTGGTTCCATCGACTCCAATGGCTGGAGTCGGGAATCGGAGTCGACTCCAAAAAACTCGAAATCGAACACCCCTACTCTGCGCTGTCTGACACGCCTCCACAAATGTTACACAACCAGCAAAGAGCAGAAAACCACTGGTAAAATACTGCTTCAACTTTCTTTGCACCAAAACTGCATCTTGTTTCATCTTGACAAAATAACAGATGCATTATTCAGGGTTCCCGAGGATCCTTAAAAAGTCTTAAATATATATTATTATTATATTCAGTTTTACAAAATTCAAGGTCATAAAAAGTCTTAAATATCTTAAATAATACAACAAAAGTCTTAATTTTTATTTAAAGAGGTATTAAATTTGGGGCCGGAAAGACAGGAATCGTGATATGACCTTATGTGATTATCAAACTTCAAAAGAATACGATTTATTATACAAGTGCATGCGCTGCGTCCTTCAAAGTGAAAATGCGGCACTGTATTTTCTCCAAGCACGTGGGGGCTTGTGAGTGTTTCCTGCTGTTGCTGAGCTGTTCGCAATCATTAGGACATATCGGAAATTTATTGCTAACTATCACTAAAGATCAACTGTTGATGATGATGATGATGTAGTGTTGATGAAATATGACAATGTTTACTTTTAAGTGTTTATATTGTAATACGCTGTAGATCATTGTAGGAGTGCACAATTTGTATCCCTTATTTGTTTGAATGAACAGCTGAAAGCAGTGAAGTGCAAGCATTTCAAAATAAGAGTCACTGGTGTATTTCAAAGTTAAAGTGCTTTTAAAGTTAAAATTTTCACTCGATGAATCAAATCTGGATACAACATTTTGAAGGATCATATCAATTTAACCAAGACTAAACCTGTTAAAATATTAAAATTAAATTGTTAATGTTAAAATGAATCAAATCTCGTTTAATCATTTATTAAACATTTAATAAACATTTTTAACAAAAAGAGTTTTCAGAATATGCCAAAAAAACAAACAAAAAACATTGTGACCATTTGTGACTGTCGTATTCTGCGATGTATATGTTTGAATAAGTTATGACAGAGCTGTTACAGAATGCATTAAGAGAAGATTTACAGCGATTGATAATTGAAATTCCACTCTCTACCTCACACAATGCTATTGTATGCTGTCAGGGAGCACATCGGATGCAGCACATCACCCACTGGACTACTTTTGTAGTGAATTTTGCATATTACGTGCCTGTTACGTGTTTTATATTCTTAATAAATGGTTATGGTTAGTTTTAGGAGTAGGGTGGGATTAGTGACTGTAAAATATTTATAAATGAATATTGTAACAAAAATTATTGCTACTGTACATGAATGTACTTGTTACATGTTTTTATATGGTTGAAAAGTGGTTATGTTTAGGGGTTGGGATAAGTTTAAGGGATTTAATATATATATATATAAACAGTACAAATATATTTATAATAGACTTGTGTATTCAAATATATTTGTGATGGATTCGTCAATATTTTACATTTCTAAAGTTGTAAATACGTAAAAAGGTTTATGTTTTAGATGCTTTCAAACGTCCATATTGAACGTTTTTTGTCAATTCAAACGTACAAACATGTACGTTTAAATGTTACAAATACTAATGTACAAATGGCTATGTATATTAATGAGATCAGGCTGGATATTTAGATAATTTTAATCAGAAAATAAGACAAAAGTACTCAGTAACCATCTGGCACTTGCTTACAGGCAAATCAACACCCTTTAAGTCTCTGTGATGTTCTGGTCTCTAGATATGGCTCAGGTTCCTCCTTCACTGCATGTTTTCGGCATTGTTTCACCGGTTTTATCATCTGCCAGAATATCACACCCAGGGCTGGCCCATCCTACAGGCGATACAGGTGGCCATCTAGGGTCCCTATGTGCCTGAGGGGCCCACCAACACGTGCAAAGTAAATGGACAAGTCATAATAATAAGTAACATCGATGGCTATTAGTTTGATATTCTCCACAATCATTGGTTCCTTCCCTGCACAAATTTAGAAGAGTGTGCAACACATGGCCCTGATCATTTAACATACAAATCACAATGATGGTGAAAACTAAAAACATCATATTAAGTATAAAATGAGCTTTGAATAACCACGAAAAGACAAATATTTGAAAGTTACAACAAATAGTATAACAGCAGTGTATCTAAAATCAGCAATAAGTAAAGCTAAGCAGTACACACTAATCTGCATAATTTATTCATAATGCTGGGATCTGAAGCGCTGCTTCTTATACCAGTATTATTAGACACAGATCACAAACCTTGCTGACTAATGCGCAAGCCTGACAGAAAGACAAGAAATTAGTTGTGAAAAATATTGCTTTGTGGCTATTTGAGTCTTTGAGGCTTATTTTGTGTAAAGGATAGCAAAAATAGTGCTTGTCAAATCATTAGGGGTTTTCACATTTTCTCAAGAACAATCTGCTGGAGAAGGAATTTAGACACTATCGATATAAAGATGCAAAAAACTCACATAGAGTGAACATATGAGCGATTAATCTGGAAAATAACCAAACCATCCTATCTGCAAAGATCTCTGCTATCTACGAGGTATGTGTTTATTCTTAACATTTGTTTACAAATATATTGTGGCATGGGGGGTGTGGTCATGTGTCTGTCTGCAGGAGAGGGAGAGCAGTAAGGCTCATCACCTGGGTTGTAATTACTCTAACACCTGTCTCTCATTATAGTGATGGCGGAGGGAGACCTGATAAGGCACGCCAGAGTGTCAGAGTGGGAGAGAGACTACAGAGAAAGTTGGCTGCATGTGCCTTTACTGTGTGAAGCCCAATGACTCGCTTGTGTATTTTCGCCACCAAGAGCCCTTTTTGTTTAAGTTTGTATGATGCTGAAAGAGTAATACAAATACTCACATTGACTCCTCCATTGCCCATGAACTCAGGAACTATCACATATATATTTTGAGGTGTTGTGTTTATAGGCCCTATTTAAAATATGTAATTTAATTTATACATAATTATACATCATATATTTATATATACACCATGTAGTTACCTTATTTTCTCTGATGTTTTAACTTTTATTCACTTTTGCACATATTCTGGCCAACATGTCCCACCAGAGACAGAAATATACTGGACCACTGCTATACCACTGTAAAGGATGCATATTGCTCTGTCCCATGTGCAGCTTTAGGACTCTCTGATCACTGTCTGGTTCATCTTTTCCTGACCTACAAGCAGAAACTAAAATCAGCTAAGCCTGTACTAAGGACTGTAAAGAGATGGACCAATGAAGCAGAGCTGGAACTACAAGCCTGCTTTGACTGCACTGATTGGAGTGTTTTTGAAGCTGCAGCCACAGACCTGAACAAGCTCACAGATACTGTGACATCATATATCAGTTTCTGTGAGGATATGTGCATCCCTATAAGGACTTTTTTTATCATTCAATAATGATAAACCATGGTTTTCAGTAAAATTCAGACAGCTTCGTCATGCCAAAGAGGATACTTACAGAAGTGGGGATAAAATATTGTACAATCAGGCCAGAAACACACTGATTAAGGAGATTAGAGTGGCTAAAAGAAGCTACTCTGAAAAGCTGAAAAAACAGTTTTCAGCCAACGATCCTGCATCTGTGTGGAGACACCACCCCCTCGCTCTGTAGAGAATCAACAAATGGCTGATGACCTGAATGTGTTTTACTGCAGGTTTCAAAAGTCCAGTCTCACACCCCTGCTCTGATCTTCACTTTACATACCCACTTACACCTCCTGCAACACCCCTTCTCCCACCTCCTGCTACTCAACCTGCACTTATGGTCTGTGAGGAGGATGTGTGCCAGGTATTCAAGAAACAGAAGACTTGGGAAGCTTCAGGCCCAGATGGTGCCTGTCTGAAAATCTGTGCTGACCAACTGGCCCCCATCTTTACACAGATCTTCAGTAGATCACTGGAGCAGTGTGAAGTTCCCTGCTGCTTCAAATGCTCCACCATCATTCAGGTCCCCCCAAAAAACTTTGGGCCCTTAGTCTTTATGTAAAGAAAATTTATAGTCAGATTACTTCTTTTAACTTAAACTTGATTTTGTGAATAAGCTACAAACAATACATTCAATCATTAAGTCTCCTCACATTCATTCTCTCTCAGGGGAGGGGTCTTTGTCTCCTCAGGTGTGAATCACATCATTATTCATGATCTCAGCCTCCTTGCATATGGCCTTTCTAACACTAAAAGTGCCTTACAAAAGTTAAATTACTTTATTGTTTGGTTTGAATGAGTGATCAGGATAGTTTTCACATCATAAACTCTAAGCTACAAGATCAAGTTCTCAAAGGTATTATGAACAAATGTTTAGTATGTGTTATATGGCCTTATTTCTGTGACTTAAAATTTTTGTTTTTTCAAAAACCACGCATAAACGTTATTTTCTCAAAAATACAAACATGTACATACATATTGCTCACATATTATTGCAGCCCAGTTTGTGCTGAATACAGTGTTATCAGACTTTAATATGTTTTTTAAGCAACTGAAAAAAGCACAATTGTCAAGGCATGTAAAAACTTCTCCAGGGCCCAAAGCACCCTCAGACCCCAGAGGCTTAATGTCAATATTAGGTCAAAAATGGCAAAAAAGAAACAGCTTTCTCTAGAAACTCGTCAGTCAATCATTGTTTTGAGGAATGAAGGCTATACAATGCTTGAAATTGCCAAAAAAACTGAAGTTCCCCTTCTGTCACTCACTCGACATTGTGTTGATGAAGTGACACTAGGGCTCACCCTTGGGAGCCCCAAACACCTCTGATCTTTGAGAAAAGGCCAATGGGAATTGGCGAGTGGAATTTGCATGCCACTCCCCCGGACATACGGGTATAAAAGGAGCTGGCTTGCAACCACTCATTCAGATTTTTTTCTTCGGATCCGAGCAGTTGTGTTCAGCGAGCTGAATTACTCTGCCAATCCATTCACCTCTATATCGAGTGAAGCTGTTGGATTTATGGCGCATTATAGCGGTTTCTCCCCCTCTTGCACCGGTGTTGTGCAGAGAAAGCCTGGGTGCTTCAGCAGCTAAAACATTATATTCTTTCCTCATAAAGAGTATATTTTCTACTAAAAGAGTGGTACGAAAGCGTCTTTTTCAAGATGCCTTTTCGTTTGTGTATTATTCCTGGTTGCGGTCGCTATCTCTCCGCTTCTGACAGCCACGATCTCTGTCTCACGTGTTTGGGTGCTTCCCACATGGAGACATCTTTCGTGGATGGTTCGTGTCCTCATTGCGAGAACATGACCATGGCAACGTTGTGGTCGCTGCTTTCTTTCATCAGAGGAAAAGCCATCCCATCGGCTCCCCACCTCGGTCCTTCTGCCTACGGGTATGAGGCAGAGATGGTTAGCACTGGGGGCGATTTGGGGACCTCAGTGGGGCTCGTCTCAGGTTCGTGATCTCATTCGGAGCTCATGAAGAGGATGAGTTATCGATAGCAGCATCAGAGAGCGGGTTCGTTCAGTCCGGCGCGGAGGACTCGGCTGGGCTCCCACCCACGGGTGCGGTAGCCCAGTCGCAGGCTGAAGCAGAACTGGCGGCCATGCTTGCCCGGGCGGCTGCGAGCGTCGGGCTGGAGTGGAATCCTCCACTCCCCCTTGAACCCTCGCGGCTCGACGATTGGTTCCTGGGCCCAGAGCACCACTCATGGCCGTGCCCTTCCCCGGTACCTTTCTTCCCGTAGGTGCATGATGAGCTCACGCGATCGTGGCGGGCACATTTTACTGCCCGGACGCCGGCCCCCAGAGCGCCGCCACCTGGCGGAAACATCCGAGGCTCCCATCCAGGGCCTGTAGGCTTACGTCGTCACTGGCATCTAAGGCCTACAGTGCTGCTGGACATGCTACCTCCACCCTGCATGCCATGGCTCTCCTGCAAGTGCATCAAGCCAAGGCACTCGAAGAACTGCATGAGGGTATTCATGACCCGGGATTGATGCAGGAGCTCCGCACGGTGACCGATCTCAGGCAGGCGATGTCCACCCTGGTGGTCCAGGAGTGCCACCTTTGGCTCAAACTGGTCGAGTCAAGGGAGGCTGACAAGGTACGATTCCTTGATGCCCCCATTTCCCAGGTTGGCCTATTCGTGGCTCGCATTCCCCAATCCTTCTATGGAAGGACGCGATAGAGCCTGTTACTCCAGCCGAGATGAGGAAGGGGTTTTACAGCCCCTACTTCATCGTACCTAAAAAAGGTGGTGGGTTGCGGCCAATCTTGGACCTGCCAGTTCTGAACCGGTCCTTGTACAAACTCCCGTTCAAGATGCTGACACAAAAACGCATTTTGGCGAGCGTCCAGCATCAAGATTGGTTCGCGGTGGAAGACCTGAAGGACGCGTACTTCCACGTCTCGGTTCTACCTCGACACAGACCCTTCCTGTGGTTTGCTTTTGAGGGCTGGGCGTACCTGTACAAGGTCCTCCCCTTCGGTCTGTCCATGTCAACTCGCACCTTCACGAAGGTCGCAGAGGCAGCCCTTGCCCCGTTAAGGGAAGTGGGCGAACGCATCCTCAACAATCTCGACGACTGGCTGATTCTAGCTCACTTGTGGGACTTGTTGTGTGCGCACAGGGACCTGGTGCTCAGGCACCACAGCCGGTTGGGGCTTCGGGTCAGCTGGGAAAAGAGAAAGCTCTCCCTGGTTCAGAGCATCTCTTTCCTCGGCATGGAGTTAGACTCAGTCTCAATGATGGCGCAACTCACGTGCTAGAGCACGCAGTCGGTGCTGAACTGTCTGAGAGCATTCAGGCGGAAAACGTTGGTCCCACTGAAATTATTTCAGAGGCTCCTGGGGCATATGGCATCCTCAGTGGCGGTCACGCCACTCGGGTTGATGCATATGAGACCGCTTCAGCACTGGCTTCAGACTTGAGTCCCGAGATGGGCATGGCGCCACGGTGCACGCCGCGTGCTCGTCACGCCGGTCTGCCACCATCTGTTCAGCCCTTGGACCGACCTGGCATTTCTACGGGCAAGGGTTCCCCTAGAGCAGGTCTCCAGGTGCATCGTGGTTACGACGGACGCCTTCATGCATGACTGGTGCACCGTGTGCAATGGGCGTGCAGCCGCCGGTCCTTGGACTGGTCCGCAACTGCGTTGGCACATCAACTGCCTCGAGCTGCTGACAGCATTGCTCGCCCTGCGGAGGCTTTTGCCATTGATCCAGGGCAAGCATGTGTTGGTCCGGACGGACAACACAGTAATGGTAGCATACATCAACTGCCAAGGTGGTGTACGCTCTCGTCGCATGTCGCAACTCGCCTGCCGTCTCCTCCTCTGGAGTCAGCAGTGAATCGTTGCAAGCCACTCACATCCTGGGCAACCTCAACAGCACAGCAGATGTGATGTCATGGCAGGTCACGCTCAGGGGAGAGTGGAGGCTCCATCCCCAGGTGGTCCATCTGAATTGGAGTTGATTCGGTCAAGCACAGGTGGACATGTTTGCTTCCCAGGAATCCTCCCACTGCCCGCTCTGGTATGCCCTAACCGAGACTCCCCTCGGCACAAACGCACTGGCACACAGCTGTATGTGTTCCTCTCAGTGAGCCTACTTGCACAGACGTTGTGCAAGGTCAGGGAGGACAAGGAGCAGGTCGTCCTAGTAGCAACTTACTGGCCCATCCAGACTTGGTTCTCAGACCTCACGCTCCTCGCAACAGCCCCCCCCCCGGTGAATTCCCCTGAGGAAGGACTTTCTTTCTCAGGGACGGGCCACCATCTGGCACCCGCGACCAGACCTCTGGAACCTCCATGTCTGGCCCTTGGATGGGACGCAGAAGACCTAAGTGGCCTACCACCTGCAGTGGTAGACACAATCACTCAGGCCAGGGCTCCTTCTATGAGGCGCCTGTATGCCCTGAAGTGGCATCTGTTCGCTAAGTGGTGTTCTTCCCGACGCGAAGATCCCCAGAGATGCACGGTTGGATCAGTGCTTTCCTTCCTGCAGGGCGGCTGTCCCCCTCCACCTTGAAGGTGTATGTAGCCGCTATATGCAGTAAACGGTAAGTATTTAGGGAAGCACGACTTGATCGTCAGGTTCCTGAGAGGTGCTAGGAGGTTAAACCCCCCCAGATCGCATCTCATCCCCCCGTGGGACCTCTCTGTGGTCATTCAGGGCCTACGGGGAGCTCCATTTGAGCCCTTGGAGTCAGTGGAACGCCTGTACAAGCTTTGGGGAAGGTTACGTGACGGCCGGGTGCTCTGGCTATGAGGCGTCTCACACCGCCAGTCCATGTAACGCAGTTCAGTTAGTCATGCCATTTTGTATAGGGACCCCTAGTGTCACTACATCAACACAACGTCGAGTGAGTGACAGAAGGGGAACGTCTCGGTTACTGTCGTAACCTCTGTTCCCTGATGGAGGGAACGAGACATTGTGTCCCTCCTGCCACAACATTGAACAACCCGCTGAAATGGTAGCTTTTCCTCAGCACAAAACCTGAATGAGTGGTTGCAAGCCAGCTCCTTTTATACCCGTATGTCCAGGGGAGTGGTATGCAAATTCCACTCACCAATTCCCATTGGCCTTTTCTCAAAGATCAGGGGTGTTTGGGGCTCCCAAGGGCGACCCCTAGTGTCACTACATCGACACAATGTCTCGTTCCCTCCATCAGGGAACGGAGGTTACAACAGTAACCGAGATGATTTCATACAAAGTTGTACACTACAGTCTTCAAAGACAAAGGACAGCTGGTTCTAACAAGGACAGAAAGAGATGTGGAAGGCCAGATGTACCACTAAACAAGAGGATAAGTACATCAGAGTCTCTAGTTTGAGAAATAGATGCCTCACATGTCCTCAGCTGACAGCTTCATAGAATTCTACCCGCTCAACACTAGTTTCATGTACAACAGTAAAGAGAAGACTCAGGGTTGCAGGCCTTATGGGAAGAATTGCAAATAAAAAGCCACTTTTGAAACAGAAAATCAAAAAGAAAAGGTTAGAGTGGGCAAAGAAACACAGACATTGGACAACATATAATTGGAAAAGAGTGTTATGGATCTTAAACCCTATTGAGCTTTTGTAGGATCAGCTAGACTGTAAGGTGCGTGAGAAGTGCCCGACAAGACAGCCACATCTATGGTAAGTGCTACAGGAAGTGTGGGGTGAAATATCACCTGAGTATCTGGACAAACTGACAGCTAGAATGCCAAGGATCTGCAAAGCTGTAATTGCTGCACGTGGAGGATATTTTGATGAGAACTCTTTGAAGTAGGTTTTTTTTTTTCAAATTGTAATAGTAATTTTTCACGTTATTAATGTCCTGACTATACATTGTGATCAGCTGAATGCCACTTTGGTGAATAAAAGTACCAATTTCTTTTCATAAGAACAAAATCTGTACATTATTCCAAAATTTTGTCCGCCAGTGTAAATTCACTCATATTTAATTCAATAACTGCACATACCCCGTCCTTGCGCATATATTACCACTTGCACATGTACATATGCCATTCTATGTTATATGTCCTATTTTTTGTATGTCTGTTTATACTCTTACCTTGTTTTCTATTCTGTGTCTCACTGTAATGTTCTGTGTGCACTTGTTTCTCCTATCACCAAAAAAAAAAAAAAAAAATCCTTTCTGATTAAGCTGAAAAATTTGAGGTATCACTCATGTACATAGCACATAGAGTAAAGGATGAGCCATGTTCCAACTTTTCAATATTTAGGTTTAGGGGTTTGTTCAAATCAACTTTGAGGACAGGATATTCGACATCTCTGAACCCAATATCTCTCTATTCCCTCTAACTCGAGGTCTTTACCTCTGCTTTACATGTAACCTCTGAAATCTGACCTCTTAAACACATGGCTGGACTTATGCATGTCAAAAGGTACCTCAGGAACTCAAGGGGTGACACCACATCAGATTCTGCTGCCATGCAGAGGTCCGTGTCCTTTAGTCTTGTTGGATAGTCCTGTGAAAGGACCAGTGAATAACCTGCACTGCACATCTGGTATGAATTAACTGCCCCGTACAGCAAAACAGGCAAAAACTGGTGTGTAGCACGACTGAAAGCTTTTGCAACCTGGTCATTTCAGAAGATATCAGCATTCCTCAAACTATTTAGCAAACTAAATGTTTTTTTTTTTTTTTGTTTTGTTTTTTTTTTTGTTAGTGTTGTTTTTCAAAAGGCAATAATGATTACTATAGTTAAGGTTACTTATGATTTTGTCCTGGTGGATGAGAAAGTGGACAAAAAAAAAATCTTGTTGAAGGAGACTTACATTACAAGAGGGACTTGAGACTAAGTCCACATTGTAAAGCTGGTATTCAGAGTATACATTATACCTGATACTAAACAAAGTTTTAGGATTTTGAAAAATAAAAAACGACACTTCATAGCTAAATAAAGAATACAATTATAAGATTATGTACTATTTTAATAAAGTAAGCTGTAGGGACACCCCAATTTTTTTTTTTTTTTAACTGTTTTCTCACCCTCATGTCGTTCCAAACCTATATGACTTCCTTTCTTCAGTGGAACAGACAAGGAGACGTTAAGGCCTGTTCTCACTAAATCCGTGATGAATTTGCGAGACGAACTTCCGACGAAAGGTCTATTCACAGCGAGATCGTAATGAATGAAACAAAAAACTATTTCACCCTTGTACAGTAGGCAGTGATGTTGCTAATTTGGCATAAATGTTCCATTATGTTCTTTGTTGATGTTTTTTTTTTTTTTTTTTTTTTTTTTTTGAAATATCGAATATGTGTTTTTTATGTGACTGAAATGAGAAAAGAGTGCTGTTGCATGAATATGCAGTAGCTCCTATTTATATTTGCACATGTATTTTGCGCATGTATTTTGTACGAGTATATTCCAAATGTATAGTGTACATTGATAATAACAGGTATAGTATAAAATATGATGCATAATATAAAAACTTATTTAAAAGAAAACACAGGCTCATGGTCTTTACTATATTCAACTTTACTGTATTACTGTATTTATATATATTAGCGCCACCAACGGGCTGGATTGAGCAGCTGCAGCGATTCTGGAAAAGTGGCAAAAAGCTTGTATCTAATTGGTCAGTCAGTTTTCATTGCAGTTCGAAGGAAAAAAAATAGCAGGCCAATCTCTGTAAAAAAAAAAAAAAAAAAAAAAAAAAAAACCTTTGTGTTTTCAGCAGACGATTTGTTGGACGCGGTGTGAATAATGCCATAGGAATCCATTGTTCCAATTCAAAAGCTCATTCGTACCGGAAAAACAGATTTGGTGTGTATAGGCCTTAAGACAGAATGTTTGCAAAGGCAAGTGCCAGTCTTCAGACAATGTTAAAATATATGTTCTTATGAATTACTTTTCAAAATTACATTTCTAAAGTAAGCAGAAAATAATACTTTTGTTTGTAAGTTAGTAAATGTAAGAATTGCCATTTTCATGCACATGTTTTTAGAAAAATTTAGTTTGAAGCTCTATTTCAATTGGTTTTCTTGTAATATAATTATGGTACTTTTAAAGGGTAATGTGGTAAATGCTGACATCCTATATATGATCAGTTAAAGGTGGCTTAAAGCACATATTCAAACCATTTATATTCAGCTATTGAAATGTAACAATTGTCAGAAAACAGAGGAATTGCCTTCATATGTTTTCAATGTCCATGACCTGGTTCCAGAATAAGTGGTTGAAGATGATTGGATGTTCTCTATGTGTCAGAGAGGCCATTACAAGCAGATTGTTTTGTATTATGAACTGTTAACCTAAAGCCTTTTAAATTAAATACTAATAAATAGGAAGGAAATAGGAATCACTGTAAAATCACTTATAAAGAATAACCCAGAGACTTAGACTCTGCTCAAACTGTCGATCACTTCATGCACACAGCTGATATGTTTTATCTGCAGTGATGTGATTAGAAATGGGACTAAACAGATAACAGGGTAACTGATGGTTTTCTATGTATAGCTGAGAAAGATGTCTTAAACTCCACAGATATATATGGAGCAAAATTGCCTTTGTAAGCAGCAACAAGAAAAATAAAAGTGGAGAGCCAAGAAAATAAAAGAAAAAAAGAAAGAAAATACTGAAAGCTTTTGGCAGAGTTTTTGACTGTCAAGAAGAATTAAAAACAAAAAGAACAAAAGACTTGGGAAATTAATTTCATGTATGTAGAGAGTAAAAACAGGCTGAATTTGTCTCATTTTTCTTTGCAACTGACAATGAAGTGTTTATTTCTGATAGTAGCAATAATGCAAATCCAGCTTTAAACCTTGTGCTGCCAAACCTCAGTGAAGTTGAGTCTGGTGTCGCTTCAGCATATGCAATCAACAGCATAGGCATCTCAGATATTGGGTTTGATTTATTTGACTCTGCCTCTAGGCAAATGGCATGAGTAGTCCCAATCCTAATATCACAGCGTTCATAGAATGTTTGCATCAGTGTTGGGGAGTAGTTAACTAAAAATAGCAACACTACTAACTTAAATTTTTTTTTTAGTAGTGTGCAGTAGTTCAGCTATTTTCACAATAGTGTAGCTTTACTAGTAACAAGCTACATTTTCAATTGAATAGCGCTGTAGCATCACAAAATGCTGCATTTTGCTTTGTCACTTTGTCGTGAAATCAGCATTGGAGCCAAGGAGTAAACAAACACACTCAGCTAAACCATTCTCTCTCTCTCTCTCTCTCTCTCTCTCTCTCTCTCATGTAGCGCTGGGAAAACCAAATAATTTTAGTGAATTGGTTCTTTTGGACAGTTCATGTCAATTAATTATGTTAAATATCTAATTTTTAGCATTGGGAACTCTGATTCATTTTAGTGAGTCGATTATTTTGGTTCTATCATTTGTAAATGATCTAGTTCACAATAAATGATTCACTGATTTACTTGAGCCCAGTGTAGCCTTAAAGGGAATTTACCTTCTTTTTGAAGCGAAATATTTAATTAATTACTGTTTTTATCACTATATTTTGATTCATTTATATAAAATAAGCTGTTTCCTAGTTTATTAGTTTTAATGAAGTTGATATTTTTTAACCATGGTTTTACTAAAATAGTAATATTGTAGTAACCATGTGTATATTGTAATATTGTAGTGACCATGGTTAATTTTGTGATTACTGTGGTTTTACTATAAATACCATGGTTGAACAAAACTGTAGTTACTATATTTCATGGTTAATTTTTGTCACAAAATGAATTAACTATCAAGTGATATTACTGAATTCTGTGATTGCAACATTTTATGACATAATCTGATTGTTATATAAAATGATGATTGGATGTGAGGCATTCCAAGAGTGCTGATAGCTCACACCATCAGCATTGGGATGCTTTACTGTTTGTTTCACTCTGCTTGTGTTTGTGGCATTCCAAACCAATGTGTCTCAAAAAGACAGTCTTTTGTGTGCTATGAACGAGTTGAGCTGATGTTGACAAACTGTGTGTTGTCATTCAGAGCGTGAGTTTCTTTAAAGCACTCAGATTTTTTACTTCACAATAGCTGAGAAAAATAGTTAAACTAACAGCTTCAGCATTACTACCAATCACAGCTGAGAGTCGTGACAGACGGAAAAATCAAACACGCTCAGGGTGCCTACCTGATACAACAATGAAACAGGCATCCTCCATGTTTTCTATCCGACAACAAAACACTTGAACTTGAGTGAAATACTCATAGGATAATTCCGATAGCACATACTCCACAATAGGAGCACATTACTACTGCACTACAGCTGAGGAGTTAAACTAACAGCTGCAGTCTTACTTTTCATCACTGCAACAAACGCAGGTAATCACACCCTCAGTCTCTCTCTCTCTCTCTCTCTCTCTCTCTCTCTCCCTCTCTCTCTCTCTCTCTCTCTCTCATACAGACACATAGACATCTTTGTTTATCCAATACCTGGTTAGAAACAGCCCAAGCTGTTGTTACTAGTTCTAAAGTGTGATTTTCAAATTAGTAACGGGCACATCTTTCAAACTAGCAATGGCAGATCCTGAATCCGTGGCATAAGACAGTAGTTCCACACACAAGAGTGTTTTTTTGGGACAGTCCTTAGTTTTTCCCTACTTATTTATTTACTTGTTTCTTAAACTGTTGCATAAAAGCAATATCACACTCGCAATCCTGATGTATAGTCCATCTATCAGCATGGCTGTGATTTCCTGTGGCCTCGAGCCTGTGGCCGAATAATAGCTGATAGCTGGACATACAGCACTCTTGCTTATGTGATATTGCTTTAATAGTTTCTTCTTTAAATGGCTTCAGTGTAGTTATCTACTTTTGTTAATAGCTTGTAGTAACTACTAAGTAGTAACTACTTTTTTAAAAGAGTAGCTTGACTGTAATTCTACTACTTTAAGTTATGAGTAGCTTGTAGCTTGGGTAGCTACAGTTTAACATGAGCTTCTCCAACACTTATTTGCATACTAAATATGATATGTTCAATAGGTTTTGTTCAATTACTTACACAATTTAATATTTTTTTTTCCACAAATCAAATGCATGTGAATCTTGAAGTCTTTGAAACGGAATAAAAGACATCTCAGCCAATAAAAACATTAAAAAAAAATTTTTTTTTTAAATAAAATACAATTATAATTCAAATGTATATTCACTGACAAAATATACAGTTTTATATTTATTGATAAATATGCATCTGATTGTAACCCATCCGTTTTGACGCATGGATGCATGTGGGGGTAATGTTACATAAAATTTGAAGGAAGTCACAATTGAGCACAGTACACACAAATTAGAAATGAGATCAGAGAGACATATACTTTCAGCAACCATAATCTTACATGAATCTTATATACTGTATTTTATAACCCAAGAATTTAACCACATTTTCAGGATTGTGGGGGACTACAAGTAATTTATCAACCACTAAGAATCACATATTGGTTGACTGCTTATTGGAATTTATAGGGGAAGTGTCCCCTCAATGTCTGTGGTGGATATGGCCCTGTTATAAGCTGATTTATGTGAATTTTAGAATTAATCAAATATATCTCATCTTAATTCTGTTTATTTATATAATTTCAATATATACCATATACACATAGTGGTCACTGCAAAAAGATGTACTGAAATTAAAATTAAGTCTTTTTGGGGTCTTTGAGCATTTTTTTCCCTTCTATATCTGTTGCAGTCATGACTTCGGATTTAAAGCAGACACAGACATACCATCTGGAAGTGTTTCATTTTGTTTGAGAAATGAGGTCTGACTGGTGAGAGGATGTCTGCATTTACAAAAGATGCACTCAAAATATTAAAAGCACAAAAGAACCAAAGAGTCAGTGGCAGACTGAGCAATGTTCTGCAAAAGTGATCTGTTCAACACACAATGGCATGTTGTACCTTTGGAAACCACTTTTAAGGGAGCAGTGCCACCTGTAGGCTGATATCTGTCAACGTTTGTGCACGCTGAGGAATTAATTATTCCTGTCACATCCCCTGGGAGCCACAGCACATCACAACACCACTCATGAAATGAAATTACATCCCCAATGACTCAAATAACCATGGCAATGTAATTTTCTGTTTCTATTTAATAGACTCTCACCACAAGACATTAACAGTCACAACAGCAGAATTAAGACAGACAGACAGACAGACAGACAGATAGATAGATAGATAGATAGATAGATAGATAGATAGATAGATAGATAGATAGATAGATAGATAGACAGAAGGGTGATTGAAGATCGATTGAAGGTGACAGTAGTGGTTAAAACACTGAATATATGCCACAACAGTGCAAAAGTGTTCTGTACAGGCATGTTTGAAGTGCTTTTCATACTGGCAGTAGAAAGTGCTCTGCTATTTTAAAATGCGGTAAAACAGAGTTTTTCATAGACATGAGAGCACTGGCTGTAGGCCCTTTAGAATCTTAACTCTCCCTGACTCAGAGAATTTACTGGAAAACCACTCCACATTCATTCCACTTAACTTTATATATCATCTTTATAAAGAACAAGTAAATCTTGGGTTGGATAAAGTTATTAGTGTGTTCAAACTAAACAGAATGCCTTATGATTTTCAGTAAGGGCCGTTCTAGGGTCAGTGGATAGAGTTTTCTAGAAATTTTCACATTTCTAGAAAATGTGAAAATATGAGTAGCGCCAACCTGATCAAAACTTGCCGCCATGATGCTAGAGTGTTTTGGGTGGTTGCCAGGGTATTGCCATGGTGTTCTGAGTGGTAAACACATACCAATGTGGTTGCTATAGTATTGGGTTGGTTTCTTGGGTACTACTAGGTGGTTGCTTGGATGTTCAGGGTGTTTGCTAAGCAGATGTTTACTGCAAGTCTAAAAAGGCCACCTCCAAGTCTCTCCAAGTATTGTGGTTTGGGTTTGGGAGTTCATAAAATATGCATTCCAGTTTACTGTATTACATCATTTACAAATAAAAACAACTTGCTTTTGGTGCCACTCCGTGGACATTTCATCTGGAAACTGGAACCTGCACATGGCCATACGTTTAAAACACTTCCAGCTTCGGCCACTGGGGGTGGTGTTTTGAATTTCGGTGAGCTCAGACAGAGTTTGACGTTAAATGAACCTGGGTGCTCACCAAAAGTGCTAATGTGAAAGAATCCAATGATATTCTGGTCCCTCGGGTAACTCTCTCACTCATAGCCCAAGCTGTCGTTACTAGTTCTAAAGTGTGGTATTCTAATTAGTAATGGAGGCTTGGGGTGCAACGGCAGATCCTGTGGCATAAGAAAGTAGTTCCACATGATATTCCTTTCTTTTTCCCTACTTATTTATTTACTTGTTCGTTGAATTGTTGTATAATAACAATATCACACTCACAGTCGTGCTGTATTTTCCATCCATCAGCATGGCTGTTATTCCCTGATATCAGGATTTTATTGCCTGTTTTATTGTGCAGTAATAGCAATTGAAAAGTAATTGCAAATCTCCTCAACAAGCAACACAATTTGCAGGAGTGAGTCGTGCATCGAAGTTTAGTACTTATGATTAGAGATTTTGAAAAATCCCTAACTCTAAGTACCGAGTGATCTGCATAGCCAAGGCCACTAAAGATTGTTTTCATTCTGACAAATTTGATCCTAAATAAATTGAGTGAGCTGAAAAAAAAAAAAAAAAAAAAAATGACACTGAACACTGAACAGAATCTTAAAGGATTGAAAACTGAAAATAATATGCTGGTCAAACAGTCAGTGATGTTATTAAAACTCCAGACGCAAGTGTTTGGCAGTAACATTTATTCATATTTTCCCATTAAAAGTAAAACACATTTCAAGAGAACTGGATTTTTAGAGAGGCAATGTTATCTTCCTCAATACAGTATAGTATATGTATAATTTCCACACACTAGTTTTTAACTTTCTTCTGAACTTCAGTTCCTCAAAGAATCACATTTCTTTTAATGTTGGGTGAGAAAGAAAACAAACTGAATACTCCCAGTCATGGTGTTACTCTGATTTGTCGGACTCATGAAACATCCTCATATGACAAACTGATGGACATGGTGGGTAGCCATGAAACATAGGAGAAAGCACTGCACTTAAAGGTCTGGCAAAGCTGAAGAGAAAGACATAGAAAGAAGATAGCGTGATAGAGATGTCCAATATGCTTATACAGAGGCATGCAGAGGATCTACACACAGTAATATTAAAGCTGCAGAAGACAATGCAAGCAAGAGGCAGAGCGAAAGATAGAGATTATTGTCGCAAAAGCATACAACTTCTAGCCACATCGAACATGCTTGCTTAGCAGATAAATACGTCTGATAATGCTAACACAGTGAGCAAGCTAGCAACAGAGTAATATATTTGAAGCTAAGCTATCCATTTTGCACACTAAAACTAACACCAGTTGCACTATATAGGCTATATATTTGGGATTGTATTTCACAAGCTCGGAAGGCAAGGCGTTCATGCACGTGCAAAGAGAGCAGGTTTGTAGCAGCAGGGAGAAAATGTCACAGCTAGCATTTCAAGACTACCACAGTGAGATGTCGATGTGTTTGTTGTGATTTTAAGAGCTTAAAACACACTGCTTGTCGATCCTAAAAAGGAACATAAATGACACCCAAATCTAAAAATAATTGGACGAAATTAGCATTCCTTGCCCCTTCCATTTTAAAAGGTAGTAAGATTAGCATTAGTGAGTCTACTAATGATTTCAGCTATTAAGCAACTCTCAAACTGGGACACATTCAGACAACGATCAATTTCTTAAAACATCAAACTAAGAACATCCATTGGACTGGTCATCATACATATATGCTAAAGTGCACAAGCTCCTCTTTAGGAGAACTAGACAATACTGGCAATTAATACTAAGGCAATACAGTTACAAAGACACATAAATACAAATTGGCACAGGATGTCAAGTGTATCACTTGGGCACAATTACAACCAGCATTGGTTAAAATATGGTTTTCATAACCACAGAAATGATTATACTAATAATTTCTTGTTAGTATATTAAAATGCAGTGGCTTCTAATGTATTTAAAGCCAGATCCTTCATACATACAGTATATCTATGCAGTTATGTTATCTATCTGACACACACACACACACACACACACACACACACACACACACACACACACACAAGCAGAATTCATCAACTATTTATGATTATTTTTTACTTTTTTTTAATAGAGAAAATAAGAGATAATTTACCACACAAATAGACTCTGCCTTATATACAGTACATGGATGTATTCACATAGATATGTACTTGGTACATCTTAAAAGTCTATTTACACACTATCATAGGGCAGAATCCTAGTTATGCTTATTTTCTTGGAACTTATACTTAACATTAAATTCAGATATTAGCTCTGTTAATACCCTGAAATAGCTTTAATTCTACAGTATTTAACAAAGCTAAATAAATACATGAATTAATAAATCTGATGTTATTATGTAGGAAAGCTGTTTAGATGTCATTTTGACTAAATTTCAACATAATAACTAATGTACTTTATTCATATATACACCGATGAGCCAAAACATTATGACCATTCACAGGTGTAGCGGATAACATTGATCATAACCTGTCAAGGTCTGGGTAGATTAGATGGTAAGTGAACAATCCGTTTTCGTAGTCAACGTGCTTAATGCAGGAGAAATGGCCAGGAGTAAAGACCTGAGCAACTTTGACAAGGGCCAAATTGTTATGGCCAGATGACTGGGTCAGAGCATCTCTGAAACAGCAAGGCTTGTGAGGTGCTCTTGGACAGCAGTGGTGAGTACAGTGGTCCGAGGAGGGTCAAACCACAAACCAGCGACAGGCTTCTGGGCGCCCAAGGCTCACCAATGCGCAAGGGCAAAGAAGGCAATCTCGTCTGGTTCGAACTGACAGAAGGTCTACTGTGGCACAAGTCACAGAAAATGTTAATGATGGTTACGGGAGGAATGTGTCACAACACAGAGTGCATTGCACCCTGCTGCATATGGGGCTGTTTAGCTGCAGACCAGTCAGAGTGCCCCTGATGACCCCTGTCCACCATCGTAAGTGCCTACAATGGGCATACGAGAGTGGAATCTGGACTATGGAGCAGTGGAAGAAGCTTGCCTGGTCCGAGGAGTCCTGTTTTCTTTTATATCACGTGGACGGCCGTGTATGTGTGCACTGTTTACCTGGGGAAGTGATGGCACCGGGATGCACTGTGGGAAGACTACAAGCCGGTGGTCTATGATATGCTCGGGGCAATGTTCTGCTGGGAAACCCTGGGTCCGGCCATTCATGTGGACATCAATTTGACACGTGACACCTACCCAAACATCGTTGCAGACCAGGTACACCCCGTCATGACAAATGTATTCCCTGATGGCAGTGGCCTCTTGCAGCAGGATAATGTGTCCTGTCACACTGCACACATTGTTCGGTAATGGTTTGAGGAACATGATGAAGAGTTCAAGGTGTTGCCCTGGCCTCCAAATTCCCCAGATCTCAATCCGATTGAGCATCTGTGGGATGAGCTGGACCAACAAGTCCGATCCATGGTGGCTCCACCTCACAACCTACAGGACTTGAAGGATGTGCTGCTAATGTCTTGGTGCCAGATACCACAGGACACCTTCAAGGGTCTTGTAGAGTCCATGCCTCGGTGGGATGATGCTGTTTTGGCAGCACGTGTAGGACCAACAGCATATTAGGCAGGTGGTCATAATGTTTTGGCTCATCAGTGTATTTGCATGTGCATTGTTTCTTTACAAGGGATATTACTGAATGATAGTGCTGAACAAATGGTTGATTTATTTATCTTATTTGACATGATGGTTCCTTGCCATCCACAGATTTATTAGCTGTGATTCGTTCATCGCAAAATCAGCTAATTTTATTTACTGCCAGTGTGATACTCAGCAATTTAAAGACCACATGGAATGGTTTGATTGGCTAGATTTACTCTCATGTGTGTCTACCTACCAGTCATGATGAGTTTTGCTCACTTTCTAGATTTACAGTTACATGTTTATAACATTATTCTTCAGTATAAATGCTGGCAGCTTTTTGTCAAGATGATATTAGAATTCTAGTTTGTTTGTGCATATTTGTGCTTGTTCATGTGCGTACTATTTGTTTTTGGATTTCAACAACTAACCCCATTTAAGAAATTGAAGTTGTTTCTTTCAAAAACCTCTTAAATGGTTATAAGCTTGACTAATCAAATCAGTAAAAATGGCTCATAATATAATTATATAGATTGATGTTATCTGGCACTTTAACTGATCAAATAGAAACTAAGGTACGGCCTGCACTGAATAGAAGCAACTTTTCATATTCTCATTTAACATGTGTAAACAAACAAAGTTTTGTCAGACACTAGACAGACAGTTAAAGCAGACAGTAACATTTTACAGGGCTTTGAACCACGAAGCCCACAACAACGCTACAATACTAAAATCTAGATATTTTCATGTCTTAATTTTTTTTAATCATATTATCTTTATGTGACTGGAGGAGAGGAATCAAAGAATTACCGTTACATTCACAACAAATAGCTGATCCATTCAGGGACACAAGAATAAGAGGTTTTGGTGCCGTGAGTTTTTAAAGGTCCTGTCCCAGTCGCTCAATCTCTTCAATGAGGAAGTCAATGTCTTCAAAGGTAGCAGCTGGGTTGGAGATGACCATACGGAAGAAGTTGACCTTGTCTCCCTGCGGCTGATAGCTCACCATGGTTGTTCCGTACTCCATCATTCTGGCTTTGATTACAGGGGCGACCTGCGAGACACAAATTTATTAGCATGTATAAATGCATGTTCAGGGGTCATTAACGTGTCCGTCCACAAAGCTTATATGTAAAGGAAAATACAGATGTATGGGGAAAGTATACAGAATTTTAAAGGTGCTGCAAGCAATATTTTTTATGGAAAGGAATGCAAAAAATCCTACTCCTTGAAAGAAATCACTGAAATAACTGCCCTGAGATATCAAGCTGATCACTGTAAGAGTTATAATCTCTGTAAAAAGTCAAATAAAGTGTCCGCGGACTGCGGACATATTCATTCTGTAGCCAGTCAGACGGCATCTGAGGCGCTTTCTGCCTGTCAGTCATTTTGCCCGTTCTCATAGTTTTGATGTTACAGTGAATTATTGAGGCTTAATGTCATATTCGGATTTATATTTGTCAGTTTAGGGCACCATTTCTCTACTGTTGTGTTTGACATGCATGGGAACATGCTTTATGTTGGTTTCAGTGGTATATGTGTTGTGTTTTGGAAAGAGGTGGCGTGGCTAAATCAATGCCTCAGTCTCGAGGAAGTTAGAACGGCTAAAATCGCTTACAGCACCTTTAACTTATAATGCCTGACAAAAAACTTTCTGTTTGAATAATCATAGTTATTGTTTTATGGCAGCAAAACACTCTTTTTCCATTCCATATGACTCCAGTGGTTAAATCCACATCTTCAGAAGTGATATAGCATGTGTGAGTGAGAAAAAGTTCAATATTTAAGTCCTTTTCACTATAAATCTCCAATTTCAAACAGCCCTTCTAAGTGCTCTTCTATCCTAAGAGATCTTCTTCTTTTGTTTTTGGCAATTTGCATTCTTTGTGCATATTGCCACCTACTGGGCAGGGATGATAATTTAAAGTTAAAAAGGACTTAAATATTGATCTGTTTCTCACACACACCTATCATATCACTTCTGAAGACATGGATTAAACCATTGGAATCTTATGGATTACTTTTATGACGCCTTTATGTGCATTTTGGTGCTTCAAAGTTCTGGTCACTATTCACTTGTATTGTATGGACGTACAGAACTGAGATATTCTTATAAAAATCTTTGTTGTGTTCAGCAGGAGAAAGAAAGTCAAACACATCTGGGATGGCATGAGGGTGAGTAAACGATGAGAGAATTTTCATTTTTGGGTGAACTATCCCTTTAAGTATCTACCTTTTTTTTCCTAAAATGTTTGTGAAGGAATAAAAATTGACACAAATAAGACAATTACTAGCATACAGTAACAGAGTATAGAGCTATAAAATTAATGTGGATATCATAGCCCAAATAATTTGGTCTTTGAAGAATTTGATGAAAAATGTTTCAGTTCATATTGAGATCTCTGATATTGCTATTACTTTGCTGCCTTATAAACTGTGTGCAACACAATAATAGTAAGCTATGGGTTGTAAAAATGTAATAATCTGATCTATAAAAAAATAACAACAATTATTGTAAGTTTTCTACCCAGCACAGTTTAGAGTTAGTTTATATATTTTGCTCACTGTAATTAAGACATTTTCTTCTGACTTCCTTCCCAGAGATGGTTCAAATTCAAAAAGATGTGCTGGTGTTGTTACAAACACAGACTCTGACCTTGTCTTGGCTTGCGCAGAATGAATTGATTAGTGTAGTAGTTTCTGGACAGAACGTGAGACTGTAATCTGAATAAAAGACACACGGCCTCTCATCACCACATAATCACTCACTTTCCCCTCAAATCTGTTGCAGGTGTCCAGCTGACTGTTTCCGGAAGAACACAAACAATCCAGCACCTACATAACCCATTCCCACAAGCCTTGTTAAACTGGAGCCCATCCAGTGCCATTTCAGAAAAATGCAGCAATGCATTTCTGATTGACTTTCCTAAATTTTAAATGCACAAGCATTATCAATGAAAATGCCACTATAGATAGACAGTGGTGAGAAATGTAATGTTCTTAATTTAAAAGATAACAGTCAATGCATTTGCGTTGGCAGCCCTAAATACTAAAACGAAAATAACAAAACTAAAACTAAATGGACAAAGGACAAACTGAAAAGAATAAAAAAAAAAAAAATATCCCTTTACCCAAGAATCTATGGCAACCTACCATCCGATATGAAGCTGTAGCTACAGAGTTTATAGCCTTTGTAACAGGTAAAGCACGACTG
Source organism: Myxocyprinus asiaticus (assembly GCF_019703515.2). Lineage (NCBI taxonomy): Eukaryota > Metazoa > Chordata > Actinopteri > Cypriniformes > Catostomidae > Myxocyprinus > Myxocyprinus asiaticus. The sequence continues at coordinate 35,136,545 of NC_059384.1, read as the reverse complement.
TTCTAGTTTCAGGTATGTGAGGAGAGCAGGAGCGGTTTGGATAGTGTGAGATAGAGACCTTTGTATGACTAGCATGAACGGCATCTGTTCGGCCTAATCGCCAATTAGCGCTTTGTTGGCATGGGTGTGACTGAATAACAACCAGCCAATGAATGAATACCTAATGTGCTGTAGTGATGTAGTGACACCATTAGGGGCCATGCCCCAAAGGGGCTAGCCCCTATTGTATCAGTTAGTATTATTATTCTTCTGGCTGGGAGTCAATGGCAGCCCTATTAACGTACATAGAAAAATTATGAAATTTGGCACACTGATAGGGGTGGGCATGAATAGCCCCTATACCAAATTTGGGGTCTCTAGGTCATGCTCTATAGCGCCACCACCAGTTCAAGTGTATCTTTTGGACCATTTGTCCTAGAGACACAATTCTTTTTAGTCTGATTACTCTCCTCTTGATGTCAAATAGACCCCTTACATTAAAAATCCGCCCATTACAGTGGCTGCCATTTTGGATTATGACATTTACAGTTTAAACTTTTCATATCCTTCACTTTGTCCGGTTTGTTCAAACGGTGGTTCAAAATAATCTCCAGACCAAGCCGCACAGAATTGACCACAAATCATTTAAATTTGTGCTACCGTTCAGAAATTATGCCAATGCTGTTTAAATTAAAATGGATTTGAGGATGAATCTCGGCAATACTTTGTCCTATCGAAACAAAATTTGTAATGCTTTATCAGGACCATGATCCGAGGTGACATGCAAAGTTTGGTGACAGCGGCACCTATGGGTCAAGAAATGTCAAAATTTGATATTTTTGCCTGTAACTTTTGAACCGTTTGTCCTAAAATTGAGTTTGGTGTCTTTGGATTCCTTGGGTCATGAGGATTTCAATGATATACATTTTTTACAACATCAGCCATTTTATTTCTGGTTTGAAACATCTAGGGATTTTTCTTTTGAGAATGACTTCACTGTCTTTATGTTTGGGGTACCAGAGACCACAATGCTGTATTTGTCAAATTAATAACAGAAATTACCCTTTTATTTATTTGAACTCTTTTAATGTTTGTCTTGAAATTCTTTTAAAGTTGGTATGCTTGAATTAAAACCGATTGATTCTCGGCATAATGGGTCTGTTTCGTCTCGTCTTCATTATGTTGACAAAGTCAAAAAAAGATCAGTGCACCTTTTTGTCAGTAATTTCATTGAGCAGATTAACACAGTTTGTGTCAGAAAATAAACATGATTTTTTCATTGAAGTTCTCTTTACATTTTAAAATCTGGAACTTATTTGAAACCAGGAAATGCTCAGACATTATACAAATATGAAACATTTTCATTTTTACATTTGATTTACATTTGGCATTGCTATTTAATGAAGAAAAAACATGGAAGTAAACTATAGCAAGTAAAACACATGACTGTTGACTATTGTCATTTGGGTGTACTACTGAAATAATGTAAGTTGTGCATCTATTTCGACTCAACAAGTGACTGAGAATTACTTATGAGTAGCTTATGTGTTATGTGTAGCTCAATTTGTGTTTGATAGCCAGTTGGGTCTCATTAAATTTCTTTACATTATCTCTTTGATATATGAAAAATAAAACATCCAAATATATCAAACTATATTTTACTAGTGGTCTCAGACTTTTGGTCCCGATTGTACATTTGATTCGATAGAGCCAACAGACATATCACCATGTAGCTCAAGACCGGTTGCTCACTGAAGCTAAGCAGGGTTGAGCCTGGTCAGTACCTGGATGGAAAACCTCCTGGGGAAAATTAAGGTTGCTGCTGGAAGAGGTATTAGGGAGGCCAGTAGGGGGTGCTCACCCTGTGGTCTGTGTGGGTCCTAATGCCCCAGTATAGTGACGGGGATACTATACTGTAAAAAAGCACTTTCTGTCTTTCGGATGAGACGTTAAACTGAGGTACTGACTCTCTGTGGTCATTTAAAATCCCAGGGCAATACTTGTAAAGAGTAGGGGTGGAACCCTGGTGTCCTAACCAAATTCCCCCACTGGCCCTTATCAATCATGGCCTCCTAATAATCCCCATACATTAACTGGCTGTATCAGTCTACTCTCTACTCTCTCCTCTCCACCAACAGCTGGTTTCGTGGTGGGCGTTCTGGTGCACTATGGCTGTCGTCGCATCATCCAAGTGGATGCTGCACACTGGTGGTGGTTGAGGAGATTCCCCGATACTACGTAGTATGTTTGAATGTCTAGAAAAGCATTATTTAAATGTAAGGAGTTATTATTACATGTTTTATACATGGGATCTCTTATACGTTTTTTTTTTTTTTCTTTTTTCTTTTTTCTAAATTAGGAAAGTCAATGTTAAGTATGCTGTTAGAGCTATTAAAAAGTGCCTTGGTGTCTTTCAGACAGAACATGATGGTTAATTTGCCTTTTTTACAGTTTTTATTTTTTATTTATTATTTATTTACTTTTATTTCACTATATACTACAAAACAGTAATAAAATGATAATGAATTATTCAGGCAATAATTTATTTTCTTTGTGATATCCTAATCTTTATTTAGCATGAATATTTATAAATATAAAAAATTTAGGTTATTTTTACCTTTTTTGATCATTTAATTTATTTGAGCACCTGCACCTTTGTGTTGTGGATGTGCATGTTGTGTATTAATCTTTTAGCCTATACACTATTGTGGGCAAAATTCAACTATGTTTAACTTTTTCAGAGGTTTACAACATGTTTTACATTAATGTCAAAAAACATTACGCTACATATGGTTAATTCTAATGGATATTTGAGAGAGAATTAACAACTTGAATTTGTTAATTTAAATTGATTTAACCATAGGGCTGAGAATTGCCACAGACATCCGGATTTGTTTTTACATCAATATTTTGTTGCTAGTTCGATATATATTGCAGTCCTGTAAGTACTGCGATTTGATGTTACAATTAACTGTGTTAATCGCCCCCCTTTTTTTAGAAAGAAATGTTTGTTGAATAACAGTTACGTCTGACATGACAATTATTTTACTCTATTAGTATAGAAATTACATTTAAAAGGTAGGGATGTACAAAACGACCTATTTTGTCTGAGCTATTAGTTGACTAGGAAAAAAACCCATGTATAATTATACTTAAAAAAGAAATAAAAACATTTCTTATTTGATATTTTTGTCTTGATTTCCATTATTTTTACTTGACTTGACAAGCAAAACGGCATAAGATTTCCAGAAGTGAAATTTATGCTTTAAAAAATCTGCTAATGGGGCAAGAATAAAATAGGTTTTCCCTTTGAATTAAGTTTATTTTTCTTAACCCATTGTAGTGTTTTTTTTTTTTTTAAAGGTGCACTCAGTAACTTTTGTCTTTGTGTCATCTTGGACAAACACTGACACCTAGTGGCTTGGATGCAGTATAATTTAAAATCAATAGTTTTCAGTTTCAGGTGCCATTGTAGAAATTTAGTATACACAGTCAGCCATGATTACTTTAATCAATGAGTGAAAGTGTCAAATAACAGGACGGTTAATGAGATTAAGCGAGTAGTATTCAGCTGGTCATGTGATTCTAACATGGCAGCCCCCATGTGTGGACCCTCTCCATGTAGAATAAAACAGCTTTTATAAGGTTACTGATATGACTGGAGTCTTCGTTTTAATGTGTGTTCATGATTTTCTTCATATATTCATATCTTTAGGAGTTAAAAAATTACTGAGTGCACCTTGAATTTAGAAGACAAGTTGAAAAATAAAATAGAAATAGTTAGATTTCTCTAAAAACAAGCCTTAAAGTCTTATGCCATTTTGCTTGTCAAATAAATATATCTTGTTTTAAAAATGTTTAGGTATTTTTACTGAAAAACAAGACTAAATACTAATTAAGAAATTACAGAAAAAACGTCATAGTGAAGTGATTTATGGACACTAAGCACAGCCCTTTAACAGGGTAACTAACGGATATTCAACAAATAAATAGGCTAAATAACTATAACATCTTATCACACAAAACTATCATTGAAAGAAAAGTAAGAAACAAGAAAAGCTTCAATACAGAGTGCCACAAAAACGTTTATACACATTCCGAATGCAGAATGAGGCACTTCCATGTAATTAGAGCTCTTGGAGTCACAGGGCGATCCTCGCTCCACATTCAAAAGCACATAGCTGTTAGATTATAAATATTGCAAGGTTCACAGCATCAAACAGTTTGATGAGCCTTTTGCACTGCTAAACTATTTATTAAGGCAGTGTCAAATAGAATCTGCAAAACGACTACTGAAAAATGTTCTCCGCAAGACCTCACAAATAACTTGTGGATTATGCATAATAACAGGAACATTACCTACAGCAGAGTATTAGACAACTGACAGTGAACAAGCAGCACTTTGATGGCTGTAGCAGCGGTGCATTAAAGGACTAAATGTAAAGAATTAGACAGATGAAACTTCACAGGGAGAAAACAAGTTAATGTGTGGAACTTTGCACAAATATAGCTTCCAATGTCAATCTAACAATAGATTAGCATATTAAGCAAAACGTGTAATTTTTAAAATTAAATTAAGAATTGATTTTACATGAGAGAGGGATTCCTGTCTCAAGAATCTCGATTTGTAACAGAATAATTTTTCCCCCACCCCTATTTAACAAGTGCATATTCATTAATATTTATGTATGTTTATGTTGAAAACAAAATAAATAGTAAGAATGAACTATATTCATGTACAGGCCCCAGTACAGCTTGTTTAAGAAGGAAGAAATTAAGTGTCCCACTTTAACAATACAAGTGACCCACTTCACCAGTATTGTCTGAAAAAAAATCTGTAAATCTGTTAAAAGAGGGTCTTTCAAAGGTGTTTAGTATTTCTTAATGTTTGCTTATGACTAAGGTCAGAGACATGCTAAGATTTCTATTAATGTATATTATCAGGTTATTTGGCATTATCATCAAAGTGCCAGGAAAAGTTACATTTAATCATATTCACCCAATTGATTTTTAAAGTAAAAAGCTCTGTTGGAACACATCTAATGATCGAATCATAGAAAAAAAATGGCCTCTTTCATTTTTTGTTTCTCACCTTGTGCAGACGCTTCATTTTCTCCACTTTGTCCTCCAGGAAGCGCACGCCCGGCGGAAGATACCAGAAGCACACATTGGTATGCTGAGGCTGCAGAGACAAGACCACCAGATAAAACACAATCATTGGACATCTATCACTCAGTATAATGTACTTGCATAAATAAAGCACTCTGGCGAGTCCATTAAAGATCCATACCGGAATATGTAATTAGGGGCCATCTGGGACCATAATTGGAATTTTTGTCGCTGTCAGATTGGAAGCAGCCATGCAATCTTTTAAATAAAAAGGCTTTTGCTGTGAGAGGTTTGAGCGCTTGAGCAGGTACCTCATAGACACACTATAGTCCATTAGAAGCCCTCATCCTCATTATACGACTCCAGAATGCCTCTATGCACCAGAGGAAGAGCCTCATTATGCATTCAGCGCAGATGAAACACAGATCGAGTCGTGCCTCACAGTGACTTCAGTGTTCAAATCAAAAAGAACTTGCTAAATGGAGGCTAAAATGTTTTGTTCGATCTTGCCATTCGATCAAACTGAAACGATGCAACCTTCCTTTGCTTGCACTGCGCTGATTTCGTCAAAGGTACATTTGGTGAGAAGGCTCAAGCCAAATAATTTTGTCACATTGGCACCAAGCACGATTTACATTTAAATGAGCTTGAACGACTGCTCAGTCATTTCAAGGGTGAAACATTTCATGTAGGTGAATTAGTGCACTCTCCGCTCTGCATTGGAGAAAATTACTTAAAAATACAAGACTTTTTGGCTGCATTTAAATTCAGAGGGGATCTTTTTGTTTTACTTTTTTTATAATTATTATTTTTTTAATTGTATTTAGAAATCCAATGTTTTGTCAATGGCATTTTTCAAGGAAAAAAATGTATGTTCTTTATGTAGAAAAGGTTGGGCAAAATTCTGAATTTCAGAATTGAATCTCTTTCAGTTCATACGTTTGAATTTGAATTAAATTGGCCATGCCCCAGAGGAAGTTAAATTGGAATTTGAATTGGATTGATAGGAAGTGGAATTTACTGAATTCAACACAGTCACACAATACAATTTCATAGTCCAACACAAGACACATTTTCTGACAAACAATTACAGTAATATAATGTTTCTAATTATGCCTATTTATCTTTTTACTTGTTAGAATAACTAACTAAACTAAACTAGACTAATTAGAATAACTACAATTAACTCAAAATAGCACCAAAATAGTCCACCACATTGATTTCAGATAACTTAACAGATACAAATAAATTGATTAAATCAAAATCTATTGATTGTATAATAAACTGAGCATAAATTAGAGCATTGCATGAAATAAAATGTTCTTCCAACATGATCCATAAAATGAAAATGTATGAAATATAGTGAAATAAATGTAGTACAAATTTTTAAACAGTAGGTGGCATTTCAAACTTTTTTATTTTATTGTATTATATTTATTATTGATTATTAATACTGTAAAAAGTGATGTGTTCATATAACTTAAAGAAATTAAGTTAACACTAAAAAGATTTTTAATGAGCTAAATTAATTTACTTAGTAAATTAACTTAAAATATCAAGCTGCCATGAAAAAAAAAAAAAAAATCAAATGCATTAAAATCATCTTTGAATCATTCCATTTTATTTGTTTGTCCTTAAATTCAAATTCTAATTGCAATTCCACATCGTCTCTGCTACCTCAAATCAATTTCAAATTCAGGAACTGAATTGGCATTCTTAATTAAATTCTGAATGGTGCACAACCCTCTGAGATTGTATATTTTCATATGGAAAACAATTTATATAAAAAAGTTTAAAAAATAAAAAGCAATTATTAACAGGAATTTAACTGCATTCATTTTCAATAATTATGGAATTGAGAATAAATCTGAATAATTCTGAAATGTGTCACACAACACTCTATATTCTGAACACATCTGCAAACAATAACATCAGCTTACATCAGTGGGTACTAACACAAACTAATCAAAAATAATTTTGTTTTTACTTGTAATTTCTTTAACATTTTGTTCTGTCTAGGATGCTCTAACAGGAGTCCAAACCGTTTACAAATAATTAGCAATTTAAAAACTTGCCTTTCCATCGAAGACCATGTCATATCCTTCCCTGTCCTTGATCTTGTTGTAAAGATATTCTGACAGCTCCAGACATTTATCAATCTGAGCTTCAAAGCCAATAGTGCCCTACAGATGATGAGAGAGAGAGAGAGAGACAGAGAGAGAGAGAGAGAGAGAGAGAGAGAGAGAGAGAGAGAGAGAGAGAGAGAGAGAGAGAGAGAGAGAGAGAGTGTGTATAATTATCCATATGTCATGATCTGTGGCCTATGGATAGATAAGTATTTTAGCATCGAAAAACATTACATTACCTTTAATCATTTCTATTTATATGCCTTGATATAACAATTCATAGTAATAAACAACACTATTTACCAACATATATTTTCACTAAAACATTTTAATATGAACACCACACAGCAAACTGATTTTTAAGTGATTAAGCAAACAAATTGTTAAATCAGAATCGATTCATTTAAACAGACAGTTTTAAATGACTCACAGAAATAAACTCTCCAACAAAATTGTTAAAGATGTTTGAATCAGAGACTCTGTCTTAATGTTCTCATTCTTGCAAGACTGAAACTAGTCTAACAAGTCTAAGAAACTACTGTATATTGGCCATTTAAAAAAAACAAAACAAAAAAAACATTAAAATCACATGTTCACAATATTGCTTAATTTTGTATTGCCAGAAAAATCATCCCAAATATACTGTGAATATTCAATATACACCGATCAGCCACAACATTAAAACCACCTCCCTAATACTGTGTAGGTCCCCCTCGTGCCGCCAAAACAGCGTCAACCCGCATCTCAGAATTACGTTCTGAATATGATATTCTTCTCACTACAATTGTACAGAGTGGTTATCTGAGTTACCGTAGACTTTGTCAGTTCAAACCAGTCTGGCCATTCTCTGTTGACCTCTCTCATCAACAAGGCATTTCTGTCCACAGAACTGCCGCTCACTGGATGTTTTTTGTTTTTGGCACCATTCAGAGTAAATTCTAGAGACTGTTGTGTGTGAAAATCTCAGGAGATCAGCAGTTACAGAAATACTCAAACCAGCCCATCTGGCACCAACAATCATGCCACTGTCCAAATCACTGAGATCAAATTTTTTCCCCATTCTGATGGTTGATGTGAACATTAACTGAAGCTCCTGACCCATATCTGCATGATTTTATTTACTGCACTGCTGCCGCACGATTGGCTGATTAGATAATCACATGGATGATTGTTGGTGCCAGATGGGCTGGTTTGAGTATTTCTGTAACTGCTGATCTCCTGGGATTTTCACACACAAGAGTCTCTTGAATTTACTCAGAATGGTGCCAAAAACAAAAAACATCCAGTGAGCAGCAGTTCTGTGGATGGAAATGCCTTGTTGATGAGAGAGGTCAACAGAGAATGGCCAGACTGGTTTGAACTGATAAAGTCTACAGTAACTCAGATAACCACTCTGTACAATTGTGGTGAGAAGTATATCATCTCAGAATGCTATTCTGAGATGCGGGTTGGTGCTGTTTTGGCAGTACGAGGGGGACCTACACAATATTAAGCAGGTGGTTTTAATGTTGTGGCTGATCGTGTATATCATCCAGCCTTATGACATGTTTTCGTCACTAGATATTTCAGCCTGATCTCATGAAAATTACGTAACTGTGTAATTTTTTCAAAATGATATTACGCGGTTCTTTACATGTATCACAGAAGTTCCGAAACAATTCACGTGCTATTAACATGTTTTGATGTCATGAGATACATGTGATGAACAGGGCGAGAAGTAATGTATGAACTGATAATCTGCCGTTTTACTCGTGATTTGTGTGAAAAGAAATAAAAGACATTGTTGTAGCACTTCTAGTGTTCATTTCACCATAAAACTGCCTCGATATGTACAACGAGTCACAAAAAATCATTTTACAAAAATGTATGTACAGCAACGTGATTCTATGTGACCACGTCGGTATGTTTGCACAATTTCTATTATAAAAATTCTACTAAAGTACAGAAATGGCTCTATTCAATCCATTAAAGCAGAGTAGCTGTCCAGTGATATGGATGGAAATGCCCTCTTTTCATGGTCTTTAAAGCCATAAAACATAGGAAAATAATAGCACAACTTGTCAAACTCTGAGTATTTTTATCAAATCTTTATCTTCTTTTTAATTAAATATCTGAGAGAGATCACCACTAAAGTTTCCTTTATGTGCCAATTTGCTTTTCAAAAGCATTTAGGTACTAACAGAACATACAGCAATACAAAATGACAGAAGCATAATCAGTGAACAGTCTTTCACTAGAAATTCAATCGGAAACCTTGCAGCATTTATTTAAATTCTCACTCAAGTTCTGAATTTTGCAATTAAGAAAGTCTAGGGAAATTCTAAAGCTTCCTCATATAGTACCTTAGCTCTCCACATCAGCCACAGTTTAAAGATGTCCACATGGCGTCCGCACTGAAGGGCTTTGTCCCCCGTGTCATAGGACAGGTCATAGTGCTTGTCCTGCTGGAAAAGATAACATGCCTGCATCTGATTGCAGCTCTGCATCAGTCCCTGCAACAAAAAACAAGAGGAAGGACAAGATAGCAAAACAATCAATGACACTTAGTTTGATATTTTGTTATCTAAGGCAGTACATTCAGACATTTTTTAATGTGACCTAAGTGTCCAAATACTGTTGGTGGCCGCTGTAAATATACAGTATGAAATGATAAAATGAGTCTGTTTTGGTTCTAATGAAGGCACACAATCTTACTTACCTCCTCTCTAACCAGCAGAGCAGAGCACTGCAGGGGCACAGCCATCATTTTATGAGGGTTCCAGGTCATAGAATTAGCTCTAAAATTGACAATATTCATAGCACATAATTTAGAAGCATTGCATTGTCCTTGAAATAAGTGAATAGCTACAAAACAATTTATTGTTTCTAATTCAGTCTAGATTACTTCCTGAGGCACAGTAGTGTGCAGTGAAATGTCATGTCAATAGAAAAATCATCAATCATAGGCAAGAAATTATTGGGGGGAAATGTAAAAAAGACCTTAATCCAAAGACCACTCGTCATTTTCAATCATAAGAACTCCAGAATGAACTGACCTCTCGACTCCATTGAGCTTCCACCTGTGTTTCCGGGACATCAGCAAACTTCCGCCCCACGCTCCCTGTAGAAACGCACAGGGGCGAATTCACTAAACAGTTGCACCACTTTTGCACGTGCTATTTCATCGTAAACGCATATGATGCTATAATTTTAACCCACAAATGTGTTTTCAAATTAGCCCAAACCATGGCAACACTGCTCACGTGCTGCAGCTGCTCTGGGGAAGAGAGAGCGAGATGATAAGTGTGCACTCAGCATCTGCGCTGTTCAGTAAAACTGATCAGAAAAACAAACAAGTTTCTTACTTAATTGACAAGAATTTTATGCAAGTATTCATTAGAATGCAATTATTCTAAATGCATTCTAACCAAATTTTATTAAGTAACTTTATTCTGAATACAGGTGCTTGAAAACATAATGGGGGCTGAATACAGTTACTTCATTTTTGTATTCTGAACATGAAATGGCAGTTACATGTTTTCCATTACAGCCCAACCCTGTTTACCTCTTTATATTAGCAAATGGCTAAAGGCAAATACTGTATTTCTTTGCAGAATATTCATCAATACACATTATATCCACAGCCTATTTCTCTGAAACAGACTGTAGGATTGGGATGATATAGTGCACACTATAGACCTTCTCATCTGTGCCAGCCGTGGGCAAATGTCTAACTGAGGCATTTAGGTTAGATGAGTGCATTACAATGTATCCAATCGCACTGCATTAGTTAGAGTTCCAGACACAATATGTGTCTGTGTTCATTTTGAAATGAAATACCAACTTTTGAAGGGATACAAGTACCAAGTACCTAGTTTTGGGTATCGGCCGATACCGAGTTCTACGTCTGTTCGATTGCTTTATACTGTGTTGTTATTGGGATGAAGTAAAGTGACAGACAGAAACTCCCATCACTTTTTCTAGCTTCGTCTTTACATGTAACATATGATTTTTGGAGTTGTGGTGTTTATGGCAACAATGACTGTCTGGCGCAAGCAGAGCCCTTCTGAAAGTTGAGACTTCAAGGTTAGCATAGGATAGTGTAACAAGGCGGTCCCATAGACATTCTATGGGCGTACATTGGCGAGGAGACAAGAGGCCGTTTTTCTTAAATGGATGTCTATGGAGAAGATGCTTCATGATGTTGAATGAACTGCTTTTTGTGAGGAAACAGTTCATCATTTACTGAATTGACCGCCTGTCTGCTAATCTTAAACATGATTTACACTAAATAATCTGTTTGGTGTAAACTATGAGTTTCATATGATAAAATTGTGATTCATTAAGAGATTTTACTACATGTAGGTGTCAGATTAGAAGTGTCAGGTGTTGGTTGTTATGTGTATAACAGATGATCTCTGATGAGAGTCTGATCATAGCGCTCTTTGTTTTCCTCCCTTAAACACAAATGTGCCGAGAGAGAGAAGGCGGAGGAAATGAAAACTCACGCATTAGTTTCAAACAATTTCTTTCTTAATTTTCTTGCTGTTTTTATCAGCAATTTTCTTGCTGTTTTTAAATATCTGTCAAAATGACATTTGAAATTATCCGATAAAAAAATCCTGGATGACTGGCAAGTGCTTGGGAATGCGAGCTCTCGCACCACACACACACAGGAGGGAGAGAGAAGGTGCGTGCACGTGAGAGAATCCACATTTATCAGGTGAAGTTGGATAAAATAAAGAAAACTGATGTTCTAAATGTAAAGGGTTTAAACAAATTAAAATGTTTCTCATGTTTTCAAACTGGTATTAGAAGCACTATGACATATGTGCAACCATGTCATTATATTAATGTACTCATACTCAGAAATATGAAATGATGACACTCGTCTGACTACGAGTATTTACCCCCCAGCCCAAAACGAGTACTGCCAAGTAGTATTGGTGCATCTCTAGTTGCCAGGGCATTGCTATACAGTTGCCAATATGTTCTATGTGTTTGCAAAGGCATTACTACAGTATGCATTCTGGGTACTTTTAATTTCATTGCTATGTTGTTACTAGGGGGTTCTTGGTAGTTACTGGGGCCAATATTGCTATGCGTCTGTAAAGGTGTTCTTGGAGATCCTAGGATGTTGCTAGGGTGTTATGGTTGGTTGCCAGAGCTTGCCACTCAGTTGCTAAGGTGTTCTGAATGGTTTTAAGTGCATTGCTATGTTGTTTCTAGGGGGTACTGAGTGGTTGCTGTGGTGTTGCTATGCAGTTACTAAGGTGTTCTGTGTGGTAGCAAAGGTGTTGCTACAGTATGCAGTTGCTAAGGTTTTCTGAGTGGTTGCTGGGGTGTTGCTATGCGACTGCTAAGGTGTTCTGGGAGGTTTCTAGGGTGTTGCTAGGCTGTTCTGGGTGGTTGCCAGAGAGCTGCTATGCATTTCCTAAGGTGTTTTGTGTGGATACAAGAGTGTTGCTACAGTATGCGGTTGCTAAGGTGTTCTGAGTGGTATTAAGTGCATTGCTATGTTGTTTCTAGGGGGTTCTGAGTGGTTGCTGTGGTGTTGCTATGCATTTGCTAAGGTGTTTTGTGTGGATACAAGAGTGGTGCTACAGTATGCGGTTGCTAAGGTGTTCTGAGTGGTATTGATTGCAATGCTATGTGGTTTCTAGGGGGTTATGGGTGGTTGCTAGGGTGCTGCTTTCTGGCTGCTAAGGTTTTCTGGAAGGTTGTTAGGGCATTTCTGGATGGCTGTCAGGGTGTTGCTATGCAGTTGCTAAGGTCTTATGGGTGGTTGCACAGGCCTTGCTACAGTATGCAGTTGCCAAGGTCTTCTGAGAGGTTGCTAGGGCATTGCTAGGATGTTCTTGGTGGTTGCCACGTCATTGCTATGCAATTGCCAAGGTGTTTTATGTGGCTGCAAAGGCATTGCTACAGTATGCATTCTAGGTGGTTTTAAGCTCTTTGCTATGTTGTTGCTAGGGTGTTCTAGGTGGTTTCTGGGATGTTGCTATGTGGCTGTTAAGGTGTTATGGGAGGTTGCTAGGGTGTTCTAGATGGTTGCCAGAGCATCAATATGCAGTTGCTAAAGTGTTCTATGTGGTTGCAAGTGTGTTGCTACAGTATGCGTTTGCTAAGGTGTTCTGATTGGTTTTAAGTGCATTGCTATGTTGTTGCTAGGGGGTTCTGAGTGGTTGCTGTAGTGTTGCTGTGCAGTTATTAAGGTGTTCTGTGTGGTTGCAAAGACGTTGCTACAGTATGCAGTTGCTAAGGTGTCTGAGTGGTTGCTGAGGTGTTGTTATGCGGCTGCTAAAGTGTTCTGGGAGGTTGCTAGAGTGTTGCTAGGGTGTTCTGGGTGGTTGCAAGAACGTTGCTATGCAGTTGCTAAGGTGTTCTGTGTGGTTGCAAGGGTGTTGCTACAGTGTGCATTTGCTAAAGTGTTCTAAGTGGTTTAAAATGCATTGCTATGTTGTTGCTAGGTGGTTCCGAGAGGTTGCTGGGTTGTTGCTATGCATCTGCTAAGGTGTTCTGAGAGGGGGTTTTGAGTGGTTACTAGGGCATTGCTCTCTCTTTGATATTTTGGTATCTAGATATGGATCGGGTCCCTCTTTCAATATAAGTCTATGGGATATTTTCCCTAGTTTTACTGTCTGTCAAGCGAAAATCATATTAACTTCATAACAACTCACCTCTACTTAACAAGCCACATGATTCGAGGAGTAATTTTGATCCACAAACCTAACATGCTGAAGTGTAATACTAGGCTTGTTGAAATCCCTAACTCTCAGTGTGAGTGTAACAGTGCAATGATGGGCTAGGAGGAGGCGGGAACCGGCTGAACAGTCAACATAAAGTTTTAATGTCAAACTTAACTTAAAACAAACATAAACAAACACAGACACACATGCAATGTGGCCGCGTCTCGAATTGGCACCTCTGGCTCCCCGCTGATCAGCTGATTCAGCGCAGGCCATGCACCATCATGGCCCGGCCACGCCCTCCTCCTCGTCACAGTGATCAATAGTAAAATTGATGTTTATCTTTGCAAGAACTACTAACAATTGAAAAGGTTCTCAGTTCTGTGTCCAGAGAATGACACTTATGATCTGCCAACTCTGAGATCATATTTGGATCACTCTCCACTGAATTTCACAGGTGAATCTTTTAGGAAGTTCACGTAAGTTCAGGGAAACAGATCTACTCACATCCACATGCATCCAGACATCATACTTCTTACAGATGTCTGCTATGGCGATCAGAGGATCAAAGGCCCCGTAAACTGTGGTACCAGCTGTGGCGCTGACAAAAAATGGCACGTATCCCTGCGAGAAAGAAATCAGGGGGTCATTTATGGTCCTTTTTGCCACAGAAACCTAACAGATTATTCAAACAGACCTGATAGACACATGGAATGCTCAAGGAGATACGGTCATTGAAATTACCTTCTGCTTGGCTTCAACTATCCTCCTCTCAAGGTCAGAAGGAATCATCTTACCCCTGGCAGAAGTAAGCATGGTTTATTACTGAACTCATATGGTTTCATGATTATAACGTTTAGAATGACATTTCTCAATTCTGCAGTCATGAAGTGATGCATCAGTAGTGATAATCCAGTCTCACCTTTCATCGGCTTTAATACAGATGACACTTTCTGTACCGATTCCAAGCGCAGCAGCTCCTTTCTTGATTGAAAAATGGCTCTGAAAGATATAATAAATCCAATGTCCTAAATTGTACAATATATAAACATAAATGTTTGCAACACTATATCAAAACAACTTTTATTAATGGGAAATAATCCTCCCAGAGTGAAACATTTGTATGTATCTCAGACATTCTGGTTAATCTTAGTCCTTGCAAAATGTCTGAAATGTCCTTTGGGAGAGTATATAGTTTTTCCATCCCCTGCCAGAGTAAATGTCACCAGCATATTAGCTCTACATGTGAGAATGTGCTTGATTTACACAGAGCGCTGTACAGCCATTACAGAATATGCTACTTCTACTAAGAAAGAGACACTCAACATGGCAGTGACTGCTGTTACAAGCAAATAATTGCTACAAGATTTGAATACTTAAGCCACAATGTAAAAGTTGCTATGTTGCCATATGGCAACACTGTACCACAATGGTATTGCACCAATGCATTTTAATATTTTTATAGATAGAGCTATCTACGCTTCTGGGCGCTTGTGGCACAATAGCTCCGCTCATTATAACAGGAGTGCCGTTAACTTCCAGCGCTCTCTGCTAGCATGTCTCAAGCCTTTCACCTGGCACCACAGAGAATCCTGCGCGCTCACCTCACAATGGCCCGAGGCACGGGCTGGACTCGTGAATGGGTGGGCCAGACCCCCCTGGCCTATTTTACATTGTGGTACAGAGTTGCTGTATGGCAATGTTTCCTTTGTTTATATACATCATATATATATTGAAAAATGTATATATATATATATATTAATATATATATATATATATATATATATATATATATATATATATATATATATATAATATATATATATATATATATTCTAAAATGCATTTAAATACAATTTTATGTTAAATATAAATTAAGATTCAGTTTTATTACAATTGTTCATTTGTTGCTAATTACTCTTCAAAAAGGGAATAGCACATAACATAGACAGGTGAGGATAAGGCAGATAAAAGAGAGATGAGAATGGTCATACATGCTCAGAAGTGAAGGCCACCAGTCTTGGAACAGATGACATTCCTTTCTCCTTCACCTCCGGGAACATCTTATAGCGAGCCAGTAACATGGCATACATGTTGGAAATGGCGCCGCCTAAAGGAACATAAAGCAATCATTCAATTCAATCACTCAGGTGATTTCATTTGTCCTTGGTCTAGCTCTCCACAACACTTGACACTGTAAATTGTCTGTCGGTATTTTATCCATCCTGAAGGTTTTGCATGAAGGGCAGAAAATAGTACTGCATGCATTTAAATTAAAAAGCCAGCAGGGTTTATTTCACAAAACATAAGATATTTGTAATAATCAATGTATGAAATGTCGCCTATGCAAACTTGTATTTTATTTATATAGGCCTATGTTATTTAATAAAGTAAAATTCATGTTAGGGACCATGGTTGAAAGACACTTCATTTCCCAGAATGCTCTATTTTACCACCAAATCTTCAAAATGGAGCCAAAAAACATGAAGCAGGCTTACAAGATGGAAAACTAAAATACAGTAGAACACATCCAAAGTTGTCTTTGCTTGCCTATGTTGTTGTTGTGTTGGACTAAATTTAGTGAATTCATTTTCCTAGTAAGTTCCTGTCATTCCAATTCAACATCCTGTGGGGGCGTGGCCAATGCTATTCAAATTTAAACTCATCAATTCAAAAACTCATGAACAGGGGTGGATCTTGGCATAGGGAATAAGGAAGTTGTTTCGGGCAGTAGGGTTCTCAGTCAGCTTAATCTCACAGTGAAATCATAAAGAGTAAGTTGACTTTTCTTTAGAAAAAAATCGCACTTCCCCCAGTGGCCAAAGCAGTAAGTGTTTTAGGGCCATGTGAGGTCCATTTATGTCCAGGACAGGTCGCCAAAAGCTAGTTGTGAAGTGAGTTCCTCTCATCTGTACAGCATGTAATACAGTGAAGAGGAATGCATATTTTATGGACTCTAACCCCCAATCCAAACCCTAAACCTAACCATTAGCTGAGTAAAAATTAAATGTTAGGGGTAAAAGTGCAACCTCCGAATCATGATCTTCACTAATTAAGCAAACACAATTACTTCCTGGTTTCAGTGTGGACATGAACCCAGGTCTTTCACGCTGCTGATGCAATGCTCTGCCAGTCAAGCCACATGGGAAGGTAAACACACTGAAACCGATGTAAAAATATCTGGTGGGAAATGTTGCATGTCAGTGAGTCGACATACTGTCGCCAATCCTAGGGTAACGGAACTTTCGGAAACAGCATGGAACAGTGTGATCATGTTGGGCCTATTTACACTTGGACACTTCATGCATTTTTACTGATCAGATTGCTATCCAATTGAAAAAGCTCATTCCATTTACATTTGCCACATCAATGTGTCTCCGCCAAACTGATAAAAATTTGATCTTCAATTCCGGTGCTATATGCAAATAAAACAGAGTTCACCTCTGTGATTATGCTAATTCCAGGCAGTAAATTTAAAAGTTGTGCTTTATTATTTGATAATTCTAAGTGAATTTGCCCAGTACGCGTATGTCTGTATTTGGGCGCGCTGTCTGTTTTTCCCCTCTGGGCTTTTTGTAGATAAGATGCACCATGTGCGTTAGCTGCGCTCATGTTAGCGTTTAGTTCATGAGTGATCTGCATCAAATAAAGGAGGAAACTTTTCTGTCTCTCCTACAACGTGCATTCGTCTCTTTCTTGTTATTTACTGCGCGACACAAGCCCAATGCAAATATTCAGTGACAGCTGTTATGTTTCACGTTTTTCTTATGCTGACGTATATTTTGTCTGGAATGCATCTCAAACCACCTCCTGAAGGGGTCTGAGCGAATGCATTTCGGAGGGCATTTACACCTGGTCTTTTCATGATCGGATAGCTATTTGATCAGTAAAAACACATGAATTGTAAACAGGCCTGTTGTCTCAGTAGCACCCTGATGAGTCTAGTTAGGAAGTAACTAAGCCACAACTTAATTACATGGTAAGGTAGTGACAGTAGTTAAACTATTTTCACAATAGTGTAAATAGGGGCCATTAATTCAATCACACTTTTCTGTCCATCTGCACTGTTTTCCGAATTGTTTTTCTATGTAAACCTGCTAGACAGACATCTAGGGTTAGATGCCGCATCCGGTTCAAAGGAATGTCACCTTTTAAAAATGCATCTCAAGGGGGCATGGGTAGCTCAGCATGTAAAGACACTGACTACCACACCTGGAGTCGCAAGTCCGAATCCAGGGTGTGTTGAGTGACTCCAGTCAGGCTTCCTAAGCAACCAATTGGCCCAGTTGCTAGGGTGGGTAGAGTCACATTGGGTTAACCTCCTCATGGTCGCTATAATGTGGTTCTCGCTCTTGGTGGGGCGCATGTTGAGTTGTGCGTGGATGCCGCAGAGAATAGCGTGAGCCTCCACACGTGCTACGTCTCAGCGGTAACACACTCAACAAGCCATGGGATAAGCTGTGGTGACTGACTGTCTCAGATGTGGAGGCAACTGAGATTCGTCCTCCGCCACCCAGATTGAGGCGAGTCACTACACCACCATGAGGACTTAGAGTGCATTGGGAATTGGGCATTCCAAATTGGGGAGATAAGGGGAGAAAAAAAAAATGCATCTCAAGGCTCATGTGTTCTGCTCTATTCATTGTGCTGCGTCTAGCTTTTTTTTTTTTTTTTTTGCACAGGAATGTGTTTGGACTAAATGCCCCCTAATGGTGAAACACTAGTTTGTTTTTTGTCGCATTGCATTGCAGAACACAGTAGATGAGCAAACAGAGATGGTGATTAAACGTGCTTACCTAAACCGTCCTCTCTCTTTTTAATAATGGGAAGTCAAAAACATTTTAGTGAATCGTTCACTTGGAAGGATTATGAAAGTGAACCGTTTAAAACAAATGATTTACCAATTCTCTTATATGCAGCATTTGGAAGACCAGTTCATTTTAGTGAACCGGTTTGTTTGAACAGTTCATGTAAATGAACCATTTCAAATAAAAGATTGACTGAATCACTTTAACCAATGCGTAGAAGTCACCTTTTTCTTTTTTGAGCAAGATATGGAATTGCAGCATTGTATAATGTGTTTTCAAATTAGTTAATATAAAAGTGTTTTATTGGTTGAATTTAGTATAAATTAATTAATGTTCAATTTAGTATGTTTTATTGGCATGAATTTAATTGTTCAGTTTGATGTCACTAATTGAGATTGTCATTGTTTTTATGGCAGATAAATCCTGTAGAACGACATTCTGTAGAATTGATCTACCTACGTTTCCAAATGAGTAGCTTGACTGTAGTTTAGTTATTTTGAGTTATGAATAGCTTGCAGCTTGGGAAGCATTTTTATCACATTGCAGAAATGGAATAAGCGGTGTGCCTTTAAAAGTGTTTTTATCTTCTATAAGCTAGGCCAAGTATGTCAAATCACAAAATAAAATGTGACCCATGTTTATATTTGATTTAATAGTAAACATTGCTACAGTATATACTTGCGTTAGGACTGCCACTGCTCATGAATTAAAATGGAACCGTGCTGAAAGTAACATTCTTTGTACCAGATTAGGACGCAATTATTTAATCTTTAGTTGACTTGGACCCCCAAATTATTCATTTGAGTAAATCTCATAACAATTTGATAACATAACTAAATGAGGTTTTCTCCACATCTTAGAGCCTGTTGTTTTATTTGAACATGAATTAAAAAGTAATCGAGGCATCCAAGACTAAGTAATCTGACCTGACATCCCGTGACTTTAAGCTAATGCGTAGGCATGTACTTCAGCTATAACACATACACATACTGTGGAATGAGACAGGTCATTTAGATTGACAGCTGCTTACCCGGTGAGAATATTCCATCACCGCGGCCATCCTGCCAGCCAATGATCTCTCTCATCTTCTTCAGTGTGACATATTCCAACAGCACGAAGACTGGAGCCACCTCATAGGTGAACCTTTTTACATGCAGATCACATGAGCCAGTTACACAAGCCAGAAAAAAGTCATGACGTTTGAGGGTATTTTGCTACAGATTTTAAAACTGCATGTCATTACCACTGCAAAAACAATGTCAGATATGTAATCATTTCATTCTAAAAAGAAATTAATTTGTCCTATATACGGTGTTTTAAGATGTTAACAATTTATATATATACAGTACTGTGCAAAAGTCTTAGGCACATAAGATGTTTCACAAAAGCATTTGTCTTAAGATGGTTATTTATATCTTCAGCTTTAGTGTGTCAGTAGGAAATATACATTTTAGACTCCCAAACATTTCATTTGCAAATAGAAAAGATCAGAATAGAAGAACAGGGAGCCCTGCAACAGATGTCATGGCCCCCACAAAACCCCCCACTGAACATCGTGTTAGTCTGACATTACATAAAGAGACAGAATCAATTGAGACAGCCTAAATAGATAGAAGAACTGTGGTGAATTCTCCAAGAAGTTTGGAACATCCTATCTGCCAACAACCAAGAAAAACTATGTCCAGGTGTACCTAGGGGAATTGGTGCTGTTTTAAAGGCAAAGGTGGTCACACCAAATATTGATTTAGCTTTTTTATGTTTACTGGACTTTGTATGACATTAAGTGATAATATAATGTTGAAGATATCCTCACTATGCAACATTTTTCACAAGTGCCTAAAACTTTTGCACAATACTATATATATATATATATATATATATATATATATATATATATATATATATATATATATATATATATATATATATATATATATATATATATATATATATATATATATATATATATATATATATATATATATATATATATATAATTGATTAAACTATTTGAAAGAAGTTTTTCATACAACTAATCTTCATTAGTGGTTGTTCACATAAATTACAATGTTATCACAATTGTGTTACAATATTATTACAATGTTGCTTTAATAATAATATGTTTAAGAAAATCCACATCCTGACATAAAATGACTTTCCTTAATAGCCTGAATCATAGCTCATTTGAATTTTATTTTCATTTTCTCCACGTGAATGGATCTGAGCACAAGGTGAGAGTTTACATCAGTGCTGGACTGCATTCATCAATGTCTTTCATTTTATTCCTTTCAACTGATTTCAGTAATGTAAAACCAAAGCTAAATCTCAAAGACCAGGCCAAAAAATTACTTATGAAGGGAGAGAAAATGGAAATGATCTCTAACTGCTTTGTGTTTTATGGAAGGAGACCCACACACTCACATATTGGTGTTGGCAGTGGAGGTCAGCCAATCCGCCGCCAGGCCAACCATGTCTAATCCAGTGGAGAGCTGATTGAAATACCTAGGGTGTGCTAAAGATAGACACAATATTGAGAAAAAAGTAATGAATTTAACGTGGAAAGGTAGACTATTTATGCCCCCACTAATGGTTCACTATTAATAGACACTTGCTGTTTGATGTAAAACACTTTAGATTGGAGCCGCAGACTGCTGCAATCAATCAATACGCTCTGATGCTTACAGGACATTTATAATTATTCCCAAAACGAAAGTACTGCTTGTTAATCGACATATCACTTCTCAAAATAATATTTCCCAGTTGAAAAGCCACCAGAGAAAATAAAACCGTCCCAATAGACGCATTCATTCAACATCACGCTATGATCTGACTTGCCTTCAGGCACAAACACACATTGATTAATTTCTGTGAAATAGTGTTTAGCTTACAAAAAATAAAAATAAAATAAAATAAAACATAATAACATAATATAAAGATATAAAATAGTCTCCACACGAAGCACATTCACGAATACATATATATATATATATAAATTGTAACAAACACACTTACCGGTTTTTATGGCGTATTTTAGTGTAGCACGACAGCTGATCAGAATATCGTCTAAAGTCTCGGGTTCGTCCGAAAGCTCCCAATTATTCCTTTGAAGCAATTCATTAGGATAGTGAAAATCAATCACTTTCGTTGACCGGTCAAAAGATTCCACTATATAAGCCAGCAATATATCCACAACCTCCTGCAGAAAATTCATAGTCTTCGCGTCCCCGTCCAATGCAGGTAAAAGATCTGAATAATAATAATAATAATAATAATAATAATAATAATAATAATAATAATAATAATAATAATAGATGTTACAATTAAAATAATATATCATGGAATTTATTGCAAAAATTAAGGGCAAAATAGCTTCATTTAACCTTGAGGAAAACGAAGGACAATGTCTCAAAAATTCATCCTGAATGAAAGTAATAATAACAGAAGTATTTGACGTAATAACCACTTAACTAACACATCAAGATAATTTTGCATTTTTAATGTGCAATCTCTGCTACAGAAATGGTGATCTGGTGATGTGATATGTGTTATTTACCTGTTGAATAGAGATCAGAGAAGCACAGGCTGGCTTTGGGGCAGTTACAGGGTTTATTACAGCCGCAGCTCTCCGCTGTAGACTCATCTTCGGCTTTAACTGGGGCTTGAGCTGCTTTCTCAGCCTCTCCGACGTTTAAAAAAGCTTTAGAAAGAAATGATGACTCTATCAGTTCAATATTAAAATCGCACCCCATATTTCTAAACACTTTAAGAGACAATAAACCTTTTATTTAGTACCGAATTCGTTCCGGACTTTTCAGGGTGTACACTCCAATGGTTCCTTATAGGTTATTTAATGGAATTCATTGTTAAATATAGACCAATATCTACCCAACCCTTTCTACTGAAATTAGTCTTTGTATAAGGGTCAGGTGCAATTTAGAACCATTTTAAATTTGAATGTGGGGGAGACACGTACATTTATATTTCATGATAAAAATAAACGTACCATATAATTTGGAGCCGATGCCTCCGGTGAATTTCTGGGCCGCCGCCTGACACCAAGCTCTGGCTGAAATGATCAAGTGTGTGTGATTTTAACACCATAAACTGCTCGATCCACCATAAACTCCCATTAAGGAGATAAATAATCCATGGTATGGCATTGACATTAAAATATGGCCTACATTCTGTGGTTTATGACCATACGTAACACCTGATATGTGAAGGCTTTAACTTAACCTTGAGCGCACACATTCATTCAAACCACACAATAAATGTCGCATTTCTTTGTCTCATATCTGTCACAGTCAAAGAAATATTAAAAACAGCAAACAAGCGTTACCTTACAGAACACTTTACTTTTTCTTTTTAATCTCTCTCTATATATAAACACTTACGGGTGGTGGGACTTTGGCTGGGGCTTCCAGCGGCATTTTCAGCGCCCGTAAACCAAAACCCGTGTGACGCCATCGCGGACAGAGCGGATCAGAGCAGCGACAGAGCGAGGCGAGCAGCGGCCATCCAGACGCGCGTCACGGGGGAACTGGAGCTGTCCGCAGCAGTGGTGCTGAATCCTGTCTTGTGCGCCGAAAATCCACTTGCTCAAGCGATGTATTTATTTACAATCACACGGGTCCAGATGCTTCAAATGATGTGCCTTTTTCAATAAGATGTTCATTAAAGATTTTCAGAGTCCGCAGAAAGAGAACAGCAGAGACGGAGTGTCTATATGCAGTTGGTGCGCTGTGCGCAATGATTTGGAGCAGTCGAAGTCTGTCACTGACCTCATGGAGAAACACTGGCACTGATGGAAACGCAGGCATCCAGTGGCTCTCATTATCTGTCACATAGCTCTGCTGCAAATGCAAGTTGAGGGTGCGTAGTGCATTTTTACAAATTCAATAACAGCAAGGCGTTGCGCAAGCCTCTCAAACATAAAAACTTATGGCAATAGTGCAATAAAAGCTTCTTGTGGCGAAAAGATAACCCGCTTCACGTCACCAGAGAAATTCCGACGTGATTCAGGTCGTGACGAATTATTTTGCGTCATAAATCGTGACTACACGCACTTTATGTCCCTCCTTTCGCACAACCCGCAATTGTGCTGAAGGCTTTTTTTTTACCACTAATCTTTTTTTTTTTATTTTTTTTTTTTTAGATTCTAGTAATTGCTTTACTCTAGCAGTGAGCAGACTTTATCATCAGTGGGAGAGCATGAGTCCAGGCGGGCTGCTCTATGGACCATGACATTCAGATCTGTTGTTCATATGCCCTCTTTTTCTCAGTACACCACCCATTATTGAGGAAATTCCTCCCATGGAAACCCAGTTTGAAACCCGAACAGGAAAACCCAGAATAAATACAAAGCCTACATTTCCTTATTTTTATTTTTAGTATTTATTCTCAAGCTCATTGCTTTGTGCTGGTTGACCGCATGGTTGTGCGCAAAAACGCACGTCCCATTGATTTTGTATTTAAGGGTTTATCATAATAAACCAAGAATCAACTCTGTAAAATATGTAAAAAATAGCAAGTCGCACAAAAAATAAGTGTTAAGTCGAGAACTGTATAGATACACCCACGAGTTGCATCCATAAAATTGTCAAAAGATCGATTAATTCTGTAAAGAATCCGAGAAGCTCTGCACAACTCATTTAAAATAAGCATTACACTATATATATATATATATATATATATATATATATATATATATATATATATATATATATATATATATATATATATACTGTATATATGATTTGAAATTACTGTACATAAAAAAAACAAAACAATGAAATTCACAAGGTAAGGTTAGATTTATTTTATGAATATTATGAAATAAAGTTGCTGATGTAAAAATGGATGGTACAATAGTGACAGTATGTGAGGAATTGTTAGTACCACACCATGAGCTCCATATTCTAACGTATATATTTAATATTCATAATCCATTTTCCATATTGTCATTTTACATTGCCACTGAAGTATGAAATCCAGAACTAAATGACCATATTGTTACATATTTCACATTACCTAAGATAAATCTAAGAATAAACATGACACAAATGATATAAGATGAACTGAATATCTCTACAAGAAAAAAAAAAAAAAAAATTAAACATAAAGATTAAGTAATAATTATGCTTTATGACATAACTTTAGTGCACTCAAAGTTTAACATCAACCGCTATTTACAGTAGTATGTGCAATTTATCATATCACTTGTCAAATTACACATAGATAATGATATTTACAAGCAAGTAAAACATTTTAAGGATGCATATATCCAAATTGTAACTATCCAGGTAACGAATTATGAGTAATATATTTGATACATGTGTAATTTACAATGGTAAGAAACACAAACTTAACTGAAAGGTGCATTGCTGCATGTCGGTTTAAATGTAATAAAGTGCTGTTTTATCATATGATGTCAGCTGACAGTGTGAATGTACATCTGTTAATTATTATAATTCATACTGTATATTCTTATACCCTGCTAATGTTTATGCAGAAATGACACAGTATTCTATCTGACTCACTATTTCACTTAGCATCCATGATCATTCATTTAAAACAATTCATAAAAAAAATAAAATAAAAGCCCCCATAGTTCAGATATAATATAATAACTAATTGGTGCAAATATAAAGGTTAGTTCTATGATACACTAATGAAAGTCTTTGAAGACAAACCTTTAATCACACAGAAACTTTCAGAATGCATCAGAAAACACGCTCAACCTGCATTTAAAATCAAGCAAGGGCAGCACAAATGTCTTGTGATAGTCAACTCTTAAGCTCCATTCATGAAGACATTTCAAATTTCTACTCTTTTTTAAAGGAAAAATTCTGTCATCATTTCTTTATCCACATGTTGTTCTAAAGATGCATGTCTCGGATTAGTCAGTTAGTGTTACATTTTTGTACAAAGGTACAAAGCAATTACAATATTTAAACATATTCCTTAGTTATATTTATTAAAACTAATACAAACATATTCTTAAATGATACCAATGTTCTTTGGACAAACAAACTGGCAATAGTGGTGGTAAAAGTATTGACAACCTAGCATATTACTTAAAGGAATAATTCACCCAAAAATAAAAAGTCTGTCATCATTTACTCACCATAATGTCAATCTGACCCTGTAAGACTTTCTCTCTTCTGTGGAACACAAAAGGTCTTAAAAATTTGTTTACTGGTAACACTACAATGATATTCACTTTAAGGGTTTATAAAGGGGTTTATTAATGGATAATAAGTAATTTACAAATGCATTATAAATAATTTATAAGCAGTTTTAGCAACATGCATAAAAAGGGCAACTTTCATTAAAGAATAGCCAAATAGTGAGAATTTTAATTTACATGCTATAAATGCTTAATTAATACATTTATTCATAATTATTTAATGTAAAAAAAAAAAAAAAAAATTATGATTTATGTCACAATGTAGCAAAAATACAATACTGTAGTGACATTAAAAGTAGGGATTATGCTATAGTCCGCTTTGTGTTGTCACCTTCCTTGTCACCACTTCGAGTAGTGTCCTGACTTGCCTAGTCCTAATTACCTAAAGTCCTCTGCAAAAACACTTTTCAGCTCTTCATGCTCATTCACAGCATATATCATATAATAAAGCCTGATGACCATTAAACCATACTAAACTTTATGTACAAAGGTTTATAATGTTGTCTACTCCTTTATAAATGCTTAATATGTGTCCACTTTACATTAAGGTAAATTTTCATAGGATACTAATGTTAAGTGTTATTAAGTATTTATAACATGAGGTAAAATGGCTCACTATTTGGCAGGTATTTCATGGAATTCACCGTTTTATATATTTTATTGTAACAGCATATAAATGATTTATAATGCATTTGTAAATGAATTATTAGCCATTATTGAACTCTATGTGTTACTGGTTTATTTGTAATTGAATTTGGAGGCTATGTAGATATAACCTCATTGTTTATCATCTCATCTTGTGACAAAACATCCTCAAGTCATGTCACACATTTGGTCACAACACGCAATGGGAAACAATGAGGTTTGTTGTATCGATGTAGCCGCCATATCTGATTTTAGCATTTAACTTTATTAATGATTTGATTTGAGAATGAATAATGACTTAAATTTTGCCTTGTTCATCACACAAAGTGATCGTATTGCTTCAAAAGACCAGAGGAAGAATATAATAGTGTATACTAGTATCGATTATTTTACTGTGGTTTTCTGGTGAGTTTTTTTTTTTTTTTTCTATCTCTCTCTTTTTCAGGCTTGACAGACCAGAATCACTATTCATCTACATTGTGGCAAATTTCCCCTTTTGTGTTCCTAAGAAGAAAAAAAGTCATACAAGTTTGGGGTGACATTAGGGTGAGTAAATAATGAAAGAATTTGTATTTTAACATTTTTAGGGAAACTATTCCTAAAGACAAATGGCTTGACTTGCTGACCACATCAGTCACCGACAATGTATTTACGTAATATTTAAGTTATAAAGCTCTGGAAATTTCTGAGGCTCTGGCTAGGGGTCTAGGGCTGTGTGAGAAGTTTTCGTCTCTGGGAGGTCTTCCTCAGTATCTTTCTGTAGTCGTAGGGGTTGTCCTCACTTTGACTCTCTGTAGAGGGCATTCTAGAGAAGGAGTGCCTTTCAGACACAGAGGGGTAGATAAAGTGTGACCAAACGAGGAAATGAAGACACAAGGACAAGCAGATATTGTGCAGCGAGAAAGGAAAAGTAAGTGTTTACGCCTTTATATCTGCATCCTGATCACATTTATCATGGCTTCCATACAGGGTATTGCAGAGTGAGGTCATTTGTTCAACATAGACTGGCTAATGCAAGTGTTTGATGTTCTCTCACCTCTCCTCGTTTGGGTCTTCAGGGATTTCAGATTTAGGGACATCAGGCAATGGTCTCTCCAAAGACCGCCTCCTCTCCATGGAAGCCCTTCGTTTGCTTGAGCGGCGTCGGTCACTGGGGAGAGAGCTTGAGGACCTACTTGACAAACCCTGGTAGTATGGATCATCATTGTCCAGCTTTTTGGGGCTGGTGATCAAGAGATAACAGATTAATCTGTAACTATGAAGTTCCCACACCAAGTCTTAAAGGAATAGTTCACCTCATGTTGTTCCAAACCCAGCCTGATCTTATAAAAATTGCGTGACTGTGGTGACATTTTTTCAAAATACTACATGGTTTCTTACAAGTTTTGCGGTAGCTCTGAGGTGAAATGTCCACTGTGTTGCACTAAAAGTGAGTTAAATGTTCTCCCAAACAGATGAGGTTTTTAAGGTTGATGCTCTATCGAGTTTTAAGTCAACAAAACATACCTCCCTACCCTAAACCTTGAACTTAAACCTAACCGATAGTGTCAGAAAAACAAATGTGAGACGAAAAAGCAATTGCTGAAGCAACCACATCATTTTGTGGTCATTCTATAACACTTTCGGCTCCCGGGTTGACTCGTATGCTCTTCAGGACTCATACCCCGGCTCTTTGCAACGCTCTATCAGTTGAGCTACCTTGGAATTTGATCACACTCGAACGAGCTTGTAAATGTTGTTGGTTATACAATGCAAACATTAAAATCAGTCGAAAATCATGGGCAGTGTTGGGTATAATTTAATTACAAAGTAATTAGTTACTTTAAAATAATTACTTTTAGGCACAAAAAGTAGTGTAACACATTACATTTTAAATTATTGTAATCAGATTACAGTTACTGACTTTCAATAAAAATAATTACTTTTAAGTATATTACCTGGGTTACAAATATTTCTAAAAAAAATTATATTCGTATATTCATATATTATATTCATGTTATTTAAGTGTAATACAATTATATTTTGAATTCATATGTTCACATTTTTGTCTGTTTGCATTTCTGTGACAACTGAAGTTTGTGCGGCAATGAACAAGGAGAAAACAGACCAGTGGTATATGTCTCATCACTGTCATGACTGCTATGTTGCTCGGAACTGCACCCAAGACTTTCACCCACTATTGCACTTGTGATTATGGTTGTGTGACAGTAAAATTGATTTTGATTTGATTTGATTATTTATTTTTTTGAGCAGAAAGTGTTTTAGAAACTAACTTAAAAGTAAAGTAATTAGTAATGTGATAATTTTTCCAATGAAATAATCAGTAGAGTAATCTGATAAAAATTTTAGATCAGTAATTTAGTAATTTGTAGTGGATTACATTTTTTGTAATTTACCCAACAGTGGTCATGGGCTATAGTAAAAGTGTTTAGATGTCATAAGATAGCATTGTGTGCAGAACAGGGTGAAAAGTATGTGTTTATTAACTGATAATCTGCCATTTTACTCGTGAAGTCATTTTTGTTTTAGTGCCTCTAGTGTTCATTTCACCAGGAAACTGCCGTGATATGTACAACAAGACATGTAAAAATGTATCAAAAATGTAGGTATATGTAGCACAATTCTAAAAAGCATTATGAATTTTTTCACGTCTCGCAAGCAATTGTGCTGCCACTTGTTTGAAGGTTTTGAACTGAATGCAAGCGTGAGTGCAAGATTTTCAGTGAATGACATTTTACATTTAGTTTTTTTCCTCACACAAAGTTATCGTATGACTTCAAAAGATTTGGAATATGTACTGTTATTTTCTTTTTGAGCTTGAAACTTTTTTTCATTATCTAAAAAAGAGCGGCATGAACATTCTGACTAATAATCTCCTTTTGTGTTCCACAGAAGAAATAAAGTCATACAGGTTTTGAACAACAAGAGGGTGAGTACATAATGACAGAATTTCATTTACGGTTGAACTATTCCTTTAACCAATTTACAATGCTGTATTTATAATTCTTTGTTACAAAAAACTGCTAGCCTTTAGCCAAAATGTATTGCTCCAGATAATAAATAATGTGTATTTTTACATAGCAGAGTACTACTGATGGGAGCCATTATGCAGTGTTGACTAAACTTCATGGCTGTTCTGTAGGATGGAAGTGTCGGCCTGCAGGCTCTTCTCAGTGATGGACTCAAATGAAAATTGGCTTTCAGTGGACTTTACTCATTGTTGCTGGGCTAATCAGCAGAGTTATATATGGAAACAGCAATCTATGAGAGCGATGAACCCAAGAGCTTGCGGCCTGTCATCCAGACCTGTCATGGACTTTTCATGTGGGTAATTCTCACAAGTATTTCTATATCATGGTAGTGTTTGTTATGTTGGCTTTAATTTAAAGCTGAAGTGTGTAATTTCTACGCCACTAGCGCCACTGAACAGAATTGCAAAAATTAATTCCTGGATAAACAGAGTGATTGCCTGCATCTCTCTGATCTGTCTCTCTACATCCGAATATTTGTATCACGGTACACCTTCTTTTACCAGCATGTCCTGAGCTCATCCTTTTTTCCCTAGACATTCTATATCTGTCTTTTTCTTTAGTTTCACTGCCATTCTCTCCTTCTGTACAGCAGAACAGGGCCAGAAATTAGTCTTTCCTGCTGACCTTATCACTCTTAAAGTCAACATGAAGTGGCATTTGAAACACTTACATAATATGATGTCTTTCAAGTGAAACAGGCAGTCTGAGCTCATGTAAATTATGTGAATGTGGCAAAATGTTTGCAATATGACATTACGTGGTTCATTATGCATTTTCTTGGTCAAATGTCCACTGAGTGGCACTAAAAGTGAACTAAAATGTTCTGCCAAACATATGAGATTTTAAAGGTTATTGCTCTATTGAGTTTTAAATGAACAAAACTAACGTCTCTACCCTTAACCTTAAACCTAAACCTAACCGATAGTGTCAGAAAAAGCAAATGTAAGGTGAAAAATACAAATGCTGCTGCTAGTCTCATAGAATGAATGGTACTATAACTATATTTGCAAACTGAGTTTTACATGCCGCATTCTCATTTTCGTCACAGTCTCCTGGTGAAATTAACACTAGAGGCACTACAACAACAGTGCATTTTATTAACTTTCACACAACTCGAGTACAATAGATGATTATGAATTTATAAACACTTTTTTTTCCCACTCTATTACCTGATAGATTGTTGGACTTTGGATTCGAAAGACTGAGTTTCGAGCCCAGCCAAGCACGTAAGCTGACACATGAGCTAAAAGTGTAATAGAAGTGACATGAAATGATGTAGTTGGTTCAGAAAATGTGCTTTTCGTGTTTCATTTGCTTTTAGAACACTATCGGTTAGGTTTAGATGTTGGGTAAGGGTGAGGATTTCTATTTTGTTCACCCCTCATTTGCTTTTAGGACACTATTTGTTAGGTTTAGGTTATAGTTTAAGGTTAAGGACGTTTTACTCATTACAACATCCATATAACATTCTCCTTAAAAACCTTGTGTTATTACGACAATTTCACTCACTTTTGGCGCCCATCATTGGACATTTCACTGGGAAACTGCAGCCAAATGTGTAATGAAGCATGCAATTTCATTTTGCAAAAATTTGGACTTGGTCACGTTATTTTCATGAGATCAGGCTGCATTTTGATACTTTCAGTTCATGTGTCGATTTATGTGGTGTTCAGGACTCGTACCTGGGTCCTTTACATCACAAGTGCAATGCTCTATAAGTTCAGCTAACACGCAATTTGATCACACTCAAACAAGCTTGTAAAAGTAGTTGGTTATGCAATGCAAACATTAAATTGTATCGCCTTACAAGTCATGCACTACAGTAAAAGTGTTTAGATGTCATAAGATAGCATTGTGTGAGGAACATTGTGAAAAGTAAGAGTTAATGAACAGATAATCTGCCTTTTTACTTGTGATTTGTGTGAAAGGTAATAAAAGTCATTGTAGCGCCTCTAGTGTTCATTTCACACAGGAAACTGCCACAATATTGTAATGTTTAATGTGTTTGTTCATGTGTTTCATGTCATGTGGTCCCCTGGTCATGTGATTTCATGTTTCCCTCCATGTTCATGTGTCTTGATTTCATTGGTTTATTGTCTAGTTACCTTGTTATCAGTTCTGTCATGTCATTGGTTGACTTGTTTGTCTTGTTACCCTTGTCCATGTATTTAAGCCTCATGTTTGCCATTGTCCATGGTCAGGTATTGTTTGTTTGTGAATGTAACATTGTAGGATTGTTCATGTCATGTCAAGTTTAGTCAAGTCAAGTCAAGTTACGTCAAGTTCATGTTTTTGTATTTTATTCAATTTTGGAGTTATGGGTTTTGGATTTCACGATTGATAATAAACTGCACTAGGGTTCATCACACATCATTGTCTGCCTGTCATTGTTACTGCCAGCTATCGTTACAAATATATACAACAAGTCATGTAAAAATCATTTTGCAAAAATGTATAGATTTATTGACATGATACTATGAGACCAGGTTGAAAACGGAATATTCAACAACAAAAGTGTCTCACACGTGCTGTGACACAGCTGATCTCTCACACCGGTCTAAACACTTCACAGCCAAATGCTAGAGAAACTAGTTGGAAAATTCAAGCTATTAGCTATAGCATTACAAATAGCAATTTAATTTAAATTGATTACCTGGATAATTGTCTTTAATTCAGTTTTCATTGTCTGACCTAGTACTTTATGCTTTACCTACAGTATATTAAATCTGGCATGAGACAACATACTGTCTCATAGCAGTGAGTATTAGATAGACACACTAGATAGTGTGATACTGAGTCTTAAATGCAATTACCATTTGCAGCAATTAAAATTGTTGCCTGGAGACAGGATTGACATTATTTGTACTTCACCTAATTATGATTGGTCAACTGATGGATTTTTTTTTAACCCATTTATTTTACATCTTACATGTGTAGTATGCAGTAAGTAGAACACTAGTATTCCATTCTGAACATAGCCTTTGTCTCTTTGTCATAACAGCATACAGTGAGAAGACAAATTATTGTAGAATTTAACACTAGATTATTTTACCTTTGTTTTCTTGGTCTCCTTTTATCATCCTGGACAGACCTCTAGAAAAGAGCCAGAGTAAGAAAAGATCATTAAATCTAAGCTCAGATAATCCTCAGATCAAGTCAGTGTCATTGATGAGTGTGTGTCATTGACTCACATGAATGAGTGTGTAGTATGTGGAGTCTTCTGGGGTGTTGAGGGTCTTTGGTTGTTGTGTTCGGCGAGGTGTTCGTGACTGCTTTGTCTCTGCTGTGGGGTCAAAACACATCACACACATGAAAAAGCTGAAAAGGAAAAATACCAAACAAGCAACATTTTAAAATGGGATCAAAGTTATTATTATTTTATTTTTTTTATCTGGATGACCAATACTTATGAACCCTTTCCAGATATTTAATTGTGTCTAGTGCCCTGTGTGAATATGAATATAACAAAGAATTCCCATGGAGACCTGTTGCTACACAGATAAACAGATTTCTGAATGGGATCACCACAAAATATCCAGCTGACATTTGACCCCTCTGTTCTTATCAAACAAACCATGCAGTATACCCTGGGGCCTCAGTATTTGTAATTATAGTCTAACAATCAATCAGAAATGCCCTACTTTTTACACCATGTTCCATGCAGATTGACACAGACACATATACAGTAAGTATCAGAATCAGAAAATGTTGCTCCGGAAGCTACCTTCTAAATTAATGATTTAAAACAATCTACGTAGGCAGCAACTCTGCAGTAACCTTGCATTAAGTGCACAAGAGACTCAACTTAAAAATTATTCCAATAAAGGGCAACAGTCATATATTTGTAAAACATGATCATTTTCCACCCTCATTCTGACCCTCTGTCGGGAGGCGGGAGAGAACATAGTCATTTTGGCTGCTTGATTTCAACAAAAGCTCTTTTTGCAGTGAGGAGAAAGTTTTGAGTTCTGAAACTTACAGTATGTTTTTATTTAAAAAAAAAAAAAAAAGTATTTTTTTTTTTTGTAAAATGTCCTCTTAAATATGAAAAGATCAAGGAAAATTTGTCACTTGTCAACAATATCATGACCCCTTTAACGTCTTCAATGAGGCAATGAAATACAATCCCATGAAGCATTGCAAATTACTTAATTGAATTAAAAACGATGGAAAAATATAAAACTATTAATTTAAAGTAATTGATTGTAAGTATAGATACAATATATTTTAAATGTATTAAAATATACCACTTTAAGGTACTTCTACACATTCATGTGATTATATAATCAGACAACTGTGTGGCAGCCGTGTAATGTATCAAATCATGCAGATACGGGTCAGGAGCTTCGGTTAATGTTCACATCAACCATCAGAATGGGGAAAAAATATGATCTCAGTGATTTCGAATGTGGAATGCTTGTTGGTGCCAGACGGGCTGGTTTGAGTATTTCTGTAACTGCTGATCTCCTGGGATTTTCATGCACAACAGTCTCTAGAGTTTACTCAGAATGCTGCCAAAAACAAAAAACATCCAGTGAGCAGCAGTTCTGTGGACAGAAATGCCTTTTTGATGACAGAGGTTAATGGAGAATGGCCAGACTGGTTCGAGCTGACAGAAAGGCTATAGTAACCACTCTGTACAATTGTAGTGAGCAGAATAGCATCTCAGAATGCACATCATGTCGAACATTGAGGTGGATGGGCTACAACAGCAGAAGACCACGTCAGGTTCCACTTCTGTCAGCCAAGAACAGAAAGCTGAAGCTGCAGCGTACCATCTGTTTAAATCAAGATTCATCAGACCAGGCTATGTTTTTACAGTCTTTAACTGTCCAGTTTTGGTGAGCCTGTGCCCACTGCAGCCTCAGCTTTCTGTTCTTGGCTGACAGAAGTGGAATCCAACGTAGTCTTGTGCTGTTGTAGCCTATCTGTGACTTGATTACATCATTCACGGTGTTTCATAGGAGTGGGCGTTTGCTGCAGAGCTCTTTTGGTGCACTTTGTTAGCTGTAATTCTCTGATTCTTCAGGAATTCCACTATTAAACCATTTTTTTTATTTGTATTTAAATGAAGTTGAAATAACGTGGACTGATGGCTTCAACAGAAGCTTAAACCATTGATTAACAATCCCAGAGCTCACCACAGGTCTATCTTTAAAGGTTTATAAGTTATTATTAAAAATCAATTCCCCTTTTTACTTTTTACTTACAGAACCAGATCGGAGTCCAATGTTAGCATGTTGCTACGCTAATGAAGCAATATTCAAATAAGCATTAAAATCATATAGCACACACAAATATCAGGTAGTCAGTTTTTAATTAGACAATTTTTTTAATCAAACTAAACTATATTATTAAATACTTCTCAGTAGTCAATTAATTATATTTATGATCAATATTTCTCCTGACTTGTCCTTCATCTTGGGGGATTTTCATAGCTCATTAAGCGCAATGCAATCTGGCTGAATGAAAAATAAAAAGGGGGAGAACTGTGAGTCAAGTGTAAAATATACAAGAAATGTGTTATTTGTGAATAAATCAAACTTGTTTAAAAAAAAAAACAAAAAAAAAAAAAGTATTTTCATGGTTGTTGTTATTATGTAGTTGATTCATATCACGGTTTGAGCGAACGCTGGCGTGTCTGACTGCCGCTGCTCCCTGCTTTCTTTGATGTTAATTTTAGGGAGATTTTATGCTTCCCGTTTGAAGTGACCTCTCGTGAAATTTTATGGACTTTTGCCTTTTATGCCTTTTTATCTATGCAATGCCCCAACTGCATCACCACGCTCGGATTTGACTGGCCTACCTGAGTGTGCTGGGCTGCGTGGAAATTAAATCCTGCTCATGTAGATGGGCCACCAACGATGTTTTGTCTTCTACTGATCGCTCTGGCTTGCTGGAGCTTTACCGCTGACTTTTGTCATTCCAAGCGAGGAACTTGGTGCTTATATGCCAACCCATGTTTTTATTGTTTTCCCAACATGGTGCTTTATTACTCTCCTGTGGATTTACAGCGACTGATCTCCTCGTTCCATCTTCCTCTTGGAGTCTACAATCATTGTGCTGTCCTGGGAATCACACATCACCCCCGGTATGTCCACCGGGAATCTCGCTATAATCTCTGCAAGAGCATGCCAGCTGCCTGCCCCGACAATTACCACATTCTGGTTATCTGGTCTACACATCACCGTTTCCCCGCCGGTTCAAGTGATGAGAGTCGGAGAGTCAATTTTAAAAATCTCAGTTTGCTGAAGCACTCATCTCTCAGCTTTCCTAAAAGTACAAACTCTGTTACAGTCAAGATGGCCATAGTGAACGCAAGATCAACATCGAATAAATCTTTTATTCTAAATTACTTTTTTATGTCTCATTCACTGGACTTTTTATTTGTGACTGAGACGTGGCTCAAGCCCAGGGATTTAACGTCTCTCGGCGATCTCACCCCCTCGGATTGTGCCTTCTTTAGTTCTCCACTTCTGGACATGGTGGTGGAGTTGCCACTATTTTCAGAAATGGTTTTAAATGCAGAAACTTGCCTATGAAGATGTTTTCAAGCTTTGAGGTCCAGTTATTAAAGGTTGATATCATGGACCCTGTTCTATGTGCACTGGTATACAGATCTCCTAAATTTAATAAGGACTTTCTCCATCAATTCTCGGTTTTCCTCTCACATCTGGTGACTCGTGGTGACCGACTGTTGATTCTTGGGGATTTTAACATTCACCTCTGTTGTCCATCCAAACCTTTGTTAAAATAATTTGTATCCCTTATAGAGTCCTTGAATTTTGTACAATCAGTCTATGGTTCAACGCATAATTTGGGTCATACATTATATCTTGTGCTGTCTCATGGTTTTTCTGTTTCAAATTTGGAGGTTTCTGATGCTGGTATTTCTGACCACTATACAGTTGTGTTTGAATCTGTTTGCCCATGTCCTTTACCTACCTTTTCTCAGCCTTTACACTATTCCCGTGCTACTCATTCTTCCACCGCCAACTTATTTTCTGATTATTATTTATCACACTTCACAGACAATGTTTCTTATTATATGGAAACTGAACATTTGGTTGAAGCTTTTAATAAATCATGTTCTATTACTCTTGACAGTCTTGCTCTGCTTAAGCCAAGGAGAGTAAAGGGGGCTAAATGATGTCACCTGTGTTCTCAGACAAGAGTGTAGAAGTGGAAGTGGCAGCCAGGTTTTTAACAGGGTCAAAAAAGAGGAATCATATTTCCCCCATATTGGCATCTCTTCACTGGCTTCCTGTAAGTTCAGGGTTGATTTTAAAATCCTTATTTTTGTGTATAAAGCATTGTTTGGTTTTGCACCAAAGTACATGAATGACCTTCTCCACCCTTACTCTCCAGCCAGAGCGCTCAGATCTTCCAATCAATTATTTTTGTCTGTCCTCAGTTGTCAATGTAAATTCAAGGGCGATCCAAGGGCCTTTTCTGTGGCCGGACCCAAACTTTGGAATAGTCTCCCCTTTCACGTGAGGTCTGCTTCATCGTTAGCTATTTTTAAATCTTCCATTAAATCATATTTTTATTCTTTAGCTTTTGAAAATGTTTAAATGTTGGATGTTTATTGATTGTGATTTTTATGTATATACTGTTTTGTTTTTATTCTTGATATTTTCCCTCTTTATTATTGTGTTTCAGTTTCTCTATTGTACGGCACTTTGGAACAACTTATGTTGTGTTTAAATGTGCTTTATAAATAAATGTTGATTGATTGATTGACTGATTGATTGATTGATTGATTGATCACAGAACAATATCTATGGTCCTGGATGAAGTATTGCTGGGTAATGTATTATAACTACTCACCTGCATACCTAGCGAACGCACTTTATTAACAGCCGACAAGTTCTTCATCAAGCGCAGTACATACTCTAAATTGTGTGAATTTGGACATTGCTATTGTCTGTCTCTATCAGTAATGCTATGTCCCCCTGATACAAAAGCTTGCACATGACATCACCACTCGTGTGTGTGGTCTGTCTCATGGTTCGTGAGCGGGCTTCTAGTTTGTGGAATACCACAAAGAAGAGCATCAATGATGCCTTAAAATGTTGTCTAGGTAGACAGTTCTCTAGGTTTGGAACATATATAGTAGCTTTACACTTTTATGTTGTGCATTACATTTTTGTGCCGTCTGTTGTACCTGCCTTTTGATACCGAATATCTCCTTATCAAATATACATTTTATTAAAATTGAGAGCAAAAGCTACAAAAATGACCTTTGCTCTGTTTTCATAGTATCTGTTAACTCAAGCACAAAGTCAGATGTGAAGTCAATTTATCAATGTCCACCACGGCCAGCATGCACTGGCTGAAAAGTTTGTCATATTATTGAATGTGCCTCTTAAAAGGTCATCAGCAATTCTTGATTGCTCAGAGGAATATAGCCAATTTGCAGCTCTTATATTAATGCTTGCTGTAATTGCTGGGGCACTTTTGCATGCAATGTGATTAGCATTTAATTTTGTGTACATGAAAATGTGATTGGCATTCAAAGGGCACTTCTGTGTGCAAACAATAATAACAGATGCTGATAATGATTATTTATTATGACTGTGGAACTTACATAGATATTTTGCAGTGGCAATAAACCATTAATAAACTTGTGACAGATGACCACAATATTTCAGAAGCAATCATTTTGATCTCCTGAGCAAATTAACGTTCAACTTTCACAGATGATCGTGTCAATGTGGTTATCCTTAGGCCATTCATATTTTCTACGTAAGCACACAAATGAAGATGTGAAAAGTTAGCCAGCGCACTGAAAGCTTGCAGTTATTGAAAAACACATTGAGAATGCACACACACACACACACACACACACACACACACACACACACACACACAAAATAAATAAATACTTAAATAAATAAATAAATACTTAAATATACCTCTATGATGAACATGTTTTACAATTTCAAAGTCATTT
Source organism: Myxocyprinus asiaticus (assembly GCF_019703515.2). Taxonomy (NCBI): domain Eukaryota; kingdom Metazoa; phylum Chordata; class Actinopteri; order Cypriniformes; family Catostomidae; genus Myxocyprinus; species Myxocyprinus asiaticus. The sequence continues at coordinate 35,098,033 of NC_059384.1, read as the reverse complement.
TGATATTCTTTTCTGTGGTTTAAAGTAAAAAATGTCTAAGTGGTGTAACCGTCCAAAGATAGTAAACAACCCTTATGTTGTGTTCTGGTCATTTTGACCCAGATTACTTTTTTACTTAATCCAACTGGAATAACATTCGTTGACTTTATTCACATATGGTATCTGAAAACACACACACACACAAAATTGGACCAATTTCTTTAAATTTTATTGGTTTTATTTCAATTTGTTACACCTGTTGTGTTCCTGGTCAAAAATGACCGGCCATTGGAAACTAATGGATTAGACTACAAAATACTTAACTATTAAATGTTCAGCAGCATCCCAATCCTTTAGATGAGCACTTATGTGGATGTGTGTTTGCACACACAAAGTCACGGACATGTGCACAAACACACACACACACACACACACACACACACACACACACACACACACACACACACAACGTGTGTTGAGCGCCCTTTTGTGCATCATCTTTCCATGTACAATCTTTGAGGAATATTTCAAGATCTACTCATCATATGTTGTGTTTGGGCTCGTTTGAATTAGGATAGACTGCTGTAAGTTATGATATGTCATTGTCTATGTTATATGTATGTTTGAGGAAGTAATAAGGAAAAAGGTAACATATTTATTTATTATATTATGTTTATTATATTTATGTGTGTCAGTGAGAATTTCATACACTAAAACTCACAGCAGTTTTGCCTCTGAGTGAAAAAAAAAAATTGCTCAGTGCATTTTACTAATTGAGAACTTTCCAACAATATATAACACATGGCTAACTCATATTTGTTATGTTTTTACCAACTCTGAATATAATTTTTGTGATAACAAATTAGCAAATTATGAGAAGGAAACAGTTCTTATTTGTCAGCAAATTAAAGAGCATCATTTGAGAACTGCTAGGATCAGCTATATGTTTTTAAAATGAAATCTAAGCTTTAAAATGACACCTATTTTGCTTAGATGTGGTTATTAATTTATTACATAATTATTTGCATTTGTATTTTTTTCTGCAGGGAGTGCCTGCAGAGTGCCTGATTATATATATATATATATATATATATATATATATATATATATATATATATATATATATATATACAGTTGCAATCAAAATTATTCAACCCCCTGACCAGCAATACATTCTGGTGATGTGAATTAAAACACATCAACTAAAACCTCAGTAAACAGTCAAAGTAAGTTTTTAATACACATTTGAGTGATTCTAAGAACAAAGAGTTCAGTTACCCAAACTTAAAAATAAAAAATAACTAATTCTCTCCAGAAATGTTATGTCAAAAATATTCAACCCCCAAAGCATCCTTTATCCTTAATAACAGCAAATAAATGTTTCAGGTAAGTGTTCTCAGGCTTCGGACACCTCTCTGTTAGAATTTTTATACATTTCTAATGAGCAAAAGCTTCCAGCTCATTGACATTCTTTAGTTTCTGTGCTGCCACTGCTTCCTTGAAATCCCAACAAAGGTTTGCAATGGGATTTTAATGATGGACTGAAAGGGCCATTTAAGGACATTCCACAACCTATCCCTGAACCAGATTTTGGACAACTTGGATGTATCCTTGGTGTTATTGTCTTGCTGGAAAGTCCAGCGATCACCGACCTTCAATTTACACACTGAAGGCATCACATTTTTAATGTACTTTTGTAATGTAAATGTACTTTTAGCCATGACCTTTCTTGTGTAATGAAATAATCTCCTCTATTAGCTTTTGAGACAGCTTATTTTTAATTGCATTTTTTGCACAGAAATAAATTTTTGCTTACAATGCTAAACTTACATTTTAAAACTTAAATACGTAAGTGCCATTGCAGATTGATGATTAATTTTGTTTTAAAACAATTACTTGTGTAGCCTTACATACGTATTTAAGAAACAGCTACGTGCAATAGGGGTTGAATAATTATGACATGGCTGTATTTTTAAAAAATCCTGCTATTTAGAAATATTATTAATATTAGGTTATATATTCACACTATGACTTTGAATGTGTCACTCAACTGATATAGTTGTTAAGTTTAAAAATTCTTGGTCATCAGAAAATCTTAGCTTTGTAAATCCTTACTGTCTTGAGGGGGTTGAATAAATCGATTGCAACCTCATATATATTAAATATGTTTAAAAAAAGAAGTTGATAAAAAGGTATAATGCAATATCTTTGAGTATTATGTGCAATATGAGAAATGTATTAACAATCTTACATGGCCAGTCATTTTTGACCTGGAACACAAAAGGTGTTAGCACAAAACGAACACAAGGGATGGATAAATACATTTTAAATAAAAATGTAAAGTTTTATTATAAGCTGAAATTCCTGAAAAACAAAAAAACAAAAACAAAAACAAATGTAGTTAAGCATTAAAATCATTCTGGTATAAAATATTACTGTAACACTACAATAAGGTTCCATTTGTTAACATTAGTTAACAACATTAGTTACCACAAACTAACAATGAACAATATACATTTTACAACATTTGCTAATCTTGGTTAATGTTAATTTCAACATAGAGTAATACATTTTTAAAATCAAAAGTTGTATTAGTTAACATTAGTTAATGCACTTGAACTAACAATGAACAATTGAATTTTTATTAACTAACATTAACAAAGATGAATAAATGCTGTAATATATATATATATATATATATATATATATGTATATATATATATATATATATATTGTTCATTGTTATTTCATGATACATAATGCATTATCTAATGTTAACAAATGAAACCTTATTGTACATTTTTACCAATATTACTAATATATATATATATATATATATATATATATATATATATATATATATATATATATATATATAAATGTAAAACTTTTTCAAAGTCAGGCAGTGTATCTAACATGCAGGTAGCCATTTTGTTACTTTTGGACCCTCACGACTGTGTGGAATAATAATAATAAATCTGATATTTTCACATTTTTATGAAAATAAATTGTATTCAGGTTAAATGGAGTAACTCTGATAAAATGTCTTGATCTTCATGACTCCAAATTTAATGATATTTGTAAAAAAAAAAAAAAATGTTTTACTTGTTTCAAAATATGTTTGAAAACTTTTTGAAAATTAATAATTGTGTACACTCTCATGTATTCAAAGAGCAAGGAAATTATTTTAATACCTTGTACATAATGGTTACACCACTTTTTTAAAGTCTTGACATTTGTTTTATTTAATTCTTTTTTTTTAGAAAATGCTACACATTTTTTTAAAAACTCTTTGAAACCAACATGGAGACAAACATTACATTCCTACAAACTTGATATATGTTTTAAACTCGATTTTTAAAAGACTTCTCATTTCTATTATCTCGGACAACCTTATTGGTCAACAACCTACATATTGATATGCGTTTTTGTGTTACATTGACGGTAACAAACCTCAGTACTCAAGGTGGCGATAGATTTACCTTCAAACATCTGTGCCACTGAACCAGATTTGTTATTATTCAGACAGCTCCCTATAAACGTGTCGACAGTTTGACTATTCAAACTTATTCAGTAAGATTCTCTTCAAAAGAACACACACACACACACACACACACACACACACACACACACACACACACACACACACACACACACAAACACAAACACACACACACACACAAAAGATTATCTTCAAACTGTTGCTCATAGCTGACTGTGGCGAACAGGGCAGGGCTGAGTGGCATCTGGGCAGAGCGAGGCCGGGAAGATAAGTGGTGAATGAGTTCCACCTGTGCGCCACACCGGTCTCACGTTCCAGTGAGGAGCGGTGGGAGTATTTAAGGAGAGGAGACAGCGGCAGATGGGGAGAGAGACTGTGATGTCTGCGGGGAAGCAGCACGTGGAGTTGTTTTATTTATGTTTAAGTGACAATAAATGTCTACATGTTTTGTCAAGCCAGTCCCAGCATCCTCCTTCCCATGCATTCCTTGAACCCCGTTATATTTCCTCCTTCCCGGGTTTCGGCACCAATGTAATGGTTCAAGAAATGCATGGGAAATTTTAAATTAAACTCCACATTTCGGAACATAATGAAGTGTGACATTGACACTTGTGTTCACATACTTGCATAGAGTGTTTCAGGTCTTAGACTGACCTTTAAGACTGTGTGACAAAGGAAAACAGATCATGTTGCCACATCTGTCATAGACTACACAGTTCAAACTGAAACCGAGAAACCATAATCATTCTTGACAGAATAATCCAGTTTCATTTGGACTCAAGGTGCATGTCAGGAATAATAGAATCTGCAGGAATACTATTAGAATAAAGTGATAAAATCTCCCCTGCTTTTTTTCAGGCTTATCCTTCCAAAGCAATTAGACGTATCATCCAAAACAATCAAATGAAAAGTAGATGTGTGCAGTTGTGGGAATTTCTGATGACACATCTCCTTGAGGCCAATTTGCCTGTTTTGCTACTCGACATTTGATTTTTAAAATGAGCAGTTAAAGTGAGAGGAAAGGAAACTTCAGCCACTGATAAAATCGACAGTACAAGTATACTGCTGGAGTTTAATAAAGCCAGAACTGTCTATATCTTATTCACCACCTGAAGTGCATTACTGTGCAAAAGTTTTAGGCACTTGTGAAAAATGTTGCATAGTGAGGATGTCTTCAAAAATAATGACATAAATAGTTTTCATTTATCACTTAATGTCATGCAAAATCCAGTAAACATAAAAAAGCTAAATCAATATTCGGTGTGACCACTTTTGCCTTTAAAACAGCACCAATTCTCCTAGGTACACCTGGACACAGTTTTTCTTGGTTGTTGGCAGATAGGATGTTCCAAACTTCTTAGTGAATTCACCACAGTTCTTTTATCTGTTTAGGCTGTCTCAATTGATTCTGTCTCTTTATGTAATCTCAGACTAACACGATGTTCAGTGGGGGTCATTGTAGGGGACATGACATCTGTTGCAGGGCTCCCTGTTCTTCTATTCTAATCTTTTCTATTTGCAAAAGCAATGTTTGGGAGTCTAACATTTATATTCCCTATTGACACACTAAAGCTGAAGATATAAATAACCATCTTAAGACAAATGTTTTTGTGAAATATCTTATGTGCTTAAGACTTTTGCACAGTATTGTAGGTCAAACTGCAAAATACTCTCTCTGCAAGTAAGCACACAAAGAAAACTGGAAACACCAACTTCTGCCTAAAAAAAAAAACATTGGAAGAGAAAGAAGACGCAGACTATTTCTGGTACAGCATTTTTCTGTGATAAGACATGAGCAAAGATAGTCTGATCACAAAAGGATCTTTTGTACTACTGAATGAAACAATAAATATAGCTAAAAATGTTGTAATTTTATAATAATCAAAGCCTAACATGTCCTGTCCTACATTATTTCACATTGCATATTACACATTGTCACATTACGAAAGTTAAATGCACTGAAAATGCTGTCTCATGTTGTCTTCAAAATTACTGAGACTATGGATATGACTGTTTTATCTGTGTTTTACCTGAGGGCTGGTAGCCACCCATGAATCCATTAATGGCTTCTCCTTTTACAAACATCCCATTCTTGCTGGGGTCGAGCTGATGGGCGAGGATAATTTCATTTAGCTTCTTCTGCAGGATAAGGAATTCCTCTGAGGCCTTGTTTACCTGGAAGGAACAAGGTATAATTCTGATCACTAAGAAAATTTGCTGTCCAAACCTTTGAATCTTGGACCAAAAGCTGTACAAAGAATTTATATAGTGGTTTCTTTGACTTTTGGAAATTTTCACATTGAGGACTTCTAGAAAGTAATTTAATTTGTCTACTAACAATGTCCAACATGTACAAAGAATATTTATGTCATTTTTGTCATTTCTATCTGAAAGTCATTAATAAAATTCCCCCAATGTGTCATTTCCAGCACATCTCAAATTCTGAATTGTGTTTAATAATTGTGCTGGAAATTATGGTGATGGAAATGACATTTTAACATAAAACTGTATTTTTATAATGAATTGTAATAATTTAATGTTGAAAGTCTGGGTCTGGGACAAGGCTAAAACAATAAAATCTATACATAATTTGAAAATTACCAAAAATAAATGATGAAGGCATGCTAAACATTTTCCAATGAGACCCTCATAAAAAAAAAAAAAAAAAAAAAAAAAAAAAAAAAAATTAAATCTGTTAATTTTAATAAAAGTAAACTCCTGGTAAATACTGTAAACTGACCTGAGGTTGAATAAAAACATATGTATTAAAAGGGTCATGACATGAGGAATCACATTTTCCTTGATCTTTTGACATATACAAGGTCTTTGTACTACAAAAACATACTATAAGTTTCAGAACGAACCAAGCTGCAAAAACGGCATGTTTGACAATTGTGGAACTTGTGACATCACAAAGACCAGGTACATTTGCATATTACTGCCTCTACAGTAAATCATCAATGCCTATTTTTCTGTCATTGCACCCTTGGCCACGCCCACTAGTGCTCAGTCATTCACACAGGTAAAGAGGAGAGAAATGGGCCTGTCATGGTAAATTCATCTACACCAAATGGACTTACACTGGACACCTTCTGGATTTAAATGTTTTTTCTACATTAAAAATTTAGAAATGCTTTGATCGTTATCATGCATCTTGCGCCGCTTTTAAAAGACCCATTGTCAGGTAATAACTAAAAATAATTCCCCCATTCTGTTGTCTTGCTGTTATGCTGTTTTGAAGGCATCCTGGACCGTTTTTGCACCCATCTGTACTATATTTTTATTGTAGGCCTTTTGTAAACATGGACTACATGGAAGTCTTTGATCATTTTGATGCGTTTCCAACTATGTGCACCCTGTTTTAAGAGGGTACAAGCAAAACTTTTAAAAACAAGTCTCATTCTGCTGCTGCCACTGACTGAGAGAAACACATGCAGTCCTGTGTGTAAACAAAAATGGAAGATGTGAAATGTGAAGACTAGCATCTCTGCTTTGGCCTGTTGAAGCCTGTTGAAGCACCCAGCATCACCGTGGATTGTATTACATGTGTATTGAGAACATTTCAGCGTGGATTGCTTGTGAAATAGTCACAATATGATTCAAGCTTTGCAAAGGAACTGTTATTAAACGATGGGGCAGTTAAAATTATAATATTGGATGAAAAACAGTAAGTAACCAATTTCATTCATGAATATGTCATATGTCATGACTGTTTGATAGTTTATAGTGCTGCTTGAGTGAACAGTTTGATACATTCAGATGAAATGTATTGGGTGTACGTTAGGTGTTAACCCTGAAATGTAGTTTTTTAATGTTGTGTGGAGTTTATTCATTTTCTTCGGATTGCATTTGAAAATGGCTGATTTCGCGGGGCTACACAGTGTTAGCCAGTGTTAGGACTTTTTAAATGCTTTTGTGTTCCTCTGAAGAAATTAAGCCATACAGTTTTGGAATGATATGAGGGTGAGTAAATGAAGATAGAATGTTCATTTTTGGGTGTACTATTCCTTTAATTTTACATGAAAATATAGTAAGCACCTGTATGAAGAGCTTCTCCACCTCCTGATCCTGTTGTTGAGCTGTGGCCTTCAGGTTCTTCCTGTCTTTGTAACCTCTAAAATTGCTCTGGATTTTTATAGCTGCCTGCTCCTCATCATATAACCCTCCCTCAGCCCGAGTCTCCACATCTTCCTCCAAGTCTTTCTGTTTCAGCTCAATGTCTGTGATCTCCAGGACTTCCCCATTCTCCTCCACATCTCCAGCCTCATTGTCTTCTCTTCCTTGTACTCCCTCTCTCTCTGCTCTCAATCTCTTTCTCTCCCGATGGCCTCTAAAGTTACTCTGTAAAACAGTTGCAGCATGTTCCTCATCCGCAACAGCTGACATTTCAAAAGGCTCAACTGAATCTAGTTCTTGGGCTTCCTCTAGTTCTAATGGTTCCTCTAAAGGAGGTGGAAAGTCCTCTTCAAAAGTCTCTGGCTTGTCCAAATCCACTTTCATCATTTTCTTAGGAATCTTGCCTTCCTCCTGGAGTCGCTTTCGCTCTTTGTGGCCACGGAAGTTGCTCTGTAGGACCACGGCAGCTTTGGCCTCTTCATCTTCTCCTGAGAGTTCTGCTGGAGGCTCGTCTTCTTGCCCTACATCCTCTGGAAATTCCATCAATTCTTCTGGAGTTGGTGGATCTGGAATAGGCAGTTCCTCATCTTCTGGAGGACTCTTTGTCTCTTTCCTCCCTCTTACTGGCATCTTTCCCTCTTCCTGGAGTCTCTTACGTTCTTTATGTCCTCTAAAGTTGCTTTGGATAACAGTGGCCGCCTTAGTTTCCTGTTCAATGCCCCCATCTCCTACAGCAGCCTCTTCCTCAGCCTCCTTGCCCTGCTCTTCCTCTTGTATTGCATGCGAGTCTTCATCAGAATTGACTTGTTCTGCAGGAGTAGACAAGGTATCGGCTAACTCATCCCCTGTCAAAGTCTTGTTTCTTTCCTGATGCTCTTTGTACTTCTTCCGCTCTCTGTAGCCTCTGTAGTTGCTCTGGAGGACCACAGCAGCCTTTTCATCTGCATCATTTACTTCCCCTCCTGTCTGTGGTGACTCTCCTGAAACTGGACCAGATGCTTCTGGTGGGACCTCTGTTAATTCCTCCATCTTCTCAGCCCTTTCCATCTGCATGGCTTCTCTGTGTTAAGTAAAGCAGGTTATACTACATTACTGTTCCATATTACTCCATGTTCTTCCCATACTAGTAGTGACAACTTGTCTGTTTTAAGTGAGATACTAATAAATAAATATATTTATTTGCCAATGCAAAATACACTATTATTTTTAGATGAAATAGAAATGTGTAAATTCTAAAATAAAATAGGCTAAATAATTTTTGTTTGTGTCTAAGAAAATATTTATCTGATTTTGATTACCTTCAGACATTCCAAGAGATTACTCATTTGAATCAATAAGAACCTGATGAAAGGAGTTCCAACTCAATCACACTGTTAGAATAATTTAGTCACATACTGTAAATTAGCTGTTAACTTTTTACTTTTTATAGATGTTATAGATAACCTTACTGTTGTTGATACCAGTAAATTTACATTTGGGCTAAGGAATGAAGTAGGGGGGCATTAATCAAAAAAAGGTTGAGAACCACTGCAGTAAACAGTTGCACCACTTTTGCGTGTGGTATTTCAGCGCAAAAAGCTGCGTCTTATTCACCAACCCCCCATCTAATTTAAGAAAGCACAGTCAATACTGAAACTGGCCTATGTCTTCAGAATTTAAATTGTGCAATTGTCATTCCTTTCCACGCAAACAAGCCTCGAGATTTTGTGGGCACATTTGTGCTATTGCCTGATCTGCATAATTTCTTAAATGAATCTGGTGCTAAACCAGTACAGATGTTTTACTTACCTTGACCTTTTAAGATTTTTACCAATTTCAATTACTTTTCCAAGACTGGAAATTGCTTTTTTAAGTTTCTCTGCTATTTTCAGGTTTTCCATGACCGTGGGAACCCTGATATTTTATCTATGCTATTATTAATTTAGCCAAACTCATTTCACCCCATTCCTGTGATGCAAGACAGAGGAAATAAAAAGGGTTCCTACTTTTTCCTTTTGAAGCTCTTCCTCTCTTTGTGTCCTCTGTAATGGGCCTGGATCTTTGCAGCAGCTTTGTTCTTCTCATCAACCATCTCCTTGTATTTCTGTCTTGTCAGGTATCCTCTGCACACTGTACAGAGAGGGCATGATTCAGTGGTGATCTTTGCTCTCTAAAACCCATCTGAGACAGTCTCTTCACATTTATTTATTTATTTTTTATTTATTTTAAATGTTTTATGATATATGGCAGCAGTAAGCTGAATTCTTACCAGCCTGCAACTGGGTAACAGTAGCCTCCGACTTGGCTTTGCTTTTGTCATCAGCCATTCTTTTCCGAACTTTGTGTCCTCTGTATGCTAGAAAGAGAGGACATGATGTTCCATGATATTATAGATGTTGGTGTCCCCAACAAGCTACTGAATTAGCATCACCAGAAAGATTTCCATGTCCAACTATTGTACATTCACTAGAAAAATAATGGCTGGTCCACCAGCTAGGTCAGCAACAAACCAGCACTGAACAGAATAATCCAGTCTGGACCAGATTGGAAATGTATGCTGGTTGGAGCTGGTTCTTTCAGTAGGGTTTCTCTAGGTTTGAAGTCTTTGAGTCGTTTTGCATTTGAAAATCTGCTCAACAACATGACATTGAGCTTACCTGACTGCAACACCACGGCACTTTGTTCTCTCTTCTCCAAAATCTTACAGTATCGTCTGAACACAAGCCAGCCTCGTACATATGCCTGCACCAGAATGATTCGGTCTGTGTTCTGCCGCACCATTAGATTCAACTGCTCCACATGATAGTACTTCAGAAAGACCTGAACAGATATACAACCAGCCTCTTATAGGAATTGTAGCCAGTATGCATTTATGCGCCTTATTGAACAGCAAATGCAGTATCTGTTAATATGTTTATTTGACAAACCTTTGTTTTGCCCAGAAGCCAGTTCTCTAGTTTGGCCTTCTCCAAAATGGTAGCACAGGTCTCTGGACTCACTGTTGGTTCCTCATTGACTCTGAATGCTAAAATAGAGTACCTGAAGAAGACCCAAAGGTGATATATAACAATCACAAGAACATTGTTGTGGTTCTGTACATAGTACATAGTACATAGTACAGAACCTCTGTATTGTGAAAATAATCTGATGATAGCATCATAGAGTCTCACCTCTCAATGAAGTTGCTGAAGAGAATACGATGTGAGTAGCCCTGTCTGCGGATCTTGGCCATCTCTAGTATACCCGTGTAGCGTAGTTGGATCAGAACTTTCTCCCTGTCAAACTTATTGGCTTGGCGATCATTATTGGGCTTTATGCAACGCATAAAGTGTGGCTGTCCCGCCACCATCTTTGATAACAGGTCCATCAGTGAGTACTGATAAAGACAGGAGAGGTAACATTAACACAAGCACTCACAAGCCAGATTGAAAACGTTTGTAAAACCATTTATATGTAATGGTTCTAATGATTATTTCATTTTCAAAAGTGGAACAGATGTTTTCTACATGAATGAATGAACGTTACATTTATTTAGCACTTTTCTGACACTACACTCAAAGCACTTTACACAGTGAACAGGGGACTCTTCTAAACCACCACCAGTGTGCAGCATCCACCTGGATGATGCGACGGCAGCCATAGTGTGCCAGTACGCTCACTACACACCAGCTATTGGTGGAGTGGAGAGAGTGGAGTGATAGAGCCAATTAATGGATGGGGATTATTAGGAAGCCATGATTGATAAGGGCCAATGGGGGGAATTTGGCCAGGTTACACCCCTACTCTTTTCGAGAATTGTCCTGGGATTTTTAATGACCACAGAGAGTCAGGACCTCAGTTTAACGTCTCATCCGAAGGACGGTGCCTTTTTACAGTATAGTGTCCCCATCACTATACTGGGGCATTAGGACCTACACAGTCCGCAGGGTAAGCACCCCCTGCTGGACTCCCTAATACCTCTTCTGGCAGCAACCTTAGTTTTCCCAGGAGGTCACCCATCCAGGTACTGACCAGGCTCTGCCCTGCTTAGCTTCAGTAGGCAACCAGTCATGAGCTACAGGGTGATATGGCTGCTGGCTATATAAAGGCCTTACTCTGAAGTAAGAAGCTACAGTTTGAGTCTTCATGTTGGTGGTCTCTCGAGGGTGACGTGTGCTGTCTCCTGTGTTCTCCGCCTGTGCAAAAAAAAAAAAAAAAAAAAAAATATTCGGTATGCACTATAGATGGAATACGGTGGTGGTTGTGGTTGTTGTGGATGTGGTGTGGTGAAAAAAAGATGCAAAGATTGTCATAAGACAGTCTGATTTAAATTCATAGAAGTATACAAAAGCAAAATAAACAGCAAAAACATACAGGCAATACTTTACAGTAATGTTCCCTTTGTTAAGGGTTTACTGAGTAAAGTGGTTAATTGATGACTTATAAGTCATTTACAAATGCATTATAAATCATTGATAATCAGTTATAACAACATGACTAAAAAGGGTGACTTTCATGCAAAACAAAAAATAGTGAGCCATTGTATGTCACATGTTATAAATGCTTAATAAATACACTTACTTATGATAATCAACATACTGCAAGTCTTAATTCATGATTCATGTCACAGTGCAGCAAAAATGTACTATAATAGTGAGATTAAAAGAAGGGATTTTGTCATTTTGTGTTTATATTTATTACCGTAATGTCTTGACTCACTTGTGTTGTCACTTTTATTGTCACATTGATGTCAAAAGAATGGTGCTACTCAGAGTGCTGTCCCAACTTACCTAGTCCTGGTTACCTAAAATCCTCTGCAAAAAACACTTTTCAGCTCTTCATGCTCATTTACAGCATATATCATATAAAAAGCCTGATGATCATTAAACCATACTTGAATTTAATTATATCATTTTATAAAGTTGGCAGCTCCTTAATATATGCTATATATGTGTCCCCTTTCCAATAGGGTATTTAGTTGCTTTCATAGTTGAATAAGTGTTATTAAGCATTTATAACATGTGAGGTAAAATGGCTCTCTGTGTGTGACACTTTTTATGCAAGTTGTTATTAATGCATATCAATGATTTATCATGCATTTGTAAAGTAATTATTAGTCATTAATGAATCCCTTTATATAAACCCTTAACAAAATGAACATAAATGTGAAGTGTTATGAAATATAGATTTGTTTAAAAAAAAACAAACAAACAAAAAAACATGAGAAACTCTCAATTTAGGTGGAACTTGTGCTAATAATCAACAGGGACAAAATATTTTTAATGAATGCTCTAGGTTAAATACAAGTTAAGCTCTATTAACAGCATATTTAACATGCTGGAAATTATCAAAGAAAATAATTACAACTTTAAAAAATATATATTTCAATTTATCACAGAAACACAACCCAATCTCATGAAAATTTGCACATATTTTACGAGTTGGCTGTTTTGTATGATTTCGTACGATTTCCTTCGTACAAATATGTACGATTACAACACGTGAAAATGCCCAGATGTCTAATGTAATCGTGAGTTCTGCGCACGAGACATTAAGGACATACTTATTCATATTATGCCCTTACCCAAACCTCTTCTCTAAACTTAACCAATTAGTAGAGTGTGTGAACATGATAGGAAGCTGTTGTGTGTGACAGAAGCAAGTAATTGTCACGTATTAGATGGAAACGATGTCCAGCGACATCATTGGCTCTAGTGAAAATTGTACGAATTCATACGAGTGCAGTCGTACAATATCATACGAATTATTCAAATGTATAAAAGTCATATGAATCCTTATGATTTCGCCGTGAGAGTGTGTTGCAAAAACAACAACAACAGAAACAAAACAGTGTACAGAAATGTACTTCCAATGGAAGTCTATGAGGCAACCATTGTATGCTTGCCCCAAAGAACATTAATGTAAATACACAAATGTCAACAGATTTGAGTCAAAATAATTTTATTTATTTATAAATAAAAAAATAAAAAAAAAGTATGATTTTATAATTAAAAAAAAATTACAGACTGAGGTACAGTACAAGTTAAATTATTTTCTGTGGTAATCTACAGCATGTTACAAATTATGTTGATAGAGCTTAACTTGTGTTTAACCCAGAATACACAATGTGGATTGAGATACAAGGCTATTTTAACAACGAGTTTTAACATTAAACACAGGTGCTTTTATTTCATGAGGGCTAAAATTGTCGGGATCTTTTATGTGAAATTTTCTAAAGACAGAATGTTTTAAAATGCTAATGAGTAGTAATATATGCAGGTCTTCATCAAAGACATAATTTCAATATGTTTAAAATCCTTATTCATTGCAGGGTACTACCTCAATAAGTAGATTGTGTTCTCCTAATATTTCTCTTAGGAACATTGAACTTAATGCTAAAACACATAAAATTTCACAACTTGAAAGTAGCTGTTTTCTAAATGCAACAGCACAGGCAATTCTTCTAAATTCCATAGAGACACTCAATTCTAATGCGAATTATAATGACTAATCAAGCTTTTAATAAGTTAATCTACAAATGCATTAGCTATTAAACAGAGGGAAGGGTAATCATCACATGACCAGATGCACTTTCATTCACATACGTACATAAGGACACACATAGATTGGAAAAGGGTGTCTCAATACAGTATACGGCACAAATACTACTGGCACACAATCATTACCTCATTGAATGATACGGTACTGAACAACATAAAGACGTCCAACTTTAGAGAGAAGAATTTATGGAAAGAAGATGTGGAAATTTCATTGATGGGAGAGAGATGGACAGAAAAAAAAAAAAAACTGTGGGAAAGATTAAGACATGACCACCAATGTTTACAAATCAACAGCTCTTCAGTATTAAGCAACTTGACAGGGGTGTTGTTATTCATTTCACAGGTGAAGAGGTTAGCCAATCATAACAGAGGTCATTTGTATTTTGAAGTCTTATAGGTCCCATGGTAATAACTGTTTGTATAATTTTGCCCCTTAAATATAGAAGAGATGTCAGGAGGGTATGTTGAGGTACCTTGGCAAAGTTAATGTTGCGCTGTGATGGATTTGAGCCCATACGAGCAGATCCCACAGCCTTGCCTTTGGTGTGAGCCAGGTTTCCTGAAAAAGAGAAAAAATATCTGCTTTTATTACACATATCTCTGTAATTAAAAACACAAACATTAGAAATCTGCTGTTGATACATTATTTGATTAGGGGTCATATGTTCTTCAGAGATAATCTACTCTTTATTTCAAAGTTAACCATGTCAAGGGCATTGAGACATAGAGTCTCCTCTGATCAGACTTAAAGGTCAATGTTGTGACAGATAAATAAGCTTCACAAAACACAAGCAGCTAACAAAAGACTTGGTATGAATGAAGTCTACATCACAAGTCCCAGTGGACCTCCTGGAAACAATCACCAGTGAATCTCAGTTGAAGTAAACAGCTGTGTCAGTCAGACGACCTACATTCATTCCATCGGATCGTGTGAGCAGCTCACTGTAGAGATTTTATTGCATACTGTGCCTGAGTTTTCCTTTCTAGAGAGTACTACATACATTTATTGAGACAGTTTTAATCCATATTGCAGGATGATGTCTGCACTGTCATTTCCATCCTGTGTGACCCTGACATGGCCTAAAATGCAGTGCCATCAAATAGGATGGTGGAATATTCTAGGTTACAGTAAATACATCACAATTGACCCCCATTTTCTTTCTTCATGTTCCTGGCCTTATGTGCATAATTCATTGGTGTACGTTATTCCAAAGAAAAAAAAAAGAAAAAACATTATTTCTGCAATGTATTATCAAAATACAATAACTTGCTCTGCCTCTGAATCGACTGAATTTATTTTGGCTGATGTCACCAAGCTCTGTTTTTAAGCACCACCATCCCCAAAAACCTTTTCAGCATCCAATCTATTCCCAACGGATAAAATGTTTCTGTCAACATCTACTTATAAATGTCTTTTTTCACTAAGAAAATGTCAGAAATGTTGATTTCCACAAAAAATTACTGATTTTAATTAAATATTAATTACAAAATAAAAATTCAACAACTTTCAGTTCGTAAAAAAAAAAACAAAAAAAAAAAAACACTCTTTTTCCCATTGACAAATGTGTGTTATTTGAGTTGAATCACCCTTTTGGGTCAACTATTTAAGGTGGATGAACATATGGTTCTGTGTTACCAACATAATTAAAGTGGGTGAAGTTCAGCTGTGATTCTGTCCATACAGTTTTTGTTTTGATCTTAACCTATAATTTCCTTTAATAATCACTATAAGCATGTTGCCATTGGGGATTTAAGTTGGACATGTGTGAACACATTTTCCTGCTGGAAAAGGCATCTTAAACTCATAGCTGTGTTTTGGAAATGGTCCCTGTTTTTTTGGTTTGTCCAGGCTTGGTATTAGTTAATCAAAGCTGGTAGACCATCCTGGACCAGCATCAAACCAGTTACTAGCTAGTCATACCAGCTTAAGTTGGTCAAGCTGGTTTTTGAAATATGGTAGCTATCAACCAGCCAATGACCAGCTAATAACCAGCTTAGACCAGCTAATAACCAGCTAATTACCAGCTTGGACCAGCTAATAACTAACCTGGACTTGCTAATATCCAGTTTGAACCAGCTAATAACTGGCTTGGACCAGCTAATGACCAGGTTGGACCAGCTAATAACCAACCTGTCCTGCTAATTCCTGGCTTGAACCAGTTAATATTCGTCTTGGATCAGCTAATAACCAGCTTGGACCCACTAAAAACCAGATTGGACCAGCCAAAACCAGCTTGGACCAGATAATAACCAGCTAATAATTAGTTTGAACCAGCTAAAAACTAGCTCAGACCAGCTAATAGCCAGCTGGGACCAGCTAATGACCAGCTTAGACCTGATAATACTGGATTGAACCAGCTAGTAACCATCTTGGACCAGCTAATGACCAATTTGGACCAGCTTAGACCAGCTAATGACCAGGGTGGTCAGGTCAATGAATGGCTTGGTCCAGCTAATAACCAGTTTTGACCAGCTAATAACCAGCCTGGACCTGCTATTACCCACTTGTACCAGCTAATGACCAGCTTGGACCAGCTAATGACCAAGTGTGTCCAGCTAATGACCAGCTTGGACCAGCTAATAACCATCTTAGACCAGCTGATAACCAGCTTGGACCAGCTAATAACCAGCTTGGACCTGATAATATCGGCTTGAATCAGCTAATAACCAGTTTGGACCAGCTAATGATCAACTTGAACAAGCTTTGATGAGCTAATGACCAGGGTGGACAGGTCAATGACCGGCTTGGTCCAGCTAATAACCAGTTTGGACCAGCTAATAAACAACCTGGACCTGCTAATACCCGCTTGTACCAGCTAATGACCAGGTTGGACCAGCTAATGACTAGGGTGGATTAGCTAATGACCAGATTGGACCAGCTAATGACTAGGGTGGATTAGCTAATGACCAGATTGGACCAGCTAATAACCAGCCTGAAACTGCTATTACCTGCTTGTTCCAGCTAATGACCAGGTTGGACCAGCTAATGACTAGGGTGGATCAGATAATGACCAGCTTGGAGCAGCTAATAACCAGCTTATACCTGCTAATACCCGCTTGTACCAGCTAATAACCAGCTTGGACCAGCTAATGACTAATTTGGATCAGCTAATGACCACCTTGGACCAGCTAATAACCAGACTGGACCTGCTAATACTCAATTGTACCAGCTAATAACCAGCTTGAACCAGCAAATGACTAGTTTGGATCAGCTAATGACCAACTTGGACCAGCAAATAATCAACCTGGAGCTGCTCATATCCATCTTGAATCAGCTAATAACCAGCTTGGACCAGCTAATGACTAGGGTGGACTAGCTAATAACCAACCTGGACCTGCTAATACCTGGCTTGAACCAGCTAATAACACGCTTGGACCAGTTAATGACTGACTTGGATCAGCTAATGACCAGGGTGGACCAGGTAATGGCCAGCTTGGTCCAGTTAATAACCAGCTTGGACCAGCTAAAGATCAGCTTGGACCAGCTGATAACCAGTTTACACCAGCTAAAAACAGCTTATGACCATCTTGGACAAGCTGATAATCAGCTTGGACCAGCTAATAACCAGCTTGGACCTGATAATACTGGCTTGAACCAGCTAAAAACCAGCTTGGACCAGCTTAGACCAGTTAATGACCAGGGTGGACAGGCCAATGACCGGCTTGGTTCAGCTAATAACCAGTTTGGACCAGCTAATAACCAGCCTGGTCTATTAATACCCACTTGAACCTGCTAATAACCAGCTTGGACCAGCTAGAAGCCAGCTAGACACCAGCTACCATGTTCCGAAATACAGCTATCAGATGGATTTTCCAGCAGTGTTGAGGGCTCTGTTTATTTCATGCTTTACCAATGGAATGTACCCACCCTGAAGTGCTCAACTTCTCACATGTAAAGTCATGGAAACTGGTGGATGTACTGAAAGTAACAAAATCCCTTTTGTCTCCATTAAGCACAGTGGAATATAGAGACTTTGAACAAGCCAAATCACACAGTGACTGGGCTGATTGATGCATTATTGTTTATAAAATCAAATTTCATTTAGAGAATAATAATTAAATACTGCTAAAGGTGTATGTATGTCTTAATATGTATGTGTATGTCTGCATGTATGTGTGTATTTGGCAACATAAAATAATATTATCAGCACACAAAGCATTTAAGCAGCATCAAATCCAAAGGCTCTGAAACATTCTGTGTTAACTGAGTGTTTAAAGAGTCAAAAGCAACTAATTAAGTGATATCTTACCTGTTTTAGTGAGCGGGTGGGTAACAAGTTTACGGATCAATTCATTCTCTGAGGACCTCAGTAGTAGAACAATATCAGCGGGCAGAGCATCTCTGTTCTTGGCCAGAAACCCACCAGCATTATAGATCACCTAAATAGCAAGATCCAAAAAGCAAGATTCAATATATTTTCTTTACATGTGAACTTGCATCATTTTGTTCATAGTTCTGCTCTTGTAGTATGTAAAAGAGGAGCATAACTATATAACATTTCTACCTTGCCTGCATAGTGATGGATCCCAAAGCCCAGATCAACCCTCTTTGGTCTCCAGAAGTTTTTAGATTTTAAGTTGTCCTCAAATTTCTCTGATATGAACAAAATAATTTCTTATGAATTAAAATTAATTAATTCATTCATTCACATATGCATTAATACATTTACCCATCTGTTTTATTTACTATAATGCAAAAAGCGAAGTCGTGGAAAATCAACTAATTATGCATCTTTTCTTGGCATGTGGAATTATTCAGCTATCAATCCAAGAATCCACTGAGAGCATCCAAAGCAGAAAACTGTTAAAAACATAGATCACCCATAAATGTTTGATCAGGCTCACTGCCCTGTTTGTCACTGTACTTGTGCTTGTGAGCATAAGTCTGTGTGTGATAGTGTGTGAAACAGAAAGAGACCATGGTGTCATCAGACACCAAAGCTAAAGCTACAAGCTCTATGATGTTTCAGCGAGAAAGTTTGGATGGTGTATCTGAGGAGGAACTTGCCGACAAGCGTCTGGTCAGTTGCCTGTGGAAAGCGGCTCTCCTCGTCCAGTAGAGACAACATGCCCATGGGCTTCTGAAGGAACAGGTCCAGCAGCGGCCGGTTGTCTTCATACTCAATCATTCGAGCATCCACTTCTTCATTCAGATACTCATCCTGCAGAGTAACCAAAGAGCATTTCTCACCTCAGAGAAACAGATTACATGTGATATGGATTATGTAATCAGATTACAAAAATAGTACTTGTAATAAGATTACATTAAATTTTAAAATGTTAATAATCAGATTATAGTTACATTTTATGGATTACATGATTACATTTTTGATAATCAATCAGTGAACGACAATAACTAGTGCATAATTTACTGATCAAGCTCCAAAATTTTAAAAGGGTGGTCTGAACCAGAGCCTGAAATACATGCGATAGGTCTAGCCAGTGCAGTTCTGTTCCTCATTTGACCACATAAAAAAAAAAAAAATAAAAAAAAAAACTTGACTTTTACAGAGACACTGGGAACAATAAATGAGTAATGCAATCTTTGCCTTATTAAAATTATATCCATTGAACAGATTGATATCCAATCTTTCCAATCTTATCCAATCTCACATCCAATTTTAATAATCTTAATGTATATTTGCATTTATAATAGTTAGTTTTGATTGCTGGATTGAAAGTGTCAGTGTTTCAAACAAATCTGCATCCACCTGATCACAATTAGACACTTAGGTAAAAATGTGGAAAGTATTTCCTTCCATCTATCTAACCAAGCATTTACACACTGTATATTTGTGAGTTCCCAACAACATTGTTGAACTCTGCTGGTTGACGCCTGGAACTCTGTAACCTCTAAAACTAGAGCGAATGACTGTGAACGGCTACACCATGGCATCTTGTAAGCACATGTTCAACCCAGAGAGAAAATGCCTCTTCTGTCCCTTCTTTAAACTGCCATGCTCATAAATTACAATACACACATACAAATTATTCACTGGAGAAACACACACACATACAGTACACACACAGAGGCATGTCCAAGATATATAATCTAATTGTGTAGAATAGAGTTTGTAGCCTCAGGTGAAGTCATCCTGCGATCAGGGAACAAGCTCATTTTTGGACAGTAAGAGCGCTGCTGACATATGCGCCTTGGGAGATTAAAAAACAACAAAAAGTACAGCAATTTATAGCAAAACAGCAACACAACACTCTTTTTTCATATTTTCCATAAATGCCCTTCTTATTGCTGCTATGTGAAATATTATTATTATTATTATTATTTGATTTTGGGATGAAATGTGACCTGGACGTGTTTTCACGAGATTCATCCATATAAATATACCAATGACTTGCATCAAAAGTCAGTTTGCACATTTACCTAAGCAGCATTTGCATTAAGCCTTAAAGCAAAGTCAGCGTCTCCTGTCGTAACCCTTGTTTCAAATGATTTATGAAGGCACTAATGTGGGTTACTCTCAAACGTTTAGAGGCACCAAATCATTTTCCCCCTCAAGGCTACAGTCAGCCCAGTCAGTCTGGGGAATTGCCACGCTTGTCTGAATAAAAAGAAATGGTGAATATCCTCCCCTGCCACCTTGCTCGCAACCCCGTAAAATTATAAATTATGAGGTGTTATCACCATTTAGATGGATATGAGGTTATACTGAGGTGGGAACATAAAAAAAAAAAGACTTATAAATGCTCCAAAAAGGCTTAGAAAAGCTCCTGAACTATTCGTGATTGGATAAGATAGCTTTATCAGAGACAGGATGTACCTGCTCCCAGGCGAATATGTGCTGATTGAAGTAGAATTGGATCTGCTCGTTGGCTATGTTGATGCACAGCTGCTCAAAAGAGTTCCTCTTAAAGTTCTCAAAGCCAAAGATGTCCAGGATGCCGATGTTTAGACCCTTTTCTTCCTCCCTGGAGAGAAGTTAAAGAAATTAATGATTAGTATGATTTCTAAAACTTGTAGACTAATATTAAAGAGCATTAAGATGTGAGTTGACAAACAAGCTCTTCATGAAACTATGATCATTCACACATTTGTACGGTAAAACAATTTCTCCCTAGTAGCTGGTGAATAAGGGGAATTCAAATCAACCCAGAGGACAGTTTTATTGCTCAGATTTTCATTGATTTTCATTGAAGAATCAACTTTGTCTCAGATGTTTCTCCTAAAACGTCCTTAGGAGAAATAACAGTAAGAGTATAGAACTATATAATTAATATGAACAGTATAGCTCAGATCATTTGTCTTTGGGAGAATTAATGAGAAATATTTGAGTGTCATATTGCAATCCTGAATTTTAATAGCAGACTTTTGGATATTGACAGATCTGAGCACAGTTTGAGACAAGGAGAAAAATATGAGAAGCAGGACACTTAAGCTAAAGTCTCCATTTGCTCTCCATTAAATCTCACTTCTTTCTAGGAGAAACAACTGAGAAATAAAGATCTCATTTGTGATTTGGAGTTGTTTCACTCTCTCTTTATTTCTCTCACTCTGATTGGTCGTCTAGTTTCAGGAGAGAGTTGATGCGGTTAACAATCCAGCTGAACAGGCGTCCGTACAGGGCTTTGCCCATGGCGTCCCGCACCTCAGTGGCTTTCTCTACTGTATTCGGCCGGACAATGGTTTCACCTCGCATGACCACACAGTGAGAGGTCAGCGCTTCCTGCAGCTCATCTGCACGGATACACAGCAGCGCTGCAGCTGCACACACAAACACATATAACATATAACAACAATGCATTTAGAAATATATGAGTAGCTGATGCGCATGTTGTCCATACCCCTTTTTTTATAATCAACATTTTAATATTCAGATTAAATTTCTATGAATGTTTTAGGGAAAGTGTATAAATGTATATCAGGGCATGTGACTATTTACAATTTGTTTTTCAAGTTTTTCACCATTTTAAATCACCTTCTTGCCTTTCCTAATTCATTTAAAATGGTCCTGCAGTGTGACAAATGAATTTTTAAAAGAACAAATATTCATGTAGTCTCTCAATTAATATTGTCATACAAAACTGCATGCATAATAATTACAAAAGAATTAGCAAAATTATGTTTAAAATAGTTTTGGTATAACATGTCACACCACAGGACATGTCAACATCCTCAAAATATTTCTAAATAGGGGCTACAGCCCAATTTGCATACTACTAAGTATGAAAAATTAGTACTACACCGGTAATGGTAAAGTATACTTTTAAGAATGTAGTAAGCTAGTACACTAGAATTTAGACGTACTACCATGTCAAAAAGCCCCCGTTTCCACCTGGTATTAAGATGCGTTTTGGGAGATTCAATCACATGTGGTCAACCCTAAATACAGAGTCTAAAACGTTTTGTGATCGGATCACAAAAACCACATACAAATGTGGTCAAAAATGCATGTGTCTACATCACATTTGAGGTGTAAATGCTAATCTGTCCTGTATGCGTCCCAGCAGCAGTAAAGCTCCACCCCTCACCTATCAATCAACCGCTGCGCTAAAACAAGAGTTTAAACTTTGCAGATTACGAGCGGCTTTAAAAGAAAATAATCGTCCGATCTGAAAATTTTTAATAGCGGAAACATACACAATCATGAGAACTTCACAGATCTACTTAAGTGTGTCTGATATCAACACAGATGACAAGCATGAACATCTGAAGCTCCTTTAATACAGGTAATCCACTAAAATAATGAATAATTCTGCTTGATATGTTCAGTTTGTGCTTACATTAAATTTCAACCGCATCTGGGAGAAACAGACACACTTTTATTTATGCGCTTTCTTTGTCTTTTTCGACTTTGTTGTGCTTTATTATCACGCAGTAACACACTGACATAGTGATTGATTTGTCATGAAAAAGAGATCCTCCCCTCCAAATCCAAACACAAGTGGTCACAGGAGACACATTTAAGCGACCAGGTGTAAACAGCGATGTGTCTCACCTGACCACATGTGATCAGATCACCCGAAACGCATCTTAATACCAGGATGAAACGGGGTCAGAATGACATTAGACCAAAAATCATGCACAAATGCATACATCAGAAACAAGAAGTCTTGTTAACTTTGAAATCGGACGTCATCGGGTTAAGTCAAAGCTTTATGAAATTTACACAGTGATCTGGGACACACTAATCCCTAAAAGGCATACTAAATTCTGCAGAATGACAAGTATTCCTGCTAAAAACAAATGCTAAAACCAGCCTATAGTGGTTTGCTGGTCTTAGCTGGTTTAGCTGGCCTCTCAAGATGCCTAAACTGGTGTTCAGCTGGTTGTCCAGCCTGACCAGCAGATGAGTGCCCTGAAACCTGAAAACAGACTAGTCAGACCAGTGGTAACCAGTTTGGTGTTGAGCTTCCACCCGCAAACCACTTTAGACTGGTTTAAATGTTTTTTTGTTGTTGTTGTTTTTATCAGGGTGATGTGAATTGGGATTCCCCCAGGGTTTAATGTGACTCTGCACAATTATATAAACAAAACTTAGATTGCTCATGAGTAATTATACAATATAACTGCTCATGCTCATTTCAAAAGGTTATGTTTTGAAAAACTAAAATATGTGAGAATCAGCCACGCTTCAGATCAAAGCATGCTAAACACGCTAGTGATGTGCTGACTTACCGCTCTCTAGTACCGCCATGTTGGAAATGTTGCTTTTGTCTGTCTGATGCTCAGACGCAACAGACGTGAACTCGACATCACCAGTGTTTAGGATTCCAGCTAATATACTGTAAACACTCCCGAGCTCCTGAAGAAATCATGACAAACAAATACAATAGTGTTGTATGAAAACATCAATAACATTAAAACATAATTTGACATGATAATATCAAATCATTTTGGTGATAATATGGGTTATTCTGTAATGCTGTATATTTTCATTTTGCCATAATATATCTCCTAATACATTGGATGAAATATTCCGGGGCCGTGTCAATGGGTGGACAAGGGTGGGCATTGCCCACCCTGGCAGTTTGTCTGCTCACCCTAGATGATCAGACAGATGCAGACAGTTTAGTTTAGTTTAATGACAGTTTAGTTTAATCTCTGACACTTATAAAATCCATATTAGGAGCATTGCAACAAATAACATACAGTGAGTCTTATGTACTTTGATGTTGCGAGATCTCTTGCATTCAAACTTTAGCGCCTGGCCATGGACACGCTTTCAGGTTCAAGGTAACGTTCACTCTGTGCAGCGCTACAGTTGCACGTCCGTGCTTAATATCCACGAGCCACAATTTGATGTATCCGATGCACACACAAAAAAGAAAATGGCAGAAACTTAAGAGAGGCGATCACTTAAAATGCAAGATATTATTATTTTGTGCCCCGATAGTTTTCTAAATATCTGGATGGTTGACTTTGAGAGTTTTTAAGAGTGGTGAGCTTTTGACTCAGATTCAGCATTTTTCAGAGATTTAGAACAACACAGTGGGATGCATGCCTGTAATATACAATTCATATTAGTGGTTGACCGATCAGGGTTTTCTAATGGTCTGTTTATAAACCATTACAGTGAACTTGTTAAATAAAACTATTTATTACAAATCAAAGAATTAGGGGAGAAATCACTTAGAATTAAATGCGCCCCGTAAAAGCGGCGGTTATTTGCACGCATTGTCTGCTCTGGTTTAACGCCCGATTCAATAAAGGAATTATGCAGATCAGGCAACTGTGCGAACGCGGCAACAAATTAGCTACTGAACACAATTTGCACGCGCAGTTGTGATCTTGTGGGCTGGTTCTGAGCGCTCTGAGGATGCAGCAGAAGACCACCGTTATTTGACACACTTTGGCAGGACTGAACAGCATCACTGACTACTGTGATCCAGACACCTGAATCATCTATTTAAACATGCCGAAAGTGTGCTTGACTACACCGTGCATCTGGATTTATGACAGGATATATAACGCTCTTCTCCATCATTTGATCATTATTTCATAAATTACAACTGATATGACTGATTAAAAATGCACACAGATCTCTTTTAAATAAAATTTATTTGACTGCCTGCTTTCATTTGGCGGTAATAGCATGATGTAAATTGCGCCAGGTTGAATGAAGCGCAATCTATAATGAGCCTATAGAAAGGAGGCATGTTTGCGTGGAAAGGAATGACAATGACTTCATTTAAACATTCAAGATGCAGCACAAATTCTGAGCTGATTGCGCCTGCTTAAAATATAGATTGCAGGTGGTTCGTGAATAAGACGCAGGATTTTGTGCTGAAATAAAACACGCTAAAGTGGCGCAACTGTTTAGTGAATTCACCCCTTCATGTTTTGTAATTACAAAGGTGGATATAAGAAATTAGGCCTTCATATTATGTATTGTATTGGAGTTTTAGAAATTGCTATAATTTATTAAATTAATAGTAATAAAATATATAATTATATAAAATAGTGTTATGGATAATGAAAGGATGATTATATTTTTTTCCCGTTTGTTCTAGTTTAGTTAAAACACTAAACATTCCAACTAATAGAAAGAAGTTTCAAGGACATATAAGTTTGGTTAAGAAGTTACCAGGCTGCTACAATAAGCACCTCTGAGGAAGAACTTACACTTTGTCTAACACTTTGATTAGATTTGTCAAAGCTGCCAAAGTCAATGGCATTGAATCTTTGAAATAAATTAAAGAGTATTGTTTGAAGAAGTTTATTTAAGTATGTATTTGAATGAGCTACCACTTTGTTGCATGTCTTCATATCACAGTAAATAATAAAATAATAATTCAACAAATAGGGGGGAATACACTAAGAATGAATTGCGGCCGGTAAATTATTTAGCACGTGCTCTCTGTGCTGGTTTACTGCCCCATTCACAGAAGGAATTATGCAGATCAGCCAACAGCACAAACGGACCAATAAAATGTGTGCAATTTGCACATGAAATTCCGATCTTGCGGGCCGATTCTGAGCGCTATATTGCAGAGGACGCAGCAGACAACCACTGTGATATGTTACATTCTGTCGGGACTGTACATCATCACAGTTAGCCTGACACCTGAATCATCTCTTAAACATGCCAAAAGGGTGCTTGGCTGCTTGATATCTGGATATATGCCAGGTTATAACACTGTTCTCAATCATTTAATCATTATTTGATGAATTAATGCTTTTATGATTGAAAGAAAATGTACACAAACATCTCTTTTAAACAAAATTGGCTTTAACATCTTTTCATTTGGCAGTAATAGTGCGATGTAAACAAGGGTGTAGATTTGGCTTGAACATTGGGTGGTTACAGTGTGAAGAATTTACATTGATCATGGTATAAATATTGGGGGGGTTGTACTTGCTGGTTTTTATTATTGGGGGGTTACCTCCTCCCATCCCCCATGGAATCTACGCCCCTGGATGTAAATTGCACCGGGCAATTTTTGTGAATGACACGCAACTTACAATGAAAGGAATGACAATGACTTAATTTAAATCAAGACGCAGTGCAATTTCAGCACTGATTACGCCTGCTAAAATAGATTGCAGGTGGTTAGTGAATAAGACGCAGGTATTTGTGCTGAAATACCACATGCAAGTTGCAACTTTTAAATGAATTTCTCCAATACTACCATAACACCCCACCCCAACGTTGCCCACCCTAAAGATCAAAATGCCCACCCAAACATCGCATCCTGGTGGCCACTGTGTTAAACTCACAATTTTACAAGGTAAAAATCATAACAATTAGTTTTCATTTAATATAATATCACAATTAAGTGAATATAGGGGAGTTTGACCAAATGTTGCAAATTTTGTGCACAAATTTATCAAGAAATATTCAAAATGTGTTTTTCTTTTTCTAATCAAAATGTTTCAAACAAAACATGTTTTCTTGGGAATATTGTTGTATTAGAAATCAGTTTGTCCTTAAAATCACATTGCATCCTGTTTGCCTTTTGTAATATCCCTTAAACAAACACACACACACACACACCCACACACACACATGTTGGTGCAGCTATCATTATGAGGACTCTCCCTAACCCTAACCCTACCCCTAAACCTAACCCTCACAAAAAACTTCCTGCATTTTTACATTTTCAATAAAACATCATTCAGTATGTTTTTTAAGTGATTTGAATTATGGGGACACTAGAAATGTCCTCATAAACCACAATTATAGCATAATACCCTTGTAATGACCAGTTTGTAACCTAAAAAAAAGTCCTCGTAAACCACTTAAACCTGCCCACACACACACACACACACACACACCTTAAGTTCCTTATACCAATCCCTCACTGAGCAATATCTTCTATTAGCTTTGTATTTCTATCCTGATTATTTTATCGCTATTGTTTAAATAAAATAAATGTGTAAGTTTGTGTGGATTGAGTGCCTGAACATGCCCAGAGAGTATTTCTGAAAATTTTGATATACCCTAAAAATAGTTTCTTAAATTTCAACACAAACATATATATTTTTTTACAGACACAGAATCCAAAAGGTACTTTGTAACCGCAATGACCTGTTCAAGGTCTCTTGCCCACAAGAATGGCTTCATATTTTGGCAGATGTGGCACAGCAGCTCATAATTAGCAGCACATTGCCATGAATGTCTGTTTGATTATGTTGAGTCCTTGAATACTGTGTTCTGTAATGTCAAGGTAGTCAAACTGTCACTCACAGGCCTGTGATTACTCCTGTCTCCTTCAACAAAATAGAAAATGTTGACATTACGGAGACCTCTAAGGATATTCACGTTTCATTACTCTTACAGATTGCAGCCACTTTCTTGGCCTGTCTTTGGTAGTTTAGTACTTTACAGCACAACAGTGACCACCCACTTTTTAGTGGCCTTGGTTGCAAAATGATTTTACCCATTCATTTTCTCCATAGTGATTTTAAAAACTTCAATAAAGTGTTAGAAGACATGAAAAAGCCAGCGCCAAGATGAATCACATCATTGCACAGTCTGTTTTTAAAGTAAAAAAAGTATATGAAATGTTCTAAAAATACAAATGAAATTAAAACTATTCATGCATCACTAAAACTAACTAAAACGAAAACTAGACTGAAATTGAAAATCAAAACACAAAGCAAAATAAAAAAAATACTAGTGACTTTTTAAAGTGGTGGTAC
The DNA here is from genome assembly GCF_019703515.2 of Myxocyprinus asiaticus. Classification (NCBI taxonomy): domain Eukaryota; kingdom Metazoa; phylum Chordata; class Actinopteri; order Cypriniformes; family Catostomidae; genus Myxocyprinus; species Myxocyprinus asiaticus. Next base: position 35,069,817 of record NC_059384.1, on the reverse strand, counting down.
AATGGTACAATAGTACCATATAAAACGACTGACTTATATTTCTTGAGTATACAAAAAATAGAAAAATAATATATTAAATAAAAGTTTTTTAATATATATTAGCAAAATATTAGTAGTTTTAGAGTGAAGCAGACTCGGTTACATCATTAGCAATGCTTTATGTGACTGGAAGTCACTGCTGAGCTTTTCTGCAGTGAAATCAGTTCATGGTAACAGACTTCACTGATTGGTGGAGCTCTCTTCAGGATTATGTGCAATGTAGTTCTTCAACAGATATTTCACTTTTAAACAATGTTTTTTTTTTTACATGAAGTTAAAATCACATTGATTTGTGGCTCATGATAGGTCTTATAGGTTTATACGTTATCATTAAAAATGTATTTCTCTATGAAAATAATTAATTCGATTTTTACTTCTATAACCATACAGCTGTGTTCTATTGTGATAGTATTATGTTTGAGCACTATCGTATTTCACATTGTGCTGATGATAAAGTTAGATGTAGCCATCTTGACGAACTGGGTGGTGGTAATGTATTCCAGCATGCTCGCCTAATGCTAATTGTGGAGACATCTACATCACAGCATTACATAACCCTCCACACAGGCCATCGAAAATGTTCAGATCACTGAAGCTGAATGGACAGGCAGGGTGTTCTTGTGGTCATTAAACATTAGCGTTCTTCTTGCCCATATTACACTTCAATATTTGTTCATCTAAGAATATTTTAGCCCCTTTGCCATAAGAACGAACATTTGCATCTTTGTGTAATGACAGTGCTTTCACGTCTATACTGAGAATAATTATGTGAAAGAATATGAATATTCTAAATGACATCTATGGTTGAAATTTTTAATTTTGAATGTAGAAATGTAGAAATAGTAGGAATGTGAATTGTGAAGTGTGTGATAAAATAAAGGATCTTTAATGGTTCTTTGTAGCAAAGAACGCTCTTTTATTATCAAGAACCATTTTGGCTGTACAGGGTTCTTAATTTGTGCTATAGACCAACACTTTGGCAACGTCACCACCTACGTCACTGACGGAAGTGGTGGCAAAAAGATCAGCGCGAACAGTAAACTAAACCTGTAGTTAGCTGCTCACCCAACAGTCCTCAAAACGTTAGCTGTTACCTTTCAATTGTCTGGTTAAGCTAAATGAAATGTTGTGCTGTGAAATGAAATGTCTAAATCACAATGGCAAAAACCGAGGGCTTCACTTTTATCGGATTCCGTAAACAGAGCTGACTGGACTGAGGCGATCATTTCCAACTCAAAGCTTTGCTGCAAACATTTTATTACAGGTATGCAATTAACTTATAATATTATAATAATAGTATAGCTAAGAATATTTCTGTATCTATGATGGCTTTGCATCAAACTTTCAAACCAATGATTATAACTAGCTTTTTTATTAGCAATAGTGTACCCAAACCTAGCTAGCTAGCTTTGAACCTTAAGTCTAATTTTATTCTATATTATCTTTTAGTGATATTTAGAGGAGCTAGCTAGCGCTAGCTGTCTAATCTGTCAAACAAACATGGCTTTCTGCCACCAATCACTGCGCATGCACTGCAATGTTTGTAAACAATGGGATAGGTCTATATGGTTAAATGAGATTAAAGATTTTTGATGTTACATTATACTGTAGGTTCTTCAGACCAGCATATCAGTTTCTGGAATGTCCAAGGTTTAATACGTTAAGCTTTATGGCAACTGTGGCATGTTGTTGATTACCATAGACACTGACTGCGACTCATCAGTTTACTGATTCAAAAGTATAGACTCAAAACTTAAACATTATCTGTGTCAGCATAAAAGTAGATAAAGTCATGATCAAATCATGATAAAATCATAATCTAACCTTGTTTGTGCAAAGTTATATCCAATCTTTCAACTGCTGTCATGATGACATAAAGCCAGTAAGTTTAAGACAACACATGAAAAGATCCCAGAAAAACTATCTGTAAAGTACTGTTAACATGGAGCAAACTCCACCCACAGGAATTACATATATAATGCAAATTCAGAAATTAATCTGTTTAGAACTGTAGTCCCACACTACAAGGACGATTTAGACAAGATGAATTAACACACATTTTTGTATTAATTAATTAATTTAGGCACTGGACAAAAATACAATCTTCACATTTCTACTTTTAAGCCAGCTACATGTCTTGCTCCATTAGGGTTGGATACCAAAAAAAAGTTTTTTAAATGGAAATGGTTACAAAATGGACTTTTGGTTCCATTAACAATTCCCGAACTTGCATTTTTCCGCCAATGCAGATGGAAAACCGTACTAAAATACTTTGTCGGTGTTTCCTACTGCACTATTTAGCCTCAGCACTGCCTCTCTACTGAATCTACAGTGGGAAATGTAAAGCATAACCAGTGTAGTCCAAGCAGGTTCTTTTGAATTGTCAATGGAACTGTTAAGGAATTGGAATCGTTAAGAGGAATTGGAACTGGGATTTTTAAAATTCTTACGATTCCATCCCCATGCTCAATAGACTTCTGTTGATAGTTCATTACTGAAAACATTTTTGTTTGTTTTTACAAACTTAGAGTTAAGTCAATTTTTTTCCTGTGGTAATTGGCAGCATACTGTACCACAAATGCCATAGAGCTTAAAATTCCAGGTATTTAACCGAGAATAATCCTTGAAGCACCAGAATACAGATGGTTTGCTATTGAACAGAACTTGAAGTTCTTCAATGGCATCAGGTTGTAAAACCTTTTTGGGTTCTGTTCGTGTCTTCTCTTTAAATTGTGCAGGATTGTGATGTACCTCTAGGGTGAAGCCGATGACTTTAAAACACTGTTCCACTGTCTCAAACTGCTCCTTATAGAAGGCACTCCCTACTATGTCAGGCACTAATTTAATATTCTCATTGTGGAGATACCTGGAATTGAGGAAAACAAAGAGAAGTAAATGGATAGACTGAAAAAAGGATGCCAGAGAAAGATACAAATAAAAACAGCAGGCTGTTTTCAAGAGCTCAGGAACTCACTTTGGAGTTTTGCTGTCTGACAGCTTGTAGTGGCCGAGTTTCTTCCTCTCTGCCAGACCGGCGTAGATATAGTAGAAAATGTGGAAGTTACGTTCCCCTCTGAAGAAAGAGTGAAATTAGAGGTTTCACTTACAACAAGATCATTCCCTTTGTTTACTCTTTTTAGTTCAATAGTGGTGCTTGCTAAGTTTTTGGCTGGCAAACAAAACAACGGCCAAAAAAACGATAAGACTAGAGTAGGTAAGGGGAAAGGAAAAGGACCTTTGGCTGGTACTCAAACTCATGTCACCCACAATATGGCCACTTTCTGTCTTCTTTTGGTCTACCCTCTTCAAAAAACAGCTTTATCCAGCCTAAGATGGTTTGCTGGTCTTAACTGGTCCAACTTTGCTGGTCTTAACTTGTCCAGCTGGTCTCCCAACCTAGCCAAGTGGGTTTTCAGCTGGTTTAGCTGATCAGCCAGTTGGTCTCTCAACATGACCAGTGCCCAGAAGTGCACCAAACCCTTCTAAAACCATCAATACAAACCAGTCTGAGCACAAACCAGCTTACTGTTCAGCTAGTGACCACGAGACCACCTTAGGCTGGTTTAAGATGTTTTGTACAACAGGATAATTCAAAACCAACTCAAACAAAATCATAGGATAGATTTCTCTTTAAAGATTCTATGGATAAGTCGTCCATAGAAATTGTCATTGACCAAAACAAAAGAGAGAGAAAACAAAACCTAATCTCCCGATAGCATTCGATAGCATTTAATTGAATTATACTGCAGTATCAGAGTTCAGGCCCTCAATGTGAGGACTCTTACCCAGCTTGGTGTATGACTCTAGATTTCTCCAGAAGGTATTCTGAGATCTGAGCTCCCACCACCGTTCCCCCGCAGGTGAACTTCATCTCCAGATACTTTCCAAAGCGACTGGAGTTATCATTGATCACAGTACAGGCGTTTCCAAAAGCTTCTACTAAACCATTGACCAACAAAATCTTCTCCTGGAGGGACCGATTGTTGGCCTGAAAAAGATTTACAAAGAGTACAGGTACTGTTTATCCTATATGACTAAAGTATTTCTACCTGTTTCATAACCACCTCTAGATATTTTAAAGATGATGTAAGTGAAGATGATTATATATATATGTGTGTGTGTGTGTGTGTGTGTGTGTGTGTGTGTGTGTGTGTGTGTATTATGTTTCACAGTTTAATATGCAAACTTTAAGTTAAACCATTTGTAGGTTGATTTCACCTAAAAGTATAAACACAGTGGCACTATGAAAACATCCCTCTGTTTGTTTGAGCATCCTCACAAGCCAGACACAGCAACATTGGCTCAACCAATATGTGGGGCGGGACAACCTGTTTGTACAACTAATGGAAGACTGGGAGTGTTTTCTAGAATCTGTTTGAAATCTTTGATAATTTTTGCAATTCCGTTTGGTGATGCTAGTGGCGCTGAAATTATGGGAATTAAGTAAAAACAATATTTCAGTTTATCCAAATGAATCAAGTAATTTTCTTCTCATCCTCTATTATGGAAATGCAGAAAATTACATCCCTTCAAAAGCTTGTTTAGGATATAAAATGAGTCATTCTCCATAACTCCAACAGGAACCAATTACGTATCAGAAAGTCTACAGTACTAATCAAAAAACATTCCAAACTTGTGTTTCTTTTATGGTGCAGTGTGTAATTCCATTGGCACCAAATAGATTTTTAATCTGTTTGTAACAGGTTCCTGATAAATCAACCCAACCAATTGTGTGAGTTGGGGGCAGAACTATAGACGGGGAAGTGTCTGAGAAACCTGGTTGAAAACATTATTTTTGCAATTACATTTGGTGTCACTTCTGATGCAAAAAAAAAAAAAGAAGCACACTTCACCTTTAATGTCACACTTTAGAGCTCAAAAACATGAGGTTGTATATAAGGTTATACCTTGCCGAGGACTGTGAGCTGTTGGACTAACAGGTGAGCACTCTCTGTTTTTCCAGCTCCACTTTCTCCACTAATGACAATACACTGTACACAGAAAGCCAAAGACAGTTTAGACCACTATATATTACATGAGCATGACTGATATACTCCAGCAGCTCTGAGTACCTGATCAGCGTTATAGGACACCATGGACTGATATGCAATGTCTGCCACTGCATATATGTGTGGAGGGTTTGACGTTCTCTTGGCTCCAATGTAAATCTTGGAATGCTGTCAGAGAAAAGAAAGAATGAGTTCAATATTTGACTAATTTGATAAATATCTAAAACGACACTAGATTTTTACATTTTCTGAAGAAAATCTGAGTGGTTTTCTCTCTCACGATGCCCTGAGCATTACTATGTGGTTGCTAAGGTGTTTTGAGTGGAAGTTAGCGAATTGCTATGTGGTTGTTAAGCTGCCTTTAAGTGGGCCTGGGAAGCTCCAACTTCAGAGTTAGCATTCGTTATTACGACATGCCACACATTCAAGTGGGAAACAAAATACGGAAGATGGTAAACTTAAACAAGTACACAACGAATGACGGCTAAAGCTCTTTTTTTCTGTTGTTTCAGTAAATATCTAAAGTGGCTAAGCAATTTTAGCCATTCTGGAACTTCCACCAAACTTAGCCGTTGATTAGCCACGCCCCCCTCTTTACAAAACCCTGCACTTCAAATACACTTCAAAGAGGGCTATTACAGAGACAGGTTTGATATATCATGGCACCAATTTCAGTAATATCTGACAGGTAAAAAGGATGTTTTCTTCATGTAATTTAAATAAAAATAAATCACTTACAGCACCTTTAGGGTGCTTTTGAGAGGTTGTTACTGCATTGCTATGCGGTTGTTAATGTGTTTTGAATGGTTGTTACCACATCACTATATGGGAAGGTGTTTTAAGTGGCTGTTAGCTCATTGCTCTGTGGTTATTAATGTGTTTTGAGTGGTTGCTAGTGTATTGTTGTGCAGTTGTTAAGGTGTTTTAAGTGGTTGTTAGCAAATTTTTTGCAGTCATTAAGGTGTTTTAGTGGTTGTTACCGCATTGCTGTGCAGTTGTTAAGGTGCTTTGAGTGTCTGTTAGCTTAATGCTATGCGGTTGGAAAGGTATATTGATTGGTTGTTAGTGTAACGGGAGCCTGCGCGGTATGTGTAACCCTCACTCCCCTGCCCTCAAGAGGTGCACTAGCGACTGACGTTAGAGGCTGTAGTCTTTAGCCTCCTCGTTAGCGCACCTGCCTCCCATGCCGGCTGACACCGGTTCGAATCCCGCTCAGAGTGGGTTTAGTAGGACCAATTACATTAGCTTATTGCTATGCAGTTGTTTAGGAGTTTTGAATTGTTGTTAGAACATTGCTATGCTATTGAAGGGGTTTTGAGTAGTTGTTTAGTGCATTGCTAAGTGATTGTTAAGGTGTTTTGAGTGGTTGTTAGCGCATTGCTATGCGTTTGTTAAGGTGTTTTGAGTGGTTGTTAGCGTATTGCTATGTGGTTTTTAAGGTGTTTTGAATTGTTGTTAGCGCATTGCTGTGGGGTTGAAGGTGTTTTGAGTAGTTGTTAGCGCATTGCTATGCGGTTTTTCAGGTGTTTTTTAGTGGTTTTTAATAACAGTTGCTATTAAGTTGTTAAAGGGTTATTTTTAGTTCATCCAAAAATAAACATTCTCTCATCATTTACTTACCCTCATGCCAGTATAACTTTCTTTCTTCTGCAGAACACAAATTAAGATTTTTAGAAGAAATGTTCAGCTCTTTAGTTCCAATCCAAAATTGTATGTTTCAAAAAGCATGTAAAAGCAGCATAAAAGTAATCCATAAGAATCCAGTGGTCATATCTTCAGAAGTGATATGATAGGTGTGGATGACATTTACATTTATGCATTTGGCAGATGCTTTTATCCAAGGTGACTTACAGTGCCATGATTACAAGTACATTCCCCCTGGAGCAACATGGAGTTAAGTGCCTTGCTCAAGGACACAATGGTGGTGGCTGTGGGGATTGAACAACAGCCTTCTGCTTACTAGTTCAGTGCTTTAGTCCACTACACCACCACCACTCCATAAGAAACAGATCAATATTTAAGTACATTTTTGCTAGAAATTCTTCTTCCTGCCCATTAGGGGGTGTATGCATGAAGAATGTGAAACACCAAAAACACAAGAAGAAGAATGTGGAAGTGAAAATTAAACTGACCAGGGAGGAGAATTTATAGTAAAAATAGACTAAATATTGATCTGTTTCTTCTGAAGACATGGATTTAACCACTGGAGTCATATGGATTACTTTTATGCTGACCTGTGATTTTTGGAGCTTTGTATAGTACAGACCAAAAAAGCTGAGAAATTCTTCTAAAAATCTTCATTTGTGGTCTGCTGAAAAATGGTCATACACATCCGGGACAGCATAAGGGTGAGTAAATGATGAGAACATTTAAAAGTTTAGGTGAACTATTCCTTTAAGGTGTTTTGAGTGGCTGTTAGTGCATTGCTATCTGGTTATTAAGGTGTTTTGAGTGTTAGCTCATTGCTGTGCATTTGTTAAGGTGCTTTGAGGGGATGTTAGCATATTTATATGCAATTGTTAAGGTGTTTTGAGTGTTTGTTAGTGCATTGCTATGCGGCTGCTAAGGTGTTTTGAGTGGTTATTAGCATGTTGTCATAGCCTACAGTAGCTAGTGTGTGCAAAGATTGCTAGGTGGTTATTTACTTGCATAAGTAAAAACTATGGTATTTTTTTTATCCGGTTTATTATCCGGCAAGTAAAAACTGTTAAACATGTGGTGTACTGAGCAAATGTGACGTGATGTGTCACGTCATTTCATCTTAATCTTTAGAAAAATGTGGTGAATAATTACACTACCCATGATCCTGAAGAGAAATCTACCAATCAGAGAATTAAAGAAAACAAACCATGGCAAAAGAGCTCTGCAGAGACTGCCCACTCCCATGATGCACTGTGAATGATGCAGTTGAGTCGTCTCTATATCTATATATTTGTATGTATCTGAATACTTTAAAATAAAATTGTATTTAACAAAATTTAATACTTAGGTTTTGAGGCTTGTTCAAATCCATACACTTCTGTATTAGCAATAGTAATAGTGACACCACTTATAATCTAGATTAAAATGAAGAATCTAAAGAGAGGAGAGAGTGTGACACAAAGGAAAAAGGAAATTAAATATGCCAGGTCTCACTGCAGAGGGTACAATGATGCAGAACAGATACTGATGGACAGGTAAGACAGAAAAAGACAGGAAAGGAAGAAAGGCAGAGAGAAGGAGTGCTTTTGCAGTAAATGAGATGTAGTAAACTATGAAATGGAATGGCTTTCATAATGAAATATTGGATACACACATACACACACCTCAGGGGTGTACAGCTCTGTTTCTTGGAAGGGATTCACCGCTATAAGGATGTCTCCGACGTACGTGTAGATCTGTCCCTTTGCATAACGTCTCTGTAGCTGTTCGGTTACTGTGTTCTGACAGAGAAACAATTACACATCACAGATGGCCGTTCTATCAAACCACTGCACAAAAAAATAACTGTCTAATATGGCACAGGAGTCTTCACTTTCATGCATGACCAAACCCAGACACATTGATTTGATTTATTATCTAGAATCCTGCATTCATTGCACTTCGCATTGAGATTTTTGCACACTATCTGGGTCTCATGGAAGCTCAAAGAATATGAAGGTTTAAGGTCTATTATTTTAAGGTCTGTTGAGATGTTTTGAGTTGTGAAAATTAAACACTCTTTTAATTAAGCACATCCCCACCCAAACTCTCATTACTGCAATCTGAATATAAAAGGCTATATTATTTAAATTGTAAATCATGGTAGCATTTGTTGTACTGCCTTTAATATATGCTGATGTAAATAAGAAGTCATTGTAATTAAGGCTGGGCGATATATTGAATATTCACAATATTATCAGAATGATTTTGCTGCTTATATATATATATAAAAAAATTAAGCAATATTGTAAATATCACAATGATTGTAGTGTGCTTTTTATTTGGCCACTACATTTCCTAAAGAGCCCTGTTCTGTGTTCACAAATGGGTGGTCTCAGAGCAGTTCGCATGCATTGTGAAAGCAAAGTGCTGCATGTTCACACATTCATGCAATCCCAAACTTTTGTAACCGCTACAAGTTATTACCGGACAAGGTTTCAGAAAAGGAGGAGGTTACCGCGTTTCGCCAGATTTGTAATGAGCAATATTGCAAGCTGTCAAATACACACTGCACTTTCAGCTTTCTGCCAAAATAAAAGCTCCAGGTAAAGTAAATATGACACAAATATATTACTGTTGTACAAAACAAATATAATCCTAATAATAATAATAATTCAGTATTATATTGTATTATAATAAAATTCAACTGGGCTACTTAAAGTGAGTGTACTTGTAGTTTTTGCACACCCTGTTCATCCACAATACATTTTTTTTTTTAATGTATTGTAATGTAAAATATATGTATATAAAAATTACTTTTTATTACTGCATTGTTGTATTGGTGCATCTAAATGAAAATGATTAAATATTGTTCTTCTTTGTGTTCATTTAGTGAAAAACTGTGGAAAACATGCCTTTGTTATTTTTAATGCATTTAGAATTAAATAAAGCTTTTCATGTATTTAGAATAAATACATAATTATCGAGATCTATATATAGAATGTCGTCAATAAGCTAAAAAAATAGCAAGATGTAAAAAAAAAAATTCAGCCATATTCCCTGCCCTAATTGTAATACCGTGATTTTATATTGTAAAAAATGCTTTTTAAAAAAATATTTTTTCTTTTTTTTCTTTTTTTTTTTTTTTTGGTGCATTACAGCAATATCAAGATTTGGGGGGTTATATGTACTTAATTGTCATGAAAATAATAGGGAAAAATGGACACAATGGAAACAAAACTTTAATATATATAAATGGTCAAAAATCTTAATACTTCTGAAATAGGCTTCATTTTATTTCTACAGTAAATTAGGCAAAATTTGAGAGATGTCACTTTAAAACGCTGATTTGTTTGATTTTGTAATTTCACCCATGTATAGGTTATGGCCATACAGTTACACATCACAGTTCTCCATCTGGTGACATCAGACCAAGGATACAAAACCAACACTGCTGCCATAATGGATGAGGAAATATATCCAGAGTAAATGAGACCCCCGCTACATTAATAAATCATCTTAAATGTGTTTCAATAAAAACCCTGTTATTGTTCAATAATATGTCTATTTATTCATCTGACAGTCAAAAAAAAAATGAGACGGCTGGGATGAGTTATGATCACTTGACAGTCTCTCTGAAAAATGTCTGACAGAGGAATGGAAAATTCCACAGCTGGATCCTTCCACAAATTAGGTACAAATGTGTATCTCTGTACATTGATTGCATATATAAAGATCAACCATTCAACCCAAAATTATTAAATAACACTAAATAATTAATAACCTACAAACATTGTGAGAAAATTATCAAACTAACATTTTCTTTAATTTTTGTGAAATATAAGTCTATATATATCCTCAAATAAACATTTAAACAAAGTGTATTGCTTAATTTAGGCTTTAACGCTGTTACTTGCAACATCCAATACTGGTGCTTTTTTCCAATTGTATTTTTTACTTTATTTTAACTTTACTACACTCTATATATTTAATTTTATGTTTATTTAATGTTTACTGCTAAAATAAAAGAAGATCATACAATTTTTGTAACAGGGTTACCTCATATACCTCAGACAAACTTCATATTAAGTAAATAGAAAACAGCTTATATAATATTTGGTTTAATCCCCTGAGGTACACAAACATAATTTCCTAAAGGTTAAGCACCTCCTTTCACTGGCCATTTTGTTGTTTTTTTTTTTGTTTTTTTTTTGTATTTTTGTACCCTTTTTAAAGATAGTATCGGCTTTGTATTGTTGCTGAAAACCAGTGTATGTGTGTTCTGTGGCCCTCCTTGTGTAGGGTTTTTATATATATATATATATATATATATATATATATATATATATATATATATATATATATATATATATATATATATATATAAATATATATTCTTACTTCATCTAGAACCTCGAGGGTTGCCAGATCCTCCACGTCGTCACACGCTTGACTTTCGGACGTCATGTAGCTGCCTTTTTTGGTGTGGATACGTTCATGCCTGCAACACAAAATGCAAGATTACAGTCTCAGCGACCTTGAAAGACAGAACAACCATGAAAGTTAAAACTGATTACATTACTATCAATTAAAAATCAACACATAAATCCCACAAATTACCTTGTTAAAATATTGAGAGATATTCTAATAGATATATAGGAAAATAGCTTTTAACCATACTCATTTTAAGAGCCCCATATCTGATTTCAACATCTTTGTTCAAAGGTTATTCTACTCTATAGCTCTGTTTGTGAGTGTCACGCCTTCCCAGTCTCTCTCCGCACTACATTTCCCAGAAGCACATCCCCAGACTTCTAACCACACACACCTGTTCCCTATTCCTCATCATTAGTGTTCTGTGTATATATACCCCTCAGTTTCAGTTGTTCCTTGTCAAGTCTTGTTTATGCTACACCCTTCAGTGTACGTTGCTGTCTTGGATCGTCTTCATCCATCATTGTTGTTTAAGTTAAATGCTTAGTGTCCCCAGTTACTTTTATTTATGTTTGGTATTTTTGCTCTGCATTGTTTTGTAGTATTGGTCAGTTAGTTTACCTTTTATTAAACTTCTGCATTTGGGTTGTACATCTCCTGTTGTCAGTCTCTCTGTTTCATCCTACCCCTGACAGAAGACTTGACCTTTCACCATGAACCCAGCGGAGTTAACAGTGATGCAGGGCACTAACACCGCCCTTGCCCAGGCAGATTGGCAGTGGAGCGAGACCCTCCAGCAGGTAGTCACAGCCCTGGGTTGCATGCCTCTGTCCACTTCCCCTTCTACTACTCCATCATCCTCCACCCCAGGCCTTCCTCCCTAGGAGTAGGAACGGCAATCTTCTCGCAAGACTCCACTAGCACTCCTCGGGCCACCAGTTCAGCCGACTCCAGTCCGGTGGCCAAGCCAACCCGATATACTGGAGCCCCTGAAGGGTGCAATAGGTTCCTTCTGCAGTGCAAGCTTTTGAAATGCAGCCAATCCAGTTCCCCACTGAGAGAGCAAAAGTGGCCTACATCATCTCCCATCTTACCGGCAGGGCACTCCAGTGGAAAACGGCACTGTGGGACCAGGACGGGCTAGTCCTTGACTAATCCAGAACCTTCATGAGCCACTTCCAGGAGGTATTTGGCACCACCGTAGGAGGGGATCGAGCCCGTGAGCAGCTGTCTCGGCTCTGCCAGGGTGACCACTCCGTGGCAGAGTATTCCCTGCAAATTCGTCTCCTGGCTGCCACGAGCAAGTGGAATGAGCCTGCTCTCCTCACAAATTTCCAGCTCCATCTGGCAGGGAGAGATGACAACATGGGCCTGAAGGATGTGAGCCACCATCTACATCAAGCTCGACCTTGGAAGCGCCTACAACCTGATCAGGATCCGAGAGGGGGACGAGTGGAAGACAGCCTTCATCGCCCACCACTGGGCACTACGAATACCTGGTGATGCCGTACAGTCTGGTCAACGCCCCTTCCATCTTCCAAGCGTACATGAACGAGGTGCTGCGGACTTCCTCCATCAATTTGTCATGTGTACAATGATGACATCATCTATTCTACCTCCCTCGCTGAACATGTACACCATGTCAAACAGGTCCTGCAGTGCCTCCGTCATCAGCTCTATCTGAAAGCTGAGAAGTGCACCTTTCACCAGACCCCGTCCCCTTTCTCTGCTACCTGATCAGCCCGCAGGGAGTAGAGATGAATGCGGCGAAGGTCGAGGCAATCCGCTCTTGGCCACAACTGACAACGGTGAAGGAGCTGCAATGGTTCCTTGGGTTTGCTAACTTCTATCGTCGTTTCTTAAGTTGGCTGTTCCTTTCACCTCCCTCCTAAAAAGCAAGCCCAAGGATCTCGTCTGCTCACCGGAAACCACCCACACCTTCTGCCAGCTCAAGACAGCCTTCATCACCGCCCCTATCTTAAAACACCTGAACCCCACAAAACCTTTTGTGGTCGAAGTGGATGCCTCCACCACTGTCCCAGTGCCATAGCAGTCCCAAAGCTCCATCCCTGTGCATTCTACTCACAGGAGTTTGATATCGGCAGCCCATATCTGACCCAGCAGAACTATGATATCGGCAACCGGGAGCTGCTGGCAATGAAGATAGCCTTGGAGGAGTGGAGGTACTGGCTGGAGGGATCCCAGCACCCCTTCCAGGTGATCACTGACCACCGCAGCCTGGAGTACCTCCGCTCTGCCAAACACCTAAATCCCCATCAGGCATGCTGGGCCCTTTTCACCCGATTCCACTTCACTGTCACCTACAGACCTGGATCCAAGGACACCAAGGCCGACACTCTATCCTGGCTCCATACTCCTTACCATACTTCCAGCACTCCCGAGACCATCCTTCTGTCCTCCATGTTCATTAAGCTCTGGCAGCTTGACCTCAGGGGCATTTCTGAGCCCCTGCGTCTCCAGCTCCTGGAATGGCTGCACTTCACACCCGGCACTGGTCACCCTGGGATCACTCGCACTCTGGAGTTGGTTCAGCAGAAATACTGGTAGCCCCCCACAAGTCCAAAAAAACATGCAGGTTAAGTGATTTGGAGACTCTAAATTGCCCTGTAGGTGAGTGTGAGTCCCCCAGCCACTGGGGGTTGCATCTGGCGTAAAACCTTTGCCAAGTCAAATATGCAGATCACATATAGTCTACTGTGGCAACCCCTAATGGGAGCAGCCAAAAGAAGAAGGTTGGTTGTTATTAACATCAAACCTCACTGGTTCTTGTGTGTCATCAAACATAATAATGTAAAATATGTGCAGCAGTTGTTTAATATAGTTAATTATGAGAATAAAAACAAAATATATTTAAGCTGACCTCAAAATATTCTGATCTATACGAAAATTTTAATTTAAAGGGAGAGTCTCCAAAAAATGAAAAATCAGTCACTGTTTACTCACCCCTGTGTTGTTATAACCCTATATGATTTTCTTTCTTTTTCTTAACACAAAGGGAGAAATTGTGAAAAGAAATTGTGCTCAGCGATGTCATACAATGGCAGTTTATGGTGACCACGTCTTCAAGCTTCAAAAGAACGAAAAAATATATAATTCAGAAGTCTAATAAATTATTTCATGAGACTCATGATTGTTATGAAAACATACAATAAGGTTTGGTGATAAACCGATAAAGATGCATATGCATTAAAAGATGCATTAAAGATATAATGCTGGTGTGTTCCCTTTACATACGCTCTGACATGCAAGTTTTGCTCCAGTGGAACGCCAGCTCCAGCTCCACTTTATTTAATGATGACAGTGCTTCTGTATTTACTTATTTCAGATAATTCCCTCATACTTTGCGATCTACATCACCTTAGGCTGTTTGGAAATTATGAAGTGTGTCTGGACTGTGAGCTGTGTTTTCTTCCTCTACTCTCATGCACTCGAACGGAAGTGCTCCTCTTGTGCATCATCATTAGAGTTTCAAATTATCTCATGTTAGGTTAAATGAGATCAAATGACTATTCGACAAATTGAAATTTTAGTTGACATTTTTTTATTTTTGACGTTGTCGATAACGTTAAATAAGTGTTTCAGCCCTAGCGGTTAACTCCGTCCGCTGTTAACTGGCACTGGCCCAAAAACATTGAAAAAATAAGGCTGGGCATAGAAATGCACCAATTCTTCAACTACAAACTCTTCAGACATGTTTAGTAAGTTCCGTTCTCTGTTTTGTGTGCAGCTGTGTTGTGTTCTGTTGTCACTGTGGCAGATCTGTTTTTAGATAAACAAAACGAGTTTTCGCTTGAACGCCCCAACGTGGCGAGGGGGCTGTGTGAACTGTTGCTCTCGTGCCCTATCATGAACACACACAGGAGATCAACGATCAGTGAACATTTTTACTAAATAATACATTAGATTTCAGTTTGTTTCTCACCAAATCTTATAGTATGCTTTCATAACAATCATGAGTCTCATGGAATAATTTATTAGACTTCTGAATTATACTTTGCCATTTTTTTTAAGCTTGAAGACGTGGTCACCATAAACTGCCGTTGTATGACATCAATGAGCACAACATTTTTTACAATTTCTCCCTTTGTGTTAAGAAAAAGAAAGAAGGTCATATCGGGTTATAACAATTCTGGGGTGATTAAACAATTACTGAATTTTTATTTTTGGGTTAACTAATCTTTTAAGTAGTTTGAGATTAGGGAGAACAACTGGATTATGTCATTCGCAGTGCTTCATTGTAAGGGGCTGTCACTGTTGAGCTCTCATAGCATGATTTCCATTTTTTAACCCTAACTTGGCTAACCAGTTTTGGAATAGAGCTTATGTTTGTGACCCCCGGAGGGGTGGAAAAGAGCACACCTGTGTGGGCTTCATTAAGGCACTAACCAGAAGAAACATTATGTTAACCTGTGGCTAACTTCCCTTGATTCCTATTTACACATCTGACAGTGGCTACCGTGCTGAAAAAAACATGAAAAATCTGAAAAAAACAAAACAAAACAAAAACAAAAACAAAAACACACACAACCAACAAAAAAAATAAATAAAATAAAAATAAAAAAATTAAAATAAAAATAAAGATGACTTGTTTGTTTCTGTCATCTGATATTGGCAATGATTTATCATATGCTAACAAGCTGCCAAAGTGAGCTACCATAAAAACACATTTTGCAAAAACACAAAACCACACCATTAGGGAAGTGCACATTGAGGGCACAACACATGGTCAGACAAATGGGCTGCTACTGGTATATTCAGTTAATGCCAGCTTGGACACAGAAAGCAGACTCGATCTAGCCTACCACGTCATATGACAGTCAATATACCATACCTGGAATTACTGTCTCCCCTTTCAGTCTTTCCATGATGGCTTCAATAAAAGAAATAAAGTGAAGTACAGTCTTAGAAGTACAGCAAAGAATGTGAGGGGATGTCTCGACCTATCTACCTGGCCCAGCTAAAATAGTTAGTACTGGAGTTGATCCTTTATTTTTACCACCATTTTTATCTATATTTTAAAATTAGAATATAATACAAGGTGCTTTAAGTAATTTTTTCATGTTTCCACAATGATGATCCAGGTGGTCTTGGACTGCCGCCTATTGGTGTGGATGCTGCATTTCACAAAGGCGTTTTTTTATTTTGTATTTGATTTTTAACAATGCCATTGTAGAAATGCCCTGTAGGCTATTTGTCATCCATGATTTATTTATTCTGCAATTGAAAATATCTGATCATATTTATATGATAACATGTTACACATGTTTGACAATAGGACTATTATTTTTTTTTCTGTTAATTGTAAAAAAAATAAAATAAAAAAAATAAAAACATTTAAAAGGCCACATTTAGGGCACATTTAAAAAGACTAACAAACACAGTTAAAGTCAGCATGAATTCAAAACTGACACAGTTCACTTTCTTAATAAACATTCCTGGTCTTATTGTGAACGCTTCATCAGTGTATTTCATTCCAAAGAACAATAATGTACAGTACTGTGCAAAAGTTTTAGGCACATAAAATGTTTCACAAAAACATTTGTCTTAGATGCTTATTTATATCTCCAGCTTTAGTGTGTCAATAGGAAATATAAACTGTAGACTTCCAAACATTCCTTTTGCAAAAAGAATAGAATAGAAGAACAGGGAGCCCTGCAACATATTGCATGGCTCCCACAAAGCCCCTCGTGTCAGTCTGAGATTACATAAAAAGACAGAAGCAATTGAGCTTAAACAGATAG
Source organism: Myxocyprinus asiaticus (assembly GCF_019703515.2). Classification (NCBI taxonomy): domain Eukaryota; kingdom Metazoa; phylum Chordata; class Actinopteri; order Cypriniformes; family Catostomidae; genus Myxocyprinus; species Myxocyprinus asiaticus. Next base: position 35,052,953 of record NC_059384.1, on the reverse strand, counting down.
AAGAACTGTGGCGAATTCTCCAAGAAGTTTGGAACATCCTATCTGCCAACAACCAAGAAAAACTGTGTCCAGGTGTACCTAGGAGAATTGGTGCTGTTTTAAAGGCAAAGGTGGCCACACCAAATATTGATTTAGCTTTTTTATGTTTACTGGACTTTGTATGGCATTCACTGATAAACGAAAACTACTTATGGCATTATTTTTGATGAAATCCTCACTATGCAACATTTTTCACAAATGCCAGTACTGTAAAACTTTTGTACAGTACTGTATGTCTTTGTAATATTTAATCAAATTATAGTAACTTGCTCTGCCTCTAAAAGGACTTTCCATTCATGCTGATGTCACCAATCTCTCATACTTTTTCAGCCCCTCTCCTCCAACCACCTGTCATTAAGATATCTAAGTTAAAATAACGTGAACTGATGGCTTCAACAGAAGCATATACCACCAGTTAACAACCTCAGAGTGTTTCCCCGCATAAACATGTGGGGACGTTGTATTTTGGCTTCTCTATATGCAATGCATAATTTAAATTAATTTAAAACAACTCAGTTCAGAAGACTCTGGGCTGTCAGTAAAGGGTTAAACTTTCCACGCATGGAGTCATGTGACCAAACAATATGGCGCCGGCTACAGCAGAACTTGTCTTTGGGATAAACGCCAACAAAACTACATCTGATAAGAAACCTAATAATGTTTTTACATTGAAACCTGTTTGAATCAAAAGATTAGAGTTTCTAGTTTCATCCAATATGCCATTTATAACATTTGAGTGATTTTTCGCGAAATGCCACGCCAATAAACACAATATACACTAATGTGTACTTTAGCGCATCTTTTCCTTAAATATCCTATATTTATTGTGCATTTTCACATTGAGAATCAATGGGTTCATCCAAAAGCTGAAAAATTTTGCTTTCAGAGGAGCATTATGGAGTTAGGATGAAAATAAGGTGCATTTCAAACTGTTCTGAGACCAGTGCAGACAGACAGCACACTGGAGGTTAAGTCATTCACTAAATAGGGCAAGGGAGCATCCTATAGCTTTCAATGCAGCTAAGTGCATTCAATCCAAACTTCCTATCAAATGTTCAGTTTCAGGCTGCGGATGATGTTTGGACCACTCAACATGATTAACAGACATGGGACAATGATAATCAGTATATAGATTCAAAATGTATAATGCTACATTTAATTTTAACATGATTGGCAGTGATTGGATTGTACTGGCCATTACTTTGAATCAGAATTAATTATGCTAATTCCTGTTGTAATGTGTCAAAAACATGAATAACCCACACTCCTGAAAACATAATAAACAATTTGATAAAAAACAATCTGACTTTCTATGGCTTGGTATTATGTAAAATTTTACAACTTAGTCCAACTGTCTACATATGTTGCCATCAATTTTTAGGAAAACTATATGCTCTAGAATTTATTTATTGTTTTATTTTTTATTATTATTATTTTTGTTGCATTATTATTAGGTGCTGCTAGTTACGAATCAAAAAGTTAAATGGACAGTTCACACAGAAGTCACGCTCAGGTCTCAGGAGGTTAAAACTATTGATGCTCATTGACCCCACCCATGGGTTTGACTTTACTTTGCTTAAATGAGTTCACATTTACTATATAGTGTGCTGTTCAAAATTGTTCATAATGTTGACAAATTATACATCTTTATAATAGGTCAACATTATTAACTCTTTTTTGACTAGACTATATAGTAAATGTGAACTAATGTAAGTAAAGTGACATCAGTTCTGGGGGGGGGATAAAATCAAGCCCTGCCTTTCTGTAATGTGTCATAATAAAGAAGTAAAATGGGTTGCAAACAGCATTTCATGTTGACTTTAAGACACAGTCCAAATCAAAACCTAAGACACATTCCAGATTTTTTTTCTTTTTTTTTTTTTTTTTTTTTTTCAGTAAAATGCATTTTATGACTCAGCAAACCACTAGAGAGCTGATTACATTCCTCCTTGACTCTGTGTACCTTGTTTTCTCGATAACGCCTATTTGCTGGTTGAGGTCGATCAATTCCATAAGCTGCTTCTGCAGCGTCTTCTCTCGCCCCAAAATCTTTTTGATGAATACATGCTGAAGAAGGTCAAACACATTGGGCCTGAGCTCAAAATCCTTTATTAGACACCTGTTAGAGACAATAAAAAATGGGAGAACTTGTGCTTAAATGTTAAAGATGTTACATTAAATGAAAAAAGATAAGGACTAAAATAAAAAAAATAAAAAAAAACACCCACACAAATAAGACAAAGACTGTGGAGATTGTTAAATTACAAACAATGTTCCAGCACAACAGCAGGAAGCTAATTACATTTTGACAAGACATTATGAGATGCTCATGTTCAGCTTTTTATGAGAGGAATTAACCTATGTGCAGAAATCAGTGAAGAAGAAAATGTTCAAAAAGTTAAGCACCAGCGGTCTACTTTGTATTATGCACACACACAAATACAAACACACACTTAACCTGTTTAACTCACCTGCATATAAAATCATTAAATTCATTTGTCCAGAGCTCTGGTTGGTGTAGAGTAGGCGGAGGGTTTCTGTTTGGGGGCGGGGGGGGGGGGGGGGGAAGATAAACAGACAGAGATTTGTGTCTGAGATGAGAAATGAGGAGACAACTGCTTACTGCAAATTAATCCCATTAATTTCAAAGGGAAAAGAAATTCCCTACTTGATAAGATTATTAGATTACTGCTAAAATTTGTTGTTTAGATTAATCATTTCAGTGGAAATGGAAATAAAGTAGATAAATGCTATAGGTAAAATTAGGGCTGGTTGCAACATGCGGCAAATTGTCACAAGGTCCCAGTCAATACTCTATTTTATATCCTTGTAACAATAATGTTTTGAGCCAAAAGTTCAGTTGCATATCAAGCAGTGGTTTTACCTTTGTTGGTTTTAAACACTTTGTTCAAAACAATAAAATACAATTAAACCAAATATACTGGCATACATTAAGGCAAGAGTCAAGTAATGAAGGTAGATTTGAACCGAAAGTCTATTATGCACAATAGTACATTAAAACATATTATAAGGGTATTTTTCGTTTCAGGTTGGGGTATTTGTTTTAAATGTTGCAAATTAAAAGTCTGCCAAATTTCTTTTTCTGTGTTTGCTGTTTCATGAATTGGTTTGTTCATCATAATTGTTTTACTATTTACATTTTTGCCAAAAAGCCTGGGATATATATTTCAATACAGTATAAATATTTTAAATGTCTGTTCTACTTTTAGATATGATCTCATATTTCAAAAAAGGTGTTCTTCTCAGTGTCAGTATCAGTCTCAATAAACAGCAGGTTTCTATTGTGAAAACTTACCCCATATAATGTTACAACATACTCTGCTGTGGGTCAAACTGAACTGTAGATTTTTCTCTCATCAATAACAATTGATTTTCACAAATAAATAGTTACAGTAGTACAAAGTGTGACAACTAGCCCCAGCCTCCCCCTATAATAAAGGACATGTTTTTTTGTTTTTGTTTTTGTATTTTTTTAGTGATAGTGAAGATATCGAAACAGCATTTTTCAGTAAATTTGTGCTTTTAAGAAAAGCTTTGTCCATGAAGACTGTCAGCAAGCTTTTCCCTGTCCATGTGGATAAGTTAGCAGACAGACACTTAATGGTGCCACCACAGGCCTGACAAGCATTCTCCGCTGTGAAACAATAGAGCTAATTAGCCCTCATTTGGTGTCCTGGTGAAGGGGGCTATTAGCAGGGGGAGGGCAGGGTTAAGGAGGTGTACTCCAGCCCAACGGTATACTGCACCACGACTGCTTTCTGTGCCGCTGACAGCGATTAATTACTCTAATGGGGGAGCATACATCTCTGCTTATCACACGCTACACCCCACACAAACAGCGAGTGTCTGACTCTTAAATGGAAATGGCTGGAAAAGCTCAGACTATTAAAATGCAGCCTTATCAGAAGGATGAACACAGCAGCACAAAAATAAAAAGATTACAGCTTAAAACAAGGCAAGGGATCTGCGATTTAAAGCACAATCGTAGGAGCTCAGCATTTGGAAAACACAAGACAGAAGTAATACCATGGGGTTGGACGTGTTTGTTCTGGTAGCTCATATGTCACCAATAAAATCATAAAAATCATCAAAAAAACTACATTTTTACATTTTCTAAAGAAAATATGAGAAGTAAAACACATATAAAGCAAGGATGTTGAGGGTAGTTACCAGGGCATTGCTATATAGTTGCTAATTTAAGAGGTTTTTATCCTATTGTTGTAGTTCTGGGTGGTTGCTTGGTGGTTTCTTACTGGCCTACGTCAAAATAACACAATAAGATTTGCGTTCCCTCACAAGTTTTTAAGTTTCTTTGCAATTATGTTGGTTTTCCTTGCAATAGTTTTCTCCATCCCTTACGAATATTAACCATGGTTTTACTACAGAAATCATAGCGGAACTATGCTATTTGTAGTAAAATCATAATAATAATTAGGGATGAACCATTATGAAAATTATTGGGCGATACCGATAGCGATAAAAAAAATTAATAAAATAAATACAATAATAATAATAATAATAATAGGCTGATACCGATATTTAGGCACTTACCTTACAAAAGCTTTTTCACTGTTCTAACAATAAATAATTTCCATTGAACATGTATTGGATCTGTTAAACATATGACAGGCCAACATTTTTAAGAGAGCCACAATGAAAGATAAATACAATATAAAAAGATAAACAGAAAAAATAGCTAAATATGATACATGATGTTTGATATGAAAAAAAATATTTTGTACTTCTAAAACATTTTTGCACTTCTGTTTGTGCAGTTCAAAACAACAGAAATGAACAAACTCATACTATGGTTATATTGTGCAATTCAGCGAAAATATTGTAAAAATAAAAAGTTTAAACCAAAGGAACAAAACCCCTTTTAAATTCTGTATTATAGTGGTATAATGGATAATGCCACCCAGACCGCTAGAGGGTGCCGCTTGCTCACACAGTGCTGAATGAAACGCTGAATGCAGAAATGAAGCCTTTTAAGGTTTTGTAATCATTCAAGACCATATTGCGATTTCAATCTTGATTAATTAAATCATGCAGCATTAATGGATATCATACTGATGTCTCAGAAGTCAAAGTCTGCTAGTTTCAAAGCATTTGGAATGGTTTCCCTCATCAAGTAGCCTATAGGTAAGTGCCGCTTTCACAACTGTCACGTCTGTTTATGGGATTTTTTTCCGCATTAACGTGAGAACAAGAAAGAATACGAATTTAATATTACATGTTCTTAGGAGTTCTTCTACATATTGTGGTTATTATTATTTCTGAATTGTGCATTTAAATTCACAGAGTTTTTCCAAGTGTGTTACTAAATAATAATAAATCAACTTTTGGTTTTTCACATCTGCATTTTCATATTTATAACCAATATGCCAGTGGTTTTGTGGTCAATAATTGGCCGATAAATATCAGCAGCCGATACATCGGTGCATCCTTACTAATAATACAAGAAAATCTAAATTATGGTAATAAAAATCTAAATCATTCTGCCAAAAAACAAACAAACAAACAAACAAAAAAAAACCATGTTCCATAGTTTCACTATAATAAACTGGCAGAACCATGTAACCTTTTTTTGTTTTGAAAACCAGGGAACGCAAAACTATTGTGAGGGAACACAAAGCATTTTATGAGGGAATGCAAATATATTTCACACCACAGTAAAATCATTTTCTTACATTAGTTTTTTCTTAGCATTTTTGTCTTGTTTTCCAGTAAAAATATCCAAACATTCTTAAAATGTTTACTTGATTTTGTTATGTTTTCAGGGAAATATAAAAAAATTGTTTGTTTTTGTAAAAAAAGCTTATTTTTCTTAATCCATTGGCAAATAGTTTTTTCTTGTTTTAAGCATAAATTCCACCAAATTTTGTTAGATTTCTCTGAAAACAAGACTTAATATCTTATGTCATTGTGCTTATGCCATATTTATTTATTTTTAAAAACGTATATATTTTTTGCAGTGCAGAAAATAAATTTCCTCCCCGTCTTTTTAGGATTATGTGATAAATGTTTTTACCGTATATGTTGAAAAAATCATGACAATTGGGACATACCCGGAATAAATACATTTTTATTTAAACCGTTAATGTGAAACACTATTATACTATTTCTGTCCAATCAAATGTCTTTATCAGTGACATCGTATACGTTTTCTCATGGGATGTGTTTGTTTCAGTTTCACCTTGGCTCTTAGCTCCAGTCCGCTTGCCGAGTGTATTCTTTTCTTGCCTGTGGTTCATTGTGCTGGTGCCAGGAGGGATTAACACAGACATGCTCACCCACGGCCTGAGGTTATAGACTGCTCAAATCTGGGTCATACATGTGCAGCACTGCAGCTCTTGCAGTCAGCATGTGCCACTGGCCTGGTGCTGATCACTGGACACAAATCAATCCTCAAACCCCCTCAGTGCCACCATATAATAACAAACCTCCTCCCATTCTACCCAACACACAATCAATTTATATAGAAGACACCAGTTCAAATCTGAGTAATGACAATAAGACACCAGTTCAAATCTGAGTAATGACAATTCTGCAATAAAATTGGAATCTAAGGTGGCATACATACTATATGGGATATGGAATGCAAAAATCCAGTATTTAGCCAAAAATGGCCAGTTTAGCAAAGAAAATAGCTCAATTTTAGAAGATTTTTCTAATTTGATCTAAATACTTTTTGGAAAAAAAAAAAAAGAAAAAAACGTTTTTAATGTCTAATTTTTTTTATACATTTTTGTTTTTTTAAATATCAAATATAATCCTGTATAGAAATATTAAGTCTAAATGTTTGAATCTCACAAAAAATATTTCCAGGTTGTATTTACCCCAAAATCAGAAGTAATATATACACACTGATCAGCCAAAACATTAAAACCACCTGCCTTATATTGTGTAGGTCCCCCTCGTGCTGCTAAAACAGCGCCAACCCGCATCTCAGAATAACATTCTGAATATGATATTCTTCTCACCACAATTGTACAGAGCAGTTACAGAAATACACAAACCAGCCCATCTGGCACCAAGTGAGTATTTCTGTAACTGCTGATCTCCTGGGAGTCTCTAGAATTTGCTCTGAATGGTGCCAAAAACAAAAAAACATCCAGTGAGCGGCAGTTCTGTGGACTGAAATGTCTCATTGATGAGAGAGGCAATATATACTAATATATATATATATATATATATATATATATATATATATATATATATATATATATATATATATATATATATATATATATATATATATATAGTATATTATATTATTTTAATTCATAAAATATTATAAAAATAGCTACATGAAGACTAGGACCATTAAGACTTTTTATGATAATTAATTTAGCAATTTAGCTCATCTGTTTGGGAGAACATTTAACTCACTTTTAGTGCCACGCAGTGGACATTTTACTTCAGAACTGCCGCAATACTCATAATAGGCCAAATAATATCACTTTGCAAAACTGTCGCCGCATTCATGTAATATTCAAAAGATCATGCTGGTTTTTGTTTTTCTTGTTTTTGTCATTCCCATTATTCTGAATTGTCTACATTCTCATTACTATAAACAGTAATTTTAGTAGTAAGTAATTTTTGTGTATTACAGTAAAAAGCATTAAAGAATGATTTTGCTTTTTTATTTATTACAGTATATTAAACATAAATATAAATCTTGAGCAAAACATTTAGTGAACATGCAAATTCGTGATTACAATGCTCTAGTTTTGTCATGCCACATTGCTTGCTCTCAGTGCAAATGGGGAGTAAGTTGCTTTTTTTTATAAGAAAGAGAGAGAGCATGAGAGTCTCAACAAAGCCAGCCTGCAGTGTATACATGAGCAGTCAAACACATTACCACACCACTCCTCACAGCCCACACCCCCACTGACTGCACGATACAACTGCCATGACAGCACAACACTCCTGTGTGTGCGTGTGCGTGCGCATGCATGCATGTGTGTGAGCGTGCGTGCATGCACGTGTTTGTGTGTGTGTGTGTGTGTGTGGGGTGCATTAGAACAAAAAACTGCTACACCATCAAAATGACACTAGTGATAAGATTGTGTTGTGAGCATGAAAAATATAAACAATCAAATTTCACCTTCAGACAGGTTACCTGTCCTCTTTCTTTTAGCCATAAACCTTTCATGCAGAGGAGACTGGGGAGTGTTGTAATACAGGGTTAATCCATTCAAAATGAGCTACAGGGGTGACATCATGATTGACCACCAAACTATGAGGTAACAGTAGAAGATGCAAGTGTCTTTGTATAATTTCTGGTGTAAAAATCTGTTTTTTTAATTTGATTTGTAATTATGTTAATGTATGTTAAATGACAGAACTGGTATCATCTGAATCAGCAGGTTCTCTTGTTTAATTTGATATAACACCCGCAAAATCATCCGGATCACAAATGTAGCTTTTAATAATTAAAAATTCACAACAACTTCTGCTCTGATTAAATTAGATTTTTTTTTTTTTTTTAAGTTGACACAGTAACAGAAGCATATATAATCGAATTACAACCTCAGAGTTCACGGTAGGTCTGTCTTTAAAGGTTTATATTCCCCAATGGAATTATTATTTTTTTTTTAATGGTATTTTAATTATGGAAACAGACTGTTGAAGTCTAATGTGACAGCAAATAGCACACTGTCTGTTATGTTTGTATGCTTTTAGACGTGGTTGGGAGGGTTACTTTTAAACTGTATTACAGATCTTAATACTTTGGATTACTTCTTCAGTGGCAGATTTTTTTCAGTTGTTTTGACTATAAACAAGTTAATAATAAAATAAAAAATAAAAAATCTGCCAGTAAAATAATACAAAATACATTTCTATAAAAAAAATACATTTTCGGAAAAAAGCATAAATATCTTATGCAAAGTAAATGTATCTTGTTTTAAACTTTTTTCTCTCTCTCTCTCTTTTTTGTTTAACAACAACATAATTAAAAAATTCTCATAAAGAATAAGATTTATTGCAGTATATCTTTGCCCTAATATCAAAGGTCTTACTAGAGAAAAATGCATGATCGAACATGGATTTTCTTGATTAAAAAATAAAAAAAATAAATGTCCTCATGCATGTAAAAAGGCTAGAAATAGCATTTTAGCTTAGCAGATACATGTTCACATGACAGTTTACACAAGGTTAACTGTTGATGCTGCTCCAAACTTACTTCAAAACCCCACAGAGTGTACACAACCACATATTTTTCCTCAATGACATCATATTAGTGATGTGTCGTTCATGAAGGAAATAGCCTTTTTGAACAAATCTTTTAAGTGAATGAATCATTCTCGTTCACCTCCATATACAGACTCATATTTTTAGTTCACTGACATCTCACTCTTTCATAGCTAATGGACTCTGCTGCTTTTCATGCCTGCAAAGACTGACTATAGCACAAGCCAATAGCATTCGTGTGCATGCTGTGGAGTATATAATTCGTTCAACTCACTGAACGAATCCGCCCCTTCACTGAACTAGTCGGTCATTTAAGTCTGAAAGAGATGAGAGATGGTTTGTGAACAAACTAGTAAACTTGTGACTTGTGAACAAAGATCTGCTGAATGACTGAATGAAAGGAGGCGTATCATTTGTTTTAGCATGACTCGTTTAGCAATAGCATTCGAGAGCGGGTTGTGAAGTAGTATCATTGGTTGGACACAATGAATGAATACACCCCTTCACTGAACTAGTTGTTCATTTCATTTGTGACGTGAACGAACTGAATGTACTGGTAAACTAGTTTGCAGCCGACATGAATGAATCAGTCGTAATGAACGTTGATCATATTGTCAATCTCGTTCAACAAGAAATTTGGCCAGATGAATTATGAATAAAATTGAGTGATGACCACACATTACAATGACATACTGACATTACTGAAACTCATAATTCTTTTTAGGCTAGTGTTGTCCTTTTATATATATATATATATATATAGCTTGATAAAAAGTAATGCTCAGCAGTTCACAGTATGATAGATATGCTTTGTTGTCATTTGTGGGGAAAAGCATATGATGCTTTAACACTCTGCAGTGCTGAAGTCTCAGTAGAATTTTAATAAAAAATAATTTGACATGTTCTGGTTGCAAATTATTGCTTTTGGTTTAATGCAGTTACTTAAAAGACGGTCATTTGGTGCCATCTGCAGGCGCATTGTTGTCAGTGAACGAATCAATGAATGAATCTGAATGAATCTTTTTGGTGAATGGAATCAAAAGGATCGAGTCACTAAAATGAATCAAAATCAGCATCAGTATGTCAAATCCACCTTTTCACTCATAACAGTGTGACAGCGCCCTCTGTCTGCTCGTTTGAATGTAACACATTAAAAGAAAGTGTTTCACCGCTGTTCAAACATTTCTCAGATAGCATCATTTAAAAGTATAAATGTTTTCCAACTGAATAGACTAAATATTAAATGAAACAAATGACGATAAAATGCAAAGTAATCTCTTCAGTTTTCAAAAATACTTTTTGAATGTAACTGTATTCTGATTACCAAATATTTAAACTGTAACTGTACTGAAATACAGTTACTCATATTTTGTATTTAAAATTATTTTGTAATCCTGTTACATGTATTCTGTTACTCACCAACCCTGCTCTTAGAGTTGTTAGTCTCTTCTATGTATTTCTATTTTTTTTTAATTTGCTGTTTTTAATTAAAACATTTATTGTATGTTTACCATTTTAAAATGAAATTGGAGTCGGTTTGGGTCATGGGGTACATTTATTTACCAAAATAATTGAATGCACACTGATGTCCCACTATGGGGTAGGTTGTAACATCAGCACTCTTTGCACTTGACCCTGACTTACACAGTTGTGAATAAGTTGTAGATTTATACTCTAATTTGTAGCAGACAAATGTGAAAATTTTACACCAAAGTTTAAAACACATGGCACCAAAAAAACGCTCAGTTATAGATGTTGAAACAAAATGTTATAACGTCTCCCTACTTGAAGAACAGTTTACTCAAAAAAGTAATACATTACAAAATACTAGTCATTACTTCTCTAAAATTGTAATCAGTTACTAATTACTTCATGAAAAAGTATATTTTAAGTTACTTTCGAAAACACCTTTCACAGAAAACGTTTTGCTTTTCCACGCACTGTATTCAAAATATTGTCTATATTTTCTCCATTGCACACAAAAATCATACTCAGCTGCACACATTTCTTTCTTACAGTGACTCGTTAGTGACTCTTCAGCTCTCACAGATACACAAACAGAAGTACAGAAGAACATAATTCACGTTTTAAATTCTACACATTCTACATTCATATTTATGTATTCCAGATAAAAATTATTTTCAAAATATGTTACCCAAGTAATGCACTTAAAAGTAATTAATTGCAAATCAGTTACTGTAATTTTATTACAAGAATTTTAAATGTAATGTGTTACACTACTTTTTGACTTAAAGTCATTTGTTTACAGTAACTAAATACTCTGTAATCAGATCACACCCAACACTGTTGAAATACAAAAATGTAAATTGATCTATTACCTTGGAATTTTGAAGAGAGCTCTCATTGGGTGAAGGTCAGCGAGGGGCGGATCTCCATCACCCAGCTCTATAGCTGTTATACCCAGAGACCAGACATCACAACGCTCGTCATATGTGGAGTCGAGCTGCTGTTCACATGCGATTACCTGGTCAAACACAATCATTACTAAACATTGGCAAACATTAAAGGATGAATTTACAAAGAATGAATTGCTCCTGCTGAAAGCGCCGTTTATTTGCATGCATTGCTTATGCTGTTGTAGCACCCCATTTACTAAAGGAATCAGTGGCGGTTCTAGCTTGTATGGCGCCCTGGGTGAAATCCGCTTCAATACGCCCCCAAAGTGCACTTGACTACAATGCACGCACTACAGTAGCGCAGAGTTTTGTAAATACGCTGCAGTCTATAATCAAACGAATTTACATAGAAAGGTGGCGCGTTTGCGCTGAAAATAATGAAAATGTCACAGATAGAACCTGGTTAAACTGTATTGCAGGGGGTTGGTAAAATAGACAATGGTTTTTACTCTGAAATACCATGCACAAAAATGACGCTTAAAACTTAAACCTTAAATGGACACTAACTGCTCAACGCAGTTACAACGTACACTGTGAAAAGGTAAAAGAATGTAAAAAATGCTACAGTAGAAAAAAAAGTGAATTGGTTAACGAGTAGTTACCTTAACATATACGGTGAAAAATGATTATATATTAGACAATACATGTAATTTTATGGTAAAATGTTGTAAAAAAAAAAAAAAAATTTAGGTGTAAAAAATATGATTTTACCATATAATTAATGGTAAAAATGTATATTATGTTTAACAAGAGAATACATGTACTTTTTACAGTAAACTATTGTTAAAATTACAGTAAAAACAATAATCGGGCTTTCTTAGAAGTCTCTGCGTAATTATGTTTCTTCTTATTTTTAATATCAGTTATACATTGGGTGATGGTGTTTGTGTGAGTGACACTGTGCACATGTTAAGGTCAACAAGGGCTTGATGAACTTTAAGTCATCATGTGGCCTTTTGTATTTACTATGGTGATTAACAATACATTTTAAAGTGAAAAGCAGACTTTTATAGTTCCAGAAGGTTAGTATAAATATATATAAGTTGATATAATTTAATAATATAAACGGTAATGAACTGTAAAATATACAGGCATCAAAATATCCCATAAAGCCTAAAACATAGTCACCGTATTTTTTCATATAAATTTCTGGCAATCACAGCTGTTGTTTATAAATGTCACCAAAATCTTTAATGATTAAATTCTTATATATGTACTATATATATGTTATACGCCTTCATACGTAGGCTACTAAATATTGTCTATAGTAGCCTATACAGTGTACACTTTAAATATTTACTATTAAAAATAATATTGAATACTGCAAATGTTTCTAACAAGCACATTTTTATCATTTATGTTATATGGGTCAAAGACGTGGCATTTCTTTATCCTTATTTTTTAAGTTATTAAAAATACATAAAAAATGTAACTATAAAATTATACAAAAATGACTTGAATATAACTCTTCAATGATGAATGTGCTTTTCTGAATTAACATGTATTTTGATATTTTTGGTGGGTCTAAAAGTCAGAACTATTCATGTAACTGTCTGGAAATTGTCAAAAGAAAAAAGAAGGAAAAAAGAGAAAAATCTCTAAAATGCATGAAACCAATATGAATACAATGATTATATTTCTTAGGTAATGTGATTTGAACTAGATTTTCTCATTTTCTCATTTATCATCTCAGGCAACCTTATATATACACTGTGGTTTACGAGGACTTTTTTTTTTAGGTTACAAACTGGTAATTACAAGGATATTATGTTATAAATGTGGTTTATGAGGACATTTCTAGTGTCCCCATAATTCAAATCAATTGAAAAACATACTAAACAATGTTTTATTGAAAATGTAAAAATGCAGGAAGTTTTTTGTGAGGGTTAGGTTTAGGGGTAGGGTTAGGGTTAGGGGATAGAATCTATAGTTCATACAGTATAAAAATCATTATGTCTGTGGAGAGTCCTCATAATGATAGCTGCACCAACATGCGTGTGTGTCTGTGTGTGTGTGTGTGTGTGTGTGTGTGTGTGTGTGTACATACATAATTAAATAATAATTATACTAAAGTGCTGTATATACTGTATATATCTCAACAATTTATTTATAATTACATAAAATTATTTAAAAATACATCATTTCAATTTTGAGTAATATCATGTGATGATATTTTGTTATATCAGCAACTGAAACTATATGACACTACTGTACCTGTTTAAATTATGCATAGAGAAAATACACAGAAAACCAGCCAATGAAGAATCATGTTAAGAGAACAAATAGAAAATTACAAATAAATATCTAGACAGTAACATAGAAGTATAATAAGTAAAAAGCAAAAGCCGATAATTTAATAAAGGCCCTCCTATGTAAAAACTTATTTCCCTGTAAAAACAAACAAACAAACAAACAAAAAAAGATTTTAGTTTAGACCTATACATTTTATTATAATTTTGCATAGTTTACATGGAGGGACAACTAGTGAAAAGAATGAATACAGAAATCAAGATCTGAAGGTCTTACCTCAAGCTATTCAAATAAACTTAAGTCCAGCATCTTAAGCGTTAAATTGAAGGAAACATTACTAGTGCACCGAAGGACCCAGAGTATTCCTTGCAGTTTAAGAGTTTAAAATCGCACTACAAGCTGAATCTCTGTTCATGTTTTCATTGCTTTGACACCTAGAACAAATTCGGAGACTTAACCCTATACTCTTGAGTCATATGAAAATTTTGTCTTTGACACTCAAAACAATTCCTATGTAATAGGGCTCTGTCCCTGTCTCATATGGAAATCTTATGGAAAAAACTAAGGAAACATTTGCAGTCCACAAAGTCACCTTAAGCTTTGCAGACCATTTCTCAACAGTCTCACCTCAGGGGCCATCCAGAAGGGTGTCCCAACAGAAGTGTTCCTCCTTAGCCGTGAGTTCGTCAGCTGGGCTGAAACCCCTGAGCAAAGGAAGAAGGAACACAAAGAAAAGAAAGTTTTGTGTGAACTCCATTTTCAAAATCATTTTCATAGATGACTGCTGGTTTGTGGGTGTGTTTGGATTGGGCATTTTATGGACCAATTTGAATAGAGAACAAACAAGGACACTTTTCTTTGTACACAATAATAATAGTAACTCAGCACTGACCCTTAACCTTCTGAGACCTGAGCATGACTGCTGCATGCATTTTCTATTTCTCTTTTTTATATGTAACTAGTAGCACCTAATAAACATGCAAAAATAAAAATAAATAAATAATAATAATAATAAATATTTTTAGAACAAATAGTTTTCCTAAAATTTGATGTCCACATATGTAGACAGTTGGACTAATTTGTGAAATTTTAAATAACACTAAGCTATAGAAAGTCAGATTTTTTTTCATCAAATTGTTTATTATGTATCCAGGAGTGTTGATTATTCATGTTTCTGTGACGTTACAGATATTACATCAGGAATTAGCATAAATAATTCTGATTCAAAGTAATGGCCAGCATCATCCAATCACTGCCAACCATGTTAAAATAAAATGATACATTATAAATTCTGAATCTATGTACTGATTACCATTGTCCCATGTCTGTTAATCATGTTGAGTGGTCCAAACATCATCTGCAGCCTGAAACTGAACGTTTGATAGGAAGTTTGGATTGAATGCACTTAGAAAGCTATAGGATGCACCCTTGCTCACTGTTTAGTAAATTACTTAACCTCCAGTGTGCTGTCTGTCTGCACTGGTCTTAGAACAGTTTGAAATGCACCTTATTTTTATCTAAACTCCATTTAAAGCCTCTGAATGCAAAATTGTTAAAATTTTGGATGAACCCATTGATTCTCAGTGTGATAATGCACAATAAATATAGGATTTCTAAGGAAAAAATATGCTAAAGCACACATTAGTGTATATTGTATTTAGCAGTGTGGCATTTCGCAATAAATTGCTCACATTTTAAAAGTGGCACATCAGATGAAACTAGAAACTCTACTCTTTTGAATCAAACAGGTTTCAATGTAAAAACGATATTAGGTTCCTTACCAGATATAGCTTTGTTGGTGTTCCTCCCAAAGACAATCTATGCTGTGATAAGCACCATGTTGTTTTGCCACATGATTCCATGCATTGAAGGTTTAACCATTTACTGACAGCACAGAGTCTTCTGAATTGAAATCAGTCAGTTAAAATGAATTTAAATTATGCATTGTTTATAGCCAAAACACAACATCCACATATATGTACGCGGGGTTGTACGAGATCAAACGAACAGAAAAGGGCCAAGGATACCTTTTTAACATTAAACCTCAAAGTATCTATCAGAAAGCTTTCTATCCATCCATGATACATGTAATCAACATTTTAGTGTGGTGTTGACTAATGCATAATACTGTATGTATAACTGAGTAATGAAGTGCCAGGCAATTTGTGAAAAGAACTACAGTAGACCCAAGAGTGCACAACACAACAAAATTAGAAAAGAAAAACAAAATCTGAAAACATAACAGAAATAAACTACAGCACAACAAATTTAAACCACTGCACAACAAAAGTAACAGACCAAAAAAATATAAACTGCTGTATTTATTTGTCCAGAAGTGCTCTGCACAATTCTCACAATTAAATACTGTCTGTTAATTTTGTTCTGTCGTGGCTTATATCCATTGTTTTCAACTTTTGTCTGCTAATTTTGATGTTTCGTACACTCCTGGGCAACTGTATGGATGAGCTAGATGTAGTGTGTAAATTCTGTGACACTAGCGGCACCAAACTAGACTAATCTCACATTGAAATCGGAAAGAGTTAGTTGACTTTTCTTTAGCAAATATCAGTCTGTGCTGACCGAAATTTGATACACTGCCCCCAGTGGTCAAAGCCCTAAGTGTTGTTGGGCATATGGGCATGTATGGGCTCCATTTTGAGAGTAAAATGTCTACCAAAAGTGAGTTGTAAAGCGAGCTGTTTTCAGTAAAAGAGACCCAGGTTTCCCACACTGCTGACGCAACATGCATTTGGTCACGCCACAAAGGAAGGTAAATGCAGTTGAGCTGATGCAAACGTCTGATTGGAGATGGCGCATATCAGTGAGTCGGCATAATGTCGCCAATCCTAGGGTACTGGAGCTTTCGGAAACAACACGCCAACTTAACCTGTAATCATGTTGACCAAATAGATATAATTTCTGTTTTCAAAGAGGTTTTCCAAACACTTGCCCCCATCTGACATAGGTCAAACAAAAAGATAGCCCTTCATAAAGCTCATGCCTGTTTTTTGTTTTTGTTTTTTTTTTTCAGTTGTTTTAAAAATCTAAAATAAAATTGTTTGCAGAAATAAAGACATTCTGATTACTGTGATGATGCAGGAATATGAAAGCATTATTTATTTAAAATTCTTTTAAAAGGAATCTTCCTTGCATTTCTGATCGAATTAAAGCTTTTGAATCAGCAGTATTGAGTAAACAGATTTATGATTGTTTCAAAGAGGATTCATGGCATTCACAAGACTGCTAGTGCTACTGACAAACATATTAAATCCCCATTACACCAGAGACAAACACAAAGACATGATTTTATATGTGCTGTGGGCTGCAAAAGGACAACAGAAAATAGATGTACTGAGGGACAATGGACAAACACACTTAAACAGTCTCCTGCGGCTGTTCCCGTTCTGCTACATTAGATCAGCGCGGGGCCCCGGGCCGGCCTTAATAATCATCAGAGATAACACAGCCAATTAGAATATTCATGACAAAACAACCAAAGCACCCTCCTCCATTCTTTGCTCTTTTTGTCAAATAACGCATTCTTTTTTTCATAGGGATGAGTCAGTGCGGAGGCTTTATCTGCTCCACAGAGCGTGAGCCTATTCACTCGGATAACGCATTAGCCCTGCGTGACTTTCAGTGCGCTATGAAACATGGTCACGTGGAATGCACTGAGGAGGTCCGACCATCAGCCACCCACTCCCATGACACCATTACTGACAGTGCTAGACAGATATCGGCCTCAGGACCTCTCTGGCGAAGAACTCAACAAATGCACTCTTTTTGCAAAATTAGGTTGACAGGGTAACCCGAGTGACATTTTTGTGAGATTTGTGTGGTTTGGAGCAGATATAGATGCATTTTTGACCTCTGACAATAATATTCAATGTTTGGTTGGAGCATTAAGTTTTGATTATAGAGTCATTCTATGAAACTGGTGCCTTTTCCAATTTTGAAAGGTAATTTTTAAGTACATTTCTGTAAGATTTTTTAAGTACATTTCTATCAGAGAAACAATGTCTTTAAGTGCTAATAAATTGCATTTTTCCCATCTCATGCTAAATAAATAATAATAATAATAATAATAATAATTAAAAAAAAATATGTAGGGATGTTAATAGTTTTTAGTTTCCTCAAAAATAACCATAGTTTTACTACAGCAACCATAGTTGAACAATGGTATTTGTAGTAAAACCATAGCAAACACAACATTTACTATGGTTTTATTACAGTAACTATAGTTCAGCTGTGGTATTTGTAGTAAAACCATTACCACAAAATTGACCATGGTTATACAGTAGCCAAATTTGAACCATGATATTTGTAATAAAAGTAACAATACTGGAAAACCAAACCAAAACTATAGTAATAAAAATCATAATCATTCATAATCACTAAAGTATGGTTACTGTAATAAAACCATGGTCAATTTTGTGGTTATGATTTTAATACAAATAACATAGTTGCAATATATTGCAAGGGAACCCAAACTATTGTGAGGGAATGCAAAACTTTTTGTGAGGGGATGCAAACTATTGAAAGGGAACACAAAACTTATTACAAAGGGAACACAAACTTTTTGTGAGGGAACACAAACTATTGCAAGGGAACTCAAAAATTATTGTGAGGGAATGCAAAACTTTTTGTCAGGGAACACAAAACTCATTATGTGGGAATGCAAATATTGTGACGTAATGCAAAATGTTTTGCGAGGCAGTACAAACTATTGCGAAGGGGGTGCAAAAAGTATTGTGAAGGAACACAAACTATTGCGACGGAACGCAAAGTATTGTGATGGAACTCAAATGCAGAATGCGGAAGACCTGGGTACGAGACCGGCAAAGCACGTGAGAATGCACTGCTGTCTGCCAATGAATTGCTGAGACAGGCGTAAGCTGGCACCAGATCATCTGTCCTTATTCTACTGGACCTATCTGCAGCCTTTAACGCAGTCAACCATCAGATCCTCCTGTCCACCTTTTCTACTCTGGTAATCAGAGGAACTGTGCCTGGCTGGTTCAAGTCCTATCTCTCAGTTAGGTCTTTCAAGGTAGCCTGGAGTGGTGGGGTGTCCAAGTCACCTCAGCTATTTAATAGGGTACCTCAGGGCTCTGAGCTTGGCCAACTTCTTTTCTCAGTTTATACAATCATTCAAGCACACAGGTTTATTTTTTTTTTTTTTTTACCAGTGCTATGCCGATGACATGCAGCTCTACTTGCCTTTACAGTCTGACAACCATACTGTAGAGGTCTACGGGGGATTTTTCTGACCCACTACCATGAGATTCTGTACGACTCCCTCCCACAACTTTCACATTTTGTTCCGGATCTGGGTCTGCTTATCAGACGTCTCGGCCTGGATGAAGGAACACCATCTTCAACTCAACCTAGAGAAGAACGAGCTCCTTGTCTTTTCAGCCAACCCTGATGTTGAACACAACATCACCGTTCGGCTATGTTTATCTACCATAACATCATCCAAAATGGTCAGAAGTCTAGGGGTAACATCTGAAAAACAGCCTGATTGTGTAGATTTGCACTCTAGAACATCAGGAAGATAAGACACATCCTCTCTGATCATGCCACCAATAATCTCCAGCTTACCTAAAATCATACCTGCAGAGCTACTGTACGTTCCCACCAGAAGGATTTTGAGCGGCGCCTTGTGGTACCAATGCAAAGAGGCACCAAATTACTTTCCCGGACTTTCGGCTTCACTGTATCTCATTGATGGAACGACCTTCCCAACTCCATCTGTGAAGCAGACTCCCTCTCTGTCCCTTCAAAGACTTATACATTCCACTGTCGGAGGGTGGAAAGGTTTAGTAAAATGATCATTCTGAACTTTTTAAATAATTTTTTTATTGGCAATTCTCTTATAATGATCTTACAGCATGACCATCATTATTGTTTTCCCCTCAAAGTGCAGGATGGGCTACCACAGCAGAAGACTACGTTAGGTTCCACTTCTGTCAGCCAAGAACAGAAAGCTGAGGCTGCAATGGGCTTACCATCTGTGTACATCAGCAAAATATGTTTTTATGTCTTAAACTGTCCAGTTTTGATGAGCCTGTGCCCACTGCAGTCTCAGCTTTCTGTTCTTGGCTGACAGAAGTGGAACCCGATGTGGTCTTCTGCTGTTGTAGCCCATCCACCTAAAGGTTTGACATGTTGTGCATTCTGAGAGGCTATTCTGCTCACTACAATTGTACAGAGTGGTCATCTGAGTTACCGTAGCCTTTCTGTCAGCTCAAACTCATCTGGCCATTTTCTGTTGACCTCTCTCATCAAAAAGGTGTTTCTGTCTACACAATTGCCGCTTACTGGATGTTTTTTGGTAAACTCTAGTGACTGTTGTGCGTGAAAATCCCAGGAGATCAGCAGTTACAGAAATAGTCAAATCAGCCCGTCTGGCACCAAAAATCATGCCACTGAAGTAGACCCTAGGGAAATCTAGGGGTAACCTTCGATAACCAACTCAATTTCACCATCCACATCTCAAAAACAGCCCAATTGTTTATACACTATATTGCCAAAAGTATTCGCTCACCCATCCAAATAATTGAATTCAGGTGTTCCAATCACTTCCATGGCCACAGGTGTATAAAATGAAGCACCTAGGCATGCAGACTGCTTCTACAAACATTTGTGAAAGAATGGGCCGCTCTCAGGAGCTCAGTGAATTCCAGCGTGGTACTGTGATAGGATGCCACCTGTGCAACAAGTCCAGTCGTGAAATTTCCTCGCTACTAAATATTCCACAGTCAACAGTCAGTGGTATTATAACAAAGTGGAAGCGATTGGGAATGACAGCAACTCAGCCACGAAGTGGTAGTCCACGTAAAATGACAGAGCGGGGTCAGCAGATGCTGAGGCGCATAGTGCGCAGAGGTCACCAACTTTCTGCAGAGTCAATCGCTACAGACCTCCAAAGTTCATGTGGCCTTCAGATTAGCTCAAGAACAGTGCGTAGAGAGCTTCATGGAATGGGTTTCCATGGCCGAGCAGCTGCATCCAAGCCATACATCACCAAGTGCAATGCAAAGCGTCGGATGCAGTGGTGTAAAGCACACCGCCACTGGACTCTAGAGCAGTGGAGACGCGTTCCCTGGAGTGTCGAATCACGCTTCTCCATCTGGCTATCTGATGGACGAGTCTGGGTTTGGCGGTTGCCAGGAGAATGGTACTTGTCTGACTGCATTGTGCCGACTGTGAAGTTTGGTGGAGGGGGGATTATGGTGTGGGGTTGTTTTTCAGGAGCTGGGCTTGGCCCCTTAGTTCCAGTGAAAGGAACTCTGAATGCTTCAGCATACCAAGAGATTTTGGACAATTCCATGCTCCCAACTTTGTGGGAAAAGTTTGGGGATGGCCCCTTCCTGTTCCAACATGACTGCGCACCAGTGCGCAAAGCAGGGTCCATAAAGACATGGATGAGCGAGTTTGGTGTGGAAGAACTTGACTGGCCTGCACAGAGTCCTGACCTCAACCCGACAGAGCACCTTTGGGATGAATTAGAGCGAAGACTGCGAGCCAGGCCTTCTCGTCCAACATCAGTGTCTGACCTCACAAATGCGCTTCTGGAAGAATGGTCAAAAATTCCCATAAACACACTCCTAAACCTTGTGGAAAGCCTTCCCAGAATAGTTGAAGCTGTTATAGCTGCAAAGGGTGGGCCGACGTTATATTAAACCCTATGGATTAAGAATGGGATGTCACTTAAGTTCATATGCGTCTAAAGGCAGGTGAGCGAATACTTTTGGCAATATAGTGTATTTGGACTTTACAACATCAGGAAGATAAGACACATCCTCTCTGATCATGTCATGAATAATCTCCAACTTACCTAAAACCTTAGAGCAGAGCTAATGTATGTTCCCACCAGAAGGATTTTGAGCTGTGCTCTGTGGTTCCAACACAAAGAGGCACCAAATTACTTTCCCAGACTTTCGGCTTCACTGTACCTCATTGGTGGAATAACCTTCCCAACTCCATCCGTGAAGCAAACTCCCTCTCTGTACCTTCAAGGACTTCCACTGTCGGAGGGTGGAAAGGTGTAGTAAAACGGTCATTTTGAATGTACTTTTTAAATAAATGTTTTATTGATATTTCTCATGTAACGATTTTACAGCATGATCATCATTATTGTTTCCCCCTCAAAGTGCGGGATGGGCTCCAACAGCAGAAGACCACGTTGGGTACCATTTCTGTCAGCAAGAATAGAAAGCTGAGGCTGCAGTGGGCCTTCCATTTGTGTACCTCAGCAAAAAGTTTGATTTATCAGACCAGGCTGTTTTTCCAGTCTTTAACTGTCCAGTTTTAGTGGGCCTGTGCCCACTGCAGCACTGCAGAACTGGAACCCGACGTGGTCTTCTGCTGTTGGAGCCCATCCACCTTAAGGTTTGACATGTTGTGCAATTGTTCATTCTCTGTTGACCTCTCTCATCATTTAGGTGTTTCTGTCCGCAGAATTGCCGCTCACTGGATGTTTTTTGGTTTGGTTACCATTCTGAATAAACTCTAGAGACTGTTGTGCGTGAAAATCCCATGAGATCAGCAGTTACGGAAATACTCAAACCAGTCCGTCTGGCACAAAAAATCATGCCATGGTCGAAATCACTGAGATCACATTTTTTCCCAATTTTGACGGTTGAAGTGAACATTTAATGAAGCTCCTGACCCATATCTGAATGATTTCATGCATTGCAATGCTGCCACAATTGGCTGATTAGATAATCACATGAGTAAGTAGGTGTACAGGTTATCCCTAATAAAGTGGTCAGTGAGTGTATATATGTAGTGGCAATATATATATATATATATATATATATATATATATATATATATATATATATATATATATAAACCATTTGGAATTACTTACATTTATGTATAAATTTGTCTTTAAATCTGGTTTGAAAGTTACAATGATGAACAAGCACAATCTGTTTGAAATAATAACACACAAATTATTGCATTGTTCTAGTACATACTGAAACATCATTCGAACATTCACAGTGTAGGTTTGAAAAAGTATGTGATCCCCTAGGCTAATGACATCAACAAAAGCTAATTAGAGTCAGGAGTTGGCAAACCTGGCATCCAATTAATGAAACAAGATTGGAAGTGTGGGTTAGAGCTATTTGACTCATACAAATCATTCAAACATTTTGAGTTTCTATTCACAAGACGCATCTGCTGTTGTGTACAATGCCTCACAAAAAAGAGATCTCAGAAGACCTACAATCAGGAATTGTTGCTTTGCATAATGCTGGAAAGGGATCAAATTGACTACAAATGGAGACGATTTAGTACTGTGACTATTCTCCCTAGAAGTGGCCGTCCAGCTAAGATGACTCAAAGGGCACACCACAGAATGCTCAGTGAGGTAAAAAAAGAACCCTAGAGTGACAGCTTAAGATTTGAAGGAATTATCGGAACTGTTTAACATCTCTGTTCTTGCGTCTACTATATGGAAAACATTAAACAGGCATGGTGTCCATGGCAGGACACCAAGAAGGAAGGCGCTGCTTTCCAAGAAAAACATTACTGCACACCTGAAGTTTGCCAAAGACCACCTTGACATTCCACAGTGCTACTGGGAAAATGTTTTGTGGACTGATGAAACTAAGGTTGAATTGTTTGGGAGGAACACGCAGCACTACGTATGGTGTAAAAAGGGCACTGCATACAAACATGAAAACATCATCCCAACGGTGAAGTACGGTGGAGGGAGCATCATAATTTGGGGCTGCTTTGCTGCTTCGGGGCCTGGACCACTTGTCATCATCATATCCCACAGGATAATGACAGGGTGTCTGTGCAGCAGCCAAAGCTCAGTAGAAGTTGGGTGATTCAGCAGGACAGTGACCCTAAATATTGCAGTAAATCCACTACAGAATGGCTTAAAAAAAAGATAATCCACCTTTTGGAGTGGCCCAGTCAGAGCTCAGACCATAACCTAATAGAGATGCTGTGGAATGACTTCAAGAGAGCAGTTCACACCAGACATCTGAAGAATATGGCTGAACTAAACCAGTTCTGTAAGGAAGAATGGTCCCAAATGCCTTCTGAACATTGTGCAGGTCTAATCCGCAGCTAAAATAAACTTTTGTTGAGGTTATTGCTGCCAAAGGAGGATCAACCAGTTATTAAATCCAAGGGTTCACTTACTTTTTTCACAGCACTGTGAATGTTTAATGAGATGTGTTCAATAAAGACATGAAATATTATAATTATTATAATTACCATTTCTCCAAGGGTATGCAAACTTTTGAGCACAACTGTATATATATATATATATATATATATATATATATATATATATATATATATATATATATATATATATATATATATACACACTGGGAGCCGAAGGTTTGGAGTAATGTACAGATTTTGCTCTTATGGGAATAAATTGGTACTTTAATTCACCAAAGTTGCATTCAGCTGATCACAAAGTATAGTCAGGACATTACTGATATAAAAAACAGCACCATCACCATTTTTTATCAAATCTAGACAGGCTCCATTTCCAGCAGCCATCACTCCAACACCTTATCCTTGAGTAATCATGCTAAATTGCTAATTTGATACTAGAAAATAACTTGCCATTATATCAAACACAGTTGAAAGCTATTTGGTTTGTTAAATGAAGCTTAACATTGTGTTTGTTTTTGAGTTGCCACAGTATGCAATAGACTGGCATGTCTTAAAGTCAATGTTAGGTCAAAAATTGCAAAAAAGAAACAGCTTTCTCTTGAAACTCGTCAGTAAATCATTGTGTTGAGGAATAAAGGCTATACAATGTTTGAAATTGCCAAAAAACTGAAGATTTCATACAAAGGTGTACACTACAGTCTTCAAAGACAAAGGACAACTGGCTCTAACAAGGACAGAAAGAGATGTGGAAGACCAGATGTACAACTAAACAAGAGGATAAGTACATCAGAGTCTCTAGTTTGAGAAATAGACGCCTCACATGTCCTCAGCTGACAGCTTCATTGAATTCTACCCGCTCAACACCAGTTTCATGTACAACAGTAAAGAGAAGACTCAGGGGTGCAGGCCTTATGGGAAGAACTGCAAAGAAAAAGCCACTTTTGAAACAGAAAAACAAAAAGAAAAGGTTAGAGTGGGCAAAGAAACACAGACATTGGACAACAGATAACTGGAAAAGAGTGTTATGGATCTTAACCCCATTGAGGTTTGGTGGGGTCAGCTAGACTGTAAGGTGTGTGAGAAGTGCCTATCAAGACAGTCACATCTATGGCAAGTGCTACAGGAAGTGTGGGGTGAAATGTCACCTGAGTATCTGGACAAACTGACAGCTAGAATGCCAAGGATCTGCAAAGCTGTCATTGCTGCATATGGAGGATTTTTTGATGAGAACTCCTTGTAGTTTAAGAAGTTCTGAATATTTTTTTTTTCAAATTGTAATAGTAATTTTTCACATTATTAATGTCCTGACTATACATTGTGATCAGTTGAATGCCACTTTGGTGAATAAAAGTACCAATTTCTTTCCATAAGAGCCAAATCTGTACATTATTCCAAACTTTTGGCCGCCAGTGTACATTTACTGTACATATTTTTTTTTCTATTTTTTCTTTCTTTTTTTTACCAATTGCAAAATGTAGAAATGATGCCCAATAAAAATATTCTGCTCACAAGTTATATGTATCTTGAATTTTCTTTGTATTCTTTAAACATCACTTCTCATCAAATCTCATATTTCATCACAAGCATGCTCTTCACTTACAAATTTATTGACTTGGTTAAAAAAAAAAACTTTATTAGGGGCAAAATTGTTTGGTGTGGTAAAAATTATGCCAACTCTTTAGGACAGATGTATTTTAAAATTGATAGAATAATTTTCACACAGTACATATTTAAATGTTTTTTTGTTTATTTCACTCTTTGTTTGAATTATCAAAGTTTTATACATGTAATAATTTGTATTTTTGTAGTGGATTTTCAGTGTAAGGTTCAAAGTATGGATCTGGGACAAGGCTAAAACAGTCAAATCTGTATATAAAAGGCATTTTGAAAATGAACAAAAATATTTGATGAAGGCCTGGTAAAAAGTTGTCAAGTCAGTTTTAATGTGACCATAAAAAAATAAATAAAATAAAAAGTTAAAATCAACTTTAATAAAAATCAACCCCTGGGACATGAAAGTGCCAGAAGTTAAAGAACCACCTGTTTATGCACTACTACTATTGACCTCAAAGCAAACACACTTGGACTAAAAGCCATACAACATTTATTTTCAAAAGGTCTTTCATACATTAATTTGTTAAGCAAATTCTTGTGGCATACTTCCACTAAAAGATATGGTCCCTCACATGTAAACTAAGGTTGCCATATCTTCTAGTGGAATCATGCCACATAGGCCTCTAAAGATGCTGTGTAGTGATAAACACAGTAGCTGGTGAACAGATGTTTTGCATCATAGTTGTTACTATAATGTGTGTATTAACTTGACTGGAAAGCTGCATTGACCAATCAGCATCCAGGACAGTAACAATTGGTTTAATTAATGGCCAATAGAATTGTATTGGTCACATTTCTGTGGTGTCACAGCAGAGTTCTGTCACTGTCCTTGACGAAAAGCTGTTTTTCTGCTGACAGTAACTTTGCTTCAGCAGTCTTAAGTTTCTTGCATGACTCATCACTCTCTCTATATTTTTCCTCTCCTTCTCCACAGGAATTGTCCCACATATTCTTTCTTCCTACATATAACAAACCACACCCCACCCCACCCCCAAAGACGGAGGATGTCCTGTTAATTCCCATGCCCCTCGTGTGCACTCGACCAATTATGGGCTCTCTTTGCGTCTGCTCTGGGGCTCATATCCCATATCTGATTTGCTCATACTCTCAGGGGCTAAATGAAGCCTAGAGAATATAGAAGAGATAACATTTAGAGTGGATTTCGGGCTGGGAAATTAATAGTGAAGGGGGTGTTGTGGATGTGTAGAGCATAGCAAATACTCCCCCGAACAACTTTAAAATAGCTTGCACTTGGTTGTTATTCTGAGGAAAAAGCATTTACTGGCTTTCTAAAGGTTTATAAGCTCTCATATAAGGTTGTTCCGACAGAGGCTCTTAAAAATGCCCCACTTACAGCCACATTGAAAAGCCCACACATTTCAAGCAGTAATGAAAAGAAGCATTGGAGCATGGTCTGTTTCACTAGTAACACTTTACAATAAGGTTTCATTTGTTAACATTAGTAAATGCATTAGGTAACATGAACAAATGATTTACAATATATTTGTTACATTATATATTAATCTTTGTTATTATTAGTTAATATAAATAAAATTGTTCATTGTTAGTTCATGTGCATTAACTAATGTTAACTAATACAACTTTTGATTTTAAATATGTATTAGTATGAAAGCAACATTAACAAAGATTAATAAATGTTTAATATGTATTGATCATTGTTAACTAATGTTGTTAACTAATGTTAACAAATGGAACCTTATTGTAAAGTGTTACCGTTTTGCTGCCTTGTTTAGAGTTCCAGCCTGGTCTCAAAGAATAACATTACTATAACTATATTTCTTCAAAATTATTTGTACGTGCCTCGTTGTAAGTATCACGTCAGTTTCCTGGTGAAATTAAGATCTGCTCTGTAGATGCTGTAAAAGGTAGAATGTTGTGAAAACAGTCTGGAAAAGTTAAAGCAAACTCATTGAAGTTGTTAAATGCAATGTAAATGTAACTATGGCATATCATGGCTCAACTAAAGCAACAATGCGGAGAAAAGTAAAAAAAAAAAAATGTAACTTGACAATGTCTTAAAAACAGAAGAAAAAAAAAAAACAGCAAGACGAGCCACAAAGATCAAGTACTTTAAGTAAGTCTAGCGCATGTTTTCATTGAAAAAACAAGTGAAAAACAATGCAGACAGATGCAACAAGTTTGATGTGAATGGCCCTTAATAAAGTGTAAAAATAGTGTTCCGGAAGTAAAACTTCCATTCATTTTTTCCATTGAGAAACAAACTGATTTATAGTGATAATGTTTAAACTTTTCAAGACAGACCTACCGTGAGCTCTGAGATTGTAAAGTGATGATATACTGTATGCTTCTGTAGAAATCCATCAGTCCACATTATTTTAACTTAATTTTTAATAAATCAATTTTATAGGTGAATAAATTAAGTCATTACCCTTACTTAATTGAATTTGAGAGTTTTTACAAGCAATTACATTTTTGTTTTCATTCAGATTAAGTCAGCCAACATAATTTAGTTTGATTTGGTCAAATTAATGTACTACAGTAGTTTTAACTCAACTTTATTAGGTTCATCAAACTAAATTTACTAATGTTTAGTTTAATTCATTTTCTTATGTTGGTCCAACTTAATTTATTTTATTAATCATTAGTATATGCCAGGTCAGCAAATGTAAGCACAGTGAAACTGCTGCACTGCCAATTTGACATTTGAATATAGAGCTAATCAACACTCGAATCAAACAATCTTCACCACAATGTTAACCCCCAAAACTCCAGCCTTAAAGACACTCTTTTTAAATGCCAATATAACAGAACATTAAACATTAACAAATCTCCTCCTATTATCATCTTGCTCAAAAATGCATAAAATAACACTTAATTTCAACATTTTTTCACCACATCCAGTCCCATGCAAAGCATGCTGGGAAATGGAAATCCCCTGCCCAGTTTCATCAATGCTACAAAAGTATTTATGTAGTCCAAATTCAAATGGATTAAGTAATCTTCAATTTTACAAATTTAATTGGATACAACGCAATGAAATCAAGTAGTGACAGAATGTTCTAGAGTTATGTTGCTTTAGTTTATTTTAATTAAGTAAACTGAACAACCTGCAAAAAAAGTTTTAGTGCAGGTGAAGAACTACACTACCCATAATCCTGCAGAGAGATCCACCAATCAGAGATGTTATTTTGGATTTTGCTGCGGCAGAACCGGCCACTCCCATAAAGCAAAGCAATAATAGAGTCTCACTACACTCTCAAAGTACTTATATATTTGAATATATCTAAGTATTTTGCAATAAACTTAAATATATATTGTTCTTACAATTAAATAAATCAATAGTTTGTAAATTCAAAGTTTTTATTCGATTTTGTCATTCGCAATGCTTCACTAGCTAAGTAGTTCATGCACTTATAAAGGAATTGAAGCACACAGTCTTGTACCTTTGGCTTTTTTTTTTTTTTTTTATCCTTTTATTGACTCAAAGATTCAAAGTTTCACCCAGCATCAAAAGAAAGACCATAGCTGAGGGTCCACCAGCTAGACCAGCACTAACCAGCATAAACCAGGCTAAGCCAGCTTAGAAATGGTGGTTTAAGCTGGTCTTTACAAAAGGGTAGTCATTTTGCACTGCTATTTAAAAGTGCTTCATTTGGTTAAGAAAAGCTAGAAGCAAATCATCAGTAACTGAAAGCAGACAATATCTTCTGTCTCTGTGACAGTGAAGCAGACGGTGCATGAATGGAAGTCAGTAAGACCCTGATCAGCACTGTGTATGTACATGCACACTGCTCTTAATGAGAAGAAATAAGTGCTATTCAATTAGCATTGAAACACTCACATATAATGGCTTTGACCCATGTATAAAAACAGTGTTGCTCAAGCTATTAGTCTCACACTTGCACACATCCACACATTCAATCAATCTGGCATTCTCTTGCACAGCCAGCAGTTACTTCTCAAAACAGAGCTACTTCCTCACCAAAGTCAACCAGCTTGATCCCTCCTTCAGTGGTGAGCAGGATGTTGTTGCCCTTGACATCTCGATGGATGGTCTTATTGATGTGTAAATGCTGGAGACCCTTCAGAGAAGAGAAAACACATGTTACAGACATTGAAAACCAGACCAGTGAAATGCTAGCTGAAGAGGAGCGTTTGTTTAAAGGTCAGTGATCTTTTAAGTTATTAAAAAAAGACACAAAAAATGCAATTTACACAAAAAAGTACTTGACTACACCTCTTCTATGATGAAACATTTTCAATTTGAAATTATAATAATGAACAATTTTTTTAAACAGCATTTATTAATCTTGGTTAATGTAAATTTATGAAAATACAACAGTTTATTGTTAGTCCATGTTAGTTCATCATGCATTAACTAATGTAAACATATCCAACTTTTAATTTAAAGGGGTCATGAAATGCTCTTTTTTTATAGTTTTATTATCTTCCTTGAGGTCCACTGATAATGTTAGTAACATTTTTTTGCATTAAAACAGTCATGATTTAGTAATATATGATCATTTTCCACCCTGTCTCTGGCCCTCTGTCTGAAACATAACTGCCTAAACGCCTCTTTAAAACTTCAACGTAAACTGTCCACTGTTATGATGGGCTAATATCGTGCAGCTCCTCAAATACAGCCATTTTTAAACTAAATCTGAAGAGAATGAACAAGCTTCAAAACATAATAAAATGAAATTTTATTAAAAACAGCATCCGAATATATGAAACTGTACATATCTCAAGCACAACTGTTAACACTCACACCCTGACTACACCGGACGCGAGAGTCGTGTCAAAAGCAATAGAACACATTATAATCAATGATGCGGTCTACCATGGAAGCGTCTGTTGTGGCGCGTTGTTATGCGCCGACAGTAAATAGATGTCCGTACTACTGCCAAACACAAATAAATGGTTCAAAAAGTTTGTGTCGACATGCCCAGTGTAGACAGCCTCAAGCCGTTGTGTCTCATCATGTCAACGGACGCGCCCGGTGAACAGGATTTCAGTACCATAAACTAACAAACAGTCGTGACTTTTGAAAATTCATAAATGGAACTGTTTACTTACTGTTTTGAATCGGGTCCAAGTGTTTTTAACTGCCCCATCCTTCAATAACAGTTCCTTTGCAAAGCTTGAATCATGTTATGACTGTTCACAAGCAATCCACACTGACATGAGCCGAAAAAACATACAATACATGCTGAAAAATGCTGAAGACACATCCAGTTTCCAGTATCATCCTGCATTAAAATGCACATCACCAGATATACATCCATCCAGTGCATGTTTACATATATTAACAATTAAAAATAGTGCAGATGGGCGAAAGAGCGCGTCGATGACGCGTTTGTGCTCAAAAAAGCAAGAAGCAGCAGCTGAAGGACAGAGAATGGCTTCTCTTCTTCAGAGTTGTAACTTGACACTGCGTCTTTTAAAAGCTTCCCGAGACATGTATCAAGCAGTCAAAGACATCTGTCTGTGCATTTTTAAATACAAAAATACTAATTTAAAATAGTCCAGATGGGTTCCCTTTGGTGTTCAGGAATAGTGAGTCTACAGTAGGCCTTGTTTGTCCTTGTCTCTCAGATTACGAACTGAAGCACCAGTGGGCGGGGCCAAGGTGTGTTGATGTAAAAGTAGGCTGTTTTTGAGCTGTAGAGGCGGTCATGAATTAATGTACCCATAATGACATAGGGTAGTCACGGAAGTAGAGAACGAGGCGTTTTTGCAGCTTGGTTTCAATAAATGATTTTATTGCAATGGGGATACATTTTTGAGTTCTGAAATGTACAGTATTTTTTACAGTTTTTATAGTAGAAAGACCTCTTATATGTCAAAATATCAAGGAAATTTTGATTCCTCATGACATGACATGTTGAAATTAACATTAACCAAAACTAATAAATGCTGTAAAAGTATTGTTCACATGTTAACTAATGTTGTTAACCAATGTTAATGGATATTGTAAAGGGGGCACCATGTTTTCTTTTAAAAATTAAGTAGTGAGCAGTATTTTTATACATTTGATGACATTTTTAAAGTTATTCCCATAAATCAGTATGTTTGTAGAAAATGCTATAATGGTTTTTCAAAAAAATTATGAAACCAACATGAAAATAAAGATTACATTTTAACAAACTTGGCACATGTGATTTAAAACTAGATCTTTAAAAGATTTCTCCTTTTTATCATCTCAGACAACCTTATTTTCAATGTCCCTTATACACTGTGAATATGGAAAGGAACATGGCTGGTTTCTGAGGTTTACCATGAGAGCTTCATGTAGGATGTAGGCTATGATGGATTCCTCCATACGGTCTCCTCTCTTCAGCATACCTTTAGCCAGATCTGTGACAGACCCTCCATTGCAGAGCTGCAAACAAATAAGTACAATTAGATAAAGGGATAAATAATTACATACTGAATATGTAAATACAAAAACAGAGGGCCTTATTTATGGAACACGTGCAGAACAAATTTGTGTAAATTGTTCGTAAAGTTGCTCTGATGTAAATTTTCAGATTCATTAAAGATTTTTTATGTTCAAAATGTTAGGTGGTATGAACAAAATTTACACCTGCTCCCGACCACATGTAAATCATGTGTAAGACATCCAAAATCTTGTGTTCTTTCAGACAAACTGCCATGACTACATTTTGATAGATGTGAAATTAAAATTAAAGTAATAAAAAAAAATAATAATAATGATTAAATGAGTAAAATTAACCTTAAAAAAATAACAAATTAGGGTAAAAAAAAAAAAAAAAAAGAAAAGAAAAAATTTTATTTAATTTAAAGCATTTTTTTTGGTGCTCGCATTTAATTCTTCAAAGAATAGTTTATTCCCAACTCTGCTTCCCAAATGTTATTTTGTTTTTCCAGCAGAATTGCTTGGCACTGGGCGAAAAGTTTGTGGAAAGACATGAAAAAATGAATGCCCTCTATGGAGAATTTCTTCATTTGATATGAACTCTGTAATTTAGGTTTAATTAATTTAGTATAGGCATCGATATATCACATTCAGTTGATAACGTATGGTCAATATTAACTTTGTGCGACCCCGCATACACATGCATGGATGTTGTATTTTGGCCTCGCTATACACAACACATAATTTAAATTCATTAAAACCGACTGATCTCAGTTCAGTAGAATCCGTGACAGTTCAGGAGTCATGTGACAAAACAACATTGCGCTGACCATTTTTTTCCTTAGAAATCTGACATTTACTGTGCATTTTTACATTAAGAATAAATGGGTTCATCTAAAAGCTGAAAAATGTTGCTTTCAGAAGCTTTATATGGAGTTAAGTTGAAAATAAGGTGCATTTCAAACTTGTCTAAGACGATTGCATACAGACAGCACACTGGATGGTAAATCATTCACTAAAAAGCAAGGGAGCATCCTATAGATTTCCTATGAAACCAAGTGCATTTAATCCAAACTTTCTATCAACAGTTTAGTGTGTTCAGTAGCGGTCCCCAAATATCTATATGGTGGAAAATATACTATTGTTTACTGTGTGTGGGCTAGTTCATAGTTGTTTTTTCCATTTTTCCATTTACTGAAGTGCGCTGTACATGCAGACTATATAGGATCCAGGTATCGGTGCATCCCTACCACAAACTCAAGCAGTAAATATATAATTTCAACACTTCTGATTCTGAAATTCTAAAAACTTCAACAAAAAGGCTTTTGCTTTGAAAAAGAGCATTTGTTATCTCTCTGATATGAATCAAACATTATGCTGCATTTCATTTAAGTCAACGTGGGATATTCCTACTTGATATCTCTGATCTCAGACCATAAATGCATTCCATTGCTAGGTGCTCGGAAGATGACATTTAAAGATACATCTGTAACACTCCCGTTAGCTTAGCAGGTGTTTGACTGTAACCTGAGACATCTCCTAGCAACCCAATTCTGCAACGCAAGCATTTGTGCTACAGGTGTACGATTATCAAAAGATACTGTAGTATAATTTACAATGTTTTGAACACCTTTCTCTGCTAATGTTTGTTAAACAAGCTTTAATATCATGTAATGTAGGAACTCATTTATTGATATTATTTAATAAAAGTGAATGTTTATCACTTATTTTGTACATCTTCCTGGCTGCTGACTTGTTTGTGTGACGTCACACATCTGTATCTCGGCAAAATCAGAGTTTAAAATTTTCGCACGAGTTTCCAAGTTGGAATTCCGACTTAAAGTGGCGTTCCATTGCACTTTTCCTAGTAGGAAGTTGGAACATCCGACTTTCCGAGTTGAATGGAACGTAGCATTAGATCCCTAATAGTGATAATAGTGGTTCCCACTCCACATCTGCCATTGGTCAGCAAACAGCTTGACCCGCCCCAGAC
The DNA here is from genome assembly GCF_019703515.2 of Myxocyprinus asiaticus. Classification (NCBI taxonomy): domain Eukaryota; kingdom Metazoa; phylum Chordata; class Actinopteri; order Cypriniformes; family Catostomidae; genus Myxocyprinus; species Myxocyprinus asiaticus. Next base: position 35,018,902 of record NC_059384.1, on the reverse strand, counting down.
AAACAGAGCAATAGTTCCTGCAGTGAGAAAGGGCATAATGTTTTGAAAGCAACACAGAGCCTCAGCATTTACTTTTGGGGGAAATCAATCTACAAATGGCTTACTTGTCTCTGCATATTTAGTATTTTAAAATAAAATAAAATATACGTACATCACCTTATATTATAGAATGTTAACACTAACAGGTAAAAAAATGGGTTCATCAGGAGAATGACCTTTATTAAAGGAATCTTCTCTGCTTAAAGTTAACATTTGATTATAATGTGTGAAAAGGTCACATTAAAGAGGTTCATAAATAGTTCAGGGGAAATCATGTTTAAAAAGCAATTCCCCCTGCAACTAGGTTGTAATTTTTGAACTGCAAAAGCATCCTTTAAAACTAACTAAGGGTTGATGTTGTGTTTATGATCAATGTTGAATGCTTTGCCTTTAGTCACAGGACATGGAAGGGAAAATGGTTCTTTTATTCCAGGCAAGCCTTCTTGAAATCTTGCATGTTGCCAAGACAACAACAATACCCTCTTATTTAGAGCCATTTAAATCTACCAAAGGCAAACACGGCTGTTTTTGGCCCTCTGCTATTGTAATCTTTGTATAAAAGCTCTCTTATTCACAATATCCAAAAATCTATTCCTTATTTGTGTGATTAGAAACAGAGAGAGAGAGGCAGAGTTGTGCACCTTTGAGTTCAAGAAAAACATGCCTAACCAATAAAGAAAGAAAAAACAGCAAATTGGCACTAACGTTACAGTAACACTTTACAATATGTTTCCATTTGTTAAAATTCGTTAATTACATTAGTTAACATGAACTAACAATGAACAATACTTTTGCAACATTTGTTAATCTTGGATAATGTTAATTTCAACATATAGTAACAAATGTTTTAAATCAAAATTTGTATATGTTAACATTAATGCACTATGAACTAACATGAACTAACAATGAACAATTGTATTTTTATTAAGTAACATTAACAAAGATTAATAAATACTGTAAAAATATATTTTGTCCATTGTTAGTTCTTGATACCTAATGCATTAGCTAATGTTAACAAATGGAACCTTATTGTAGTGTTAACAGTGTTACTAAAGCAACCAATTACAAATCCTTTGAAAAGCCTCCCTCTCAGCAGAACACTGCACACTTCAAAGGGAACATCAATGAGTCACATCACTTTGTGTCATGAGAGGGCATTTACATTTTAAAATACATTTACTTTTATTTCCAAGATGCATCCTGAGAGGTTTGATTGGGTGGGTGGAAAGACTTGCCATTTGCACAAACATGCTTCTGCAGAACTCAAAATATAGCTGAAGTATGTCATTTCTCTGCCACTAGCGGCACTAAACAGAACTGCAAAAATGTGTATTGTTTCAAACAGTTTTCCTAATCACCCCCTTCCATCTTTTATTGTTCGGAAAAAAACAGTCCTGACTGGGATAGGAGAAAGTAAGCAATAACCTCTGTGAAATACAGCTATGTTTATGGTGCTTTTCTCATTATTTCTCATTCTTTGAGATGTATTTGATCAAAATAAAAATAAAAATTATGATAAGTAATACGTAAATGATAAAATAATTGTTAATTCATTTCATATTAAAATGTAGCCTTGAGAAAAGCTTGAAATCCTCTAAAATCAGTTGAATACGCCATCAGAGTAATATTTTAAAATACTGACAAAGGGTAATGTTTTTAGTGTGCAAGCAACTAACCAAGGGTGACATACTGTATCAGTGGTGCAAGAAAAGTCCCATTAATTACATATAGTTTTTTTCATGTGACAACAAAGTAGCATCCTACTGTTTGAAACATTTATTGTTGCATAATGCATCCTGTTTAACATACTATTTAAAAAAAATAAAAATCTTTAAGCAGGATACTGAACATATTCAGGTATACTGCAGAGTAAGCTGAATGCTTGTCAAAGCAGCCTGTGTCAATTCAGTCCCTATCTTTTCAAAAACCCTGACTTTACATAAACAATAAAACCCTTTCTCTCTCTCTCCATTACATTTGGGACACTTGGGAATGCTATTAGCTCCTGTTTCCTGCCTATTTTCCTTTAATATATTACTGCTCACAAAAAAAGGGCAAACAGCGTTCAATTTAACTGGTTCTGGACGTCCAAGCTTGTAATTAGTGGTATTAACAAAATTACTTTCCTGATGGCTCAGTGGTGCTCTGAAGGGGTCATTTGTCAGTGGTTGAGCAGGAAAGGTGAAATGTGGACACTTATACAACAAGTTATGTTTAGTGGACGTGAAGTGGACTGTTCCCTAAGGTTCGGGGCCTATTTTGAAATCTCATTATTATTGTGCCACAGGGGCCTTTGGCATTGTAACATGCCGTCATGTTTCTTTACAGTTCACAGAAGTCAATTGAAGAAACAGCAGGGTGTGGCCATTTATAGCTAGTTAACACTGCAGAGTCAAGCATAAAGGAGGTGTTGAGCTGAAGTCAAACATGTTTTTCATTTAAACTGTATTACAGTCTTGATGCAGTGACTGAAGATGCTTTAAGATCAGATTGATCAATAAAAAGTCAACATGAAATCAAAATCGACCCTATTTACTTTATTAACACACTTTCCTGGTTTTATTAAGCATTATTCATTAGTGCACATGTTTTCTAAAGAAAAAAGTAAAATTTTTCATCAAAATGCAATAACTTGCTCCGCCTCTCATGCCCTGTCCATTGGTTGCCCCAAACTCACACCACTGGTTGAGCCAGTGTTGCTGTGTTGGGCTGGACGGGCCACTCAAACAAACAAAGGAATGTTTTGATTGGTATAGTAAGGCCATTCTATGAGACCAGGGCCTTACAGACTGATCTTAGCAGTTAAGAGCATTTTCGCTCGTAGAAAATGTTTGTTATTTTTTACGTGCGTTTCCCTAAGCTCCATTTAACACGAATGCATGAGGACATGCTTTAAGAGCTACTTAAGGGTCGCTGTCCATTTCTAATGTGCTGAAATTTGACAGTGTTGTGTCACTTGTCATTGCAACTATATTATATCTGTGCATAACTTTATAAATAATTCTAATTTACTGCACTGGTAAATGTAAAAAAAAAAATTCTAAAATACTTAACCTAATTAACTGTTTAATTAAATTTTGGTTTTGTGATCATTTCCTGCAGAATGAACAATCTATTACCTATAGACAATCACTGCTTTGTTCATCAGATGTGTGCTTGCAATGTTTCGTTTTCAAACATTCTGTGGGTTCGAGGTGCAATTGCATGATTACAGAATACATGCTGTAAAATGTATTTTTTTAACGTATTCCATTAGATTACTCAAGGTCAGTAACGTAATCTAAATACTTTGGATTACTTCTTCAGCACTGGCAATTGTTTTCACTTGTTTTGAAAATAAACAAGTTATAACAAGTGAAAATAAAATCTGACAGTACAGCAAGATGAAATACACTAATATTAAAAATTCATTCTCTGGAAAAAACAAAACAAAAACAAAACAACATACTGTATTATGCAGTGTTGCTTATAAAACAAGGTAAAGTAAATGTATCTTGTTTTAAGGATTTTTAGATAGTTTTACAGGAAAACAAAGATTTTTGCATCCAGCAAACATCTTTGCCTTAATTTTAAACATCTTACCAGAGAAAAATAATTATCATCTTATGTGGATTTACTTGATGGAAAAATATATTCATGCCTGATAAGAGGTGCATGTTAAAGTGCTAGAAATAGCATTTTTGCTTCGCATAAAGCTAAATGTTCACATGTCAGTTTATACAAGGTTAACTGTTTCTGCTGCTCCAAACTTACTTCAAAATCCTCTGAACGTATAACATCATATCCACCTTTTCACTCATAACAGTGTGAAAGCACCCTCTGTCTGCCCTTATGAATGTAACACATCATAAGTAAGTGTATCATGGCTGTTCAAACACTCATCGGATCACATCATTTATATGGATGTATTCCAACAAAGCAAACAAAACATTTACTGAAACATATGACAATACAATGCAAAGTAATCTCTTCAGTAATCAAAATACTTTTTGAATGTAACTTTATTCTGATAACCAATGACATAAATTTTAACTGTAGTGTAAAACAGTTACAGATATTTTGTATTTTAAATACGTAACCCTGTTAGATGTATTCCGTTACTCCCCAACCCTGTACATAAGTTACAATAGCTTTGGGAAACAGGCCGCAAAACTAAGATAAATCGTAAGATGGATTCTGCTGAGACTTACGAGGCTTTTGGGAAACAAGGCCCAGGATACTATTTTTAGTATTTTTATTTTTTTTTTTCCATTACAAATATCAGATTTAATATCCAGGTATATTCCCATCAAAAGTGCAGCACATCTCAGATAATTTTGCTTTAAAAGAATAAATTACCTTGAAAATTATGTCATCATTTACTCTAATGTCGCTTCAAACCTTAAAAAAAAAAGCACCATAAATGCAGTCCATATGACTCATGCACTACATTCCAAGCCTTCTGAAGTCATATGATAGCTTTGTGTGAGGAAAAGACCAAAATTCATTATTTGCTGAAAATCTTCCCATAGCCCATAGCTCTCAAATCTCATACATGTATTTAAACATAGAGCATCAGGACGCATCATGCAAGGTTTGAGTCCAGTGATGCAAAAAAGCAACCAATAACCAATTATCGTAACCAATCGGGACACGGCAACTTTGAATATGCAAAAGTGCAAATGAGATTTCAGCAAATAGTAAATTAAATGTCGGTCTGTTTCTGACATACTTGGATCGCCGTCCAAGTCGTACAGGCCACTTTTATGATACTTTTGTTGTATGGAAAACAATCATGCAGGTTTGTAATAACAGAAGGGTGAGTAAATGATGCTAGAATTTTCATTTTTGCATGAACTATTCTTTAAAATTGAAATTCACAGTCCTTTACAAGAGTTATCAGAGAAAAAAAAAAGAAAAAAAAAATTCTTATTGTTTTATTTTTAGACATTACACGTATCACTCTGGATTAGCTTTAGGCTGTGGAGGACACGTTATTAATGTCATTTGCTGATGAGTCATCAACATAATTCCTCACATTCATCTGAAGAGACTCAAGGCTAAATATGCCATTTTTTTCAGCATGCACTGCCAGTGAGCTTGATGCCTTTCAAAGTCTTAGCGGGCTATTTATTCTGGCTATAAAAAACATGCTCCAGAGCCAATCTGGACATGTTTAATTTATTTACTAGCATGCTAGTAATGTACCTGGAGCAACCAATGTTGAATATTTGATTTAAATGGAATGTTTATTTTGTGAGTACAGCATGTGATCCATTCAGTAGCTTTTTTGTGTGTGTTTGTATGTGTGGTCCTCACACCTTTCTTGTTTTCTCCTAGAAAGAGTGCCTCTTTTGTCCTGCCGACCTTATCATTTACACTCTAATAATGAGCTAGGTGTCTGCTTTCTCTCAACGTTTAATGAAAAAGCCCTGACAAACAATGGCATTTTAAACCTCATTGTGAATTAATGATGGGCACAAGCTAGACACATCAAACATGGTTCAAACCAGACTGATCACTGTGATTTTGGCAACAGGAGGTCGAAAGTTCTTCAGCTGAAATCGGTCTGTGCTTACCGAAAATCAAATCACTGCCCCAGTGGCTGAAGCTGGAAGTGTTGTTCAGCGTGTAGGCACGTGTGAGCTCCAGTTTCGGGGTGAAATGTCCACAGAGTGGCGCCAAAAGCGAGTTTTAGTTCTCGTTGTGAATGATGTAATACAGTCAACAGGAATGCATGTTATTAACTCTACCCCCTAACCCAATCCCTAAACCGTCAGTGGAGTAAAAATGTAATTTTAGAGAGAAAATTCAACATCTGCATCGTGCTCACCATTGTTCATTTGCATGAAATTACTTCCTGGTTTCCATGGGACTAGAACATGTGTCTCGGAAGTCGATCACAAGCTATTAGTAGAGCTAGAGAGAATGTGTTCAGGCTTGATTGATGCAAACATATATGAGGTGGGATGGTACTTGTTAGTAATTCGTCTGAATGTGGTTGATTTAGGGTACATGAACTTTCGGTAGCAACTTAGCGATTTCCTATGCGATCATGTTGTTTAAACTTGCCGTATGAAGACACGTCATGCCATGTTTCTCATTCACTCTCTCGCCTTTCCAATGCTGTCTCTATCTTTCTTCCCACACAAAATGTATTTTCCACCCTGGATGTAAACACAGCCACAGACACACTAAGCTCTACTTTAACAACCTGTCTAGACAGCATCTGTCCTCTTTCCTCAAGGCCAGCACGTACTACACCACCCAGCCCCTGGCTCTCTGACGTCCTTCGTGAACATCGGACTGACCTCAGGTCAGCTAAGAGGAGCTGGTGGAAATCTAAAGATCCAGCAGATCTATGTAAGTATCAGTCTCTGCTTGCAACTTTTTCAGATAACATTAAATCTTCAAAAACTTCCTATTACCAGAACAAGATCAACAGCACCACAGACACTCGCAGCTTGTTTAGAACATTAAATACACTTCTCTGTCCTCCCCATCCACCGCCTGACACATCACTGACAGCAGATGTCTTCACTACATTTTTTACTAATAAGGATACAACCATCAGCTATACATTCTCAGCACCACACCCTGTCAAACACCCGTCTCCTGTATGCAACTCTTCTGTCTCTATGTTCTTTCCTCTGACTGACATTGAGGTCTCTAAACTCCTCCTCTCCAACCACCCCACCACCTGTTCCATTCACACTATTCCTTCCCACCTTCTCCAGGCCATCTCTCCGTCCATCCTACCAGCACTCACACACATAATTAACACATCTCTACTTACAGGCACTTTCCCCACTACATTTAAGCAGGCTCAAGTAACCCCGCTGCTGAAGAAACCGCACTTAACCCCACACAAGTAGAACACTACAGACCAGTCTCTCTCATTCCATTCATGGCAAAACACTTGAAAGGGCAGTTTTCAATCAAATCTCTGCCTATGTCTCATAGAACAAGCTGCTGGATGACAATCAGTCAGGCTTCAAAAGTGGACACTCCACCGAGACTGCCCTGCTGTCTGTCACTGAGTCGCTGAGAGGTGAAAGCTGAATTCAGATCATCCGTCCTGATTCTGCTGGACCTTTCTGCAGCCTTTGACACAGTCAACCATCAGATCTTACTCTCCACCCTCTCTTCGCTGGGCATCACAGGAACTGTGCTTGACTGGTTTAATTCCTATCTCTCAGGTAGTTCCTTCAAGGTAGCCTGGAGAGGTGAGGTGTCCAAGCCACATCAGCTACTTACTGGGGTACCTCAAGGTTCAGTGCTTGGGCCACTTCTCTTCTCTATATACACAACATCACTGGGACCCATCGTTTAGGCACATGGTTTCTCTTACCACTGCTACGCTGATGACATGCAACTCTACTTGTCTTTCCAGCCCAACGACACCACAGTGACTGCTCGAATCTCTGCCTACCCGGCAGACATCTCTGCCTGGATAAAGGAACACCACATGCAACTTAACCCAGCAAGACTGAACTCCTTGTCTTTCCAGCCAACCCTGCTGTTGAACACAACATCACCGTGCAGCTGGGTGCAACTACAGTAACGCCTTTCAAAATGGTCAGAAATCTAGGGATAACCATCGATAACAAACAAAATTTCATAGACCACATCTCAAAGACCGCAAGATCATGTAGATTTACACTCTACAATGTCAGGAAGATAAGACCCTTCCTCTCTGAACATGCCACACAACTTCTTGTTCAGTCACTTGTCATAACTAGACTGGACTACTGTAATGCTCTTATTGCAGGCCTCCCTCATGTGCAATTAGACTCCTGCAAATGATCCAGAATGCAGCAGCACATCTGGTCTTTAATGAACCAAAGAGAGCACGTTACACCACTCTTTGTCTCCCTTCACTGACTGCTGGTTGATGCATGTATAAAATTCAAGGCTCTGATGCTGGCATACAGAACAGTCACTGGGTCTGCTCCAGCATACCTAAAATAATTTCTGCAGAGCTACGCACCCACTTCGGCTAAGGAACGTCGCCTTGATGTACCAACACAAAGAGGCAACAAAACACTTTCCTGGACTTTCGGCTTCATCATACCACATTGGTGGAACGACCTTCCCAACTCCATCCGTGAAGCTGACTCACTTTCTGTCAAAAAACGGCTAAAAACACATCTTTTCCATGAGCACTTAACCAGTCACCAAAAAAACAAAAAAACAAAAAAAACTTTAATCTGTTTTAAATGCTACTATTCTGCTGCTAGTGAAACTTTGTAATATGGCACTTTTCATACCACTGTCTCCTTAAGATGATTCGCTTATGTTTTTCTGTTTTGTAAGTCGCTTTGGATAAAAGCGTCTGCCAAATGAATAAATGTAAATGTAAATGTTTGATGTCAGTGATGTCATATGACATTGGTTCTCATGTGTCCTGTAACTTTTCACGATGCACCAAGTTTGAATATGTGCAAGCACACATTAGATTTGAGAGCTGCGTAGAAGGGGAAGATTTTAAATGAAGAACAACTTAAATTTCAGTCTGTTCCTCACACAAAGCGATTTTTTGTCTTGGAATGTATCACATGGACCACTTTTATGGTGTTTTTGGTCATATTTGAAGCTAGACAACCCCAGTCCCTGTCCACATTCATTTTATGGAAAAGAACAGCACTTTTAATTTTTGAGTGAACTATTCCTTTAAAGGAGTCATGTCATGAGGAATCAAATTTTCCTTGATATTTTGACATATAACAGGTCATTCTACTATAAAAACATACTGTAAATTTCAGAACTCAAAACTTAATCGCCAATGCAATAAAAGCATTTATTGAAACCAAGTTGCAAAATAGTCTTGTTCTCTACTTACACGACAACCCTACATCACTAGGGGTACATTAATACATGAAAAAAAATCAACACTACTTCACATCATCGCACCCTTGGCTCCGCCCACTGGTGCTTCAGTTCGTAAACTGAGAGAGAGCAGGACAGACAGGCCTAGCGTGGCCTCACTATTTCTGAACACTAAAGAGAATCAATCTGGACCATTTTGAATTATTTTGATATATAGACTTTATATAAATGCTTTTAAAAGATGCAGTGTCAAGTTACAACTAGTAGAACATTAGTAGCACTTAAGTAGTACTTAATCTCTAAGGCGCGTTTCCTAAAAGCATCGTTATATAAGTAGTTTGTAAAAATGTTTGTAAATTAATGACAGCTTTGAACCACTCTTAAGTCCTTTAAGTGCAACTTAAATGTATCTTTCTGGCATCTTTCACAGTTTATCAAAGACAATGGGACTTTTAATAAATTGTATTAATATATTTTGATCATTGGAAAGCCATTGTAAACTATTGCAGAGGAAAAAAATGTGTTGAAAAAATCATTATGAATCAATAGGCGGTCTCCACAGTCTGTGCATGCAAAGTGATAGGTCTAAATTTACAAGACACGTAATACCGTATAACATTATATTAGCCTTCTTTGATAAGCATCATTGTAATGGCAATGGAAAGAAGACGTTCTCATTAAACAGATTATTTAAGAAGACGTGAGTAGTGTGACCCTACAGTTTAAAACTTAAATAAATATGCATTAATAAATAATTAAAACATGGTTAACAGAGGAGATTAGAGCGAGAGTGTGCAATGAGAGATTCCTTCTCTCTCTTTTCATCCTCCTCTTTTAATTAATTAAATTCTGTAATAGTTAGGTAATACATTTCAGCACCTCAACAAGGTTACAAACAACTTCAATGTTTGTCAGTATTTCCACCTTATTTTCATTTTGAGAAGACCTTGACATACTGGGCAAAGTGATCAGCACCTCTGGACTGGATAGGTCCCGTAACGAAGCACTTAAGTTCTACTTTATAATGAGCGATCTACGTGCTGGTTTGGGAAACAGGCGTTACTCCATCGTAAAATAACGAGCGACATTAGTTAAGATGATCGTTAAAGCTTAAGTTGCAACATTATCGGGAAACCCAGCCTGTATCTTTATATTTAAGGCCCTACATGGTTAAATCCCAGAGATATGGGGCTCTCAATGTGCTAAATAATAAAAAATATATATATATAGTCAAAAAACAAATGTGTCACATTGTATGAAGCTAGATTTTCTTTTCCCACAAAACAAAGGTCTGAAGTACAAATAATGTTGAAACTAGAATTGCACCTTTATTCATTCACTTAAAAACAATATTGTCAAAATGTCCATTTTCCATCATCCAAAAGTACTCGATTATTAAGAATAAGCGATACATGGGGCTCTAGTTTTTGGATTTCAGAAATGTACGTCTGTACAATTGTCTGATTCGCACAAATTTGGAATGTATCGTCTAGAGATGCTCATCATTCTTTTGATATCTTTTTGTCAGGACCAACTCTAGATGATAGATTTAATATTTTGGCTTTCATCATCATTTACTGTATCTTTATCTTTATTCTGATATTTGGTTGATTTGAGATGGAATAACCCAGTAGTAATAGTGATGTTTTCCTTAGCAAACTTCATGAACTATCTTATGAAGGCACCACTTTATATTATTTGTCTGCAATTTGTAACAATCTAGTCAATAAATGCACTTCATCAAGGCAAAGTAGACTTTAAAAGAGTCCCACAAATTGCATATCCACATAAAGCCATGCTTTGAAAATTAAAGTAATGAATCCAAATCCTTGAGTAACAGCAGCACAGTGGACATACTGATCATCGGCCTTATTCCAGCCATTAACAACCAACTGGAACCTACACAACAACTTTCACCAAACTGAATAGAGATCTTTTACGATATCTTTGAAGTATGAGCCAGCAAAATCGGGCTTAATATGAGGAGGAACCAGCAAGTGGAGATGAAAGTGGTTCTTTTCATATCCATAATTAGAATCCACAACACAAAAGAGACGTAGTACAAGTACGAGGGCTGATGAGTTGCCTGGAAAGGTAGAGGATGCAATTTGTACGAGTCCTCTCTGTAATCAGGGGTTATGAAACGTGGAGGAGACGTCTTCCCAGATTCTACTTAAATACAGAAAATTACAGTTCAGAGGGGGATGACTGTAACCATGGCAATTTACCCCCCACACCACCCCCACCATTCCTCAGCTGCTAACTTGCTGCCGACAGTTTGAAGGCTCCACTGTGATTTTAGTCGGAGGATTAGCTTAAATATTTAGATTGCTGAGTGTGGATTTTGCATGCAGGAGTTTGCATATGGACATGCAAAGCTCTTCAGGGAAAAAAGCAAGAAAAAGATAATTCACTGAACTGCAGTTACAGAAGAAATTTGCTTTTGTTACTTCATAAGGGAGAGGCAGATAAATTGGTGCCACACTTTCACATTTTAAGCAAAAATAAATTTCTAACTCAAATGAAACATGCAAAAACATCTAAACTCTTTGCAAACATAATTTAATGTTATGTACAGTGGTCCCAAAACGTATTTGGACACTTAATTAGGCTTGCCTGAATGTCATTGCATTAGATAAGAAAATCAAAGCAAGTGGTATGCTCAAACAAATGATGCTAAAGCTTTTCTCAGAACTAACTTTATTTTTCAGAGCAAATTATTGCAATGACTTTAAACAAACTGGTGTCAAGGGAATTTTTAGTGGCTGTATGAAGTCAGCAGCCTGTTTGTCATATCCAACCGAACAAAGGTATTCTTGTGATTTTTGTGAACTTGGTTTGATATATTTATTATCTAATACAATGACATTCATACAATGTAAATGTGGCTTAAGTGTCCAAATACTCTTGGGGGCCACTGTATTCTTCATATTTTCTGAAACATTTTTCACACAAATAAACATTAATGTAGAGTGTCCTAGTTTTATTGATTGCCATGTGGCAGATTTTATTATTATTATTATTGTAATAACATATTGTGCTTGCTTTTTTCAAGTGTGGTGTATGACATTAGTTAAACAAATTCATACTAAGGACAGGCTTGAAAAAACCTAGACAAAATACTTTGTCACCTTCCGCATACAAATGATGTTCAAACATGCACGGACAAAACTGGTTCATGCTGTTCCCAACAATGATACCTTATCTTTTACAGAAAGGTCTGTTTTCACTGTGATCATCAGAGCAATAAGATAAATTGGCAGAAGTTCAGGGTGTTATACACCCAGCACACTCTAGTAGGTTCTGTTGTGAGCAGGGTTGGGCTGTAACAGAATACATTTAACAGCGTTACATATTCAGAATACAAAAAAATAAAGTAACTGTATTCAGCCCCAGTTACGCTTTCAAGCACCTGTGTTCAGAATAGAGTTTATTTATAACACACAAAATAAGGCAGAAAGAAAAAAAAAATCATGTCAATCAAGTGAAAAACTTGTTTGTTTTTCTGATCAGTTTTTCTAAACAGCGCACATGCTGGGTGCACATTTGTCCTCTCGCTCTCTCTTCCCCAGAGCAGCTGCAGCGCTTGACCAGTGTTGATAGGGTTTCATGCCATGCTAATTTGAAAACACAATCGAGGGTTAAAATTATAGCATCTTGGGTTGTGGTTTTTTGGATACTTAAAAATGGACCATAGTCACCAAAAGGTTTAATGGTAGACACTAGATAATGAAAATACAACGTCTTGTTCAATGATTCCGGGATTGGATATCTGGCAACCGCACCAAAATTGTTGTTGATCAGTGCTCTGTCAGCTGTACACCAGAATCAATAAAGCCACATTTTTACACAAATACTACATTTGAGTGCATGATACATTGTGTCCCGCAATTGTAATTGCTGTGTAAATGCATTTATTTAACATCTCATACGAAGTGATTAAAAATAAATAAATAAATAAATAAATAAATAAATTGACAATTAAAATCAAAGGACTAAAAGAATAAAAAGCACCCAAAAAATAAAAGTGTCAGTAATAAAAGAAGTAGAAAATACAAAGAATAAATAGGCCTAAATATGGAAGCAAGCCTACTTCAAAAAGTCATTCGTATACTACATTGATGTCACAGGACCTCACTATGTTACATGTTTAATTTCTGCAAGTGGCATCCAGTTCTCGAAAATATAGTTTATTTGGATTTTGTATCTAATTTTGTGTCAAAATGTAATAATCTTTGTCAGTCCAATCAAATAATGGTTTAAGAAGAAGATTAATATAAAAAATAAAAAAATAATAATAAAAAAAATAGTTAAAAACATTAAAAATGTCAGTGTCCAACTCCACATATAATTTAAATGAATCAAGGTAGTACTAAGTTCATGAAATTTGCTGAGAAATAGCTAGCTTGCTGTTTAGGCTCACTTAGATGTTAATGGTGGAGATATAGCGGTTCACATAAAATAATAATGACATATCACACATAATTCTTACAATTGTGCCTTGCCTTTATAAAACATTATTCTAAAAATATTATTTTATTCTGAGTACGTTACTTTTTTATGTGATGTATCAGAGTATATTACTGAATACATTTAAGAGAGAGTATTTAGAATTTAGCCCAGAATACTTTCTTAAAGAGAGTATACAAATATACAGCTCCCCCTTGTGTCAGTTACAAAATCTACCAAAACCCTTGTTATAATAATAATAAATAAAAAAAAAAACAAAAAAACAATTCACATATTTTAGTGAATTTTAAGTAAATATTGTTTAAAAATCATGTTTAATTTCATCATATTTGGGTCACTTTTAATATTAAACTATAAAAATCCATTGTAAAAATACAAATTATCGCATGTTTAAAACTATGATAATCTAAACAAAGAGTGAAATATACATAAACCATTTCAATATGTATTGTGTGAAAAATATTTCTATAAATTTTTTAGATATATAAAGACAGTCCCACATTTATTTCCACCACAACAAACAATTTTGCCCATAATATACTGCAGTATTTAAAATTTTTTTTTAGTGTAATCAAGTCAACAAAAGCGTCCGTGAAGAGCATGCTTGAGATGAAATATGAAACAAGTGGTGATTGAAGAAAACAAATAAAAATCTAAGTAAATATCGCTTGTGAGAAGAATATTATTTTTGGCCATCATTTCCAATCAAGCTGATTTTGTCAAATTATGCAAAAAGTGTGAAAATATTTTTTAATTGTTTGTATTTACAATGCATACATTGTTAGCTTTTGGAAAGGGTTACAAAGTTATCTCGAAGAGCTTAGATATTCATCTGTTGACAGTTATACAAATTGTCTATAAATGGAGACAATTTAGTACTGTGGCTACTCTCCCTAGAAGTGGCCGTCAAGCCAAGATGACTCAAAGGCACACCACAGAATGCTCAATGCGGTAAAAAATAACCCTGAAGACTTGAAGGAATCATTGGTACTGGTTAACATCTCTGTTCATGAGTCTACTATATGGAAAACATTAAAAAAGGCATGGTGTCTATGGCAGGGCACCATGAAGGAAGCCGCTGCTTCCCAACAAAAACATTTCAGTGTGCCTAAAGTTTGCCAAAGATCACCTTTACACTTTACTCTACTGGAAAAAATTTGTGGACTGGTGAAACTAAGGTTGAATTGTTTGGGAAGAACACACAGTATGGTGTAAAAAAGGGCACCGCATACCAACATGAAAACATCATCCCAATGGTGAAGTACAGTGGAGCGCTTTGCTGCTTCGGGGCCTGGACCACTTGCCATCATCGTGGGAAAAATGAAATCTTAAGTTCATCAATATATCCTACAGGAAAATATCAGGGTGGCTGTGCACCAGCTGAAGCTCAGTAGAAGTTGGGTGATACAGCAGGACAGTGACCCTAAACATCGATGTAAATCCAATACAGAATGGCTTAAAAAAAAAAAAAAAAAATCCACCTTTTGGAGTGGCCCAGTCAGAGCCCAGACCTTAACCCAATAGAGATGCTGTGGAGTGACCTCAAGAGAGCCATTCACACCAGACATATGGTTAAGCTGAAGCAGTTGTGTAAGGAAGAATGGTCAAAAATCCTTATGAACATTGTGCAGGTCTAATCCGCAGCTAAAATAAACTTTTGTTGAGGTTATTGCTGCCAAAGGAGGATTGACCAGTTATTAAATCCAAGGGTTCACTTACTTTTTCAACAGCACAGTGAATGTTTAATGGGATATGTTCAATAAAGGCATGAAAGATTATTATTGTCTGTGTGTTGTTAGCTTAAGCACATTGTGTTTGTCTATACCTGTGACTGAAAAAGAGATCACAATTTATGACCAATTAACGCAGAAAACCAGCTAATTCCAAAGTGTTCACATATTTTTCTTCCCACTGTACACTGTTGGACATTGTCAGCAGACATAACATTTAAAAAAAAAATAATTAAGAGTGTGAAAATGTTTTCAATGAGACTTTACTTTCTTGAAGTCCTTAGTGCTAAAAGTGTCAGAAGTTAAATAAACACATATATGTGTGCATTTCAATTGCTATTATTAAATGGTATTATCTTATATCAAATAAAGTGACATTATATCGCCCATCAGCTATCCTGCCCTAAAAGGCTAAACAACACCTTTCCTGAAGCTTTTTGTTTATAATGAGACTGGACCCCCACAACCAACTAGTTCTTCCACAGTATGCGAGCATATTAAAATCAGCATTACTAGTTATAATTATCTATAATAGACTATAGAGTACAGACAATACCTATTACATTTGAGTAGAACATATAGTATGTTCCTATGTTGGCACAGTGTAATTACCACTAGTGGTAATAAAGTAACTACATCAGTGAATTCAATACCATATGGCTGTCTGAACACAGTGTTCAGAATAATTACTGCTTGGCAGCATTACAAATGTGCTTTAATC